>NC_085926.1:111032500-111658000 GCF_029289425.2 Pan paniscus
ATAAGAAACATTTCCTGGCCGGGCACGGTGGCTCACGCCTGTAATCCCAGCACTTTGGGAGGCTGAGGCAGGCGGATCACGAGGTCAGGAGTTCAAGACCAGCCTGGCCAACATAGTGAAACCCTGTCTCTACTAAAAATACAAAAAATTAGCTGGGCATGGTGGCAGGTGCTGGTAATCCCAGCTACTCAGGAGGCTGAGGCAGGACAATTGCTTGAACCCGGGAGGCAGAGGTTGCAGTGAGCAGAGATTGCACCATTGCACTCCAGCCTGGGCAACAGTGCGAAACTCTGTCTCAAAAAACAAACAAAAAAAATATTTCCTCTTAGAAATTATGGTATGCCCATAGAATGAAAAACAGGGTAAGCAAAATGGCTATAAAGAACAGATCCAAAATATGTAGTGGATCAAACACATTAGATGTTTATTCTTACCTGTTTTCCCCATCTTGTTCAACACATGATTATTCAAATTTTAGGTTCTCATCCTGTGACTTTGAAATCCCCTAGGGCCTTGTCATCATCTGCATCCAGCTATAAGAAGGGGGAACAGATAACATAGAGGTAGGACACACCTGCCTCTTACAAGCATTGGCCCAGGAATACACTCATTATATTCACTCACATTCCTTTGGCTACACCTAACTGCAAGGGAGGCCAGGAAACATAGTCTAGTTGCATATCCAGGAAGAAGGAAATAGGTCAGGCATGGTGGCTTATGCCTGTAATCCCAGCACTTTGGGAGGCTAAGGCGGGCGGATCACTTGGGCCAGGAATTCAAGACCAGCCTGGCCAGCATGGTGAAACCCTATCTCTACTAAAAATACAAACATTAGCCGAGCATGGCGGTGCATGCCTGTAATCCTAGCTATTTGGGAGGCTGAGGCACGAGAATCACTTGAGCCCAGGAGGCAGAGGTTGCAGTGAGCCAAGATTGCACCATTGCACTCCAGCCTGGGTGACAGAGCAAGACTGTGTCTCAAAAAAAAAAAAAAAAAAAGAAAAGAAAAGAAAAAGAAAAAAAGGAAGAAAGAAAAAAAATAGTGAACAACTGGAAGACTTTGCTACAATCATTTTTTAAAAAACAAATGTTTAATGGCCCAGAGAAGTGCTCGTTGCATGTCTGACTGGCTGGGGCTGGCGTTGCAGGTGGTAAAGGAGTTTACCAAGACAGTTATAGGTAAAGAAAGGCAGATTTATTACAGAAAGTATGAAGATACATCGCAAGGGTGCAATGGGCAGCACAGCAGAGAAGGGGCTGTCTGCAAAGAGGCAGGGGCTGGAGGAAAGTTTTATAGGGTTGTGCTGGAAGGGATGTGTGTAAAACGAGGTCATACTGCTGGGGCTACATGCAGAGTGAGGTAGTTGTACCAGCAGTTGTTTGTGGTTAGCTGTCTCAGAACAATTGTTCTCCCCGACATGGGACCCCTTCTCCATTGTTGCTTACTCATCTTAACAGGACTCCACAGTGCTCACATTTTATTAAATGAATAAAGAAGATAATAAAACTGGTTATACATGATGACTCCAAGTTGGGAAAGGGGCAAATAGGGATGTGTACCCAGAGTAAAAAATGATGCTAAGATATTAATAATAGTTATTTCCAGTTAGTAGGAATACAGAAGAGTTTTATTTTCTATTCTTTTAATTTTCTGAATTGTTCAGTGAACATAAATTACCTCTATAAGATGACATTATTTTTTAAATGTTAAAATATCTCAGTGATAAACACAAAGTGCTCATTTAGCAAGGATCACTGTTGACAATCCATCTCCTATCTCAACTCCTAGAACCTCATAGAAACATAGAGAAGAAACACCTGTTGATAGCAATCTATTTTCTGAGGTATTCAGAGGCCAGCATGCAATTTAACACAATCCCTAATTTACAAAAGCCATTTCTAAGTCCATTGTTTGAAGCTGAATGCATTCTCTGACAAAATTAATGTAAAGGATGATGTTAAAGATCCAGGGCCAGCCCACCAAAGCCACTCTACTGCAACCAGACACGATATTCCTACCAGTCATTCCATAGAGACCAATTCTGGATCCCAGAATTGCCACAGAAAAGTGCTTTCCATGGTCAAGGGCAAGATAGCAAGAGCATATCTTTCCTCATCTGGTGTCACCCTCCACCCAAACAAGCCTTGGCAGCCAAAGTGGGAGCTTTTTTTTCCCCCCACTCTAGTGCATGACTTTGAAAGATTGTAATATAGTCCATGGAAAACATTCGGCAGTCTGAAAGACTTCCCTGGGCCCACCTGTCCTCTCATGGTCAACTGGAGAACGGTCCAGAAATCCTTGAGCTCTGGAAAGCTTCCTGGTTTGTCCTTGGGGAATGCAGGTAGCTATATTGGAAGAACCTGCTCAAGTACAGTTCTTGACATCTGGGGAATCCATTAGGGGAAGATCACTTCAAACTCAATAATGAAGTCCCCACATTTCTTGGGCACTTTGGGGAGAGGGAAGTCTTCTCCAGGGGCTTTTCACTGCATGCCAGGCCTGATGACTTCCTTGAAAACGATGGGTATGGTCTTTCCGTCCAGAGTGGGATGTTCACTGTGCAGCCACACAGAGCCTTCCAAATGCTGATCCTGGCAGGATAGATGACATCAGAGCCATTTCTCTTAAAAATACTATGTGGCTTGTCCTTTAAAACAAAGACGATGTCAGCTGGAATGTTTTTAGAGGTTTGGTCTCCTTCCTTGCTTGGGGAAGGTCATTTTGGTCCCTCTTTCCACCGTGTTTTCACTTCAATGGTCCAGATCTTGTCTTGACTAGAACCAGTTTCCTCACCATGTGGAAAGTGGGAGCCGGGACTTCCTCAGCAATGAGCCTTGCCGTGGTGGGGGCACGGAGGCAGAAGGGAGCTGCTTCCAGGCCTGGGGTAGGGGCTCCCACCAGGCATGGTCCTGAAGGAGACAGGTGATGGGATGTTACATTAGGATGACTAGGAAGATGCCAGGGACCCCCAGGATGGGGAAGAAATGTTTTCCTCATGTACTTTTCCCCTTGTGGAAGCAGCCATCTTAGAGACTTTGGTTCCTCTCCATCCCAAGTCCTCCATCATCCCACTTCCTTTAGTGTCCTCATCTCCAGTAACCTTCATATCGACCTCACTGCAGGCATGCACTCTCCAGCCATATCCCAAATCTTAGCATCAACCAGAGTTGTTCCTTCTCTGAAATAATGAATTCAGACATTTCCATTTCTGACAATAGTTTCCTATTTTCCAACTTTCTTACTCAAGTTACACCCTATAAATCTGATCTTAAACTGCACTGAATCACCAGTCCCCAGCACCCTTTTCTCTCTCATCAGTACCCCCACCTTCATCTTTATTTGTCCCCAGTCCATTTCTTGCCAGCATTCTCAATTCCCTCGCCCCATTGTACTTCCATGAGATTTGCCAGGCAAATGCCCAACTCTATAATAATTCTACTCTCTGAATGTTCTGGGATTCCAGAAAAAGCAGAACCCTTAGATAAGAACTCTCTCAACTTTCTGACACCAACCCTACAAACTTACTTGTCTCCCACTCATCCTGTCTTCCATTCTTTCACTTACAACAGATAAGGTGACCCTCCCCTCACCCAAGTTAAATCCTCCCATTTGCATCCTGTGTCCCAAATCCTTCTGCCTTCTCATAAGCTTCAAGCAATTAATAAGTCCCCTACTTTCTTACATCAACAATAAATTCTTTCTATTGGGTCTTTCCTATGAGTACTTAAACATTAACAGGTCTCTTCCATCTTGGAAAAAACAAACTCTTTCCACTCAAGGTTTCTCCACTTGTCCTATCTCCCTTTCCTTCCTTTCCTCCTTCCTTTCTCCTTTCAGAAAAGTAGAGAGAGATGATGAATTCCACAGCCAAACTCCTTGAAAGCCTAACTCCTACTTCACCAAATACTCACCCTTCTACCAATTGCAATTTAGTTTCTAAATACTAATATTACAAGATCAGTCAGCATACCAGCAAAAAGCAGAATTCATCCCACATGGTTCAAGGGAAGAAGCTGCTTACAGAGATATAGGCAGGATGAAGGCATCAAAAATGGAATCGTGAGGCACTCCAAGCGCAGTGACAGTAGGAAGCCATTATCATTCCTAGGGCCAAAGAGACAAGAGGAGGAAATAGAACAGTAAGAGTGAGAACCGGGGAGAAGAGGACACCTGGTAGGAATTGATGTCAAGGAGTGGTGGACTTACTGCCTAAGATAAGACACTAAAGCTGGATGGAACTGGGGAAAAATATTCTGCCCTCTCTGTTTCATTCATCCCATCTGTCATTGCTTTCCATTGGCCAAACCCAGCTGAAAGCTAGAGGGCAAGGGAGCCTAAGTGATAAAGTCTACAGAGCTCAGCCTTCAGGGACACAGGGAAGAGGGGAGAATGGTGGATACACAGAATAACCAGAACATTCACCCACAACCTCCTTTTTATAAAAGTCAGTGTCTTGCTTGGTATTGTTGACCACTGCCTCCTTGAAATAATCTTTTCCTGTGGCATGTGTGGCAGCATATTTGGCCACTTTTCCCTCTACAGGATGCTCCTGCTCAGTTTCTTTTGCTGGTTCCTCTTCCTCTGTCCTTTCCTTTATATTGGTGTTTTTGTTGTTGTTGTTGTTGTTTTTATTTGTTTGTTTGTTTTACAAACTCCCAAAGCTCCATCTATAAGTTGAAAATTCACAAAGGTATACCTCTAGTTCAGATTTCTTTCCTGAACTTTAGACTTCAGGGTATGTAACTAGAGCACATCTCTGTATATCTGATGATCTTGAAGCACCTCATATTCAATGTGTCTTCCGTTGAACTCACCTCCCACTCTCCTCCCTGAAAACTCACACCTCTTCGTGTATCTCACTGAATAACATTACTACCCACTCAGTTATCCAATCAATCACCCAAGCCATTCTTTTCACTGCTGATAGAATGAGTTTCCAAAAATGAAAAATATGATGATTTTACTCCTTTGCTTTCACTGGCTTATTAATTCCATGATAAATCTGAACTACTTAACGTGGCTTACAAAGGTTGTGTCAAATACTTCTAGGTGTTCAGCAAGATCCATGTTCTCCTCTTATTCCTGGGTGCACAGCTGAGCTACTTTTTCTAGCCTTTCTTGAACTACATTTGGCCAAATGACTGAGTTCTAGCCAATGGGTGCCATTTCCAGACCAGTGCGTTTTAAAAAACATCTGTCCCTCTTTCACACTCTCTATTTCCCCTTCAGCTGTGAGGATGAAGCCCTAGGGGATGGCAAAATCACAAGAAGGAATTATGGCCTGGAGAAAAGCCATTGCACACCAGGAACACCTGCTGGGACCATTAGGTGAACTAGGAATATATTTATTTCAAAAACTGAGTGTAAAGAGGTTAAGTAGCCCAAGGTCCCATGGCAAGTATTCAACAGAGCCCAGATTTCAATCCAGATTGCCTTATACCAAAGGCTAGGTTGATATTTGTGGTGTACTGCTCTTCTTATTATACATTAAGGGTTGTATTCTATTGCTTAATTGGCTGTCTACAGCCAGTAAAAGCTTTTTAAGAAAAAGGACCATGTATGCTTGCTAACTATTGACTTTTAGTACCTAGCAGTATATCTGGCATATAATAGGTACCCAATAAATATTCATCAAGCCAGGTGTGGTGGCTCACACCTGTAATCCCAGCACTTTGGGAGGCTGAGGTGGGCAGATCACCTGAGGTCAGGAGTTCAAGACCAGCCTGGCCAACATGGTGAAACCCCCGTCTCTACTAAAAATACAAAAATCAGCTGGGCATGGTGTCACGTGCCTGTAATCCCAGCTACTCGGAGGCTGAGGCAAGATAATTGCTTGAACCCAGGAGGCAGAAGTTGCAGTAAGCTGAGATCACAACACTGCACTCCAGCCTGGGCAACAGAGTGAGACTCCGTCTCAAAAAAAAAAAAAAAAGAAATTCATCAAAAGCTGTGATCTGAATATTATATCCTCCAAAATCCTTACGTTGAAATCCTAACCTCCAAGGTGATGATATTAGGAGGTGGGCCTTTGGGGAGGTAACTAGGTCACAAAGGTAAGAGCCCTCATGAATGGAATTGGTGCCGTTGTAAGATCGACCCAAGGTAGCTCATTAGCCCCTTTCACCTTCTGGGGACACAGTGAGAAGGCACCAACTATGAAGCAGGAAATGAACCCTGGCACCAACTATGAAGCAGGAAATGAACCCTCCCCAGATACCAAATCTGTGGGCAGCTTGATCTTGGACTTCCCACCCTCCAGAACTGTACGAAATAAATATTTGTTGCTTATGAGCCACCCAGTTTATGGTATTTTTGTTGTAGCAGCCCGAATGGAGTATGACATGAAATGAGTAGCATTGGTGACTTAAGGAGAATATAGTGACAGGGAGAGCCAATAAAACAGTTATTCCTCCTCTCTTGTCTTACTGTTTTTGGCTTGGTGAGAGAAGAGTATTTTGAGGAAGAGGGCAGAAATCTCATGTGTAAAGGGCAGAGGTCAATCAAGAATTGACAGTATCTGAAATGTTATGAACTCTCACATTTCAAAAGATGCCTGAAAGACAGAAAGTCATTTACATGGCATTTAGGAGCTGTCTATAGCTTCTTTTCCCAAGAAAAATTATACCTAAGGAAGAAATTTCCAAATTTCTGCCATGTAGAATGATTTTACGTCCAAATCTTGTTCACACTTTAATTTCTAGTTCAGAAAAGTCCCTTGTTTCACCTGCTCTCAAAACTGAAACTGGAAGTAATCTCTTTCATCTCTGAATTCTTTTTTTTCTTTTTTTTTTTTTTTTGAGACGAGTCTCACACTGTGGCCCAGGCTGGAGTGCAGTGGTGTGATCTTGGCTCACTGCAACCTCAGCCTCCCGGGTTCAAGAGATTCTCCTGCCTCAGCCTCCTGAGTAGCTGGGATTACAGGTACGTGTTACCATGCCCTGCTAATTTTTGTATTTTTAGCAGAGACGGGGTTTTACCCTGTTGGCCAGGCTGGTCTCGAACTCCTGGCCTCAAGTGATCCACCCGCCTCGGCCTCCCAAAGTGCTAGGATTACAGGCATAAGCCACCGCATCCAGCCCTCATCTCTGAATTCTGATCTCGTTTTACCTCTACCTCTCTTGTGAGCTGCCCATGGTCTGCCTTGTTCTCAAGACATTTACTCTCAGCTCTGTAAGCACCTTCATGCAGGTAATGAATTCATCTTCCATAGTGCTGGCATGTGGGTGCTTAGGGAATACTTGTTGAATAAAAACCAAATGAATTAACTCATGAATAAAAAATCCTTCCTATAGGAACCTATGACTAACCTGGCATTAAGAATTTCTTAATTCAGACTGAGTGCGGTGGCTCACGCCTGTAATCCCAGCACTTTGGGAGGCCGAGGCAGGCAGATCACCTGAGGTCGGGAGTTCGAGACCAGCCTGACCAACATGGAGAAACCCCATATCTACTGAAAATACACAAAAATTAGCCAGGCGTGATGGCGCATGCCTATAATTCCAGCTACTCTGGAGGCTGAGGCAGGAGAATCGCTTGAACCTGGGAGGTAGAGGTTGCGGTGAGCCAAGATCATGCCATTGCACTCCAGCCTGGGCAAAAAGAGCAAAATTCCATCTCAAAAAATAAAAATTTTTTAAAAAAGAAGAATTTCTTAACTCAAAAAGCACAACAGCTCTAGAGGGCACTGGAACGCATTTGAAAGATGCATAATGTGTTAATATCTCATATTCTAGTCTCCAAAATTTTTCCTTGATTCTAAAAAGAGTAGTAGTAGATTTTAATTAAAATTGCATGCTTCTACCTGGATATACTTTTTGAGAATTTTCTTATGTTTAGGGCTTAAAAAATAAGCGTATTCTCTTGAAATGTAACTTGTATGCAAAAGTCTTAAGAAGACAGCCTCTCCTAGGGTTTTTATGGTTTTAGGTCTAACGTTTAAGTCTTTAATTCATCTTGAATTTATTTTTGTATAAGGTGTAAGGAAAGGATCCAGTTTCAGCTTTCTACATATGGCTAGCCAGTTTTCCCAGCACCATTTATTAAATAGGGAATCCTTTCCCCATTGCTTGTTTTTCTCAGGTTTGTCAAAGATCAGATAGTTGTAGATATGCAGCATTATTTCTGAGGGCTCTGTTCTGTTCCATTGATCTATATCTCTGTTTTGGTACCAGTACCATGCTGTTTTGGTTACTGTAGCCTTGTAGTATAGTTTGAAGTCAGGTATTGTGATGCCTCCAGCTTTGTTCTTTTGGCTTAGGATTGACTTGGCGATGTGGGCTCTTTTTTGGTTCCATATGAACTTTAAAGTAGTTTTTTCCAATTCTGTGAAGAAAGTCATTGGTAGCTTGATGGGGATGGCATTGAATCTATAAATTACCTTGGGCAGTATGGCCATTTTCACGATATTGATTCTTCCTACCCATGAGCATGGAATGTTCTTCCATTTCTTTGTATCCTCTTATTTCCTTGAGCAGCGGTTTGTAGTTCTCCTTGAAGAGGTCCTTCACGTCCCTTGTAAGTTGGATTCCTAGGTATTTTATTCTCTTTGAAGCAATTGTGAATGGGAGTTCACTCATGATTTGGCTCTCTGTTTGTCTGTTATTGGTGTATAAGAATGCTTGTGATTTTTGTACATTGATTTTGTATCCTGAGACTTTGCTGAAGTTGCTTATCAGCTTAAGGAGATTTTGGGCTGAGACGATGGGGTTTTCTAGATATACAATCATGTCATCTTCAAACAGGCATTACCATTCAGGACATAGGCATGGGCAAGGACTTCATGTCTAAAACACCAAAAGCAATGGCAACAAAAGACAAAATTGACGAATGGGGTCTAATTAAACTAAAGAGCTTCTGCACAGCAAACTACCATCAGAGTGAACAGGAAACCTACAAAATGGGAGAAAATTTTCGCAACCTACTCATCTGACAAAGGGCTAATATCCAGAATCTACAAAGAACTCAAACAAATTTACAAGAAAAAAACAAACAACCCCATCAAAAAGTGGGCAAAGGACATGAACAGACACTTCTCAAAAGAAGACATTTATGCAGCCAAAAAAACACATGAAAAAATGCTCACCATCACTGGCCATCAAAGAAATGCAAATGAAAACCACAATGAGATACCATCTCACACCAGTTAGAATGGCAATCATTAAAAAGTCAGGAAACTACAGGTGCTGGAGAGGATGTGGAGAAATAGGAACACTTTTACACTGTTGGTGGGACTGTAAACTAGTTCAACCATTGTGGAAGTCAGTGTGGCGATTCCTCAGGGATCTAGAACTAGAAATACCATTTGACCCAGCCATCCCATTACTGGGTATATACCCAAAGGACTATAAATCATGCTGCTATAAAGACACATGCACACGTATGTTTATTGTGGCACTATTCACAATAGCAAAGACTTGGAACCAACCCAAATGTCCAACAAGGATAGACTGGATTAAGAAAATGTGGCACATATAACCATGAAATACTATGCAGCCATAAAAAATGGTGAGTTCATGTCCTTTGTAGGGACATGGATGAAATTGGAAACAATCATTCTCAGTAAACTATCGCAACAAGGACAAAAAACCAAGCACCACATGTTCTCACTCATAGGTGGGAATTGAACAATGAGAACACATGGACACAGGAAGGGGAACATCACACTCTGGGGACTGTTGTGGGGTGGGGGAAGGAGGGAGGGATAGCATTAGGAGATATACCTAATGCTAAATGACGAGTTAATGGGTGCAGCACACCAGCATGGCACATGTATACATATGTAACTAACCTGCACATTGTGCATATGTACCCTAAAACTTAAAGTATAATAATAATAAAATAAAAAAAAAAAAGAAGCCTCTCATTTGAATCAAAGACTCAGAAGGTATAAGACTAATACGTTTTATTTAAACTTCTGAAATGAATTTTGGTTTGCAATTAGATCTGAATATATAGGTCTAAACCCTAGTTTAGAGTCTTGAGTGTTTTAAGAATTAGAATTTTCCTGGGTCACATGCTGACTTTCACTTTCTGGAAATGTTTTAAAATGAGCTTACAAGAATTTTATAATGATCTCAAAATACACAAAATGATTGTTCACGAAAAGGAAGAGCAAGTGTGGAGAAATGAGAAACCAGTTCGCAGCAAACAGAAATAAAAAGGGGATGGAATTAAAACTTCTCTTGCTGAGAAATCAGATTCTCATAGAACAACCGTTCCAACTCCATTCATTTAGATGAACTCCGTTCATTTAGATAATAGCTTGAAGTGTAATTATTCCCCGTGGACCTTTGCGCTGACACTTTACAGCATTTGCCTCAGAGATCAGTCGTTATGGCTTGTTCAATACCCGTTTTCTCCACCAGAGGGCAGCAAGAGGCCGCACCAAGATTACTCTCTAAATGAGTCATTCTGGCTTCAGTGAGAAGCCACGTGGAGGAACCTACTACGTTGCAGCCCTCCTCTGCAAACCAAGATCCGCAACCTCAGACAGAATGGAGACAAATCGCCTTATCCCTGGCAGAAGATTTTCAGATAATCGGAGAAACGTCTCACAGGCAAATGCACATGATTTCAAGGCTTGCCCTCTGAAGAAGGAGTCAGTGGTGGTTTTGGACAGGAATGGCATCACTTAAATGTATGTTCAAGGAGCAGAGTCACCTGATGCTGAGAACGGCTAGACTAAAAAAAAAAGAAAGAAAGAAAGAAAAAAAGTTGATAGGTACTCGAATGTGTTTTATCTGCGTTAAATACGAAATGCCCAAGAATGGGACTTGGAGAAAATGAAATCATTATTTCTACTCTTTGACAGCCTTGAGACAAAATTTCCAAGTCAAATTTACAAGGCCTCGGATTTGGTTGCTTGTTTTGCTTTCTTCTGTCTTGCCAGTTACCTCCTGAGAGTTGGGCAAAGATCAGTAAGATCCCTTTGCTGTGGCTGCCAGCAAGTCTGTGCCTGATTTGACGAGATTCTGAAAAGGTACCAGTGCCTCCTCCCTCCAAGGCCTCTCGTGGAACATAACACCCTAGAACTATGCCAAGAGACAGAGCCAAGCCACATTTCAGTGTCTGCTGCTGCACCAAGCTCTGAGCAGAGGCCATCTTTTCTGCTCAAGAAGTTGTTACTGAATTCTTTCAAGTGCTTGCTTTGGGGACAAAAATGGTCAAGAAAGATAGTCTCTGTACAACCAACATTTCCAGGAAACCCATTATTTGTGCATTATCTGTATACTCACAAACACACATAAGCACATGCACACATGCCAAGACACAAAAAGTTTTCAGTTAAGAGAGTCATGTTCCTAAAAGCTTTATCTTTTACACCAGTATTTATTGCTGTCTATCTTCATAAGGTCTACTGTGGGAGATGCTGGCATAGAAAGAACTTTGCCTCAGGAATATACGAGAAAACATAATCAGGGCAGAAAGCAGAGGTATTCAAATAACAAGGTCCTAAAGTGTGTTGCAGCTGATACATGAACTCACATCTAACTCAGGTCAACTCTGGGATAAAAATGAGCATCGAACAGTCTCCTCCCACAAGTATGTAGGCACCATGAGAACAGCAATGTTTAGTTTCTTGTTCCATCCTAAGTGCCCGGAACATTTCTGATGCTCAATTAATGTTTGCCAAATAACGAAAACACTTAGGGAATGTACCATATCAGAGACAAACATACCGTCTCTTAGTAAGTCCCTCCAGCATTAACACAGATTGTGATTTCTTTAGGTTGACACTAGCTGAAGTAGTTGGCTTGGATTTAGGGGCCATGTTGTATGCATCGTTAACAACAATCATATCTAAAGGAGCAAGAAGCTCACCCAGGAGAAGTGTGTGGGCACAGATACTGGTGGAATGAATGGAAGACTCCCATCTAACGCTCTCTCAGGAGGGTTGCTGGATTTAGCAAATAAAAATACAAGATATTCAGTTACATTTGAATTTCCAATAAATGAATTTAGCATGGGACAAACATATTCAAAAATATTCATTATGTATCTGAAATTCAAAATGAACTTGGCCTCCTGTATTTTACCTGGCAAACCTACCATGGGGCATACACTTTCTGAGTGGAAAGGTGGGAGGATGGTCTGACTTTTTCAATTGTAACCTCTCTTTCTCTCTGGGCACATAGGTTGTATCCTTTTAACTTTAATGTATGAATGCCATTGTAGTATGATAATCACAGTGGATTCCATTTAATCCCATTAAGTGTGCCATCAGAAATCCCAGTATTTTGAAAATGTTCCCTGAGCTTAAGGATTTGAGAACCACTAGTGTACAAACTTTAGTAAGCAGCCTTCTTTAATCTGAACGAAGGGTGTGCCCTATAATCTTCTTCCTCCCCTTCACATTGGGAAATTATTTCTGGGCGGATACCTTTGTTCAAAAGGTTGAAAATAGGCTTAGATGGCACTGTATTTCCTAAGTAACTTCCTGCCAATTATCAACCTCTTCATTATAAAGTGGGTCTAATACCCCACTCAGGGGGTGACGCAGGGGTTCCTAATGGAAGAGTATGGGAAAAAAGGACTCAATTAAGTGATGATGATATGAACTCAACTTTTCCAACACAAATAAGGCTTAGAAAAAGTGATCCCCAGACTTCTGTTCAAAACATCTTGTATTAGTCCTGGACCACAGCCAGTCTTTCCTGAGAACCCACACCTAGCTGTGACTCTAAACAAGTGATGAGTTCCTAGTCACAGTCTTAAAGAGACCAGGTCCGCCTGAGCAGCCCTGTGCTTTATGGGCCAACTTAGCCAGAAGGTTCAATGAATAACCCTGATACCTTGAGTGGAGGCAGGAGGAGTGGCCGGAGGCAGAGGAATCCAGCTACTAACCAGGGAAAGGATTCAAATAGATCCTTTTCCATTAGAAAGTCTCTGTTCAAATGACCTCAAGGCTTAAAATTATAGAATTTTGTAAAGAAAATTCTCTTTTGTCACCTATAAGCATTATCACTTTTTATTGAATTATACTATAAACAAATATTGTTGAATTGAATGAGACTAATTAAATCAATGAAAATACAATGTTTACCTTTTCTGGAAACCTTCAGTATATTATGTGGCATTTAAGGCATTTTACAAATTAACACCAATCTATCTTTCCAATCTTATTTCCTTCTGCTTCTTTCTGGGACTACTACATTCTAGCCAGAGGTTTCTGCACCTTGGCACTATTGACATTTTGAAGGGGAGAATTCTTTGTTGTAGGAACTATCCTGTGCATTGTAGGATATTTAGTGGCATCTCTGGCCTCTATCCACTGGATACCAGTAGAACATACCCTCCCCGTGCAAGAGTGTGACAATTTAAAAATGTCTGTAGGCATTGTCAAATGTACCCTGGGGGGCAAAATCACCCCCATGAAGAACCATTGGGGGGCAAAATCACCAGCACTGAGGACTACTGCTCTGTCCCAAAAGACAACTTTCCCTGCTATGAACACATTTTCTCAAGCTCTACCCACACTCCCCCACCACACCACACACACCTTTCACTCCTGTTCCCTTGACCTAAAACACCCTGCTTTCCCCCTTTCCATTGACAAACTTGTATTTATTCTCCAAGGCCTAAATCAAATGCTATCCTACATAGCTTTCCTTACAATCTATGCCAACTTTCCCTCCTCTAGGCTGCTGTGGGCATTGCACACATCTTTACTTGTACTAATAGTGTTGACCATATGATGTTGCAATTATTTATTCACCCTTCCCTCCTTCTCCCAAGAGGCTATTTCTCAAGAGCAAGGTCTGTGTAACTATACTACCCAGCATGGTTTTCTGTCCATGCATGTCTCTGTGAGAGAGAGAGAGTGTGTGTGTGTGTGTGTGTGTGTGTGTGTGTGTGATCTGACAAATAAATATATACAGCACTCTGCTTTGTTAAAGTGTAAGACAAAGTCCTAAGCTATACCATTTACTATATTTCCTAAAGAAACATGTGGATTTTAGTTCTCATCATGTAGATTAATTGGTTAGACTAGATCTCACTAGACCTTATGTTCCCACAAATCTGGATTACTATTTTTCCAAATATGCATGGTATTTTCCCATCTCTACATCACTGCGGAAATTGTTTTCTTCACCTGGAAAGTTCTGCTCTCCTTTCTCCCTGTCAAAATCCTCCTCAAACACCACCTCTACTTTTCACAGTCCTGGACACACACACACCATGCACACACACGACTCACACACACACACAAAACACACACGCAACACACATGCTGTGGTTTCTTCTTTCTGAGAGAGCCCTTGCTTTTTTATCTTCTTTTCTAACTCTCCTAACTTTCTGTCTTATCCCCAATGGTCTCCTCTTAAAGTTAGATTGTACTCCTTGAAGGCAAAGACTTCTTCCTCTTTCTACTTCTGCAGCTCCTCATACAGTGACTTGCACATACTCATACTAAGTATTGAGTAAGAATTTATTACATTGAAGAGAAAAATCAGAGATTGTCTTGAAAACACTGAGTTAATATCCAGACAAAAGTGTGGGTAAATTCAGAAAGAGAATGGATTTTGACAGCAGCAGAGTCAAACTTTAGAAAGATGAACTCATCTGGGCTGGGAAATAATGAAGATGCACCATCAGACACCCATGGTGGTTCAAGGGCAAGGTGAAACCATAATAACAAAGATGGCAAAGACCATTTTGGAGTAACAGAAATGGGATTGGGTGCCTAATTGGAAATGGGGCAAGGGGAAGAGAGGAGTGAGGAATGAATAATATCATTCCAATCCTGAGTGGGTGCTGGGGTCATCAAAATATAAAGGCTTGGGGGAGAAAGAAAGAAAGTCAGCATTTGAGAAGCCAGTGAGCTGCCTCAAGGAAAATATCACAGAAATAATTGGAAATGTGAGAGTGAGGCTCAGAGAAGCCGAAGGACCTGGAGACAGGGTTTGGGAGCCAGTCATCTAGCTGAGGCCAAGGATCATTAGGGGATGACTGAGGGGTAGGGTCTGTGAAAAGAGAAGGGCAGAGGGGCTGGTGGGGAAGGGAGTAGCTGAGGAACAGTGCTACAAAAGCCAGGAGGGAACGAGGTTTCAATAACGTGAACATTTCAAGAATTGAAAGGATGCAGAAGTTGGTGAGTATGAGGGCTGGAGATGTGCCAGTAGACTTGTGGATTGGATATCTGCTGACTTTTGGGAGATGAGACTCAGTGGGGAGCAGGGGCTAAAAGCTGTTAGATCAGGCTTGAAGGAGCGGTGAGAATGTAACAGCTGAGAGTGAAGAAACCAATTTCCTCAACAAGTATGTTAGTAAAAGGAAGGTGATAGGTACCCGAATATCTTGAGGGAATTGCAGAGTTTAAAAAAGTTTTGTTTGTTTTCAGGTTGTGCAAGACTGAACCTTGCTTGTTGAAGGAGGGTAAGGAACTGGAAAGTAGATTTTGAAGCACTAAGAGAGAAAACTGAATAAGCAAAGTCTCGCAGGTGTGCTGGGATTGGCCTCCCTGAGGAAGGGCTGCCTTTGGAAGGAATAAGGGTATCTACCCCTGAGAGAGAAGGAAAGAACAGGTTAGGAGTGAGGAATCACATAACTAAGGCAATGAAGAGAGTGAAAGGACCCACCTCTAGACATTTCCACTCTACTGGAGCAAGAGGGTAGATGGTGAGCCAAGGCCATGGGGTTTGTGAAGCTGGAGTTCCACACACATGATAAATGTCTCAGGGAATTGACAAGATATTTAAAGGATTGAAAAGCAGCAGTGAGGTCCCAGGATTCCTTTCAGATGGAGGTATCTTTTTCTAGAAAATTCCTTTGCATCCTTCAACACCCAGCTCAAATGTTCGCTTCTCCGGCTCACCCAGGTGGAAACAAAACTCATGGGAGTCATCCTGTCTCCCTGCAACTCCACAACCGTTCTAAAAATATTTACCTTGTTTTATTTGACATTTTATGTTCTCTCATTTGTCTCTCTCACTAGTTCTTGAGTTTCTAATTGGATAAAGATCATAATTTATCTCTAAATTCCCAGTGTCTGGGAACATGGCTAACACATATTAAGTGCTCAAAGGGTAAAGCGCAAGTGAATGAATGGAGAGATGAACACAAGAATGAATAATATTTTCCCCACTGGTGGAAGCTGACTTTTGCTTATAGCATCATTCATTAATGAGAGGAGGGAGAGTCCCAAGGAAGTCTGGTCCTCTTTTCTGGCTGCACAAGATGAGTGAAAAACTGCACATATGGCTACATGTGAAGTCAAAGCAAATGAGAACAATCATAGCCATGAAATGAATTTGAGATGCAAATGGGTTTCTCAAAACCCATATGCAGTTCTGAATAGCAGAAAAAAAGAGTGGGAGGATGGGGAACTGAGAGAAGAAAGGGACCAAGCCCAAGAGATAATTTTCAGTTGGGAACGGAATGACTTCCTAAATCGTAGAGTGTGTGGTCCAGAAAGCAGAGAGCCACAGATGCAGTTACTGTAAAAAACCCCTCGTGACTTTTTTTTGGAAAAAAGAAAGTCTGTTTTGAATCTGGCTATCTCTCTAGCATAACTTTGCCTTAAAAAGCCATGGCTCCATGAAATGCTGTTTCAGGTGGAAATCAGTTTAATGTGATACCTTGCGATACTGGTGAGTCTATTTACTGAACCCCTACTGTGTATTCTGCGTGTCTGTCTTTATTTTTCACAACCTTCCTGCTAGATGGGTGTGATTATCCCTGTTTTACATATGAAGAAACTGAGACAAGGAACAGATAGGGAAGGAACCTAGGATTGGACTGGTACACAAGGCCTAGATTAAAGACCAAGTCTTTCTAACTGGAAAACCCATATCTGTCCACTCTATTACACGATACTCCATCAAGTGTAATTAGAAACAGGCAGCCATGGGGATGCATAGAATCAAGGACAGCTTTATGGGCACACTACCTGTGAAGGCATATGGACCCCATGTGTAGGAGGGTCTGGTGCTTGGTTTAATGTTCTGCTGCTACCGTCTTCAAATTCTCATTTTGCACCAGGCATTTTCATCTTGCACTGGGCCCCACAAACGATGGAGACAGTCCTGCATAGAATCAGAATGTTGGAGCTGGAAGGACTTTGAGAGGTCATCGGTTCTACCCCCACCCATCTTGCAGATGAAGAAACTGAGGCTAGGACAGTAGCACTGGCCATCTTCAGTCACAAGCTCATTCACATCAGAGCAACAGTATAACCCAGGCCCCACAGTGTTTCCCCTTTGCTGCAGGAGCTTATCTCCAGCCAAAATATCACTTGTGGCTGAGCTGGGTCAAGTCATTTCACTCCTGGGCAAATGGCCCTGGACTTTTCATGAAACCAAAGGCACATAAACCTGAATGTGATTCCAGCAAAACCGCAATGTCTACTCTGTGGTAAAGGAAACCTTTAGCTGGGTGTCTCAACAAACACCTCTCTCTCCTGCCCAAACCTCACCAACATGCATTTCCTATGCTGGGTGTGCCAGCTCAGCCAGGATAAGGGGGTGGTCATTGCCAGGGCAGTGAGAGAGAGGTCAGGCTTAAGGCCAGGGCCCAGCTCCCACCAAACCTGGCCCACAGAGGGACGAGCATTTGGCCCAAGGCATAGATATTCCACATCTACTAAATCGATACCACATTAATCCCCTTCAGAAGGGCCTCTTAGAGCTATCCTCAGGTCATTAAGACAAATAACCAAGCATTTGTAAGAGTTTGTACTCACTTCTTCCATGCCCACATATTTGGACGCTCCAAAAGAGGACGTAATACTCTGATTGTCAGCCTACAAAACATGGATTTACAGCCGGGCGTGGTGGCTCACACCTGTAATTCCAGCACTTTAGGAGGCTGAGGCAGGTGGATCACTTGAGGTCAGGAGTTCAAGACCAGCTTGGCCAATATGGTGAAACCCCATCTCTACTGAAATACAAACATTCACTGGGCATAGTGGGGCACACCTGTAATCCCAGTTACTTGGGAGGCTGAGGCAGGAGAATCACTTGAACCTGGGAGGCAGAGGTTGCAGTGAACCGAGATCACACCACTGCATTCCAGCCTGGGGGACAGAGCTAGACTCCATCTGAAATGAAAAAAATTAAAAAAGAAGACATGGATTTGCCTCAGACACACAGGAGTTGGTGGCTCTGCTTAGTGGAGAGCCAGGGCTGAGATGCATTGGGTTGTTTTGAAACCACATGTGTCTGCCCCAGCCCAAAGGACAGAAGTGTGGCACATACAGATGACCAAGGAAACTTGACTGTGTCTTAAAAGAGCCTCTTTTGGCC
This sequence comes from Pan paniscus, assembly GCF_029289425.2. Lineage (NCBI taxonomy): Eukaryota > Metazoa > Chordata > Mammalia > Primates > Hominidae > Pan > Pan paniscus. The sequence goes on from NC_085926.1 coordinate 111,050,744, forward strand.
AGATGTGGTGGCTTATGCCTGTAATCCCAGCACTTTGGGAGGCTGAGGCAGGCAGATCATGAGGTCAGAAGTTCAAGACCAGCCTGGCCAATATGGTGAAACTCCGTCTGTACTAAAAATACAAAAATTAGCAAGGCATGGTGGTGCACACCTGTAGTCCCAGCTAATCAGGAGGCTGAGGCAGAAGAATCACTTGAACCCGGGAGGCAGAGGTTGCAGTGAGCCAAGATCATGCCACTACACTCCAGCCTGGGCGACAGAGTGAGACTCCATCTAAAAAAAAAAAAAAAAAAAAAAAAAAAAAAAAACCTCTCTTGGTTTCCTGGAATTGTGGTAAGGTTTTGCCTGTAGGAACAGTAAGAACAATTTTCGTATTCAGGTTAGTGAGATAGGACGGACATGCATAAGCCCCACCTAACATGGAAGCAAGATGAGAGCAGGGAATTTGACTTCTTTTGTTCACTGATGCATCTCGGGTACCTGAAAAAGGCCTAGTAGATAGCAGGTGCTCAATAATTACTTGATATGCGAATGAATGCTACTGTGATCTTGAAGGATCCTTAAGCCATCCATATAAAAATGAATAGTATAGGGTCATAGATATTTTTTCATTTATCAATAATATGACAACCAAGGAGGGGTACTCAGAAACTCTGAGGAGGTAGAATGGGTCCACAGTGTCTTGTGTGTGCTTAATCCAAATGACAACAAGCAAGGGGGGGAATATTAGAAGTTACTATTTCATTTATTGGATTATTCCCCTATGGCTTTATGGATTTTGACTCATTCTAGAAACTCTACCAGACAATGGGGTTGGGTATTGCCCAGCCTTCACCTCCCTTCCCTTCCTTTCTTGGGATATTTTTTCTCTATTCTACACAGTCTTGATGGGACTGGAAATTGAGATGCTAATACAGCCAGGAGGTGGGCCTAGGAGTCAAGAGCAACCGATTATACCCTTTTCTCAGGTCTTTCCATTTTAAGTAGACCAAAGCAAGAATGCAAAAGAAAAATGAATGGAGGATTTTTTTCCAGCAGCGATGACCAGACAGTGTGGCTTCTGCCACCTGGATGTCCTGAGCTTCTGTGGCTCCTGCCCTGATTTCTGTGGCTTCTTGTCCTTTATGTGAGCTCTCCAGTATACCACCAATACATTCCTCTGTTATTTAAGTTAGCCAGGGTTTGCTTCCATTGCTTGGAGCAATAGAACCCTAGTTGACTTATCTGATTTCATAACTGACTGCTAGTTAGCATCAGAAGCTTTGCAAACAAATAGGCCCAATGGGTATCCCAGTTAGGAACAGCCTGGAGTGCCCAGGACCTCTCCAATCTCCACCCCTGATTCTAGCCTCCGATGAGTCAACTACCATACCCGTCTGGTTTTAGGGGGACACAGGCAAATCAGTCGGGGACATCAATGCCCCAAGTTTCCATTTGTCTTAACCTCACCTCCCACCATGGAATCACCATCTTCAGAACAGTCCAAGGTCTGCATGACCTGTGGGCTCTGCTCTGGTCTGGGCCTTGAAGGCAGTGATCATGTCTCAGAAATCTTCATTCCCTGTGCTTGGTCCTAAGTAGGCAGTTAGAGTTCAAGCTGAGAAGTATGCCGATGGCTTAGAGCTGTGGCCCTCAACCCTAGTCATACCTTTAAATCACCTCGAATTTTTTTTAAAATGCAGATACTCAGATCAAAAATTCATCTGAGTTGTTCCGGAATAGGACTCAGGAATTTTTCTGATTTTTGTTTGGTTTGATTTTGAGACAGAGTTTTGCTGTGTCACCCAGGCTGGAGTGCAGTGGTGTGATTTCAACTCACTGCAACCTCTGCCTCCCGAGTTCAAGCGATTCTCCTACCTCAGCCTCCCAAGTAGCTAGGACTACAGGCATGTACCACCTCACCTGGCTAATTTTTTGTATTTATTTTATTTTATTTTTTTAGTAAGACGGTTTCACCATGTTGGCCAGGCTGGTCTCGAACTCCTGACCTCAGATGATCCACCCACCTCGTCCTTCCAAAGTGCTGGGATTACAGGCATGAGCCACCCTGCCCAGCCTCTAATTTTATTTTTTGAAATAGTTTTAAACCAACAGAAAAATTACAAGAGTACTCTCTTTACCCAGATTCCCTAATTATTAGTTATTAACCTTTTAGAAAGAAAGAAATAGATATCTATGTGTGTACACATATACACATATGTGTGACTAGTTATACAGAAGTGTATATATATTTTTTGTTTGCTCATACATATGTGTGCGTATATTTGTAGAGAAAGAGAGAAATGAACTGAATTTATTATAATCTTTTCTTCTGACATCATGACCCATAACTCCTACAGATTCCAGCATATACTTTCCCCAAACAAGAACACTCTTCTGTATTACCATATAATACCTTTCCAATCTGAAAATCTGCATCAACCAACACTACCTTCCAATCCGGTAATCCCATTCAAGTTTCTCCAACAGTCCCAATACCATGTTTTTCCTTGTTCCAGGAATACCTATTGTCTCATTGTTCTCCTTCAGTCTGGAACAGTTCCTCGTTCTTTCTCTGGCTCTGGATCTGCGTCCCTGACAGTCTTAAAGAGGACAGACCTTTCATTCATGAGGATGACCCTCAACTTGGCCCAGTCCATGTTTCCTCAGACTCAAGCCTTGCATTCCTGGCAGAAAGACTGAAGAAATGATGCTGTGCTCTTCTCAGTGCTTCACGTCAGGAGGCTCTACTCTCTCAACCGGCCCCACTATTGGTAATGTTAACCTTGGTCACTTAGCCAAATTTGTGTCTGCCATTGTGAAGTCATCATTTTTCCTTTGTATTTGATTAGTACTTTCTGGGGACATATTTCAATGTCACACCAATATCCTATTCCTCATCAAACCTTCACCCAGCAGCTGAGTATCCATGAATGACTCTTACCTTTGTCAACCACTGTAGGTTGACTGCCAGATGGAGATCGTCTATTGCCATGTGGGCTTGTGCACTCTTATTTTATTCATTGAATTTCAATCCAGTATTTTCATTATTTATTTTGATGCTTTGGTTGTCTCCGATTTGGCTAGTGGGAGCTCCTTCATGCAAACTTCTCTCTCCTTCTGACATGTCCCTGTCATTTTGTGAGCACTTCTTTATTTTCTGTCACAAGATAATTCAGGCTCATTTTTTTCTTTCCTTGCCCTAGCCCTATAATCAGCCATTCCTCCAGGAGCTTGGCTTCTTTTTGTGGAGGGGATATTTAAAAGCCAAGATCTGGGAACTTGGTGTGTATATTGCTACATGTTTCTATAATTGTTTCTATATCTATATATATTTGAAAATTCATAAGTTTCTACCAATACTTCCAATTTCAATCCAACACCTTAGGATCTCCCTAGCTTTTCCTATTTCCATGATTATAACTCTTGTACCAGATGATAAGAAACATGGATCTGACTATACTCAATTTATTCATGTATTTTCTCAGTAAACTAACTTATTTGCTGAATATAACCAGTCCCCAGCCTTCCAACTGCCTCTCTCACTTGCCACCTCTGCATCTTCCCCCACTGTCTTCCTCAGCAATCAGACTGCCTCTTGCCGAGTCATCACCACAGCACCCCCTCCTCCCTCACTGTCCTGATCCCTTAGATGAAGATGAGAAGAGAAAAGAAAGCATTAGTATTTTTACTACATACTTAGAATCCAAGTGATTCTAAGTATGTAGGCAGACATGTACATCATTTGGACCATATAAGTAATAGGCATACAATACTTACATCTAAGCCTGAGTCCCAAATTATCAAACACACCATATGACATTTTCCTGGAAGCATTCCTTTTTTGGTAAGGATTCAGTGTTTCACAATTATGAGTGGAGTTGGCAGGTCCCTGGAAGTGGTAGGGAGTCATAAGACTTCAGAAACAAGATGGTGTCTTAGTCAGTTCAGGCTGCTGCAACACATTACCGAAGAGTGGGTGATTTAAACGATACACATTTATTTCTCATAGTACTAGAAGCTGGGAAGTCCAAGATCGAGGTGCCAGCAGGTCCAGTGTCTGGGGAGGGCCTGCTTCCTGGCTTGCAGATGAACATCTTCTCATGACATCCTCACATGGCAGAGAACAGAAAGAGACAGCAAGCTCTTGGGTCTCTTTCTATAAGGGCACTAATCTTATTGATAAAGGCTCCACCCTCATGACCTAATTACCTCCCAAAGGCCCAACCTTCTCACACCATCACATTGGGGATTAAGATTTCAACATATGAATGTGGGGAAGGACACAAACATTCAGTCCATAACCGTTGGTAGAATAGCAGAAGTAGGGAATGCCATGGGAAAGTACATGATTTTGCTTCAGGCTGGCCCTGCCTGTGCCCTCTCAAAATTATCTCATGCACCCTGTCTGGAATGTGCATATGAGTCACTGCTCCCTAATCTAACTTGCAGTCAACCTTTTTTGACTCCTGAACTCTATGAAGAACGTGCCTGCTTTGAATTTTTTGAAAGCTTCACTCCATTTCTAGAGGTCTTCTTGTATTTTTCCACTTTGAAGAAAGAATTGCACTCCTGGTAAGGAGTATAACCAGTGGATACACAGTTTTGTCTTGAGCTCTTCTCTACCAGTACCTCAGCCTTGACCTCTCATGTCTGCTTTTGGCTGCCTGAGCCTTGGACCCCCAGTCAACAACCTCACTGCCTTCTTTATCTAGTCTTTGCAATATGGCCTGGTAGGAATCACAAATCCAGCACTAAACTCCACAGGCCAGAACTGCCAAAGTCGAGCAGTATTAACCCGCCTGAGCCAAAGATACTGCATTTTCTTCAGCTCCACACTAATGAAGAAATTTGTCAAATATTTATTCTGGAAGATAAATTAAAATCAAGTTAATAGGAAAGGAGAGTGAATGATTGAATTCTGTTATTGCCTTTCTTGGCTCCTTACGTTACTGGAGAAAGCCATAAAACCTTATTTGTGCTGTTCATTTTCATATTTTCATGCTTACATTATAGCAGAAAGAAAAGTCAAGGCTGGCTCCAGATGAAACATCTCTGTCTGGAAAAGGAACACTTCATCCCAAAGCCACAATTGGCACAGCCCTGCAAAGTGAACTTACACAACAAACTCAGGGCAAAAGTCAAATAAGAGAAGAGCTAAAAGGAGACAGAGCCCAACAGATGGAGGCTCTTTAACTTATTAAAGTGAAAAAGGTCCACAAAAGATATAGTCAATATCTGGTTTGCCAGTAATAGTAGGTTGGTCTCCAAAATCTTTCTCTGACATGATCATCAGTTCCCAGATATCATCATGCATGGCATTTCGAGAAGGAACCCCTGAGCAAATCACGGACTGACATGGACCACAAAAAAAAAAAAAAAAAAAAAAAAACCAAAAAAAAACAAACTCATGTGAAGTGGGTGGAGTTCACCCTGCTTAAAGTTTAGCACTGGGAGCACCTACTCTCTTGTAAGATAGAAACAGGGAAGCATGGAGGTTACTATGTTTTCATGGGTGTGTGTTTCTGCATTAAAAATAAAAGTATCAGAATAAGAAAGGAACAGAAATTTAAAAAACCAGACCAACTTGTAACCTGAAAATAATACCACAATAAATAGAATAAATTAGAGCCTGGAGCTAAGACTAGGCTGGGAAATTATCATAATCACATTCCATAAGAAAAATTATGACGGTCAGGAAGATCGTTCTAGTCAAGACATAAAGAAATTCAGTCAGGCCAGGCGCAGTGGCTCAAACCTGTAATCCCAGCACTTTGGGAGGCCGAGGTGGGTAGATGACCTGAGGTCAGAAGTTCAAGACCAGCCTGGTCAACATGCTGAAAACCCATCTCTACTAAACATACAAAAATCAGCTGGGCATGGTGGCGGGCGCCTATAATCCCAGCTCCTCAGGAGGATGAGGCAGGAGAATTGCTTGAACCCGGCAGGCGGAGGTTGCAGTGAGCCAAGATCGCGCCTTTGTGCTCCAGCCTGGGCAACAAGAGCAAAGAGCGAAACTTCGTCTCAAAAAAAAAAAAAAAGAAATTCAGTCAATCTGGGCTTCACTTGTGTTCTTACTATGTGCAGGGCATTGTGTTGACACCACAGACTGATAGAAGAACTAGAAGGTCTGGTTCCTTCTAGTTTTATGCCAGGTCTGTGGTGTGCTGTAATTGGCTAAGACTGACTTGTGGGAACATATTGTCAAATATTCAGGAAATTCTTGAGCAGGTTGCTAAACCATTGTTAGCTTGAAATTAGCCACAAAAGAATATTTAAACCATGATCATGGACAAATGCTGCACATCAGGACTTTGTTTTCAGGTAGCCAGCTTAGCAACACACCACTGCCATAAACATACATAGACCATGCCTAAGCCTGTAGATGATAGACTTAGAAAGACTTGTGTATCAGCTTGAATGTTATTGGTGTATATAAATATTACTGATGTGTGTACATTTATTTTGCATCCTGAAACATTACTGAAGTTGTTTATCAGTTCCAGGAGCCTTTTCACAGAGTCTTTGGGGGGTTTTCTAGGTATGGAATGGTATCATCCTCAAAGAGAGATAGTTTGACTTCCTTACCTGTTGGGATACCTTTTATTTCTTTCTCTTGTCTGATGGCTCTGGCTAGCACTTCCAGTACTATGTTGAATAGGAGTAGTGACAGTGGGCATCCTTGTCTTTTTTCTGTTCTCAAGAGGAATGCTTCCAGCTTTTGTCCATTCAGTATGATGTTGGCTGTGGGTTTATCATAGATAGCTCTTACTATTTTGAAGTATGTTCCCTCAATGCCTAGTTTCTTGAAGGTTTTCTATCATGAAGAAATGTTTGATTTTAATGAAAGCTTTTCCCACATCTATTGAGATGATCATGTGGCTTTTGTTTTTAATTCTGTTTATGTGGTGAATCACATTTATGAATTTGCACATATTGAACCAACCTTGCATCCCAGGAATGAAGCCTACTTGATCATGGTGAATTAGCTTTTTGATGTGGTGTTGGATTCAATTAGCTAGTATTTTGTTGAGGATTTTTATGTCCATGTTTGTCAGGAATATTGACCTGTAGTTTTTTGTTGCTGTTGTTGTTGTTGTTGTGTCTTTGCCAGGTTTTTCTATCAGGGTGATGCTGGCTTTGTAGAAGTAGCTAGGGAGGAGTCCCTCCTGTTTGATTTTTTGGAATAATTTCAGTAAACTGATACCAGATCTTCTTTGTACAGCTGGTAGAATTTGGCTGTGAATCCATGTGGTACGAAGCTTTCTTTGGTTGGTAGGTTTTTCATTAATGGCTCAGTTTTGGTGCTCAATATTGCTCTAATCAGGATTTCGATTTCTTCCTGATTTAATCTTACAAGATTATCTGTTTCCAGGAATTTATCCATTTCCTCTAGATTTTCTAGTTTGTGTGTGTATAGGTAGATGTTCATAATAGTTTAGAGGATCTTATGTATTTCTGTGGGTTTGATTATAATGTCACTCTTATCATTTCTGATTATGTTTATTTAGATCTTCCCTCTCTTTTTCTCTGTCTCTTGTGTGTGCGTTCATGCAATGTAGCTAACAGTCTATCAATCTTGTTTATCCTTTCAGTGAACCATATGATCATCTCAACAGATGCAGAAAAAGCTTCAACATAATCCAATATCCCTTCATGATAAAAAAAGCCTCAATAAACCAGGCGTTGAATGAACATACCTCAAAATAATAAGAACCATCTATGACAAACCCACTGCCAGCATCTTACTGAATAGTCAAAGCTAGAAGAAGCATTCCCCTTGAGAGCCAGAACAAGACCTATTCAACATAGCACTGGAAGTGACAGCCAGAGCAATCAGGCAAGAGATAGATATAAAAGACATCCAAATAGGAAAAGAAGAAGTCAAATATTCTGTCTTCAGGGGTGATATGATTCTATACCTAGAAAACTCTAAAGAGTCCACCAAAAGGTTTCAGCAACTAATAAACAACATCAGTAAAGTTTCAGGATACAAAATCAAAGTACAAAACTCAGTAGTATTTCTACACACCAATAACGTTCATGTTGAGAGTCAAATCCAGAATGCAATCATATTTACAATCACCACACACAAAAAATACCTGGGAATACAACAAGCCAAGAAGGTGAAAGATCTCTATAAGGGGAACTACAAGACACTTTTGAAAGAAATAGTAGATGACACAAACAAATGGAAAAACATTCAATTCCCAAGGATTGGAAGAATCAATATTGTTAAAATGGTCATACTGCCTGTGTTAGGCCATTCTTGCATGGCTATAAAGAAACACCCAAGACTGGGTAATTTATAAGAAAAGAGGTTTAACTGGCTCACAGTTCTGCAGGCTGTACAGGAAGCATAGAGGCATGGCATTGCTTGCTTCAGGAGAACTCAGGAAGTTTCTAATCATGGCAGAAAGCAAAGCGGAGCAGGCACATCATATGGTGAGAATGGGAGCAACAGCAAGAGAGAGAGTGGGGGCAGGGAGGTGCCACACACTTTTAAATGACCAGATGTCACAAGAACTCACTCACTATAATGAAGACAGCACCAAGCCATGAGGGACCCACTGTGATCCAAACACTTTCCACCAGGCCCTACCTTCAGCACTGGGGATTTCATTTCAACATGGGATTTGGGCAGGGACAATATCCAAACTGTATCACTGCCCAAAGCAATCTACAGATTCAACACTATTCCTATCAAACTACCAATGACATTTTTCACAGAACTAGAAAAAACTGTTCTAAAATTCATATGGAGCCAACAACAAGCCCAAATAGCCAAAGCAAGCCTAGGCAAAAAGAACAAAGCTGGACGAATCACCTTACCCACCTTCAAACTATGCTTATAAGGTATAGTAATCAAAACAGCATAGTACTGGTACAAAAACAAATACATAGACCAATGGAAAAGAATAGAAAACCCAGAAATAAAGCCTCATATCTACAGCCATCTGATCTTCAACAAAGTCAACAAAAATAAACAATGGGGAAAAGATTCCCTATTTAATAAATGGTGCTGGGATAGCTGGCTAGCCATATGCAGAAGAATGAAACTAGTTTTCTAGCTTTCACCATATACAAAAATTAACACAAGATGGATTAAAGTTTTAAATATAAGACCTCAAACTGTAAGAATCCCAGAAGAAAACCTAGGAAACACTATTCTGGACACTGGCCTTTGGGAAACAATTTATGACTAAGTCCTCAAAAGCAATTGTAACCAAAACAAAAATTGAGAAATGGGACCTAATTAAATTAAAGAGCTCCTGCACAGCCAAAGAAACTATCAATAGAGTAAACAGACAACCTACAGAATGGGAGAAAATGTTTGCAGATTATGCATCCAATGAAAGTCAAATATCCAGAATCTATAAGGAACTTAAACAATTGAACAAGCAAAAAACAACCCCATTAAAAAATAGGCAAAAGACACGAAGACTTATCAAAAGAAGACATACAAGTGGCCAACAAACATATGAAAAAATGCTCAACATCACTAATCATTAGAGAAATGCACATCAAAACCACAATGAGCTACTATCTCACACCAGTCAGAATGACCATTATTAAAAAGTCAAAAAAACAACAGATGCTGGTGAGGCTGCAGGGAAAGGGGAATGCTTATACACTGTTGGTGGGAATGTAAATTAGTTCAGTCACTGTGGAAAGCCATTTGGAGATTTCTCAAAGAACTTAAGACAGAACCACCATTCAATGCAGCAATCCCATTATTGGGCATATATCCAAAAGAAAACAAATTGTTCTACCAAGAAGACATCCACCTACATGTTCATCACAGCACTATTTACAATAGCAAATGCATGGAATCAACCTAGGTGCTAATCGGTGGTAAACTAGATAAAGAAAATGTGGTTCATATACACCCTGGACTACTACATAGCCATAAAAAAGAAAGCATCATGTCCTTTGCAGCAACATGGATACAACTGGAGGACATTATCGTAAATGAATTAATATAGGCAAAGAAAATCAAATGTTACATGTTCTCATTTACAAGTGGGAGCTAAATATTGGGTACTCATGGACATAAAGATGGCAACAATAGAAACTGGGAAGGAGGGAGAGAGGCATGGGTTGAAAAATTAACTATTGGATACTACTATGCCTAGTACCTGGGTGACAAGATCATCCATACCCCAAACCTCAGCATCACACAATATACCCAGGTAACCAACCTGCACATGTACCCTCTGAATCTAAAATAAGAGTTAAAAAAAAAGAAAGAACATAAGGAATGACACAAGAAAGGACACGGTGACCACTGTGAAGCCAGTCTCCAGGACAGGACAAAGCCATTTGGTACCATGGGGAAGCTCCTGTTGAAAGCAAGACTCGAGGAAAGCGGGGAAAAAAAATCTGTGTTTTTTGCTAGCCAACCTTAATCACCATCCTCACCTCATCCCCAGCCAGGGCCATCCTATCAGCCTATTAGACTTCTAAGGAAAGGCAGAGAGGAGCACAAAGGAAAGAAGGGGTAGGTAGAAAATCTGCTGAGGCATAGAATTCATTGGCTTCTACAGATGGAAGGGCCTTGAAGATTACCCAACCCAACCCCATTACTTATAGCTATGGGAATAGAGCCAAAGAGGTAAAATGACACCAAGGTTATATAGCTAGTTAAGTGACACAGCCAAGGCTAGAAACTTGGTCTCACTCATTACCCCTACATGATGCTAGGTATTATGTTGGTTCCTAACCTTGGCTCTTCTACTGCCACGCCAGTATAACTTACATACACATATGAGGAGGCAGCATGGAATTAAAGGAAGAACTGAAGCTGATTAATCCCTCCCTCCAAGCCAGCACATTGAGTATGGGTTGTTTCAGAAATAATTTGGCTTATTAATTCCAACTAGGAAGGGCCTGCCAACTTAGGAAAGGGATGGGGGCTGAAGAGCTGATCATGAAGATGCTGTGTATGTACCATCTGGTGCACATTGGAAAAAAGTGTCATTTGTCTTAAATTGAGTTCCAAGTCATAATTTCTTCACTCACAACCTTTACTCCCTAAGAGACTACCAGCAATGAGCTGGTGATTTCAATTCCTTCCAGATGGAAAAATGTTGATGTCATCCCAAACCTTGCCTCTGTGAGAGTCATTTTATTCTTCCCAGCATAATAGAGCAGCTGAAGCAGAGGTGTCAGAGTTGGAAGGAGTCCCTGAGACTAAACCGGCCCCTCTAGAGCCATTTCCTATCTGTCAAGGTTGCACTTCTCAGACTAAGGAGAGAAATTTGTGCTGTGGCTGCACTAGTGGCACCTTCTCGGGAAACAGAAGATTTGGTTCTGCACTTGCCAACCAATTCCTGTTATCAGCCTTTAACTTACATTATATTTTAAGGAGAGAGGTCCTTATTTAGACAAGCTAAATAAAACTTTTGTGAGAGAATGATTCCAGGCTGGTCCCCAGAGGGATGGATGGAATGTATAGCTTGATTGTTCCCCTGCCTCTCTGATTGCAGTGATCATTTCAACAGAAGCAGCAAGTCGACTTTTAGCAATGTGGACTTTCCATGGCAAGAGGATTACAGAGGTTTCCTTCAAAGTGTCGTTTTGGAGGCTAACGTTGGGGGAGAAGAATAATCTCAGATCAATTTTCAAGATTCTTACTTTGTGCCTAATAATTAACTGTATTGCTGAGATGACTCATCACCCATACCTACATCCACCAAACAGATGGGTGACGCCACATAGCTGGGAATAAAGTGAAGCTGTAGAGACCGAGAGCAAAACAAAACTGAAAACATTTACTACAAACTTACCCTCTGACCTCTCTGTCACACACCGTACCCGGAGGACAGCAGCTCCATCTAGGTGAGACAGACTGTTATATGATAGGTGAGCTTCATAACCACTCTACTGGGTTGGAGGGTGACCAACCATCCCAGTTTGCCCAGGACTGAGAGGGCCCCTGGGATGTCACATTTAATTTTAAAATCAGAATAGTCCTGCAACTTCATTTTCCCCTGCCTCCAATTTACTAATTAGGAATTTGAGACTCCAAGAAATCAAGAAACTCATTCAAGATCACATACGGTTTAATGGCAGATCTGAATTCATATCCTATTCCAACTTCAAAGGCAGGACTCTCCTTCCAATGCCTGTTGATATTTCTATGTAGTGACAGAGAAAGTGTGAAAATATTAAATAGGTGAATGTTTACTTGTATTTCTCCAGACTAGGGGCCTATTTAACAAGAAAACAGTCTTAAAAACCCAGGCTTGGATGAGAAATGTTTCCTAAATTTCTTTGGGAAGGAAGCATAGAGAACTCAGATCATAAAGCATTTCTCATATTTTACAGAAGATACAACCCAATTGTGAAGACTAGACCATGAGTAGGGAAACCCTATATTCCAGTGTTCCAGTCCTGGTTTATTCCTGTTGTTCTGATGAATCATTACAACTGCTCCCTTTCACGCTCAAAAAAGTTCTAGTTTCGATGATAAATTATATCATCCCCAAGCCAAGAAGCTCACCATTTCATGGTAGAAGAAGAATGTGAGATTGGAAAGAAAAGAAAACCCACTCTTTCTGACTGAGGAGTTTTGAGAAGAGACAAATGAGAGGAAAGCAAAAGTAGATGATATAGAAAGGAACCAGGCAATGGAATGCTGGAGTCAGCTTATACAGGCTAGCAAAGTCTCCTTTTAAATATTCACACATTTTTTAAGCAGAGTGCAAATATTGATACCCTGCTCAGAAATCAGGAAATGTTACAAACAAGGGCCTTTTCTCCCCCATAGATCGAGTGACCAGCACACTCTTGGTTCCAAAGCACTCTCTTTTCTCTTTCTCTCTTTCTCATTCTCTCTCTCTTTCTCTGTCTCTCTCTCTTTCTCATTCTCTCTTTCTTTCTGTCTGTCTGTCTCTCTGTCTCTCTCTCTCTCACACACACACACACACACACATACACAGTCTATGACTAAAATGACAGGAGTGCTTTAGAAGTACCAAATTAAGTCAACTGAATTCCAAGGAGAGGAATCTTTTTTTTTTTTTTTTTTCAGATGGAGTCTCGCTTTGTCATCCAGGCTGTAGTGCAGTGGTGCAATCTCAGCTCACCACAACCTCCGCCTCCCAGGTTCAAGCGATTCTCCTGCCTCAGCCTCCCGAGTAGCTGGGACTATAGGTGCACGCCACCACATATGGCTAATTTTTTGTATTTTTAGTAGAGATGGGGTTTCACTATGTTGGCCAGGCTGGTCTGGAACTCCTGACCTCGTGATCCGCCTACCTGGGCCTCCCAAAGTGCTGGTATTACAGGCATAAGCCATTGTGCCCAGCGACAGCAACCTTTATTCCAACTTCTCATCTGGGCCTCTGGAAGGATGTTACCACCTAGATTAATGTGGGGTGTGTTACTTTCATGCAAACCTAGTTGTACAGTGTAGTTAAGCAGAGAAAGGCACACAAATTTATCTTTCCTAAGTCACTTTCAGTTGCCCATGGCATGTATAACTCCAATTTAGTTGATAACCTATCTGAAAAACTTGCCAAAGAGTGCCTGCCAACCTGAGGTGACTCTCAGCAGAGGGAACCACCTAGATCAAGACCAAATGTATAATAAGGTCTCAGCTCAATTCCAGAGGGGTTCACAGATGAGGCAAGAATGCCAGAGATGGTTACTGTCCCCGGTGGAGCCAAAAGGAACCTGAGCAAGTATTATGCTGGCCACTGACCTTAATGAATGCCTGCAAGGCCAGTGGTGACCAAGTGGACAAAGGGCATCTCTGTGAGTCCAGAAGAGCAGAGGGCACATAATAGTAAGCACTTAACAAATACGTGCTGTCCCTCAACTTATGTCCATTTTTCTTCCTGACTACTGGCCCTGGTGTCTTTGGGCCCAACATTAGATACAAAGCAGTAACCTCAAATAGACTGCTTAGCCAGCTTCCACCACTGTTTGAGATCTAACTCCTGCTAAAAATTCCCTAAGCCGAGATTACACCACTGCACTGCAGCCTGGATGACAGAGTGAGACTCTGTCTCAAAAAAAAAAAAAAAAAAGAAAGAAAGAAAAAATTCTCTTACTCTATATTTCTCATCTCTGATCAAACACTAACTGTAAAAAAAATTGGTACTAGGAGTGGTTTCAGTGAAGCAAAACTTTAAAGACGGGTTCTTGAATTGCCTCTGGGTTTTCTATAAGTGTTACCCTGATCTGATTAGATTTAACCTACTTCCAGGGGTAAACAACATACTGATAATTCACGGCATGCGGAGGCAAAACTTACGTACTCATCTTCCACCTGCAAACATAGGTAATCATCTGCCATTAGGAGTCAAGCCTTTTTTTTTTCCAATAAGTTTTTGGGGAACAGGTGGTGTTTGGATACATGAATAAATTCTTTAGTGGTGATTTCTGAGATTTTGGTGCACCCATCACCCAAGCAATGTAAACCATACCCAATGTGTAGTATTTTATCCTTCACCCCACTTTCACCCTTTCCCCCAAGTCCCCAAAATTTATTATGTCATTCTTATGCCTTTGCATCCTCATAGCTTAGCTCCCACTTATAAGTGAGAACATACAATGTTTGGTTTTCCATTCCTGAGTTACTTCACTTAGAATAGTGATTTCTTCCAGTACTGTTTTATAGTTTTCCTTGTAGAGGCCTTTCACCATCTTGATTAGGTATATTCCTAAGTTTTTTTTCTTTTTTCTTTTTGTAGCTATTGTAAAAGGGGTTGAGTTCTTGATTTGATTCTCAGCTTGGTCATTGTCGGTGTATAGCTATTGATTTGTGTACATTAATTTTGTGTCCTGAAACTTTGCTGAATTCATTTATCAGTTCTAGGACCTTTTGGGGAGTCTTAGGGTTTTCCAGGTATACAATCATGTCATCAGCAAACAGACAATTTGACTTTCTCTTTACCAATTTGGATGCCCTTTATTTATTTTTCTTGTCTGATTATTCTGGCTAGGTCTTCCAGTACTATGTTGAATAGAAGTAGTGAAAGAGGGCATCCTTGTCTTGTTCCAGTTCTCGGGGGGATGCTTTCAACTTTTCCCTATTCAGTGTAATGTTGGCTGTGGATTTGTCATAGATGGCTTTTATGACCTTAAGGTATGTCCCTTCTATGTCGATTTTGCTGAGGGTTTTAATCACAAAGCGATGCTAGATCTTGTCAAATGCTTTTTCTGTGTCTATTGAGATGATCATATGATTTTTTGTTTTTAATTCTGTTTATGTAGTGTATCACATTTATTGACATGCAGATGTTAAACCATCTCTGCATCCCTGGTATGAAACCCACTTGATCATGGTGGATTATCTTTTTGATACGCTGTTGGATTCGGTTAGCTAGTATTCTGTTGAGGATTTTTGCATCTACATTCATCAGGGATATTGGTCTGTAGTTTTCTCCTTTTTTTGTTATGTTCTTTCCTGGTTTTTGGTATTAGGGTGATATTGACTTCATAAAATGATTTAGGGAGGAGTCTCTCTTTTTCTGTCTTGTGGAATAGTGTCAATAGGATTGGTACCAATTCTTCTTTGAATGTCTCATGGAACTCAGCTGTGAATCCATCTGGTCCTGGACTTTTTTTGTTGGCAATGTTTTTGTTACATTTCAATGTTGCTGCATGTTATTGGTCTGTTTAAAGTTTCTATTTCTTCCTGTTTTAATCTAGGAGGGTTGTATATTTCCAGGAATTTATCTATCTCCTGTAGGTTTTCTAATTTATGTGAGTAAAGGTGTTCATGGTAGCCTTGAATGATCTTTTGTGTTTCTTAGGACTGCTCCCTAAATAATTTATGAAGTCAATATCACCCTAATACCAAATGTAATATGTCCCATTTCATTTCTAATTGAGGTTATTTAGATCTTCTCTCTTCTTTTCTTGGTTAATCTCACTAATAAATAATAAATAAATAATAAACCTTATTTATCTTTTAAAAGAACCAGCTTTTTGATTCATTTATCTTTCATATTGTTTTGTTTGTTTGTTTGTTTCAATTTCATTTAATTCTGCTCTGATATTGGTTATTTCTTTTCTTCTGCTGGGTTTGGGTTTGGTTTGCTCTTGTTTCTCTAACTCCTTGAGATGTGACCTTAGATTGTCTATTTGTGCTCCTTCAGACTTTTTGATGTAGGCATTTAATGCTATAACTTTCCTCTTAGTACCACCTTTGCTGTATCCCGGAGGTTTTCATAGGTTGTGTCACTATTATCATTCAGTTCAAAGAATTTCTAAATTTCCATCTTGATTTCATTGTTGTCCCAAGGATCATTCAGGAGCAGGTTATTTAATTTCCATGTATTTGCATGGTTTTGAGGCTTCCTTTTGGAGTTGATTTTCAATTTTATTCCCCTGTGGTCTGAGAGAGTACTTGCTATAATTTTGATTTTCTTAAATTCGTTGAGTCTTGTTTTGTGGCCTATCATATGGTCTATCTTAGAGAAAGTTCCATGTGCTGATGCATAGAATGTATATTCTGCGGTTGTTGGCAGAACGTTCTGTAAATATCTGTTAAGTTCATTTGTTCTGATGATGCAAAAGTAGTAATGGGAAAGCTGCTAGTGCATTAGCCAGCACATTAGTCTTCACTGCCACACACAATAAAAAGAGAAATGCAAGTGACCCTTAAGAATATATTTGATGAAACAGTAAAAACATTATTATTTGTATTCAATTTCAATGCTTGAAGGCATGTCTTTTTAATATTCTGTGTAGTGAAATGGAAAGTAGACATAAAGCACTTCTGCTATACACAAAAATACAATGATCATCTTAAGAAAAGGCACATCTGTGATTACTTGAGTTGTGAGCTGAACTAGCCAGTATTGTTTTTCATGGAATACCATATTTTGCTTGAAAGAATGACTGACAGACAAAATATAACCATTTTCTTAAAAATAAAGTGGGCCTGTCACTTCAATTAAAACAACTGGCATCATTTGTTGATGATAAAAATTTGAACTTTCAAGTAAAAACGAGAGTTATGGAAAACTTGTATCTGCCACTATAAGATATGACAACTTTTAAATTTCTGATATTAACAATTGTGACTTTTAGTCTTGTAGAATGAAATGTGTCAACATTTGAAAATCTGCATAATTCAGTGACAAATATTTTGCAAATGACCAGTGCATGCTATTACTAAATCATAAAAGATCCATTCAAATTTCAATATAATGGACTTTAACAGTATAAACAAATTTTTGCTGATATAGTTTCAATTTCACATTGTAGTTAACCATTAAGAAAGTATATTTACCAAATTTTGGTATAGTATCAAAGAAAAATTTTTAAACTTCTCAGTTTTAATTTCTAAGATGGTAAATAATAATAGATATAATTCAAATAAATAAAAAGTCTTTGGAGTTCTTAATAATTTTTAAGAAAGCAAAGGAGTCTGAGACCAAAAAGTTCACAACAGGCTACCACAGAGGAAGGTGCCCAAAGGCTTAAGGAGTTCTAAATGCTAGAGTACGTTTACCTTGTAAGACCTTCCCCTTCAACTACATCCCCTAAGAGAGTCCAGAGGACACTCCTTTTACCAAGTCTATAAGAAATATTTTCAAAAAGGGAGCTCCAGCATCCTTGATCTTTTCTTTGTTGCTATCTAAACTGGTCCCTTGAATTCAGTGGGAATGATTGGATCCAGGGGTGGCAGGCTTTATCACCAGAAACAAGGTGGATGTGGTTACTGTAATGGGCAAAGCAATAAACAGCCAAAGCAATAAACAGAATGGTTTAAATCTCAGAGACCACTGGTGTTGGCCAGTTAATTTTAGTGTCTGTAGCACTGAATAGATGGACAGTCTAGTGAAGTTTTACCTAATTTGGAAAAGCAGAAAAGTTCCAGGTTTGCTCAATGGATGTCTGACTTGAATCACCATAATAGAAACTTGTGACCTCTTAACCAATTCCTTTGGTTCACAGATCCAGAGCCCTTTAAAAGAAGAGGTGGCTGAGTCCTCTTGAGGAAGTCCTCTTTAGGCAGCCAAAAATTGTATGCAGTTGTCCCTAGGTATCCTCAAAAGATTGGTTTTAGGGCCAGGCGTGGTGGTTCACACCTGTAATCCCAGCACTTTGGGAGGCCAAGACAGGTGGATCACCTGAGGTCAGGAGTTCGAGACCAGCCTGGCCAACTTGATGAAACCCCCTCTCTACTAAAAATACAAAAAAAAATTAGCCAGGCACGGTGGCAGGCACCTGTAATCCCAGCTACTTGGGAGGCTGAGGCAGGAGAATTGCTTGAACCTGGGAGACAGAGGTTGCAGTGAGCCAAGATCACATCATTGCACTCCAGCTTGGGTGGCAGAGTGAGACTCTGTCTCAAAAAAACAGATTGGTTTTAGGATGACCCCAACCCCCGCCTCATGCCACCACACACAACCCAACATATACCAAAATCCACAGATGCTCTAGTTCCTTTTATAAAATGGTCTAGTGTTTTTATATAACTTATGCACATCCTCTCATATACTTTAAATCATCTCCAGATACCTATAATACCTAATACAATGTAAGTGCTATGTACGTAGTTGTTACACTGTATTGTTTTTTATTTGTATTTTTTTCAAATATTTTTTATCTGTGGTTAGTTGAATCCATGGATGCAAAACCCGTGGTTGCAGAGCACACAATACAGAGGGTCTACTAGATCTAAATCGTCTTCCCAGCCTTCCCTTCCTAACAAGAGGCTTATATCCCAGCTCCCTAGGGGCTTGAAACTGTTCTAATTGACCATGGTTTTTCCATTTAAATCTTATCTGTCAAGCTAGTCATCATCTGGTGAAAGACCCCACTTGGGCCAAGAAGTTGAGCACAAGTCCCCACAAACACAGGGCCCTGCAGCATGGACCTGGTGTCCACAGGATTCATACAAACTCACCTTCCCCCATAAGGGGAAGTGTCCCGTCTTGTCTCTGCCTCCTCTCCTCTACATCTCCCATCTTTATTTATCAGAGTTCTCTTTTGCTTCTGGCCCATGTTTGCCTTCAAGGTTTTTGTCTATCAACTCAGCTAGTGGTAGGTCTGTTCAACATGAGGGGAGTCTTCTAAATTTGGAATTGAGAAGATACAGGCAAGATACCAATGTCATGTTACTATTAGCCACAGCTTTACCTCCCATCCCAAAGTAAAGCTGTGTCCTAAGAATGTTCCAAGCCATGTGGGACTTAGCCCTGCCATAGTTGTTTTCTTCTTCTTTTGATACAGGGTTTTGCTCTGTCACCCAGGCTGGAGTGCAGTGGCATGATCATAGCCCACTATAACCTCAAACTCCTGGGCTCAAGCGATCCCTTGCCTTAGCCTCCCAGAGTGTTGAGATTACAGGCATGAGCCACTGCACTTGCCTGCTGTAGTCTTCTTAAAGGCCTGGCACCACATATTACTCATGAAACAGTTGGTTCATAGAAGAAGCTCAGGAAATGTGTGCTGAATGAATGGACGAATGTTCATTATCAACCTTGTTGGATGTGAGTGTTGAGAGCAGTGCCCAGAGCACCTGAACACTACATCTTAGTAGCTGGAAAACCCCAGCTCCATACTTCATATAAGAATGTATAGTCCATGTGATTCTAGAACAAGCTAAAAGGCATATGCCAGATATACTACTAAGCTAGATAATGACAGGAAAGTTAAATTTCAGCTCCACCCACTGGAGCCCTCAGGTCAGACTTCTGTAATGTGAATTTTCTATGTAGCTGAGGATGTCCCTTTCAGGATCAAACATTTTCATTGGAGGCTTTTGAAATTATATATTTTTTCATTTTTATATATATTTCATATTTTTCATTTTCTATATGTAGCAAGTGAAAATGTTAATATACATAATAAAAATATATAGAGAGTATATACTTCAATCTGCCTTCTTAACCAGAGCCTGTTATACATAATTCACTGTGTTTTGAACATCAAATTATATACTAAATATTGAATGTAGTTTTTGATGTAGTAATCCAGTTTCTGTGACAATTTGATATGTCTACAAGTTAGTCAAGAATAAGGCTGTGTCTCAAAGAATTATTCCAAAGCTAGGTACTGGGGTGAGCTAAAGTTCCCCTAATGTTCTTTATCTTCAGGGGGACAGTTCAAGAACTATGTCTGTTGTGTGCCTAATTCACGTCAGGCGCTGTGCGAGGGGCAGGGTAAAAAGGAAGAATAAGACTCTATGAGGACAGAAAGAGCTCAGTCCTCATAGAAGTTCCTTTAGGAGACAGGATGAGAAGTCCTGGGAGCCTTTTTTTCTACAATTTGTCCTCTACCTCATCCAAATTGAATTGTGACCAAATATCTTTTCCAAGGTTCTTTTTCAAACAGTTGCTCTGTTTTTCTTAGAGAAAAAGTTTTTGTGGTGGTGGCAGCGGCAGCAGCGGCAGCAGCAGCAACTCGATGTGTTGCATACTTATGCTAATCAGTGATCTAGCACCAGTTTACTGATTCTTTGGTCTGATTATTTATTATTTATAGAGTGTGGTAAATGCAAATGGCATTTTGCAAAGCATGGAACTCTGAAAATGAAACCCCAGCCCCAAGGCGTTGACTGTCAGATTTAGACATAAACAAAACACTGAATAAACAGTGAGACATCTAGTTGAGTTGATGTGGCTGGAAAGGAGGAAAACACTGGGAGACCGAGAAAAAGAAGTGGACATTACGGAGGGATTTCAAGGAGGAAAAGGAACGTGAAAAATTGAGCGATTTCAAGAGGAATACAGGGAAGGTTACCAAACCAAGGGGTTAAAAAGGAAACAAAAGGAGCATTGAGGAGAAACTCCCAAGAAAAGAAAGAACTCAATGAGATTTTTTTCTGCTTGTGCCTTTTGGTGGGAGAGGTGAGAGGCAGGGATGTCCGAGGGGAGAAAACCTTAATGATCAGAGGCAGGGGTGACAAGGTCATGGACTAGTGTTTCATTTCTGGAGAGGAAGAGAAAAAGGTGACAATTGGACATATGAGAAGACTTGTTTCTCTACCTGAAAGTCTGAATAAGAAGAGAGGAAAGAATGGAGAGCTCAGATGATGAGGTTTTTAACATTGGTCAAAAGTGCTGTCAGCTGGGCCTTCTGCACCTGATTTTGACTTTTTAGGTTCAGGGTTTTCCTCTTATTGATTCATCTGGAGAGGATCTTACTCTTTTTTTCTTTTTCTTTTTCTTTTTTTTTGAGGCGGAGTCTTTCTCTGTCGCCCAGGCTGGAGTGCAGGGGCAGGGTCTCAGCTCACTGCAAACTCCGCCTCCCAGGTTCAAGCAATTCTCCTGCCTCAGCCTCCCAAGTAGCTGGGATTACAGGCACCTGGCACCAAGCCGGCTAATTTTTGTATTTGTAGTAGAGATGGAGTTTCACCATGTTGGCCAGGCTTGTCTCGAACTCCTGGCCTCAAGTGATCCGCCCACCTGAGCCTCCCAAAGTACTAGAATTATAGGCATGAGCCACCACACCTGGCCAGGATCATACTCTTACTCAAACTAATAAAATTCACAAAAGGCTGTTATATAAACAGGAATTTAGATGTATTGATTTAGGGTGAGTGAGAAAGGTTACAAGTAACTGGGAAAAAAAGATAAAGATAAACCATGCAAATAGCATAAGAGAATAGATAAGAGTATTTCTAGAGATAAAGAGGGACATTTCATAATAATAAGGGAGTCTATTCATCAGTAAGACATAAAATTATAAGTGAGTATGTATCTAATAACAGAGCTTCAAAATACATAAAGCAAACTTGGACAGAATTAAAGGGAGAAATAAGAACGTCTACAGTCACAGTGGGAGATTTTTTTATATGCATATATGCTATAGGTTTTTATTAACAATTGTGTAGTATGTTATAAACTACCTCTGGGTATTTTGGAGTGCTAACAGAATACGTAATATAACATCACTAGTGTAAATAATTTTATCAGAGTAAATTCTGCTAGCAAAAAGGTCTTACAATTATAAATACTTTAGTTATGAAATTCCATTTATATATCATATTTAGGAGACACCGTTAGTCAATATTCAAAATCAATCAACAAATTCATATAGCTGTTTTAATGATACATACAGACTGACAGTGAATACACGGAAAGATATTTCATGCAATTAGAAACTAAAAGAGAAGGCACAGAGAGCTATACACCTATCACAGAAGATAGACTTTAAGTCAAAAACTGTAAAATGATATAAAGAAGGTCATCATATCATGATGAAGAGGTCAGTTCATTAAAAAAATAACAATTGTAAATATATATGCACCCAATATCACAACTTCTAAATATATAATTTTATATATAATATTATATATAATACATATAATATATATTATATATATTATTATATATAATATTTTTATATATAATATTATATATAAGTATATATAATATTATATATACTTATAGATTTATATATAATATTACATATATACTTCTATATATAATATTACATATATACTTATATATATATAATATTATATATATACTAATATATATAATATTAGTAGACCTGAGGGGGAGATAGACTGTATTACAATAATAGTAAGGGACTTAGATACCCTACTTTCAGCAATGGATAGATTATCCAGACAGAATATCAGTAAGAAAATGTCAGATTTAAACTACACTTTAGACCAAATAGACCTAATGGGCATATGTGGAATATTTCATCCAACAGCAAAGTAATACACATTTTTCTCAAACAAACACAAGTCATTCTTCAGGATAGAGTATATGTTAGGCCACAAAATAAGTCTTAATATATTTCGAAAGATTGAAATAAAAATGTGAATGCAGATGTCTTTTGACAGATCAATTTCATTCCTCTAGGGTACATACCCAGAAGTGGTACTGCTGGATCATACGGTAATACTATTTTTAGTTTTTGAGGAACCTTCATATTATTTCCCAAAATGGCTGTACCAACTTAAATTCCCACCAATGATGTTTAAGAATTCCCTTTTCTCTTGGGAACGTATATACACTGCTGGTGGGAATATAAATTAGTTCAGCCATTGTGAAAAGTAGTTTGATAATTTCTTTTTTCTTTTTCTTTTTCTTTTTTTATTTTTTGAGACAGAGTTTTGCTTTTGTCACCCAGGCTGGAGTGCAGCAGTGCAATCCTGGCTCACTGCAACCTCCGCCTCCTAGGTTCAAGTGATTCTCTGGCCTCAGCCTCTCGAGTAGCTGGGATTACAGACGTCCACCACCACGCCCAGCTAATTTTTGTATTTTTAGTAAAGACGGAGTTTCACCATGTTGACCAGGATGGTTTCGAACTCCTGACCTCAGGTGATCTGCCCTCCTCAGCCTCCCAATGTGCTGGGATTACAGGCGTGAGCCACCACACCCGGCCTGATAATTTCTTAAAGAAATTAAAACAGAACTACCATTTGACCCAGTAATCCGATTACCAGGTTTATATCCAAAGGAATATATATTGTTCTGTCATAAAGACACAGGCACGTGTATGTTCATCGCAGCACTATTCACAATAACAAAAACATAGAATCAGTCTAAATGCCCATCAATGGTAGACTGGATAGAGAAAATGTACATATACACTATGGAATACTGCACAGCCATAAAAAAAAGAACAAGATCATGTCCTTTGCAGCAACATGAATGGAGCTGAAGCCATTATCCTAAGTGATGTAATGCAGGAACAGAAAACCAAATACCACATACTCTCATTCATAAGTAGGAGATAAATATTGAGAACACATGGACACAAAGGGGAGAACAACAGACACTGGGGCCTCCTTGAGGGTGGAGGGTGGGAGAAGAGTGAGGACAGAAAAGCTACGATGCTTATTTTTTTTTTTTTTATTTTTTTTTTTTTGTTAGTATACATGCTGCTGAAGTGAGCACTTTTTTTTTTTTTTAAGACGGAGTCTCGCTCTGTTGCTGAGGCTGGAGTGCAATGGCACAATCTCGGCTCACTGGAACCTGCGCCTCCTGGGTTCAAGTGATTCTCCTGCTTCAGCCTCTTACGCAGCTGGGTTTACAGGAGCACGCCACCACGCCCAGCTAATGTTTGTATTTTTTAGTAGAGACGAGGTTTCACCATGTTGGTCAGGCTAGTCTTGAACTCCTGAACTCAGGTGATCCACTCACCGCGGCCTGCCAAAGTGCTGGGATTACAGACTCCAGCCACTGCGTCTGGCCAGTACTATGCTTATTATCTCTGTGATGAAATAATCTTTTACACCAAACCCTCATGACATGCAATTTATCTATATAACAAATTTGCACATGTACCCCTGAACATAAAATAAAAATTAAAAAAAAAAAGAATTATCTCTTCTCCATATGCTTGCCAGCACTTGTAATGGTTTGTCTTTTTTTTTTTTTTTTTTTGAGACGGAGTCTCACTCTATTGCCCAGGCTGGAGTGCAGTGGTGCAATCTCGGCTCACTGCAAGCCCTGCCTCCCAGGTTCACGCCATTCTCCTGCCCCAGCCTCCCAAGTAGCTGGGACTACATGAGCCTGCCACTACACCAGGCTAATTTTGTGTATTTTTAGTAGACACAAGGTTTCACTGCATTAGCCAGGATGGTCTCAATCTCCTGACCTCGTGATCCACCCACCTCGGCCTCCCAAAGTGCTGGGATTACAGGCATGAGCCACCTCGCCCGGCCTGTCACAGTGGGAGATTTTAACACTTCTCTCAGCAATTGATAGAACTAGACAAAAATTAGTAAGACATAAATGATTTGAACAGCACTATTAATCACCTTGGCCTAATTAATATATTAGAACACCTTGGCCTGGATGTGGTGGCTCACCCCTGTAATACCAACATGTTGGGAGGCCAAGGTGGGAGGACCACTTGAAGCAAGGAGTTCAAGACCAGCCTGGGCAACATAGCAAGACCCTGTCCCTACAAAATTTTTTTTGATTAGCTGGGCGTGGTGGTATGCACTTGTAGTCCTAACTACTCGGGAGGCTGAGGCAGTAGGATTGCTTAAGCCCAGGAGTTGGAGCTTGCAGTGAGCTGTGATTATGCCATTGCATTCCCTCCTGGGCAACAGAGCAAGACCTCATCTCTTAAAAAATAAAAAAAGTTACAATGTGCACCTTTTAAAGTTTGCACAATAAGGAGATGAGAGAGAGGAAAGATTGAACATTAAGATAAACATAAGCTGTTGGAAATTTTGTTGAAAGACATGTTCCATGACATTGATCTTACAGAAAGGTGTGTGGATTTCAACCTAGTAATGATGGATTCTATACCTCATTCTATCGTGCTGAGTTACCATGCACTAGAGATTTAATTTCTCTAAACCTGTTTCTCTATCTGAAAGATGAGAGTAATAACAAATGCCACTCACCACTATCCTGAAGCTTAATTAATGTTTGTAAATGCTTTCAGAAATTTGGAAGGGCAAGATTTTTATGAATACAACACATTATTTAGAAAAGCAAAAGAACACGATCAGAGAAGACTTGGATTGTTTCCCTCTACATAGCCTTTTAATGAGATTCCTCTTTTTGTCTTATAAGGGAAGAAAACCAAATCAGGAGATGACTAATCTCACTGGCTAATCTCTTCCCTTAATGTTCTCTGGATACACAATCTCTCCTAAAGGAGCATGTTGGAATTTTGTCGATCAGATTTCCACATCAGTATAAATACATTCTTTCCTAGAAATATAATAGTGAAACAAGAAGGCTGTGGTTTTTTGAGGAGCTGGCTCTGGGCCCAACAGGCAGATGTTCTTGATCTTTTGCTCTACCTTGGATCTTGTGCAAATCACAGTGCTGTTCAACTTCCTTCCTCATCTGTATAATTGGAATAAATGTGCCACTTTCCGGGAGGTCAAGTGAAAAGTAATTAGCTGTGTTTCTTTTTTTTTTTTTTTTTTGAGACAGAGTCTCGCTCTGTCGTCCAGGCTGGAGTACAGTGGCGTGATCTCAGCTCACTGCAACCTCCACCTCCCTGGTTCAAGCAAATCCCCCGCCTCAGCCTCCGAAGTAGCTGGGATTACAGGCGCACACCACCATGCTGGCTAATTTTTTTGTATTTTTAGTAGAGTCGGGGTTTCACCATGTTGGCCAGACTGGTCTCGAACTCCTGACCTCAGGCAATCCACCCGCCTCGGCCTCCCAAAGTGCTGGGATTACAGGCGTGAGCCACCACGCCCGGCTGCTGTGTTTTATTTAAGTTCTTCTCCATTGATATTTCAGCACTTATGGCCAGCTAATTTTTTTGTTATTTTTAGTAGAGTCAGGGTTTCACTATGTTGGCCAGACTGGTCCCGAACTCCTGACTTCACGCAATCCACCCTCCTCGGCCTCCCAAAGTGCTGGGATTACAGGTGTGAGGCACCGCGCCCGGCCACTGTGTTTTATTTAAGTTTTTCTCCATTGATATTTCAGCACTCTCTGCAGTCCTTAGTCGGAACAACACTTCTAGACATTACTTCAATCCCACCACCACAAAATTCTTAATGGAAATGTATATGAAAGAATCTGGGAAGTTTACTAATCATTAAAGATTGAGGTTTCTGTGAATTTCCTAAGATTTGATTTTTTAAAAGGCACAAGAAATCTTTGCCAAATCTATTGACCCCTTTCAATTACGCATTTCATTAAGAACACCAAAATATAAGAGTCTTTTTCCTTCCTCTCTGATTTATCTCTTTGTCACTGTTTCTCTCTGAATCTCTCTGGGTTTCACTCTTTTTCACTCTTTCTCTACTCTGTTTCTCTTTTCCCTAGGATCTAGTGGACATGTGAAAATGAGTTTAGCTGAGGTGTAATAACAAAGTTAGCCACCTTGCAGCCTCACTGGCAAATAAAATTCTATTAAACACAACTGTCATCAAACTCATTAGTGCCTCCTCCCCTTGCCTTCTTGCCATTGGGTCGCTAACAAGTTACAATGTTTTTCTCTCTCCTCTCCAGTCCCCCTTGTTTCAAGTTTTGTTCTCTCCTTCCTCCTTTCTGCACCGCCTGCCCTGTTGGAGATGCAGGGGCTGCCCCTGCGGCCACCATTGCCACCACCCCCCAGCAGACAGAAAGGCTAAAATGTCAAAAAATGCGTCGGTTGCCTCTGACAAAAGTGCAGATCAGATCTGAAAGGGGATAAATATGATAGGGGGCCCAATAATAGTGCGCACTTGTTAACTACGCAAATCCAGCAGGAGCTGGGGGCAGGGAGGGCGGGCATGGTGGAGAATAGAAGCTGCCTGGGCAGGAGCCCCTTGGGGGAAAGTGAAGGGGGGTCCTCCAGCAGCCACCATCAATTATATGGGCTGGTTTTGTTTTGTTTTGTGAGGTCTGAACTGAGGCTCAGCTGATGGGGCATGGGGGTGTGGAGGGGGTGAATAAGGGATTTTACCCAAACCAGTGACTCTGAATGGAGGTCTCGGGCTCAGTTGAGGGGGCCTCAGCAGTGAGAGCTTGAAAAGAGGGCCTTTGGGTTATGCAAGGGAAAGGGAAGGTGGGGCGAGGTGGGGGCTGGGGGACATTTGAGGTGGGAGGGGTAGGGGGAAGGAGGAGAATAGCACAATAATGGGAAAAAGGAGGCTAGCTTCTGAGCTCTCATTTCTCACAATGAGTCCCATGTGGTTCTCTTTATCTCAGCCTTTCAGCAGTCAATAGAGGGAGCCTTTTTATTTTCAACTCTAAGTATACAGCCACGCTACTCCCCCAACACACACACACACACACACACACACACCCCTACCAGTGTGGGACAGTGAGCAAGACATTGGAAATGTGTGAAAAATTATTTCCCCTGCACAGGTTTGCTGGATTTTCTATCCTCCTGCCAGACCCGTACTTATGGGACATTCACTCCTCCACCACTGCTCTCTGCCTCTCTTGCCCCAGCTTCGCCTCCTAGACTTGATTCCCTCCTCCTCTATTATACACCCCTCCCCCTCTCCTCCGTGGATGCCTCAGAAACTCCAGAGAGGTTGAAGGGAGAGGAGGTTCTTGACTCTTTAGAAAGTCATGAGTCATATGATGACAGGTAAAGCAGAGATGGATGATGGAGTGATGTTGATTTGCAACCCATAAAAAAGCAAAAATAAAAGATCAAAGCAAACCCCAGCTTGAACTTTAGACTGTTTTAATGCATAGAAAAGAACAAACATATTTTTTGTGTGTGGTGGACTTCTCTGAAATGTTAAGTCCCCAATTGGACAAATCCCTTTCAATTTGTTCCTAAGGCTATGACTGAAGCAGCCACAGGCTCTGAATTTACGCAGCTTGATAGAAAATAATTCGTCTATTTTTCAAACAATATTGTTATATATTCTCATAGGGTGCCTGAGTTTGAATAGGTACAGCGTTCTTAACCAGGGGTGGAAGCTTTTAGAAACAGATTCCAGGCCTCATCTCCCCAAGATTCTGCTTCAGCAGCTGTGAATGGGGCAGTGTGTGTGTGTGTGTGTGTGTGTGTGTGTGTCAGAGAAAGAGAGAGACAGAGATTGATCTTGATGTACAGTGCCATTTGAAAATCTCAAAACTAAGTAAGTTGTTCCCCTTCAGCTAGATCAGGGAAGTATTCATCAAATAACAGTCACTAGTTGTGCTAGGAAAATAGTTGATTAATTGAGCCAAACCTATCTCTGCTACCAAGCATTGTAGCTGGCTGGAAAAAAAGAAAGGAAAAAATAATCATGTCCATCACCAAGAAATGAAGATAAGGGGGAAGGTAAGAATAAATGAAAATAACAATAACCTCAAGTAATTGTTTAGTACCAGGCATTTTTTTCTACAAGAATGATTACCCCATTGGAAGCGGGAATGAGACTCAGTTGTCTTAAGCAACTTGCTCAAGGTCACACTCCCGATAAATGGCAGAGCCAGGATTCCTTCCTAGGCTTGAATGATCTGTGCAGCATGCTCTGAACTAGGCGGAGACCCCAGGAATGGGAATAGGAGTGAGACAGCAATCCAGAAACAGACTCTCCCATGGCAATAGGAAGGCTCCCGAGGGTTGCTCATGCACTCAACATCAATGAGCTGTGGGGCAGCTCCTGGCTATTGGCTTCTCATCAAGGACTCCAAACCTCTCCTCACCTCTTAAAAATCTTCTTGTCTCTTCCTCCTGATCCAGCTTGCTCTGCTAAGCAAAGTACCCCACACCAGGCATAGAAAGAAAATGGACATTGCCTTCATATTTTCTCTGAGCAGGGAGATGTATAGCTTTTAGGTCTCTCACATGATAAGAAAATCACAGTTGCCCTCTTTTTGGCTCCATTTCCAGTCTCTTGAAGGTGCAGCTGTGTGGCTTGGCCATGAGGATCGGAGAGGATATAAAGAGGGCAGGAGAGGGGACGACTCCCATTTTGCCACCCTGGCAGCTCTCAACCGGCTCTGCTCCAGCCAACTCTTCACAGTACTTAAAGTCCTTTTTCAACGCCACGAAGTGATGCTCTCACCGGGTTCAGATGAGCTCATCTCCTCTCTAACTACACTAAAGTGCCTTGAGGGCTGGAACATTGCCTCATGCTTCTCCATCCCTGACATGCTCAAGCCCAATGCTGATACAGTGCTCAGTAGATTATTGTCCTTTGGTTGATTTGCAACAAGTGCTTTTTAAATTGGAATGCTCAGGGTTGAAATAGTCCTTCAGTTGTTCCAGATCACCATTTTTTTTTTTTTTTTTTTTTGCTTGGAAGTCTTCTCAGTTAAATATCCAAGTTTATAATTTATTTATTTATTTATTTTTGTTTTTATTAATTTATTTATTTTTATTGATCATTCTTGGGTGTTTCTCACAGAGGGGGATTTGGCAGGGTCATAGGACAATAGTGGAGGGAGGGTCAGCAGATAAACAAGTGAACAAAGGTCTCTGGTTTTCCTATGCAGAGGACCCTGCGGCCTTCCGTAGTGTTTGTGTCCCTGGGTATTTGAGATTAGGGAGTGGTGATGACTCTTAACGAGCATGCTGCCTTCAAGCATCTGTATAACAAAGCACATCTTGCACCACCCTTAATCCATTTAACCCTGAGTGGACACAGCACATGTTTCAGAGAGCACAGAGTTGGGGGTAAGGTCACCGATCAACAGGATCACAAGGCAGAAGAATTTTTCCTAGTACAGAACAAAATGAAAAGTCTCCTGTGTCTACCTCCCTCTACACAGACATGGCAACCATCTGATCTCTCAATCCCTTCCCCGCCTTTCCCCCGCTTCTATTCCACAAAACTGCCATTGTCATCATGGCCCATTCCCAATGAGCTGCCGGGTACACCTCCCAGACGGGGCGGTGGCCGGGCAGAGGGGCTCCTCACTTCCCAGTAGGGGCGGCCGGGCAGAGGCGCCCCTCACCTCCCGGATGGGGTGGCTGGCCGGGCGGGGGGCTGACCCCCCCACCTCCCTCCCGGATGGGGCCGCTGGCCTGGCGGGGGGCTGACCCCCCCACCTCCTTCCCGGACCGGGCGGCTGGCCGGGCAGAGGGGCTCCTCACTTCCCAGTAGGGACGGCTGGGCAGAGGCGCCCCTCACCTCCCGGACGGGGCGGCTGGCCGGGCAGGGGGGCTGACCCCCCCACCTCCCTCCCGGACGGGGCGGCTGGCCGGGCAGAGGGGCTCCTCACTTCCCAGTAGGGGCGGCCAGGCAGAGGCGCCCCTCACCTCCCGGACGGGGCGGCTGGCCGGGCAGGGGGCTGACCCCCCCACCTCCCTCCCGGTCGGGACGGTTGGCCTGGCGGGGGGCTGACGCCCCCACCTCCCTCCCAGACGGGGCGGCTGGCCGGGCAGAGGGGCTCCTCACTTCCCAGTAGGGGCGGCCGGGCAGAGGCGCCCCTCACCTCCCGGACGGGGCGGCCGGCCGGGCGGGGGGCTGACCCCCCCACCTCCCTCCTGGATGGGGCGGCTGGCCGGGCGGGGGGCTGACCCCCCCACCTCCTTCCCGGACGGGGCGGCTGGCCGGGCAGAGGGGCTCCTCACTTCCCAGTAGGGGCGGCCGGGCAGAGGCGCCCCTCACCTCCCGGACGGGGCGGCTGGCCGGGCAGGGGGCTGACCCCCCCACCTCCCTCCCGGATGGGGCGGCTGGCCGGGCAGAGGGGCTCCTCACTTCCCAGTAGGGGCGGCCGGGCAGAGGCGCCCCTCACCTCCCGGACGGGGCGGCTGGCCGGGCGGGGGGCTGACCCCCCCACCTCCCTCCCGGTCGGGGCGGCTGGCCTGGCAGGGGGCTGACCCCCCCACCTCCCTCCCGGACGGGGTGGCTGGCCGGGCGGGGGGCTGAATCCCCCCACCTCCTTCCCGGACGGGGCGGCTGGCTAGGCAGAGGGGCTCCTCACTTCCCAGTAAGGGCGGCCAGGCAGAGGCGCCCCTCACCTCCCAGACGGGGCGGCTGGCCAGGCAGGGGGCTGACCCCCCCACCTCCCTCCCAGACGGGGCGGCTGGCCGGGTGGGGGGCTGACCCCCCCACCTCCCTCCCGGACGGGGCAGCTGGCCGGGCGGGGGGCTGACCCCCCACCTCCCTCCCGGACGGGGCGGCTGGCCTGGTGGGGGCTGACCCCCACCTCCCTCCTGGATGGGGTGGCTGCCGGGCAGAGACGCTCCTCACTTCCCAGACGGGGTGGCTGCTGGGCAGAGGGGCTCCTCACTTCTCATATGGGGTGGTTGCCAGGCGGAGGGTCTCCTCACTTCTCAGACGGGGCGGCCGGGCAGAGACGCTCCTCACCTCCCAGACGGGGTCGCGGCCGGGTAGAGGCGCTCCTCACTTCCCAGATGGGGCGGCGGGGCAGAGGCGCTCCCCACATCTCAGACGATGGGCGGCTGGGCAGAGACGCTCCTCACTTCCTAGATGGGATGGTGGCCGGGAAGAGGCGCTCCTCACTTCCTAGATGGGATGGCGGCCGGGCAGAGACGCTCCTCACTTTCCAGACTGGGTAGGCAGGCAGAGGGGCTCCTCACGTCCCAGATGATGGGCGGCCAGGCAGAGACGCTCCTCACTTCCCAGACGGGGTGGCGGCCCGGCAGAGGCTGCAATCTCGGCACTTTGGGAGGCCAAGGCAGGCGGCATGCTTCGCTGGGTGGTCAGAGCTATTCGCCCATAGTCCGTAGCCCAGAGCCGGGGCTGCTCGGCTCTCCGTCCCGGGGGGCCGGGGCCGGGCTGGAGGCGTGCGAGCCTCTCATCGCCGCCTCCCAGCGCAGCCACCCGAGCCGCCGCCGCCGCCGCTGCCTCCCTCCATGGCTGGCTTTGTCTTCCTTTTTTTTCTTTTTTTTTTTTTTTAAGACGGAGTCTTGCTCTGTCGCCCAGGCTGGAGTGCAGTGGCGCGATCTCCGCTCACTGCAAGCTCTGCCTCCCAGGTTCACGCCATTCTCCTGCCTCAGCCTCCTGAGTAGCTGGGACTACAGGCACCCGCCACCGCGCCTAGCTAATTTTTTTTGGATTTTTAGTAGAGACGGGGTTTCACCGTGGTCTCAATCTCCTGACCTCGCCGGATCACCATTCTTAATTATCCTCCTCTTGCTGGTGTGCTACAGTTTCTGGATTCCCCCAGTCTAGATATATTAACCTCATGTGGCCTCACCGGACAGCCTCTTTGAGGCTGCCTTCATCAACACCTGTTACTCTGTTGCCCACTTCATTTTCCCCAGTCTGTTGTGTTGGCTCCACATCCCTGAGTCTTGCCCACTGTCTGCTGTCTTATTCCTGTGTTTGTTCTGACTTGACAAATTACTCTCATCTCAACTACTGTGTAGCAATACTTTTTATTCAACTTTTACCAATTTCCTAATACCATGGTCAGTGCAAATATTCTCCATTCTTTGGCTTTACCTCAAGTTTCCATCCTATTTTTTTTCTCTTTCCTAAAGAGAAGTCCATATATTCTAACTTTGTTATGACTTGCTTGCTCCTTAATCTCTTGTCATTTGGTTTCCACTCTTCATGCTGCGTTGTTCCCACTGGGAAAGGCACCATAGACTTGAAGAGTCTGTCCTTGATCTCGTCTTGCATGGTTTCTCTGCAGCCTTTGGTGCTGTGGACCACTGCCTGGTCCTGACACTCCTTCTTGCTTTTGCTGCCTTAATGCTCCATGTGTCTGTTTCTTCTGCTACTGCTATTTCTCCATCCAGTCCTTTCTGAGATTCAGTCTCTGCTTGGTTTTCCTTAGAGGCAGTTTTCACTCCCATGACTTCAATTATGGTCACCTCTATGCCAGGTCACACTTCCAGTTGTCTACTGGATTTTTCTACTTGTCCATCCTACTATTATTAAAACTTGAGATATCTCAAACTGGATTTATTCCCCCTTCCAAAACTGCTTATTTTCTTCTACTAACTTCAAGGCTGAAGGTTTCTGCCCATCCATTGATTGTAATCTTCCATCAGTCATTAAAGTACATGATTCCTTCAGATCTATTCTCTATCCCATCTATTTAGTTTCTGCCACCACCCTAATTCTAACCCTTTTGTCACATGTATAAACTATTGAAATTAATCTGTTAAAATACTTTTGCAAAAATGTACTCTTCTACTCAAAACATCCAGTAGTTCCCCATTATTTACAGAATCAAATCCAACCTTCTTCACCTAAGGTTCAAGACCTTCCTTAATCTAATCCCAACTTTGTTGTTCCCACCATTTCTTCCTCTATTATATTTGCCTTAAAGAAATAAATCAGTTTAGTGAAACTGTTCTGCTCATAAGCTCCCAAACACTTTATATGCACACAGTTGTTCATGTCCTTTCACCTACCTGCTACATCCATCCCTCATATTCCCATCTCTTCTGGCCTAACCTTCCTTCAAACCACCTTTCAAAAAAAGCTTCTTTGACCATCTCAATCTAAATTAACCTCTTCCTCCCATAAACTCCCTTTGACTCCATTAAGCTACTGACAGTTTATGAAATTATGTAAATTCCAGTTTATATGTTAAATGATTGCTTAATTTTTCTTACATTATCTTTCTAACTAGATTGTTTGCTCCTTCTGGATTTGATCCCCCAGCTGGCACCTGGCTCAGACTGAATTAATGCTGCCTGTTCTTGTCTGAGTTTCCATGAACTTATAAATACAAGTTGTTTTTGTAAATTGAGTCCCAAACCCATATGTTTATAAGAGCAAACACCTTGAGCAGGATTAACTATGTGCAGGTATGGATATTCTGTTGTATTTTTTTCTAAATAAAATCTTATTTATTGGCTACCTATTTGCCTTGGTCTGTTTGTGCTGTTGTAACAGAATAGCGCAGACTGGGTAATTTGTAACGAACATATATTTATTGGCTCACAGTTCCAGAGGTTGGGAAGTCCAATGTTCAGGGATCTGGAGAGGGCTTTCTTTTTGCATCATAGCATGGCAGAAGACATCACATGGCGAAGGCAAAGAGAAAGATGAGGACCAAACTTGCCCTTTTATAACATTACTCCATGCATGAGGGCGGAGCCCTCATGGCCTAATCACCCCTTAAAGGTCCCATCTGTTAATACTGTTAATATGGCAATTAAATTTCAATGGGAGTTTTGGAGGGAACAAACATTCAAATCAGAGCTCTAGTACAAACACAGGTGTATGAGCCTCACCTTACACATTTTGCCTTTTCTTTAGCAGGTCAAGAAAGGAGAAGCAAAGTAGACAGCAAGCTGTGTTCTCTTCCAAGCAACCTCATTCATTATACAGTGGCTAATTTCCTTCTTCATGCCAAAGTAACTGCACCGTTTAAAGTGAAAAAAAGGAAGACAGAGAGAGACAACAAGAAAAAGAAGGAGGAAAGAAAGAAAGAGGAAGGAAGGAAGGAAAGAGAAAGGAAGGAAGGAGAAAGAGAAAGAAAGAAAAATGAAAGAAAGAGAAAAGAGAAAAAGAAAGAGAAGGAGGGAGGGGGAGAGAGAGAGAAAGAGGAAAGAAAGAATGAATGAAAGAAGGAAGGAGGGGGAGAGAAAGAAAGGAAAGAAAGAAGGAAAGAAAGAAAGAGGGAAAAGAGAGAGGGAGGGAGGGAGGAAGGAACAAAAGAAGGAAGGAAAGATACAAAAGAGAAGAAAAAAGTAAGTTTGTATAATAATAAGATCTGATTCTCTCCTCCTCTATTATACACATTCAAGAGTGTGTTGTGGAAAAAAATAGAAATTTACACTTGACAAACAGCTTTGCTATCTCTAGTAATGAATTAATTTACTGTTTCCAAGCACCTATGACACTCATTTACCAAAAAGGAAAAATACAAGGGTCATAGATATAAATGTTTATTTTTTTCTTATATATAGAAACAAAATATTTACTAATGAAATTCTTGCTTCTTTTTTCTTGAGACGGAGTCTCACTCTGTCACCCAGGCTGGAGTGCAGTTGCACGATCTCAGTTCACTTCAACCCCCACCTCCCGGGTTCAAGCAATTCTCCTGCCTCAGCCTCCTAAGTAGCTGGGATTACAGGAGCATGCCACCATGCCCGGCTAATTTGTGTATTTTTAGTAGAGACGGGTTTTCACCATGTTGGCCAGGATGGTCTCCATCTCTTGACCTCCTGATCTGCCTGCCTCGGCCTCTCAAAGTGCTGGGATTACAGGCATGAGCCACCGCACCCGGCCCTTGCTTCTTTAATTGAGGTTAGAGTCAATCCATCTTTACCAAGCTCTCCATTTCTCGCCATGATGGTGAGGTAATGTCCTTCTTCTCAGTGTGTAGGTGGACTAGCAAAATGGCATTACCTGGGAGCTTGTTAGAAATGCAGCATCTCAGAACCTTTCCCAGAATCAGCATTTTAACAAGTTTTCCAGGTAATTCAAATACACATTAAAGTTTGAAAAGCACTAAAGTAAGGCAGATGTAATAACAAGACAGCATTGGAAATTCATCTCAGATGGCATTATATGAAGCCTCATGATTCTGTCAGAATCTTAAAGCACTATGTGGGTGGTGATGGGGTGACAATATAAAGTAGCTGCAGTTTGCAGACCTGAGTCCTGCTCTGGGCAGTGTCCTCCCGATAAAGCCCCAGACTTCAAGAAATACATGCCTGCTGCCTGAAATACATGCCTACCGCCTTACCCTTGGGCTGAGGAAATCTCTCTGAGAGTCACATTCCACCCACTACCCCCCTCACTTGTTTCCATCATATTACTCTCTTCCTGGGACTCCTCTGCCTTCCTATAGATGTCTGGATGAGACAGGATGGAAGTGTCTCACTGCTTCTGCCCTTGACTCCCCTACACACCCTGCCCTAGGCCATGCCCCAGGAGACAAAGGAACTGGAACTGTGTATAACCCCGGGGCTAATTGCCCCAGATGGTGTTTTCCTCTGTGTCATCCTCTATTACCTTTACTCTATCTTTTTTTTTATCTTTTTTTTTTTTTTTTTTTTTTTTTGAGACGGAGTTTCACTCTTGTTGCCCAGGCTGGAGTGCAATGGCACAATCTTGGCTCAACGCAACCTCCGCCTCGTGGGTTCAAGTGATTCTCCTGCGTCAGCTTCCCGAGTAGCTGGGATTACAGGCATGCGCCACCACGCCTGGCTAATTTTGTATTTTTAGTAGAGACAGGGTTTCTCCATGTTGGTCAGGCTGGTCTTGAACTCCTGACCTCAGGTGATCCGCCCGCCTCAGCCTCCCAAGGTGCTGGGATTACATGCATAAGCCACCGCGCCTGGCCTACTCTGTCATCTTTCTTAAACTCATCTAGAGAAATATAATCGCTTTAAGCATTGTATTTGCTATTGTCTATTAGATCTGTCATTTTCCCATCAGGTTTTTTCTCAGTGTATCTTTGTTTTGAATCTTAAGGAAGGCTTGGTACTTAAAGGTAGCAGACCAGAAACAGGCAAACCATTTTGGTGTGATGCTGGGTTCTCCTTAACCATGAGAACAACCAATAGCATCACATTTTTAAAACTTTATTTAGTCATTCATTTTCAAAGCATGTTATTGAGCTCTTATTTGTCCATGGAGTGCAACAAAACTCTTATTCCGTGGAGTGCAACAACAACAAAAAAATTGTCCTTATGAAGACTCATTCTAATGGAAGAAGCAGTCAATAAACACATAAACATATAGCTAAATAATACTATTTCAGATAATGTGTTAGGCTATGAAAAGAATATAATAATGGGAAAGAACAACTGGGTATAAATTGTGACCCTTTACCTTGAGAAGTCAGGGAGGAACTGTGTTTTGTGTCATTTGAACTCAGATATAAATGATTAGATGGAGGCAACTATTCAAATATCTAGGACAGGTGTTTCAGGCAGTGATGACAGCAAGAGCAAAGGTCCTGAGGCAGATCCTGTTATGATAAACACTTGGGGTGAGTAAGGAAGGGGAGAGAGGGAGAAAAGATGACTAAAACAAGCACTTGGCCTCAAGTCTCTGGGAGTCAGTGGAATGATCTAGGCATGATAGGAGGAAGAGGGAGAAAATATTGGAAAGTAGAGAAGAGAGAGCAAGAGGTAAAGGAAAGAAATCAGAAAGACATAAGAGTGGTAGGAGATGGCCAACTACAATTCACTGCCCAAGCCACTGGCCAGCACGAGTGCAGCGGGCTCCCTACTGGGAGTCTGTGACCAAAGAGAGTGTGTTTCTTCTTTGGAGGGAGGAGAGCTGCAGAAGGAAAATACACTAATAAGCCAGAGGCAAAGCAGGCCCTTAGTAACAAGAAATCTTCTGAAGAGAGAGCTTAGGAATCAGATTCTAGCAAAGATATAAGCTGGAATTTTCAAGCTCTGTTATTTTCAGAGGTTGTAAGGACATCTCAGAGCCTCCTACTCTGAGAGTTCTCACAGTCCTGGGCAGCATTCACACAAACAGGTCGGTGTATGAATATATGAGGGTATGTGTATATCCTGTGTGTTGAGATCGTTGGGGGTGCCTGGGCAGAGGAAAAGAAGAAGGGAAGGCCATTAAAAGCCTTGCTGAGAAAGGTATTTCTTGTGGACAAAAAAGAATCAGGCCCCTCGCTCCCTACTGAGCCCATTTCTCCTGCCTTTACCCGAGCTGTCAGGCATGAATCCCTGTAGCATTCCGTAACTAATTGACAGTAATGGGGGCCATTGGGAGTCTAAGAATACGTGGCATTACCCGGCATGCATTGGAAAGAAGGGGGGCTGCCTCGGGGGCAGCTGTGGAGAAAATAAAGGCTGCATTTTCAACTTTTTTTTTTTTCCTTAATTGAAGGTAGGAGGTAGAAGTAGGGAGGAGCAGATTTAGGCAAACCTCTCCTCTAGCTTAAAAATAAAAAAATTGCAAATCTCATTTCTTATCCTGAGCTAATATCCCAGGATACTATGTCTGCCACACAGAAGAAACAGATGGAATTTCAATTAACCCCAGGGCCCCCTGTGAAATCTATATTGTACCTTCTGGATTTACAACACATTGTAATATATGACTGCAGGCTCTGGAGATTCCATCGCAAATCAACCCCCTTTATTCCAGAGGTTCAGAAAACTACTACAAAAGCCCATTTCAGAATCAAAAGTGGACAGTTTCTTACAACTTCATCTTCAGGGTTGAAACCCAATTTTAATTTTATAACAGTTTATTTACTGAGCAGTCCCCATGTTTTTATAAGAGAAGACATTTTTTTTTCCTTCTATGAATGATGATAATGACAGACTAAAACTATTTATGCCAAAAAGAAAATTGGGAAAAGATACACCATTACCCCACCTTGATGAATGATTCACCATAAACTCACAGTCAATTATCATCCAAAGGATTTTTATATTTAAAAAAATTATGCCTTTATAGAATGTAGTCTTTAATACTAAAGATATTTGAAATCAAAATAAAAGCAGTTACTTTTCCTATTAATATCACATGAAGTTGTAAATTTTGCAATAATTTTAAGAATTCCACGTGGTTTTTCAAAGTCAGGATTGTTTATAAACCTATGGTTCTGACTTTTATGTCTTTTATTATTGGCCTCACCTTTCTGAATTTATTCTTCATTTCAAAAATAATATTTGCATAAGTCTTCAA
Source organism: Pan paniscus (assembly GCF_029289425.2). NCBI lineage: Eukaryota > Metazoa > Chordata > Mammalia > Primates > Hominidae > Pan > Pan paniscus. The sequence goes on from NC_085926.1 coordinate 111,089,562, forward strand.
CTTCTCACACCCACAAAAACTTTCAAAATTAATTTTGACCTTTCGATATTATGGAAAAATTTTCTGTGCATTTTTCTTACAAGACTACTTTTCGCTAAAATTATACGTCAACTCAAATCTTGCATCACCTTCTGCAGAGATGAATTTTCCACATTCAGTAGTACAGACTCCTTTTCTCTCCAGGTTGCTGTTGTGCTATCCAGCTTATTTTATGAAAAATTTGCCTCTGAACCCCTGGGGACTAGCTCTAGGAAATTAGATCAGCAAACTTCCTGTATTTTGAGAAAAATAACTTTGGAGAATTGAAATGTGTCTTTTTAAGGGATTGCAATATGATGTGAAGGCTCCTCCTCATTCCAAGGTAACCATGAGGGACTGAGGACATAGGCTGCCATCAGAAATACAATCTGTTAGACTCAGAGATGTTGAGAGCTGGGCAGAGTAAAAAGAGCCATCATTCAGACAGCTAAGATATTGTTTGTCCCCACTTTGCCATTTCATGAAGGTAAATAAGGCAGTCACTGGAATGTTCCTCTCCAAATTTTCAGAACAGAGGCGTTTTCCAGCCTGATTTTCTTTCCTCCACCAAATGCACAGCCTCTCAGGACCACTGGGGAACCTTCTTTCTCCCTGTGTCTACCATCGTATAGCTAGGCCAACAGGGGCCATGACACGGTGAGGGCATCCCTCCCAAATCAAACAGAGCTTGGATGTGGCACAGGGACTGGGGGCCACCAAGGAGGTTCAAAGAAATGGTAGATTTGTTCTTCAGGCAGGTTAGGAACATTGGATCAGAGGCTGGAAGGAGTTTCTTCTAGTGGAACAAGCTCCTCTTATTTTTAACGAAGTTGGTTTATACCCTTAAACCACCCTTAAATCAGAAAAAAAGTGGTGATTTTAAATAGGCTGAACATTTGCCTGCTTTGGACATCTTAATATCAGGCAATCAGAGGTCATTTTGATGCAATCATTGAGGTTTATTTCCTCATGTGAACAAAAACATGGATTTGTTGTTAAACCCAGACTAGCATTCATTTAACCTGTCTCATTCCCATCTTAGATATCATTTATTCTGGAAAGAAAAAATATGTGGTCACTTAAAAATAATATACAAACCACATGTTAAGATTGACTGAGTTTTTGTTTGCTTTTTTAACCTTTTGTGTGTGCTTATTATATATAAATAATAGAAGTCGATTCTTCTATAATACTTTCTATGTGCCAGGCACTATTCTAAATGCTTTATGTGCAATAATTATCTAATAATCACAATAGTCATCTAATAATCACAATACTCTATGAGGTATTATTATCGCCTTTTTCCAAAGAGAGAATATTAATGACACAGTATTTGGAATATGTTTGCTTCTTAGCCTTTAGAGGTTATGGCAGGGATCACGTTTTCTGATCCCTGATCATTCACAGAATTGAAAGTGACATCTTTCAAAACATAGTCAGTATGGTTCCTCTTCTTCCTTCCCATCCCCCTTGCCCACCACCTGCCACCTCTCCTTCTAGTCTGTCCTGAATTCTGCACTCTATTTTCAAGTTCTTATTTGAGGCTCCTTCACTTGCAGTCTTCCTGTTTTTATTTTTGTGCTACTAATTTCATGTTCCAACACCACCAGAAGTTAAGGCAAGATGAAAGAGGAAGGAAAGGACAATATAGGAGGTATTCTAAAGTCATCTGGAAAACTTCATTATTGGATTCTGTAGGAAACGTATACTGACGAGCTCAATTGAAAACATATATGATTGGTGAAATTTTTTGCTATTACCTTACCTTTTCCTTACTTTTTTTTCTGGGTTGGTTTTACTGTTTTACCATGATTTTTCCCCGAGATTCAAACAGAAATCTATTTTCCCATCAGTTTTTCCCAAAAGTCTTCACTCAGCCTTTCCCACAGGTATCTATTCCTTTCTCACTGCCAAGCCCTTGTTTATTATCTTGGCTTGAAATTGTTCTGTCTTCATTTGCCTTATGCATATCTTAGTCTCAGAACCAGGTTCCTAGGAAAATGGCAATTGTTTTTTTTTTTTTTTTTGCACATTCTACAGTTTTGTTTTGTAAGTTAGACAAATTTATTGAGCTGAATTAGGGAGAGTGTGATATATACATGCCATATTTCCCTGAAGTATGGTTGCTGAGTATAAAAGCACTGAACTGATTGGAAAACTGTGCCAAGTAAATGAAATATTGCAGCAGGAATAGGAGAAACATTGATCTGGACTGGGCCAGATGCTGGCATAAAGAAAGACAATCTTAGGTGGGGACAGAAGCCAGCAGCAAAGAAGATCTGGAGTCAAGCTTAGGCCCCTGTCGTAGTGGGACCATATGAGGAAGCCATCTAGAATTTTGGAAGAGGCTAAGGCTAAGATTACAGCCCAGAAGTAAGATTGAGTTTCCTCTAGGCCAGAGAAGACATATTTTCTGTAGCATTTGTAGAGAAGAGTCCAGGAGAAACGTCTGCACTGAGAATGGAAAGCACGCTCCTGGGACAGTAGAGGTGAAGATTCTCAAGGAAAAGCAGCGATGATGGCTGAGTCACTTGCCAGGAATGTTTGATTGCACTGTTATGACAGAACTTATTCCAGGACCTCATTTTTGTGGTTTCAACAACTCTTCATTTATTCTCTGAAGATTGTCTTTCATACCATAGGTATGAGTTTTGGCCTTTCATCCTCTTTGTCCCTGAAAGCTCTAAGGGAATCATTGTTTAAGGAGGATCAAATTCTGCTTGTGAGAGCAGTCCTTGCAGACTGACCTGAGCTTGGGAACAGGCACCGTTGCAATGATGGCCGCTCAGGCCCAACAATGTTACTATTTCACACCATATCTTTTTCTACATACAGGCATACCTTGGAGATAGATATTGGGGGTGTGGTTCCCAACCACTGCAATCAAGTGAATATCACAATAAAGCAAATCACAAAAAATTCTGGGTTTCCCAGTGCATATTTATTGCTAAAAATGCTGATGATCATCCGAGCCTTCAGCAAGTCATAATCTTTTTGCTGGTGGAGGGTTTTGCCTCGATGTTGACAGCTGCTGACTGATGAGGGCGGTGGTTGCTGAAGGTTGGGGTGCCTGCAGCAATTTCTTAAAATAAGACAACAACAAAATTTGCCACATTGACTGATTCTTCCTTTCACAATAGATCTCTCTGTACCGTGACATGCTGTTTGGTAGCATTTTACTCACATTTATTTCAAAATTGGAGTCAATCCTCTCAAACCTGCCACTGGATTATCATCTAAGTTTATGCACTATTCTAAATGCTTTGTTGTCATTTCAACAATTTCACAGCATCTTCACCAGGAGTAGATACCTTACGAAGAAACTACTTTCTTTGCTCATCTGTAAGAAGCAACTCATTCAAGTTTATCATGAGATTGCAGCAATTCAGTCACATCTTCAGGCTTTACTTATAATTCCAGCTCTCTTGCTATTTCTACCACATCTACAATTACTTCCTCTACTGAAGCCTGGAACCCCTCAAAGTCATTCATGAGGATTAAAATCAGCTTCTTCCAAATTCCTGTTGATATTTTGACCTCCTCCCATGAATCAAGAATGTCTTTAATAGCATCTAGAATGGTGAATCCTTTCCAGAATGTTTTCAATTTACTTTGCCCAAATCCATCAGAGGAATCACTCTCTATGGCAGCTATTGCCTTACAAAATTTATTTCTTTAAAAATAAGGTTTGAAAGTAGAAATTACTTCTTGATCCTTGGGCTATAGAATGGATGTTGTATTAGCAGGCATGTAAAGAACATTAATCTCTTCGTACATCTCCATCAGAGCCCTTAGGTGACCAAGTGCATTGTAATGAACCATAATATTTTATAGGAATATTTTCTTCTGAGCAGAAGATCTCAACAGTGGGCTTAAAATATTCAGTAAACCATGCTGTAAACAGATGTGCTGTCATCCAGTCCTTATTGTGCCACATATAGAGCACAGATGGAGTAGTTTAGCATAATTCTTAAGGGCCCTCGGATTTTCAAAATGGTAAATAAGCACTGACTTCAACTTAAAGTCACCAACTGCATTAGCCCCTAGGAAGAGATTACTCAAAGCCTGTCCTTTGAAGTTGAGGCCAAGTATTGACTTCTCCTCTTTAGCTATGAAAGTCCTAGATGGCATCTTCTTTCAATATAAGGCTGTTTTGTCTATACTGATAATCTATTGTTTAATGTAGCCACCCTCGTCAATGATCTTAGCTGGATCTTCTGACTAACTTGCTGCAGCTTCTACATTATTAGCACTTGCCACTTCCCCTTGCACTTGTATGTTATGGAGATGGCTTCTTTCCTTAAACCTCCTGAGCCAACCTCTGCCAACCTCAGGCTTTTCTTCTGCAGCTTCCTCACCTCTCTCAGCCTTCATAGAATTGAAGAGAGTTAGAGCCTTTCTCTGAAATAGTTTTTAGCTGAAGGGTATGTTGTGGCTGGTTTGATCTTCTATCCAAACAACTCAAACTTTCCATATATGAGCAATAAGGCTGTTTTGCTCTCTTATCATTCATGTATTCACTGGAGTTGCACTTTTTAATTTCCTTCAATAACTTTCCTTTGTATTCACAACTGGCTAACTGATACAGGCAACCTAGCATTTGGCCTATCTCAGCCTTCGGCATGGCTTCCTCTCCAACCTTAATCATTTCTAGCTTTTGATTGAATGTGAAAGATGTGAAACTCTTTCTTTGAGTTTAATACTTAGAGGCCATTGTAGGGTTATTAATTGGCCTAATTTCAGTATTATTGTGTCTCAGGGAATAGGGAAGCCTGAGGAGAGGGAGAAAGAGAGAGAGAGGAATGGCTGTTCAGTGGAGCAGTCAGAACACGCACACACTGGTCAGTTAAGTTTGCTGTTGTATGTGGATTTGGTTTGTGGCATTCCAAAACAATCACAATAGTAGCATAGAAGATCACTGATCACAGATTACCATAATAGATGTAATATAACAAAAAAATTTGGAATATGATAATTATCCAAATATGACAGAGATGTGAAATGAGCACATGATGTTAGAAAAATGGTGCCAATAGATTTGCTCAATTCAAGGCTACCACAAACCTTCAATTTGTAACAAATGCAGTGTCTGTGAAGAATAGTAAGTGAAATGCAACAAAATGAGATAGCTTATATTAGCAAGCTGTTTTCACATCTTCAGAAATTTCTGCTCTCTCATTAAGAATCATAAAATAAATTGGCATTTATATAGAATCTTTCCAACAAACAGCTCAAAAGTCAATAATGACAAAAGGGTCCTTTCTTTTCTTAAATTAGTAGACTTTATCTCTAGAGCAGTTTTAGGTTTACAGAAAAATTGAACAAAAAATAGAGAGTTCCCACATAGCCCCACCTCCTCCCCATTTCCTCATCTCCTTCCACACAGATTCCCCTATTTTTAACATATTGTATTAGTGTGATATGTGTCTTATAATAGATGAGCAATATTGATACATTATTATTAACTACAGTCTATAGTTTACATTAAGGTTTGCTCTCTCTCTGTTATACATTCTATGGATTTTGACAAACATATAATAGAATACATCCACCATTACAGTAACAAACAGAATAGGTTCACTGCTCTAAACATCGCCTGTGCTCCACCAATTTATCCCTTCCATCCTCCCTCCCTCCACCTGACTATCTGGCAATCACTGATCTTTTTATTGTCTTCATAATTTTGCCTTTTCCAGAATGTCATATGGTTGGGACATATAGTTATACAATATGTAGCATCTTCAGATTGGCTTCTCTCACTTAGAAATATGCATTTAATCCTCCTCCATGTCTTTTTGTGGCTTGATAGCTAATTTCTTTTTGCTGCTGTATAATATTCTATTGTATGGATGAACCACAATTTGTTTGTCCATTGGCCCACTGAAGGACATCTTGGTTGCTTCCAAGTTTTGGCAGCATTTATGCTCCACGTTTTTCTCATTTTGAAGTTAAGCAATGGAAAAGCAAGCTCCCCAGAATTCTATGCCCCCATATTTTCCCAGCTGTTTCATTGACTGGCTTGCTCCATGGCTCTGGTAACTATTTCCTTACAACTGTTCTTGGTTCCCTCCAAGCTTAATATGGCAGAGATTAAAGTCATGGTTATTTCCAAATTGCTGGATAGCTGATCCCAGACCAGGGCAAGATGAGCAACTCTAAGACACCACCATTGCAGAGGAGAGATAGTCTCAGCTGACCCAGAGGGGCCAATCCCACTAGGACCTCTGGCCCATAGAACGTGGACTTCCATCCTAGAAGCCATTTGGAGATACAATTTTCAGCCACATGCTGCAGACAGCTTTCATCTTCTGAAGCCCACCTGTGGTGTCTTAGCCAGTTTGAGTTGCTCTAACAGAACACCACAGACCGGGTGGCTCACACAACAAACATTTATTTCTCACAATTATAGAGGCTGGAAAGTCCAATATCAAGGCAGTAGGCAATTTGGTGTCTGGTGAGGGCATGCTTTCAGATTTGCAAATGGCCATCTTCTGGTTGTATCCTCACAAGGCCAAAAGAGATTATTTCTCTCATATTTCTTCTTATTAGGTATTAATGCTATCATGAGTGCTCTACCCTCATGTCCTAATTTCCTCCCAAAGACCCTACCCCCTAATGTAATCACATTGAGAGTTAGGATTTCACCATATGAATGGAGCAGGGAACCACAAACTTTTAATCCATAACACCCAGCTAGATACTAGGTAACTACAGTATCTATCTACCAGCTAGATAGATACCGTAGTTATACCCACCCTTCATACCTTTCCACCTGTGTCTTTTTAAACCCCATTTCCCTATTTCAGGGAACTAGTCATCATATTCTTTCCACTTAAAAAGAGAGGGTCTTAGTAAATAGAACCATTTATTTTAGACTTCTTCTATTGGTTCCTTCTCCATGTTAATCTGCTGTTCTCTTGACTTCTACATACGCTTACAATGCACCTTGGTTTTTTGTTACTTCTCTTTTCAATGAATGTGAGGTCTTCCACCAGCAAAACTGCAGAGGTGGTCTGTCTCCTCAGGCTCCACTCTCTGTGGCTTCCTTTCTACCCACCCTATGGTGCTTCTGTACTCACCTCAGTACCAGGACTCAGTACCTCAGGACTCAGTACCTCAGAACCTGGATCCTCTCACGACCTGCTCTCAGGCTTTCTTGTCACCTCAATGATCCCAAACGGTTTTCAGTAAACAACTGAAAAGAGTTTAGGCATTTTCCTGACCTTATTGCATTCCAACAAGGAATTGCCAGGATAAGCCGGAAGTAGACTAGAATGTGTGAAACTGCAAGATGCCTGACCCCACCTCAAGGCGGCGGCAGTTTGGCTGTCCTGAGACGGTGAAAAGGAAAAGCCTTCTCTGCTGGTTAGCCCCTTACTTAGAGCTGCCTCAACATCTATTGGAAATTTTCACATCGCATAATTCATCTGTTAACATTCCCTGAAGAGGGTCCAATTTTCAGTGTTCTTGAGGCGCTTCTCTGGGAGTTCCCCCTTCATAGGGATCTGTTCTTGCAAGAGCTCCTCACTGGGGGAGGGACTATCATGCCCCCATCAATAAAGTGGACCTCTTCTGACCCGGCCCAAGCAATCACTCTCAGTTTGTTGAACTTTCAGTAAAATATGGCAACAGTACTTAATATGGGATTACCCACAAACCTGTACATTAAAGCTTTAGAGGAAAGGAGACAACGCTGTACCTGTCAAAGACAGAAAAGGGGTTGGGAAGGATGCAGGCATTGAAAGACAGCAATTGAAGCAGGAAAAGAAATAGCACAAAGTAGAGATAAAATCTTGGCAGTCCTGAGGTAGAAGGTAGCCGAGAAAAGGTGAGAAGCAATGAGGACGAATTGAGTGAGATGGTTTAATTATGATGTGTTTTATGTACCAAGATCTCTGAGGATACAGAGGTAAAGAAGACAGTTTGTTCTCAAGATGTGGTGTGGCAATGAAAACAATTCTCCATTTGTCACTCAAATAGCCACAGTGGGTTTGAGTTGGGAGAAAGCCACTGATCATCTTAACACCAGAAAACTCTTGAGTCAGCATTGCCTTGTTTCATAAGCAGAATAAGCAAGGAAGTAGGTTCTAATTCTAATGTTTGCAAAGTACCTTCCTTGTTTGCTGAGCCACACTTCAAAGGGATTTATGTACATTACCTCGGATTAATCAGTTATCTTAAATTGTCAGTGAAAGCAAGGAAGGTTAAGTGACTTGTACAAGGACACGCAGTTAGTAATTTTTAGAGCCTGGGTCCAACTAGTTCCAAAGCCCCTTTGCATGGCCACTAGTTGGTTTGAATTCAGCTTCTCTGCTCCCCTACTTAAGACCCTTTTCCTACTAAGAAAATGAAATTTTACAATTAGATATTTATTCCTTTATCTAAGCACTTTATTCTTTGGTAAATTTCTGTTAAGAGGAATAAGCCATTTTAAAAAGTTTACCATTAATGTATTCCTTGCTGAGAACAAATTTATGAAATGATTTCCTGCAAGAAAATTTTGATTTGTATGCATGTAGAGTGGGGAGCAGTCAGAAAAAGGATGAAATGAAAGACCAGCACAGAAGCGGGAGGCAAAAGTAGAAGACATCTTTGCTTACATCTCATATTTTTGAGGGCACAAGTGCTGCTGGGGAGAAGGCTTGCCCATCCTCACTTCTCACTCTGTCCAGGGACCTTGTTACACCTCAGAGTTTCAGCGAGTGGGAGGAAACTGGAGAGGAGAATACTGGCAATGGAGAGATGGGGGCGGGAAAGGGGGTGGTGCAGGGAGGGTGGAGACAAAGGGGGAAGTAACTTTTTAAACAAAAAATGATAAGTGATGAATGGAATGGCTAATCCTGGGGAGCCCTGAGAATGCTGGACCGCCAAGCGAGGGCGTCTCTTTTTTTCACTTTCCTTTTTCTTTTCTTTTTAATTTTCTTTTATTTAATTTCGCCGCAGCACGTATAATCAATTACAGACTGAATTGGGATAAAGGGAGGGGAAGCACTTTAATTCATAAATCAATTTTATACGGTCATCAGTCAGGTTGTGAATGCAAATACCTCTGTCGGTTTAGGTTATTCAGAATTAATTGACTCCCACCGGGCTGGGCTACAGCTGGAGAGGGGCTTTCTCACAAAGTCTGCTAGGGCCCGGCATGGGGGCCAACCACTTCCTCCCTCCCCGCTCTGGCCCTCTGGCCAGCCCCCTCTTCTCCTTTACCCTCTGGGCGCCAAACATGGAGATGATGGGGGTGGGCATCCAGCAAGAAGCTGGGTGGATAAGAGCCCAGAAAGGCTGTTTGAAGAAGGAAGGGGATTCACAGAAAGATGAAAGCCCCCAAACAAACCCTCTTCAGCCCAGGCCCTGCAGAGACACCTTTATGTGATTAGAAATGCTTAACTTTCAAGGATCTGCTTTTAAGTTCTCTTGAGCTTCTTAAATAAGAAAGAAAAAGAAAACAAACAGAAAAGCCAGAGCCCCTGGGCTGAAGCTGAAGGGATATCATTCAAAAACCACTGGGTTGCAGGGTTTGTGTGGCTGCCAGATTTTAACAGCCAGAGAGCAGCCCAGGACAGAGGCCTAAATGAAAGTGAGTTGCAGGCCCAGTGAAAGTGAGTGTGAAGGCCCTGCCCAAGGCACCAGAGAGAACAGCCCTGGGCTGTAGCCCCGCAGCAGAGGATGGAGAGAGAGAATGAATTACGGTGTAGAACGGGCTGACCGAGGCTCCCTAGTTGGGCTGCACCTGTTTCCTAACTTAGGGTCTTCTATCTACAGGAGTTCATTCTAATTTGGAAAAGACACGCACCCATCCACCCACACATTCAACATATTTTGACCTCGACTTTTCCACTTTTTACCCTCAGCTAAATATACTTCTCATTGTGTTGCTCCAAATCAGACTGCCTTACTGGTTTTCAGCACTGTTCTCCTACATGGGAATCACCCAGGAGGTTTGTTTGTTTTGTTTTTCTGTTTGTTTTTTCATGCTGTTGTCCAGGTCCACCCCTAAAATTCTGCTTTAATTGGTCATGAGTAGAGCCCAGGGAATTGGTGCTTTTTAATAGGGTTACAGATGAATCCAAAGGGCAGCAAGGGTTGGAACCACTAAAGTGTCTGAAGACTAAGGTGGGCAACTCTAAAACCCCATGCTTCCCTCCCCAGTCCCCAGTCCCTTCCCACAGCCTGGCAGTGTTTCTGAAAGTGTGCCCCATTGGAATTACATTAGCAAAGTAAAACAAGCACATTGGTAAGAAAAACAGGAACAAAATAAAATTTGGGAATATATATGTTGTAGATTCCCTGGCCCCCTCCAGATACACTGTAGTAAAATCTCGAAACATTTAGAATTTACACAAACTCCCAGTAAGTTTGGGAACCCCTGCTGAGGCAAAGCACCAAGACGTTTGCACTGTCTTTATTTAACATCAAATCCTAGCCTGCATGGTATGCATCACATTTTGCCTTGACACATGGCAGTTGCATGTTTGTGGGTTTTGTCAGAAGAGCTCTCCTGAGAGACCAAAACCTGAATCTAGGAGCAAAATGAAAACAATCTATTTGATGAGATGATCTCAAAGGCTTCATGTTCCAAAGCATGAGTTTTTATCCATATTGAGACTTTTAAAAATCAGATGTAAAATTCTTCTGCATTTTTAATTTAACCAGCAGTTAAATAATCTTTAATACAGTTGCTTATATGTAAATGAGCCATATTCATTTGTTTTAAAAGGCTAAGAGGAATTCTTGGAAATGCTTCATTAGTCATTCGTTTGTACTACCATATGCTACTGAAAGCAATAAAACTGCTTTATTTTAAAATTTTAAGAAATTCAGGCTTTTTTCCCCAGTCAGACTAGACTTCCTCTCCAAAAAGTTTGAAGGTCTTAATGGAGATTAAATGTGTGTTTTCTCTTGCTGTACTTAGCCAGCAGCAAAGAGAAATTTGGGCAGAGGGTGGTCCAGAATGAAAGGGCATCTTGTTCTCAAAGCCCTGGGTTTCTAAGGTAGATAATCTGAGAAGTCCATGGGGGGAATGATCCTTAGATCATTCAGGCCGTATGGCAGAGTGAATACACAAGCTTCAGCATCAGTACTGCCCAGCTTCATGACATATATTGGACAAGATATAGCACCTCTCTGTGCTTCAGTTCCTTCCTCTTTAAAATGGCAATATTAACAGTGGGTACCTCATGGGGTTATCGTGAAGAGTAAATGACATAAAGCATCTAAAAACCTAAGCACAAAGCAAGCCCAATAACTGACAGCATTTGCCCTGAGACAGACCATGGACTAGTGGTGATCAGTGGGCCTATTGGTCTGATTAGGTCCCTCCAGTAGCATCAGCATCACCTGGGACTCTATTAGAAATGCAGAATCTTGGGCCCCAGAATGACTGAACAAAAACTCTGAGGTAAGACCTAGCAGTCTGTGTTTTAGCAAGCCTTGCAGGTGATTCTGAACCACACTACAGTTAGAGAACTACTGGGGTAGGCTAAGAGCCGGAGGCTGGAGCCTTGGAGAGCAATAAGAATCTCCTTAGAGTCAAGTGGTTTGTGGTAAAGAAAGAGGGTGGATTTAGCTCTCTATATAGGAAACTAAGACAAAAATGTCTTACACAATTATGAGTCTGGGGTTGGAAGAAAGGAAATTTGGTGGGACTGCAGCCTGAAGTATCCATCCAAAGGATAGAAATCTCACCAGTAACCATGTGCCTTGTACAATAGCACTGTTTGCAAACCCTTGCCACAGACAGCAACTTGTAAACCTCGAGACCTCAGGAAACCTTCCTGCCCCCTATACCTCTAGCCCCTCTTGAGATTCCAAGGCCCAGGGGTGCCTCCAGCCTCATTTATCCCTGGGACTTCAGCAAACTACACTACCCAACTATGTCACCAGATGAGAGCAGAAAAGTCTGAACCTCCTTCCCTAGACTTGTGCAGAGAGGGAGAGCCTGCCAGAAAAAGGGTCACAGAAGAGCCATCCCAGCCATATTGCTTTGAGATGTCAGTAGGATATATGTGTAGCCCCTTCCTTCTCCCACGGTAAGGAGTCTCACAGAGCCAGAAGGTGGAGATGGGGGGAAGGCAGTCTGAAGGGGTGGATACTAAAGAATTTGGAAGTCATCTGCAGAGAGATAATTTTTTGAAGATATCCAAAAAAGAGAAAAGATAGTGAAGTTTGGGGGCTTCAGAGAGAAACACCATATTCAGATTTACGAGTGGCTAAAAGAGGCACAGGTGGGAGCTGAAGGAGGTGGCAGGTAGGTGCTGGTTTAAGGGATCTACTTCCATTTATAGGAAATAAAAAAGTATTATCTTTTCCTCATCCAATGTAAGGTTCATGGCTGACGCCTCTATAACAAAAGACGGATTTTAGAGAAAATACAGAAATACAGAAAAGCATAACAAATTTATTTAGCCAAAGCTTTACATGACGGGAAACTTCAGAAATGAAGACCCAAAAATTCAGGGAAAACTTTATTTTTATGCTAGAACTTGATAAGGAATGAACAGTCGTGCAGAAGTGTCATTGGACAAAAGGGGGTATGATCTAATGGTACAAAGCTGGGAGAACTTAGGCCTGTTTTTTCAGATTCTTCTTGACATCTCTGTATCTCCATTCCTTTCTGCCAAGTATATGGCAGGACATTTGCCATATGAGGGTCTTATGACCTACTTTCAGGAGAGGTAGGTAAGAGAATTGTTTTATGGCTGGCCCTCTCTTCTTAGAAAGGCAGAAGATCAGAGAATTAACTTCTTACCTCTGTGATTTTCTCCATTTCCAAGGTGCCGTGTTTTGGAGTAGTGTGTCCTGTATCTGTCACCTTTAACAAACAATTACTGAGCACCTACTGGGTGCCAGATACTCCGCCAGGCTCTGAGAGGACAGAAATGCATAAGACACAATTCCTGCTCTCAAGGAGGCCTTTCAAAAAGAAGAGAGTAGAAAAAATTCACACATTTCCCCATTCCAAAATGACATCTGAAGAAAGGAAAAGAAAAAGGTAACTCCCACTGTGTCTTTAAACATTTGACTCAAATTTGAGATTTGGGGTTCAGCAATCAGCTGAACCTCTCCCTCTCCTTTACGTGCGCGTGCACACACACACACACACACACATTCTGTAGCATGCGTGTCCTCATCCAGCTGGCCAGTGAAGGATAGGCCTAGTTGTTGCTGGCCCTGCCGGTGCTACAATTTTGATCAGACAGGTATAAGAAGTTAATTTCAGAAAAAAATCATAGCAGTTTCTGTCACATAAGCCAACTTCAACCTAACCTTTCGAAGAGGTAAGGGTAAAGGAATCTGATAAACACATTTAATTTCCTGTGAAATGAACAGGGGTTTAGAAACTAAGAGGGAAGTGGGATTTAGACAAATACATTTTGGGTTTTATCTCACAGGACACATAAAACCCTTTTGTTCCATTTGTCATAGTTCCAGGCCCACCGGGTCTCACCTACCCTTGACATGCACCTCCATTACCTATCTAAGCCTCAACCTCCCAGGGTCTCCCTCTGAACTTTCCCCTTCCTAGGGGAAAGAAGGCAAAGCAACATTGTTGCGATGTGATGTCCAGGACTGGGGTCACATGGCCCCCTCCAGATCTGTCCCAGTGGTCACTTTCCCAGGTTCCTGTCCGACTTTCACATTTTGTCTAAACGTGATACAATTATTTCTGGGGCAGAAAGGAGACTCTAAAAGGAGCCCTTTTGTTACTCTCCATGCACCGCCCCCCCAGGGTCCTGAGACCTGTTCACTTGATCCTGGAAGGAAGAAACGAGCTCTTATTCCCTCTCAGCCCTCTGCTGATACTTGTTTTTCAGCTAAGTTCAAGACAGCCAAATGAATTGTTCAGAGAGACCACAGCTGGCTTGTCAGGACCCAGGTAACAAGATGAAAATAATTGAGAGAGGAAAAATCCCAGAGCCCCTCGGGTGTCATTTTCACAAAGTTTTCTTCTAGGTATCCTTATGCGTTCCGAGTTATTCATTGGTTCTCTTCTGTTGTCCTCACTGGCAATTTTCCTCTGCCTCTTCTTCTTTCTCTACAGTTTTTCCAAAAGCATAAGCTATGTGTCTCTGATCCTGAGCAAAGTTGATGTGAAACCCTGTTTTTTTTGTTTTTTGGGTTTTTTTAGAACATTTCATAGACAAAACAACCCCGCTGCAGCTGGAGGCTGCTGGGATTTCTGTGCCTTGTTTTAACGCATGGGACTTTTCATGAAATCTGGGGCAGTTAATGGAGGTGGAGTGGAAAAGAAAAGAGGAGGAGGGGGAAGAGAGGCATGAACTTTTACACCCAAAGTGGACTTCAGAAGAATTTACAGTCGTCTTCTGTGGAGACAGTTAAGATATTTTTTTTTTTTTTTTTTTTTGAGACGCAGTCTCATCCTGTCACCTGGGCTGGAGTGCAATGGCGCGATCTCGGCTCACTGCAACCTTCATCTCCCGTGTTCAAATGATTCTCCTGCCTCAGCCTCCCAAGTAGCTGGAATTACAAGCACCTGCCACCATGCCCAGCTAATTTTTGTATTTTTAGGAGAGATGGGGTTTCACCATGTTGGCCAGGCTGGTCTCAAACTCCTGACCTCGTGATCCGCCCACCCTGGCCTCCCAAAGTGCTGGGATTACAGGCGTGAGCCACTGTGCCTGGCCGAGACTGTTAAGATTTTATTGCCCTAGTACCAGCAGTTATGATGTTCCATAGAACTCATAGCTGAGCCCATGCCAGGGATTCCCCAGCTCACTGAAGCTGGAAGGAAGCCAACTGGACTGCCGAGTTCACTTTAGGAAGAGAGAGGGAGTTAACTTAAAGTAGGAGGTGGGTTGGAGGAAGGATAGAAGCCCAGAAAGTAAGTAAGGCATTGTAAAGTCACACCTTAGGCTCTGCAGTCAGACAGAGCTGGCTGTGGGTGACTTTCCGATATTTACTAGCTTAGGATATTAAGCAAGTGCTTTAATCACGCCAAGACTCAGTTTTCCCATCTGTGAACTGGAGGTCATAATAGCACTTGCCTTGTTGGAGTGTTGTGAGGATTCGATGAGATAAAGTCTGAAAAGAATTTAGCACAGTGTCTGGTTCACAGTAAAAGTTAAATCAATATTATTTTCTATTATCATAATTATAAATAATGGCATGAGCAAAGGAGAGGCTGCGAGTAGAGTTCGCACTTTCCCTCCCTAAGTGTCAGTGTGTATGGAGAGAAGACAAACATTCTTACATATAAACAGTCCCTTCCGTGTGACTCTCTCATCCAAGCCTGCTGCGTACCTTGGGTGTGAGGGCAAAGAGTAGTAAAAAGGAAGAAAAATGGAAGAAAAAAGAAGAGACCACAAAAGCAGAAGAGATTCACCAGGGGTGAGGGGCACCAGGGCAGCAGGGTGGGGGCAGGAATGATTGGAAAAAGACATGCAAAAGACAACCAAGTGAAAGAAATGAATATGGATATGGAAATTGTCAAAAATGGAAAGAAGTTTTGCAACTGGATGTGGACAGAGCAGGAAATGTGGAGGAGAGGCGTAGGAGTCTAAAAATGTACAGGGTTTAGTCTGCTGGCCAACACCTCCTCTGGGGAGGTAACAACTCCTGAAAGCCATGAACTTTTAAAAAGGAACCTAAACAGCACAGCAAACCTTCCTGAAGAACATATAACCTCACTGTGTACTTTTTGTCAGCCTCAATTCCTTCCCCACAACTCTCACTGAGCCATTGATCAGTGACTCACCCTTATCTCCCACGATCTCACACTCCACTGTAACCCTAAAGAAAACTCTGCTCCTTAAGGTAATCCTTGACACTGTGCTGTGCAGGCCTCTGCTGAAAAGGGTAGGTGCAAATTACCCCATGCCTGGAGCTTAGTAAGTGCTCCAGGCATGGGGTAATTCAACAAACAATGTTGATTGAATGAACAGAGGGATGAATGGTGTGGTATACTTGAGGCAAGCCTACATGCAAGTCAACAAGACTGCTCATAGGATCACTTGAGCCCAGGAGTTTGAAATCAGCCTGGGCAATATAGTAAGACCTTGTCTCTACAAAAAAAAAAAAAAAAAAAAATTAGCCAGGTGTGGTGGCACATGCCTGTAGTCCCAGCTACTTGGGAGGCAGAGGTGGGAGGATCCCTTGAGCCCAGTAGTTCGAGGCTGCAGTAAGCTATGATAGTGCCACTGCCCTCCAGCCTGGGCGACAGTGAGACTGTCTCAAAAAAAAAAGACTGCTCATGGGGACAGGATTTCTTTCTGGGGGAAAGAAATGTCCTGGAATTAGATAGTGGTGATGGTTGTACAATTTTCTGAATGTATTAAAACCCACTAAACTGTACAATTTAAAACGGTAAAACAGTATGTGAATTGTGTCCCAATAACTTTAAAAAGCACAAACTATAGCCAGGGAGAAGCAAACAGTCATGACTAGTACCTCTCTTCCAATTGCACTCTTTTTTTTTTTGCTTTGTTTTTCCCCCATAAGTTATTGGAGTACAGGTGGTATCTGTTTAAATGAGTAAGTTCTTTAGTGGCGATTTGTGAGATTTTGGTGCACCCATCACCCAAGTGCACTCTTGACACTGGGTTCTCTTCTCATCCTTTTGCTTCTTCTCAGGACAGAGTGATTATCTTTAAAAGCCTTTCTCATGTGGTTTTTGTTTGTTTGTTTTTGGATTTTCAAGTGTTCTGGAAATCTCAGTGGGACCAACGATGATTAGATCTCATAGTAATAAAGTGACTATGTAAGAGAGGCTCAGTTCTTTCTTGAACATTTCTCTAGGATCTGTGTAAACTTTTCAAGCTTGAACAGTCCTCAACATAAAGATTCACTTTCATAGCAAGCATCTTTCACATGGCCCCAGCCACCTGAGGCTCGGCATCAAAGAAATTTTTTAGGAAATCTATTGCCTAATTGTCATGTCTCTTAGCCTTATAGTGACCTTATGGAACACCTTATCTTCCCTGATAGTCAAGAGCATTTAAATGAACAGATACGGTTTCCCAGATGGGATGGAGAGGAAGAACACAGTGTAGCAATAGATTCTCCCAGGATTTTTTTGTTTTTGTTTTTGTTTTTGGTTTATTGTTGTTGTTGTGTGTGTGTGTTTGAGTCAGGGTCTTGTTCTGTCATCCAGGTTGGAGTGCAGAGACATGATTTTAGCCCTCTGTAACCTTGAACTCCTGGGCTCAAGTGATCCTTCCACCTCAGCCTCCTGAGTAGCGGTATCATTGCGGCCAGCTCTCCTTTTCCTTTAACTTTCCTGTTTAGTCACAACCTGCCTTCTTATACATACCTATAAACACATGGACATCAATATTAAAAAATGTTGTTTTCTATGGACTTAAGTTTGGTGAGATTGTGTGGTTAACAGAGCAATTCTCTAAGGATTTTGTGTGGAGCTTACTTCACTTGCCTGCTTAACACTGGCAAAAGAAACTCCTGAATCTTTTAACATCGTTTAATACGTCAGTAACAGACATTTAGACAAATAGGATTTTAGATTTGGGGGCTGGAATCTGCTATATTCCTGTACAATAAAAAGGAAATGAGTCCATACATGTCTGCAAACTAAGGTTTGGGGCAAATTCTGAGTCTCCAAGAAAAATTGGGAAAAGCAGGCTATTCATATTCATATTCCTTCTTCAGCATTCTATACATGCAGAATAAAACTGTGAAAAAGTGGAATGCTACCTATTCAAACTTAATTTTAGGCCTAAAAAGAAGTTTAAATATTCACTCATTCAGGGACTTTATTTGAACTGAGAAACAGAAAGTTCATTTATTGCCTCAGGAGCTTCTGAAAAATCCCATCCAGTCATTCATTCTGTGTAACTTGTTACAACCCACTGAGAATCTCAGTTACTGAACTACAAAGTGAGTTTTTATCTCTAAGGCCTACTATTCCTATATTTTTGCCATGATGTCATCATCAGCCAACCAGGGCCTCAAAAGCTCATAAGTTAGCAGTGCTATCAACTGAATTGCTTGGCAGCATCATGAGGTGGGGAATTTGTTTAAAAGCCCCTTTAGGCTTTGAAAATTATTGAAGAAAAGCTTTTAGAACCTTTTTTTTTTTTTTTTTTTTTTTTTTTTGCCTTTGAGGATCCCCTACCTGTTCAAGGACACCAGGTTGGGAAACACTGACCATGTAATCTGTGAGGCCCTTCCCAGCTTTAAGAGTCTCTGAGTCTGGAAAAAGGAGGCAAATGAGTAAATCATGAGTTACCTGGATATGCCCCTTCTTCCAGAAGGCCCTGCCGATTCTCCCTGAAAAGTAGAGTTGCTCCCCGGCGGGATTGCCCCCTCAGAACCAGCTATGACTGTCCTCATTGGGGAAAACAATGCAAAACCTTCAAAACTAAAACAAATAGTCATTATTTGGATTTAAATCCTAGTTGTTTAATTTCCCCGAATGTCTTTAGTCTGGAAATTTAAGGAAAACAACTTTTCCTTAGTTACGTCCAATGACACTTTGTAAATATAGGAGATGAACAGAAACATCCTTTTCTACTGTGCCCCAGATAATTAATGATAAAACTCTTGAGCTCAGAGAGACCCTAGAGAGTCCTTACCCAGTGGGAAACAGCCATTCTGCTGAAATGTAAGAGCAAAGCAAAGGAAAGGAGACAAAGAAGACTTCTAGAAACTTGGAGATTCTAGGGCTTCTTTCCCAATCCCTGTTCCCTTGTAAAGGGGCCGAGGCCTAGACTCCATACGCATCCTCTCTCTCTTATACCTCTTAATGACATGTATTTCTAGATACTGTGGGTTCCTAGACACTGTGGGTGGCAACCTTTTGTTTTTTAAATCTCCCTTGGTGCAGAGAATCCAGAATAGTGTTCTTTGCTGGGAAAAAAATGACATCAATGTCAGTAGCCTTTCTCATGGTGGCCACATGGTCACAGGGCTGCCTCTGCAGGCAGAAAGCTTGCAATGTGACTAACTTTGTCCACTTTTATTAAAATGTTTACTTTGCCATTGTCTGACTTCTAAAGATCAAGATCTTTTTTTTTCCTCAAGCCTAGGGTTAATCACTCATTTTGGGAAGGGGAGAGTTCCTCGCTATATTCATTAGTGGTCTAATGGAGTCCCTAAGAAGATTTTATACTTCTCTTTGGAATCAAAAAAGAGGACATTATTGAAAGCCATAATTTGTATACTTTTCACTGCACCCCATCAGTCCTCATTCTTCCTTCCCAGAGCACTTTATGTGGAGTAGTGCCCTTTTCTTGATGTTCCTTCAAGAAAGTGCTTCCTGTTTTCAGGAAGAATGTGTTCTTCTCTTCAGCAATGGATGAGCTTCTTCCGGGGAAGTTGACCCATTTCCTGATGGCCCCCAGCAGAGTCTTTGCTTGGATGTTATTTGCTTCTTGGATTGATTTTGTATTGCTCCTCCAGAGAAATTGGAAAACCATCCAAAAAACTTTTAGAAATGTAGTATTTCTAGAAATACTACAAAAATAGAAGTACTAGAAAAAAAAACCACCGGTATTTATTCATCATTATCATTGCCAACATCCTGTCTCTCATTGTGATGTTTAAAACCTTCTGTAAACAAATAATCAGAGGCTGAGCATGGTGGCTCATGCCTGTAATCCCAGGACTTTGGGAGGCCAAGGCAGAAGGATCACTTGAGCTCAGGAGTATGAGACCACCGTTGGAAACATACTGAGACCTTGTCTCTACGAATAATTTTAAAAAAAAACTTACCAGGTATGGTGACATGCACCTGTGGTCCCAGCTACTTGGGAGACTGAGGTGGAAGGATCACTTTAGCCTGGGCAATCAAGGCTGCAGTGAACAATGATCATGCCACCACACTCCAGCCTGGAAGACAGAGCAAGACCCCATCTCAAATACATACATATATACATACAAATGATCAAGCAGATTTCCGGTGTCAGAAAAGCAAAAGACTGCTATTGTTTTCCATATTTATTGACACTTGAACGTGAAGCAAACTTAAGTTTACCTGTATTTTAAGGAAGTAAACCATGTTGAGAACATTAAGGCTTTCTCTTTAACTCTTATGCTGGGCAGCACCTTCAAATACAAAGATGAAGAGTGGGAATAACTTGCAAACCCTCCTTCAAGCTGTGGCTTATGCCTGGGTGATCTTGGCTAGTGCTCACCACAGACCCTCGGAGTGGGTGTTAATAACATTATATGCCTTCTCACTTTTTCAACCCACAGTGGCTCCTAGTTAACCCTTGATTATCTTTGTTTCATGCTAAGCTCCTCCATTTGTTTGCTTAGTCTCTCTTATTCCCATACACCATTCCCATTTCATCTCCACAACCCCTGTGCAAGGTATTTAAGGTGTATTTGAATGTGTTCTTGCAAAATATATTATTCTGTGCACATGTATTTCCATTTATATAAATGGATTTTAACACATTTTTTCACATTTAAATCTCAAGTCAGGATTCATCTTACAATAAATGGTATGCCACCATTTAATTGGCAGAGCTTTTTTTCTTTTTTATTGATAGTCCATTGAACAATAGGTGGTATTTAGATTTGATGAAATATGGTCCATATCACACCCTAGCCTTACTTTTCTTCCCCCTGGAATACCAGTTTAAGGCCATGCATGCTTCATGTACTCATCTCATCTGTCACTTCTCACTGCTGCTTAGCCCTCCAGGGTGGACTTTCTGTCCACTCCCAAAGCCCGCCAGGTTGGCCCTTACTCCTTGAAACCACAAACAACACTGCTTGTACTATCCCCTATGGAACACTGTAAGCATTTCACAGGGCTATAATATCTAGGATTGAAATCAGGGGGTCATATGATTTGTAAATATTAATTTGACTAAGTAGAGCCAGATTGCTCTCCAGAACGGCTGCGCTATCTATATTCCCACCAGTGGTACATGAGGGTCCTATGTGCCCACATCTCTGCCAGCAGTTGGCATTATCCAACATGTAAAATCCTCATTTTAAATGTGAGAAAAGAGATTGTGCTGGTGAACTCTATTCCCTTTTATCAAGAAGAACTTGATGTAGATGTATCTAGTGGTACCAGAGCCTGGACTACACCAAGATACTTGATTGAGCCTGTGGCCAGATACATGAACTGTGGTTTCTTTCTTGCTTGCTTCCTTGCTTGCTTAGTTTCTTTTTTTTTTTTTTTTTTTTTTTTTGAGATAGAGTCTTGCTGCTGTTGCCCAGGCTGGAGTGTAATGGCATGATCTCGGCTTACTGCAACCTCCACCTCCCGGGTTCAAGCGATTCTTCTGCCTCAGCCTCCCGAGTAGCTGTGATTACAGGCACCCGCCACTATGCCCAGCTAGTTTTTGTATTTCTAGTAAAGATGGGGTTTCACCATATTGGCCAGGCTGGTCTCAAACTCCTGACCTCGTGATCCGCCTGCCTCAGCCTTCCAAAGTATTGGGATTACAGGCATAAGCCACTGAGCCCAGCCTGTGATGTCTAAATTTATGTTTCTTCCACCAACTAAGAATGTCCCTTGGCTTCTCTGGGCATCAGTGTTCTCATTCCTTAATTAGAGGGGTAGCATTTGATGACATCCAGGGCTCTTTTCCAAATCTCTAATTCTCCAGCTCTGAACTCTCTTTAGTCCATCAATAGCAGTTGTTTCTGACGGCATCTAAGTGCTTTTATGGGCTTCAAGATGTTGGAAAGGAAGGGCTTTCTGGCTGTACCTTTCCACCTAAGCAACAAGAGAACCTAATGAATAATAAAGCACTCACATTTAACGTTTTCACCTTTCATATGAGCCTTCTCTCTCAATCTTCCCCACCCTCAATGGAGTCAAGGACCAGAAATAAAAGACAAAGTATTTAGTGTACTTTTGCAAAGCTCAAGGGCCTAGATCTGGCCTTGTTCCAGTCTGAAAAGTGTTATTTCTGTTCTGGTGAGGGATGGATTGTATCATTTCACTAAAGGCAAAATCTAGGAAATAAAGGAAATGACATCACCCAAGCAGGGAGAAGCCAAATATCTATCCTTAGTCATTTCTTGAAAAGGGATGGAGAGCTGAGATATGACGTTGGTAGAGCTTTGAGGAATTTATGGCTAAAATGCTCCCTCTTCACTTATTTTTCTCTTCATTGGATGAGGATCTGCAGACTTTGCTGGCTTACAACCAGCAGTCTGAAAGGATCATTGGTGCATGTTTGTATATTCCAGCCTCATAGGGATTCACTTCTGACAGTTCCCTAAGAAAGAGGAGCCCTTCTTAGGCCTCACAGATGAGAGTTTGGCAATTGGTTTCCACCAGGAATCTCCAGATTCAACCTTATTAGCCCTTTCCCATGTCACCTTCTTGTCAGGTTTCCAAATCTCAGAGACCTGGAGGTTTCTGGCCAAGTGTCAACTTCCTCTCATCAAGAAGAAAATACATCACTTGCTACAGAGGGAAATTCCAGGGTGAGATGTCTTGGGTCCTAGTCTGTAGTCCACAGAGCTGGTGCATCTTCTCTCTCGCTCTCTCTCTCTCTCTCTTTCTCTCTCTCTCTCTCTCTCCTGATCCCTTAGAGTTCTTATAGTTCCATTCTGAATACCCAGTATACCTCTGTCTATCCTGGCATTTTAATGGGTAGGGTAGGAATTGCTATTGATAGGTACAACTACATGCTCATGTGCTATTTGGTATCCTAATTTGGTGTCCACTCAGCTGGGTGTTTCGCTCTTGCTTTTCTGCATGAACTGTCCCAGTGGGCCCCTTTGTCAGCAGCAGGATTCAATCTTCTCCCCTTCAATAGCCAAGTTGGGAGATTTATTTTACTCTGCATGGCCTGGGTCTGCTTACTGGGAAGAGTTGCTTAGCCAGTTCACATCAGCCCTTCAGGGACCTGGATGGGAAATCCAGTATCAGCCCACATGGAATATTGCTTTGGCTGAGCTTCAGGGTAGTGGTTCAGAGTTCCAACATGCTTGTTTTCACTTTGTAGGGTCACTGCTAGGACACAAGGGGCCCTACATGGCTCAGCTGATAGGGGAGTCCTCTGGTCTGGGGCTCATTGCTTCTTTCTTAAACTTTAATAGCAGAAAACGCAGTGCACTGGGAAGCCCTATCTTACTGATCACACTAGCTGAGATAAATGAACATTATAATCAGCCTCACATCAGTACAGCCCAGGTCTCCCTCCGCCCCAACTTTTTTTTTTTTTTTTTTTTTTGAGACAGAGTCTTGCTCTGTCACCTAGGCTGGAGTGCAGCGTCGTGATCTCAGCTCACTGCAATCTCCACCTCCCAGGTTCAAGTGATTCTCCTGCCTCAGCCTCCCAAGTAGCTGGGATTACAGGCACCTGCCACTATGCCTGGCTAATTTTAGTATTTTTAGTAGAGACAGGGTTTCGCCATGTTGTCCAGGCTGGTCTTGAACTCCTGACCTCAGGTGATCCACCCATCTGGGCCTCCCAAAGTGCTAGGATTATTTGAGCCACTGCAACTGGCCAAGGCCAGGTTGTTGTTTTCTTTCTTTTTTTTTTTTTTTTGAGATGGAGTTTCGCTCTTATTTCCCAGGCTGGAGTGCAATGGTGCAATATCAGCTCACCGCAACCTCTGCCTCCCAGGCTCAAGCAATTCTCCTGCTTCAGCCTCCCAAGTAGCTGGGATTACAGGCATGCGCCACCACACCTGGCTAATTTTGTGTTTTAGTAGAGACGGAGTTTCTCCATGTTGGTCAGGCTGGTCTCGAACTCCCGACATCAGGTGATCCGCCCACCTCAGCCTCTCAAAGTGCTGGGATTACAGGCGTGAGCCACTGCACCCAGCCAAGGCCAGGTTTTTTTTTTTTTTTTGAGACGGAGTCTTGCTCTTTCGCCCAGGCTGGAGTGCAGTGGCCCGATCTCAGCTCACTGCAAGCTCCGCCTCCTGGGTTCACGCCATTCTCCTGCCTCAGCCTCCCGAGTAGCTGGGACTACAGGCGCCCGCCACCACGCCCGGCTAATTTTTTCTATTTTTAGTAGAGACGGGGTTTCACCGTGTTAGCTAGGATGGTCTCGATCTCCTGACCTCGTGATCCGCCCGCCTCGGCCTCCCAAAGTGCTGGGATTACAGGCGTGAGCCACCGCGCCCGGCCAAGGCCAGGTTTTTTACCAAAAGAGTTTTTCAAGAAAATATTTTGTGATATTTAGAGCTCTTTTTTAGATTTAGAAATTGTAGATAAGATACTATAGACTTACTTAATGAAAAAAGCGTGCTAAGCCTTTGGCACAAGAAAGTTATAGCTTCAAATCCCATCAGTCTGATTTGAGGGCAGTTGCTTAACTGCTCTGAAGTTCAGTTTTCTCATTTGCAAAAAAACAAAAGCAAACAAACAAAAACAGGTTATTGTTACTACCTTGCAGTGTTACTTAGAAAATGAAAAGAAACATTGTGTGCATAGCACCTGACATCAGGTAAGTAAAAAAAAAAAGGTATTTATTATTTTTAGGATATGTGGAGATATGCAACGATGAAGAAAAATGAAATATTGAGAGAAACAAGAAACTTAGATTGGATGAGGTGGATCAGCTATAGTGGAAAACCTTATCTTCAGTGTGAGAAGCAGTAGGGGGAAAAAGTCTGAAGGATGAAAACTTGTTAATGAGCTAGGTGGGTTCCAGGGAAGGAACATGGCACCTTGGAGCTAAAGAACGGGCAAAAAGTTCGGCTAGAAAAGGTTGAGAACCAGCATGTTTACCTGCCTATTGCGTTTGTAAAGAACTAGTCAATGATAGCATCAAGTGAATTTTTCTGACACGACCATCTGATTTTTATTCACCTGGGTATATAATTAATTGCACTTTGAACCAAGTGACTAAATTCATGTTGCACCAAAGCCCCCAAGCAGAAATGAGAAATACATTACAACAGCTGCTACTTAGCACATGCTTCCCTGAAGAGCCAGGCACTGCGCTAAGCCATTTTACGTTCATTCCTTCCTTCAATTCTCACAATGCTATGAGGTATGTATTGTTTTCCCCATTCTATAGGTGAGGAAACTGAGGCTCAGAGAGGTTAAATGATTGCCCAAGGTCACATAGGTAGTGAGTGGCAGAGCTGGAATTCACTTCAAAGTCTGATTGGCTGCAAGAACCATGTTCTTAACCACTGCCATATGCTTATCTCCTGCTGGTGAACAAGAAATGTCAGTCATTGGTTTTATATGCGAAATCCCTAATCTCTCAAATATTGGAAATGGAAGGCTACCACAGTGGAATGTTTGTGGGAAAGATCTTGAGCCCCTTCACCACAGTCCCTCTCTGAGCTGTGTCCTAGCCCCAGGCTGACATCCACCAGATACCACCAGCACGGGGCCAGGACCCCACAATCCTTTTAAGGGCCCATAAACATGTTTTAACTTATCATAAAATCAAAAGAAAAAATGGTGAATATAATTTATACCAATGGAGTTATAAAAGATAATTTTTAATACTTTTTTATGGTGAAAGGTGTGCACAAGGGCAAAAGTACCTAAGGCCCATGGAATGCAGCCCTGCCTGTTTTCTCAAATAATCCAGAAAGTGTGTGGTGTGTAACTGTTATCCTTGCATAGCATAGGCTCCTCTATCATTCATTTGGGGGGTTATATCATCCTAGAAACCCTTCAGTGGAAAACACACGCTTCTCTTGGCAGGCTGTTCTTTTTGGCTAACATAAAAGTTGATACAAATATGTCCAAATACTCAAATATACAAATGTGGACAGATATTTATGCCTCAAGACACACAAGCTAAACCCCAGAATAGTATACCCCTGATTGTCCACGGGCATAAACTCACAAGCACCAGGGGTCAGCCTTAGGAACTTCAGTGCAAATATACTGGCCAACATGTGCACGCACACACACACACACACACAACCATTTCCCCCAACAATAAACAAACAGACAATGAGCCAAGAAGATCAAATTACCATCCCATGAACAGTTAAAAAGAGAAAAATCTCAGATTTGGAGCCTAATCTGCAGTAGGTAAATAAAGGGGTAAGAGTGAGTTGGAAAAGGGAGAATGCTTTGCAAATTGAACCGATGTACTTTTTTTTTTTCAAAGTCCAAGACCAGTTCTCCTTAATGATGGTTCCCAGAGATTCTCCAATTAGGCGTCCCCTCGTCTTTGAGGAGTCCAGATCTGCAGAACTTGGCAATAGCATCAGATTTGATCTTTTATGGCCCAGAGGCTTGAACTGGCAGTTGAGAGGAGGGGAGAAGGGGAGTGGGTAAAAGCTTTGTGAGGGCTCCATGGTTAAAAACAAGTTCAAAAACAGCTGAAAAGACAGGGAAGAAACGATCTCATTAACTGGACCCCTTTCACCTCTTTCCTTTCCCATTCCACCCACAATTCTCTTCCTTCCACAAAATGTACCCAGGCAAAACAGATGAAAGGAAAGAATTATCCACCCTAATCTCCAAAGCCAAGGGTTTTTATTTTGTTTTTGTTTTTGTTAATTGGGGGTAAAAATGTGAGGCAACCTCTGGGCAAAACTACTTTTGAGTCCTGCCTGTTTGGAATCAAATCCCAAGCCTATGCTGATAGGAAGACATATACTTACCTCAGTATGGTTTCTGTCATAGTTATTTGACTAGAATATTGAGAGATTTGCATGTTTTGGGCCAGAAAGATATAATACTATCTTTTGAAATAATAACCACAATAAGCGATCATTGTGCCAGGCACTACGCTAAGTACATTATCTGCAATGATGCCATTTAATCCTCACAGCTTCATAAAGTAGGTGCTGTTATTGCAGAAACAGGATTTTATAGAAAAGGAAACTGAAGCTTGGAGATGTTAAATAATTTACCCAAGTTATCACAGCTGTTAAGTAGCTCAGATGCAATGTAACTCAGATGTGTTGTTGTATAATTTACATTGTGGGTTTGTTCTATTATTCATCATTTAATTTTTTTCCAAGCTGTAACTACTAGAAATAATATATTTTTAAAATTGTACTTTAAAAAAATTTTATTTTTAATTTTTGTGGGTATATAGTAGGTGTATATATTTATGCAGTACATGAGACACTTGATACAGGCATGCAATGGGTAATATTCACATCACGGTAAATGGAGTATCCATCCCCTCAAGCATTTATTCTTTGTGTTACAAACAATCCAATCATACACTTTTTGTTTTTTAAAAATGTGACAGTGTACTTTTTGTGCAAAAAGCTTTTATCTTATTTTTGATTATTTTCTTAGAATAAATTCATAATAGTAAGATGTCTAGATCAAAGGGCTTAAATATTTTTTGGTTCTCACGGTGTGGTGCCAAATTGCACTTTCAAGGGCCTTTGCCAATTTACGCTGGGAATATCAACATAAGAGTGATATATTTGTGTTATATCCTTTCAAATACTGTCATTTGAAGATGAGATTTTTCCACTCTCTGGTCACCATTCCACATTCAAAGGCAAGGGTTCTCAGGAATTCTGTTTCAGTGGCCAGGGGTATTCCAAGGCTATGAAGAAGCTGGATTGTAATGGCCTATGCAAAGGTCCCATCTCCCATCTGTTAGCGAATCCCTTCAATTCTACCATTAGGTACTCTTCCTTTCGGCTTGAGGCTTAGAGTGTTTCTAAAATGCCCTCTGGAAGGTGTTACTTTAAAATGGCTATTGCTATTTATGGTCTCTTGTGAAGATGCGGGGACTACTAGCTTGTTTTGAGAAGAAAGGGAAGCCAGTGATTGGAGTTCTGGGTGGGAAGGGGGAAGGAAAGGGAGTCAGGGAGAGTTCAGAGCTAAGAGCAGGTCCTTTCCCTGTCCATTTAGCCAATGTTTTTATTTTTCCTATTTTTCCTTTTCAGTGCCAGTGCATGGGAAAGTAGATTTCATTTATTCATTCACTCGTTCCTTTTTTTTTTTTTTTTTTTTTTAATAAAAAGGGCTTCCCTCTGTTTCTTGGGCTACAGTGCAGTGGTTCAATCATGGGTCACTGCAGTCCTGAACTCCTGGGCTCAAGCAATCCTTCCACTTCAGTCCCAAGTAGCTAATACTACTAGGTATGTACTACCATGCCTGACTGATTTATTATCATTATTATTATTATTATTGTAGAGATAGGGATCTTGCTATGTTGTTCAGGCTGGTCTCGAACTTCTGGCTTCAAGCAATCCTCCTGCTTCAGCCTCCCAATATGCTGGGATGTGAGCCACCATGCCTGGCCTCCATGCTTTTTTGAGTGCTTACTCTGATGTAGACTCCAATTATAGGCATCGGAGAGGGACACATCAGTGAACAAAACAAAACCTCTATCCTAATGAGGCCTATATTTTAGTGAGGGCAGACAGACAAATAAGTATATATAATGTCAGGAAGTGATGGATGCTATAAAATGTTGTCTCTAAAGAAGAAAATTGTCATAAGCCATGGTCTCTTCCTATGCTGGAGACAGGCAATCCACAGACTTAAGGGTTTGGGGACATATGTGTGAAACTGGAGGATATGGCAGGAAAATAAAAATTATAGGCAAAGCAATTATTAGCAAACAAGACAGTTTTCCGACTCTTATTAGAAAATACTACAGATTCCCTTCACTTCCCATATGAAAAATCTATGATTTTAGTCAGCAGGTCCTTCACTTTGCTGTAAAAATGTAAAAGATGCATCTAGATACAGTGTTATTGTTCTGTATCTAGATACAATGTTACTGTTATACAGCAAGGGCAAAAAAATTCTTGCAGGCTTCCCACTGAGAAGGGCCTGTGCTGGAACAAGTAAAGTAGAAAGCCCTGGGGAAATCTAGACTTGCCCCAACCCTCTGAGAGACTTGGGCCAGGCCCTTCACTGCTCTGCCCTATACCTCTTGAAGCCTAATTAAGTAAAATGAGGAGTATAGAAAGGAAGGTCTCTGTGGTCCCATCCAACCTGAGCCATCTTTTTCTACCCTAGCTTACATTTCTGCCTGGGAGACTTACAAGCGCACAACAGGATTAATCCATCAGCTCTGCTGGGCTGGGAGAGGGAGGGAGCCAGGCGGAGGAAGTATCAATGATACCGCACTCCAGTGAGCACTGAAGAGGCTCCATTCATGGACCAACAAAACCTGGGAGAAGCCTCAGACTTAATCAGCCAAGGAGGCTCCAGCAGCAGGAACAAAAGAAATCAAAGCTTCACTGGGTAATGCAGGCACAGCTTCTGTGTTCCTCCTGAGACCTGAACCCACTGGGTCCCCAGCAGACAAGAAGTGGTGCGCGTGGGCGCGTGGGCGCGTGAGCGCGTGGGCGCGTGGGCGCGTGAGCGCGTGCTCGCGCACACCCACACCCACACCCACACCCACACACACACACAGACACACACACACATACTGAGGGCTTACTGGTTTCCAGAAGAAAGGAGAGAACAAAGACGTGCAGACAAGGCACCTGCAGAATGAGACTATGGCTGATATCATTAAACAAGAGCTTCATTTAACCTTAGACCATACTCTAGGAATGCTTACACAGTAGTTTAATTTTTTTCAGTTAAGATTCATGTTACACTTAATAAGTGAGGGATGCTTTAATGAGATTCAAAATGAAACTCTTGCATGCACTTCTGCATAAAACCTTTCAGGGTCCTAGAGTTACTTGTTTCTTAACATCATATAGCAGTTGCAATACTTTGTATCATGCCTTTCCACAGAACATCTAGCTAGGCATATTTCTTTTTGTTCTACATCTAGCTAGGCATGCTTCTTTTTGTTCTATGTTCAGACAGTCTTCTAGTGAAGTAGGTTGAGATTATGCATCATGCCTAAGTGGGATGCTTAATCTCATTTAATAAGTGGGAAAACTGAGGTTGCGTTTCTTATGGCTGCTTATTACGCCAATGTGTGCCACCATAATCACCTGGGCCAACTTCGTCAATAGGGTGATCATTGTCCCTGAACTGATGGTGGTGGGAATGAGCATATCGTCATCACCCTTCCTTAGGAAGTGCCAGAAGGAAGACAGGCGATTAAGATGCCACATAAAACTCTGTAACCTTACTGGAAAGAGTGCCTTCTCTGTGCTAGTCTAAATGCCACACTCTGTGTCTTTTTCAGGTGCTGAAAGTATCTGGAAGATTCCATTATTATCAGGATGACTCACAAAATTTAATAATTACTTGTTTTTGCTTTGTTTTGTGTGCCCATGTTTTACATGATGTGACCTTCTGCTGCCCTGTACTATCATAAATTGCATCTTTCTGAAGGCAGTTCTGAGTAAGTTTGTGTCCATGAGTATGTGCTAGCATTTCAGCTCATGGGCATTGCCTTAAAGAAGTAACTGGAGCTGTCAGCAATCTGTTGTGAGGTCTTCAACTAGCTCATTTATTAAATAGCTTTAGGACAAATATTCTTGGCTGAAAAATCTGGTATAAAAATGAAAAGGAGAGTCCTGCAAACAAAGAACACAGTTCACTGTGTTCAGTTATTTTTCCCTAAAAAAAATGGGTAAGAGATGTAGAGTTAAAAAATATTTTGGAGTTGTTATGACCAGTAGATGACAGACGTGGTTTTTACTTTTAAAATATGGTATCTGTGACTACAACTGATTGTAGGCAAAACCACAGAGATGCTTCTTTTGCTTGAATTCAGCTATTTTCCTTTTCTGTGTTCTTCTCCCAACTTGTGATTTGTTCTTACCCATGAATTAGGTGGCTCTTGAGTTGCTCTTGATCTTACCCCTATTCTTTGCTGTTGTCCCTAAGCAATGCTCTTTATCTGGGGCCAAACCCATTTCTTCTCCCCTCTCAATACTTTCCAGCCAAGGGTCCTGACTTTCCGGTCCAGGTGCAAGTTCCTGATGCTGGATAATTCCAGGCATCATTTCCACAACAGAGAGCTTTTGGGACAGAAAAGCCTTTACACAGCACTCATCTCAGATTCCCCATGGAGGGTCTGCCTATGCATTGAGTCTGGCCCCTTCAGACCCCTTTTTCTTGTCATCACAGAGGGAGCCCGAGCTCTTGGCCAGGCTTGTGAGCAGAGCAAAGACAGTTGCTATCGCTATAGAACCATTTAAAGCTTGTGTGTGTGTGTGTGTGTGTGTGTGTGTGTGTGTGTGTGTGTGTGTGTGTGTGTGGAAAGACCTTCTGGTAGGCCTTATTACATCCTACTGGTTCTCCTCTCACTTCTGTGGTGTGAATGTTAATTATCTAGGAGCAGACCACTCCATCATTACAGATCTCACCTTCCCACTCTAGTCTGTTTCCCAGTGAAAACATAGCTTCTGCAGCCCTCAGCCCCTAGAGTTGACCCCTCCATCTTTACAGGCACTTCCTGCTTTTGGTGGCAACTTTCATCTCAAGGAATTAGAGGTGTTTCGTGCAGCCAGCACACAGTGGAGACAGTGCACATTCGCAGAGCTGAACACACTGCCAAGAAAGACAGTGCCCTTCTGCTGTAAAATTCCAGTAGAAGTCCTGTGGCTGGGATCGTGACACACATGGGAGTCTAAGGCTCACAACGGGCTATCATAGTCTACCTTGTAAGCCTTACAAATATTGAAATATGGCTTTGCAGGGGGTAGTTTATATAAGATGAGGTAAGTTAGCCATGGGACTTTCCCCATAGTCAAAAAGTTTGAGAGCATTGAAGAAAAGTATAGCCTTGGTCGGAAGCCAAGGAATGGCCACCATCTTTGAAGAGTATCTTCTTTTGCACCTGAAAATGGGCAGCTCAGCCTATGACACGGAAGGATGCAGAGAAGGCCCACTGATGGCCTTGGCCTCAGAGACTCATCACTGTCCTTTCAGACTCCAGATCCTGACTCTCTTGACATCATTAGAGTAGCATCCTCCATGCCCCAGGTGCTGACACAGCCTCCAAGCCACACACACACACACACACACACACACACACACACACGACAGTTTGTTAATTTACCCAGAAGAATACAACTAATAAGAGTACTGGTTATTCACTCCGGCCAAATCAGCACACTGGCTCAGAATGCAGGCAGTGAGTTAAGCTTCAGAAATGTCTCTCCATTGAGATGCTTTGGGCTCTCTCAGCAAGTCAAGGACAAGAAGACTCTGTCCAGAGCTGTTATAGTGCCTTAGTGGGTCTACCAACATTTGCCTCTGCAACACCCCACCTTTTTCTTTATTTTATTTTTATTATTTTTTTGAGACGGAGTGTCACCCTGTCGCCCAGGACGGAGTGCAGTGGCACGATCTCGGCTCACTGCAAGCTCCGCCTCCCAGGTTCACACCATTCTCCTGCCTCAGCCTCCCCAGCAGCTGGGACTACAGGTGCGCACC
Source organism: Pan paniscus (assembly GCF_029289425.2). Lineage (NCBI taxonomy): Eukaryota > Metazoa > Chordata > Mammalia > Primates > Hominidae > Pan > Pan paniscus. The sequence goes on from NC_085926.1 coordinate 111,121,735, forward strand.
ACCAGGCCCGGCTAACCTTTTTTTTTGTATTTTTAGTAGAGACGGGGTTTCACCGTGTTAGCCAGGATGGTCTCGATCTCCTGACCTCTTGATCCGCCTGCCTTGGCCTCCCAAAGTGCTGGGATTACAGGCGTGAGCCACCGCACCTGGCCCCTTTTTTCTTTATTCTTATAACTGATCATTTCTTTGTACCCACCCCACACCCCAGACAGACACATTTTGTTCTAAAGCATTCTTCAAGCAGTATGCGTACAATTGGTTGGGTTCTAAGTACTGCCCTTGCTGGTTCCCTGAGATTTCTCTTAGTTCACCTTGATTGGTTTCTTAGGCATCCTTAAGCTCTTGGCTCACACATTTATAAATGATTTTTTTACTTTACTTCCAAAGATGACTAATTACATCAATTGTGTGTGGATTTTAGTGGTTTAACTCTTATTTAAACTGTATTTACAAGTCTTAGAACTTATCTTACTTATGGCCTTTATGCCCTTCAATGTCTTCTTAACTAATCTGTTGATAGAAGCAAACCTTCCAATGTCCCAGCCCCTGAATGGCAGAGACAGACGCTGAACTATGCATTCCAGCTATTATCCTTCCTCTGAACTGAACATTAGCCTTCACTCCTTCTATGAAGCCAGCTTTAAACATTCTTCCCACACTGCACATGGGGAGCTGTGGGGATAGTTAGCTGAACTTTCCCAACACCAACTTGTTGAAAGCAGAGGAATCAAATAAATGATGAAAGCAGCAGCAAATGAGCTTTTGTGCAAACTGAAAAGTGAGCAACCCACGCCCTCAGTTAGGGCTGGCAGCAGAAGTTTAATGGCCCCCCTTTCAGGGTCACTTAGTTAGTTGTAGTTTACAGGATGGTCCCAACTCCTGAGGTATCACTTGCTCCTCAAACATCTACTCGTAGCCTCCACCATGCTAGGCATGAAGTGTAGGGTAGGATGACTAAGAGATGAATAAGACATCATGCTTGCACTCCAGGAAGTCACAGTCTATGACGGTAGGACACAGGCTTGCTGGCAAGTGATTCCTGAAAGAAATGATGGAATAATGACTGACAAGAAGAGGAAGGGAATTACCTGAAGAGGCGTTCAACCTTGCAGGACTTCATGCAAGCACAAGGCTGTTTCTTTGCTCTAAGAGCACTCATTCCTCCTTTTCCTTCCCCCTGTCTCTTTTCTCCTGGCCTGTGGGGTCTGGCGGCTTGTCTATGTGACGGCTGCAGCTGCTGCTCTGCAGAATGAGTCACCTCCACCGATCCCCCTACGTGAGCAGCTCCGCACTCCATGAAGGGATCATGGATCTTCAGATTAAGCATAAATTTGAGCTAAAGTATTTATTTATTTATTTTTAAATCAGAGCGAAAACTCTTATTTGAATATGAATGTGCTTCCCCACTTCACTTTGAAGCGTAAGGATTGTGTTAATTTCTGATGGAGAAAAGGGCACAGGGAGGCCCCCTTTAAAAAATGGCATGTGCCCAGTATCCTGAGACCCCAGGGCCAGCAACCTTGAACCAATAAGTGACAAAAGGCAAAGGAATTAAGCTAGCCACATTTAAAAAGCTAACTAGGAAAGTTGGATTGATTTTGGCTAAATTAAATCCCAAAACCATGTAAAATGTTCCAAGAACGTGTATTCCTAAAGATTTTATTGTTTATAAAATGTTAGTCCAACGTTGATATTATGAAATCAGCAATATTTAATAAGTGTCCATCACCTTATTCAGCACTGGAAATACTGAGCAAGACACAGTCACAGCCCTTGTGGTTCCTTGATGTTTCATCACAGTAAAAGACACAGCTTCCAAAAGGTTCTGCCAGAAGTGAAAGTTAGTCTCTGTTTCTGTCTCTGTCTCTCCCAACCTCTACCTTCCCTTTTGTCTTTCTCTCTTCCCCTACACCGATGATAGTCATGGACACAGTACATTGGCAACTAGCACACTGATGTCCAGGCGCTGCTTGTATGGTCCACAATGTGCTACATGATTGTATCAGTCAGGACAGACTAGGTTATGTTGCAGTAACAAACAACTCTAAAATCTGAGTGGCTTAAATAATAAAGGTTTCTTTCTTTTTTTTTTTGAGATGGAGTTTCACTCTTTGTTGTCCAGGGTGGAGTGCGATGGCACGATCTCTGCTCACGGCAACCTCCACCTCCTGGATTCAAGTGATTCTCCTGCCTCAGCCTCCCGAGTAGCTGGGATTACAGGCATGCGCCACCACGCCCGGCTATTTTTGTATTTTTAATGGAGACGGGGTTTCTCCATGTTGGTCAGGCTGGTCTCGAACTCCCAACCTCAGGTGATCTGCCCACCTCAACCTCCCAAAGTGTTGGGATTACAGGTGGGATTACACCACACCCAGCCGGTTTCTTTTTTACTGAAGCTACGTATTCATCACATTTAAGCAGGAAACTTTGCTTATTGTAGTCACCTGGAGTCCCAGGCTGATGGAGCAGCCACCATCTTGAATGCTGCTGGCTATTGTACCAAAGACAAAAGAAAGCTCTAAAAAGTCACAAATAGGCTCCAGGCTCCAGCCTGGAAGTGTCTGTTGCATGTCACTTCCACACAAAATTCAAACGTAATAACTAGTTATAAGATTCCACTCAACCATAGGAATTCAAGAATTTCAGTCTTCCCTATGCCCAGAAGTAAGGAAAATGAACGATTTTGCAAAGAGCACTAGCAACCACTACAATAGTGTATAGCAGATTTGACATGCTGACCTAAGCCTAAGGTGCTATGCCGCTGGGTGATCTCAGCCTTATCATAGTGAATCTTGCCTCAGCGGAAAGTAGAAAACGCACAGTACTGGATAGCTTTCCAGAATAATCTGATCCCAGGGTGATCCTTCATGCTACTCTAAAGCCACATAGATAAACACAAAACATGATGAAGAGGGTGGGAAGCTAGTGTAATAAGATGATTAAATGCAGAGACTTAAAAACCAGACAGATTTGGGCTTGCATTCTGGTTCCACCATTCACTATTCATGTGAACTTTGCCAAGTTTCTTAACTTTTCTATGTCTCGGTTTTTCTCATTTACAAAATGAGACTAATAAAGCTTACTTCATAAATTTATTGTTGGGATGCACTAAGGTAAAGCATGCAAAGCCCTTAGCCCAGTACTCAGTAAGTCGTAACTGTCATTAGTAGTGTTAAGATTGGAATAATAAGCCAATATTAGCACAATGTCTAAAAGATGATGTGTAACAAACTAAATAATTTTTTTAATTGTTGCCTTTCCTTGAAATGCTCTAAGTGTTAAGAAAAGGAGTGTGGGCTGAGTGCAGTGGCTCACTCTTATAATCCCAGCACTTTGGGAGGCCAAGTGGGAGGACTGCTTGAGCCCAGGAGTTTGAGCCCAACCTGGATAACTTAGTGAGACCTCATTGCTAGAAAAAATTTTTTAAAAAGCCAGATATGGTGGCATGTGTCTGTAGTCCCCGCTACCTGGGTGGCTGAGGTGAGAGGATTGCTTGAATCCAGGAGGCTGAGGTTGCAGTAAGCCATGATCAAGTCATGGCACTTTAGTCTGGGCAACAGAGCCAGACTTTATTTCAAAAAAAAAAAAAGAAAAGAAAAGGAGTATGAGAAAGAGATGACCCCAAGTATTATTCACCTGAGACATTGGTATGCTACATCTGGAATATTAATACCTTTCCCAGCATACATCCTTTGGGGACGCTATGTATGAAATTCCTCAAATAGGCATAGTGGTGAGGAAAATAGGCTCTAGTGTCAGACTAAGTTAAAATTCAAACTATCAATATACAGCTCTGTGACCTCAGGCAGCCTCCTTTACCTCTTCCTCATCTGTAAAATGGGGATAATAATTACATGGCATGGGGTTGCCATGTTGATTAAATATATTAATGTACATAAAATGCTTAGCCTAGTGCCTGACACGTAATAATGACTCAATGGATGTTAGAATTATTAAACATGAGGAAACCAAGACTCCAAAAACTAAAGTCACTCACCTAAGATCACACAGTTAGCAATTAGGAAAATTTAGACTCTGGTTTTTCCAAATCCAAAGCACATGTGCCTGCATTTTACCACATCATTCCATTATTTACACTTATATAATTGCCCTTAGGACTTCATTAATCTTCTGAAATTTGGGTCAAGCCATTCTCTGGCATAGTTGAAGAAAAGCAAGAAACCATACAGTGGACTATCACAGTGGCAGGAAATAAATGGAGTCCCTCCATTTTCAAGACTGGCCCAAACAGGCTCCTGAAGTTTCTTACCCTATAAGAAATTAGAGATATTACTTCACAGTTTTTGATTACCCACTATTGAGTATCTGTGCTTCATCTGGCTCAGTACTAGATGAGTTGTTTGTGTTTTCCCACTTAATTTTCACACAGCTCTTTGATGGAAATAAGTACTTATTATCCCCATTTTACGGAGGAGGGAAGCTAAGATTCAAAGGGTTAAGTAACTTACTCAAGGTCACATAGGTAGAAAATGGCAAAACCTCTGAAAGATAAATTAGGTTGAAAACAACCTTTCTGTACAATATAATCTTTTTTTTTTAATTTTGATCAGCATCTTCCAGATCTTCAGAGTAATAAATGCTGATTAGAGAAAATGTTGAAAGAAAAGTATAAAGAAGCAGGAAATATTATCTATGATTCCACTGCCCAGTGTCACTCACTGTTAACTTTGGTACAGTTCCTTTGAGTCCTCTCTCCATCTTTCTTTTTCATTGTATAGGTAAGATCACACTATATAATTCTGTAATGCAATTGTATGCAACTCTATAAGGTAGGTATTATATAATCAAATAGAACAGTTATGCAACCAGTATTTTCATATACTCTACTTTTTAAGAGAAAGAAGTAAAGGACAACAAAAAGGTGATAGACCTAATTTATTTCAAAAACCCAAACAAAACACTGCCAGGCTGTGGCCTGTGGTTGCTATAAATTCCTTTCTGTTTTCCACCCCTTTTCCATCTACAGCATTTTAGGATTGATTTCCATTTTCTTGACCACAATGATGATTCACAAGCATCACAGATTAAAGGATGTTTAACGACACTTCCCTCCTTTGGCTTGCACTTGGACAGGCCAGCACTTGAGCAGGCCAGACTATGGGACCACTCAGTGGACATCAGAAACAGGAGACGAACCACATCTTCCTCCTGTGGCCTGGATCGTGTTCCAGTTTCCTCTTTTGGTCATTCTTGCTGGCTCTACAGTAGCCCTCTTGTCTCTAGGATCTAAATTTCAGGCCTTCCTTCTCTGCAGCCCTTAGACACTTCTCTGACTAACCATAGACTATGTGGAAAATGGTAGCTAGATTGCCTTTGGGTGGAGTCCTTGCCCTGTGGCATAGGAAACAAAGGAAAGGAGAGAGATGCCCTTTGAGATTAATGAAAATGCTCTCAGCCTAATAAAATCTAAAAATAGCCTCCCTGTGATACGAACGTGTGGCCCCTAAGGGTCCTAAAGAGAGAGCTAGGGGAGGTTCAGCTGGCCACAGAGATGCTAAAGGTCAGGAGCAGACTTTTAGGGTTTGCTGTTTTATAGGTTTAAAGACCAGGTCTGTGTTTTGATAACTGAACTTGCTAATTGCTGGCCACTTGAGTTGCTTCTTCCAGCTCTTTGTTTGTTTTAAATAAAGAGATTCAGCCAGTAATAATGGGAAGAGCTGCAAATGACTTCCCCAGTTGGGAGTGCCTGCTTGTTTTTCCTTCTGCCTGGGCATGCTGATGTGCAGGCCACACTCACAGACTCACACGTCTGAGGAGATAGCCCAAGGGAGCCCTCGGTTTGTATATTTATGTAGGATGTGTGTATAAGAATGTGTTCAAGTATCAAAATACATAGGTAACCATGGGTGAAAAGAGGAATTCTGTTGCAAGGATTTAAATATACTATTTCTCGTACATTTATGTCTTCATTCATTCCTTTAACAGACACTTATTGAGCACCTGCTGTGAGAAGCACTGTGCTATTTGCTGGGAGACATGCTGAGATTTCTAAAAAAGTGGGCCTTTATTTCTCCCCCTTCAGAAGCTTTCCATCCAGTGGGGGCACTATCTGATCATTCATTAAAGCACACACGAGTCACCCACAATGAAAGATATTGTGGGATGAATGCTTTGGGAATGGTACCGAAGACAGGTGCTATAAGAACCCAGAGGAGTATGTGTTCACTTCGGGCTTAAAAGACATCAAGGAAGATCAGTGGAGGAGGGAGTGGTGTGCTAGAAATCATACAGCAAATATCCAGTGGCAAGAAAAGGCACAGCATATTGGGAGTTTCAAGAAGACTGGTTTACCTGGAGAGGATTCTCATGGTAAGGTGAATTGAAATAAAATTGGAAGCTAAGAGTCAGATTGTATAGGGCCTTGAATGCCAAGTTCAGTTGACTTACACACACATAGATGAGGAAGTGGGAGGGAGGTAGCTCCCAGGGTCTCAGAAATCCAGGTGATAGGACTGAAATTATAACATAAAATGGCTCTTTACTTTCAGAATTGTTTCTAGGCCAGTAAGTCATCAATACACCCTAAGAAAATAAATTCATATGGCATTTGCCAAAGTTGTAGAAAGGATACAATCTCTAAATAAAGGGTAGCCCTTTAAGTTGAATCCATTAAGAAAAGTTAAATTATGCTTATTTTTTTCACCATGACCTAGTAAAAATTCTGTCACAACCATTGATACAGCTAAATCCCCTTTCTTCCAACTCCAAGCTCCTCAAGGAACCTTGTGAATATCAGATGGAGCTATAGGAGAAGACATAAGAGGCCCCCTTAGTGCATTAGCTGCTACCCTGGTCTTGCACTTTGGTCTCTTGAGAGCCTTGCTAGCATGAATAAGCGTCCTCAAGTGGGATCAGCTCTTGGGACACTGGCTAAGTTACATTTCTTTTTTCTTTTTTTTTTTTAAGAGACAGGGAGTCACTATGTTGCTCAGGCTGGTCTCAAACTCCTGGGCTCTAGCAATATTCCCATCTCATCCTCCCAAAATTCTGGGATTACAGACATGAGCCACCATGCCTGGCTCAACCAAGTCACATTTCTGAATCTTCAAGTTAAAGACTAAAAACCCTGGACTTGCCTTTGTGAATCTACCAAATGGCTCTTTCCAGACTCTGATTGGGGCAGCTTACCACCTTTCCCTCTGGGCCTCCTTAAAAAGCACCCAATCATTCAAAATACACACAGTTCTGGGTGATGGAAAAGTTTAATTAATAGACTTATGTGGCTTGCATATGTAAATCACCAAGAAGTAAATATAATTAAAAACTTTACAATAAAAAACTTTAAATATTCATACATTTTTTGATGATTCAAGAACTACATTACCAAAAGACATAACCAGAATATATCAGAACTCTCAAAACGCAACAGAAAACAAATAAACCAATGTGAAAAAAATGGGTAATTAAACAGGCACTTAACGAAAAAGGATAGCTAGATGATAGTAAGTACACAAAAAGTTTTCAACAATTATTCATTATTAGGGAAATGTCCGTTAAAACTACAATGTGTTACCACTATATATAAAATTAAAAATACTGACAATACCAAGTGCTGACAAGGATGCGGAGCAACTGGAAATCTCATGCATTGCACATGTGAATGCAAAGTAGTAAAGTGACTCTGGACAATGGCTTGGCAATTCCTTAAAACGTTAAACATACACAATGACCCAATAATCCCATCCCTCAGGTTTTTACTGTAGAGAAATGAAAGCTTATGCTCACACAAAAACCTGTACATGCATGTTTATAGCAGCTCTAGTCAGAATCACCAAAAACTTGAAACCAACCACCCAACTATTCTTAAATAAGTAAATGGGTAACAAAACCACATCAGAATCTTACAGTATTTGGGGGGAACATTATGACCAATTAGCATCATGAAGTGGTACCATAGAAGGAAAATGGTCATATTTTTCCTTCTGCTTATTAAAATTCCAGATAAAGTGAGGGTTCCAGATAAAGTAGGCTCCTTATGTTTATAAGAAAATGTGTAAACATTAGCCACACTGTGAGTTATGAGTGTTTGTGTTGCAGCTAAATGCACAAGTATTGAGCATGGAATGCAGGTTTTGAAAGAGCAGAAGAATAAAGCATATGAGTGGGAGAAGCAAGAGAAAGCCTGCATGCAGAATAAATAAAAGCATCTCTGTTCATCAGTGTTGACTTCAACCTCAGAACAAAAATGAAGCAACTGTATGCATGAGTATATATATGTGTGTGGTCCATGGTCATTTGGAGGGTCAAAAGCCTTTGATTAAAATTTTTTAAATTAAGACTCAGAATCATTCTGTGTTTTTAAAAACTGATCTCTTTAAGGAGAAGAATCCTATGTTTTGGTGGACATGAGAATAGACAAACTTAAAGAATTGGGAGAGCAGGAGGCCCTGCCAGAGGAAGGCCTGTCTAAATCCACATACCAGTGCAAGCTGTCTTCGGCTGTCCTACGTACTAAGGGACATAGCTCAGCACAACCAATCCCTGTGATGCATCAGCCACTGCATCCGTAAACCAGTGAACACTTCTGAAGCAGCAGAAGTTATTTTGCTGCAAATCTATCTCCAAGATCCAAAATGTGTTTAATCGGGGTGAGCCATTAACTGAATTAAATGAGACATATGTTTACCAGCAGGTGGCAATAGAGGTAATGGTGTCTCCCAAAATGTTAAACTTGCATTATTTTATACGCCAGAAATGGGAATCTTCAAAACTTGATTGGGTCCCAACTTAACTTCACTCTATCTTACATTTGCATTCTGAGATGAAATTATTCAAGCCAAGATATTGTAACCAGAAACATAAATTTTTCTTTTATTAAGCTGATATTGTGCTTCATTTTCTAAGGGTGGCTCCTCCAGGAGTTTGATATTTTTAATTGAAAAATTGGAAAAATAAAACATTATTTATAGCCTCATGAGTTAGACTTATTTGTGGTCAAGGGAGGCTTTTAAAAGGTGAAATAAACACTATTTTCAAATACAGCTGCCTGGCATTTAATAGTGGAACGCATATTCTCTTGTGAACAAAGACAAAGCAATTCGACCACTTTTGAATGTCAAAGACATACTAGGTTCCTAAGTGACTCTCTTAAACCTTTGTTAATTCTTTTCACATATGAGAAAACCCTTAGGTTTCAATGGAAAAAATAAACATTTTATTCTCACATGATTTCAAAGACTATTGTAACAGGATAGTTTGCTCTAAAGCTCATGTCCCATATGGAAGGCATTGTTGCAAGAACATTTTACCCGACTGTCCTGATCCTAGAACTTGTAGAATGCCTGTACTTCTTTCTGTTTCACCAAACTTCCCTGATTGTCTGGCTCCTCTATTTCGGCATAGGTCCCTGGGCTCCCGTCTAACTCTTAGTCTCATTTCCCATGGTCCCTCTCTTTTCCTGTGGTTTATCACTCCTTTCATTTCCCACAATCTCTCTCTCATAACTGGACTTGGAATACATAATTTAGAAAAATATATAAGTAGAAAATAAAAATGTTATGTAGGAAAATAAAACTATTTCTTGCTATATTTTATGATCTTAAATTTAAAGGCTTGTTCAGTTCCATATTTCTAAAAACCAGAAATAATTTACTTGCCAATTATTTAACTTAATTTTTAAATAAGTATGCACATTCATGTGATTCAAAATTTGAAAGGTGCAAAAGGGTAGTAAAAAATGTCCCTTCTACTCTTTCTTCCAGCCAGTAGCAACCAATGCTTCAAGTTTCTGATGAATATTTCTAGAGAGATGCATATACCAGCAATTACATATATGTGCAGGGGTGTGTGTGTGTATATATATATATACACATATATATGTGTATATATGTATATATACACATATGCACATATATAAGTGCATATGTGCATATATGTGTGTGTGTGTGTGTGTAGATATTCTTTATCTTTCCTGATTCTTACACAAAGGACAAATGATAGCATACGTTACACAAAAGCACTTGCTTTTTTTTTTTTTACTTAGCTATTATACATAGCTTGGCAATTATTCCCTATCAATCCAGAGAGAGCTTTCTTTTCCCTTTTTCATAGCCACAGAGTATTGCACTGTACGGATAGTCCATAATTTATTTCAATCTGACCACTACACATACCACTTTGTTTGTTATTAGTTAAATAATTTCTGCTTTTAGTTTCTACTTTCTTTAGGTTTATTATTATCATTCAGTTCTTTTTATTAATTCTTTGAGTCAGATGTTACTTCTTTCATTATCAGTCTTTTTGTTTATTATTCTACATATGGAAGACTATGAATTTTCCTCTGAGCACTGCTTTAAATTGCACTCCTTAGGTTCTAGTATATAGTTATTTCTAAATTAGTTTTTGGCACAGAATTGGATTAATCATCATCCTTAATTTATGTTACACTCTCATCATTGGTAAATGCATAGCCATCTTTTGTTTAGTTCTTCCATTTTTTAACATAATTTTTAAAATATGGGCCCATCACCCAATGCATCTTGACAATAACCTCCATCTACCTGTATTGCCCCTCCCATTCCCTCCCTCTGCTTCTGTCCATACCACTCCTCCAACCACCAGAGATAAAGATCATGCTGAATTCTTTTTCATTTCCTTGCTTTCTTTTTCATATAGCTTCATAGCTTCTGTCTGTCTTCTATCTTTCCTTAAAACATATTTTTATTTTAAATTTAAACATTTTCTTATTTTCTGAATATTAGGTTTGATTTTGATTTTCTTTATGATCCAAGAGTTGCTTTAAAAAGAGTTTTGGGTTTTTTTTTCCTAGATACTAGAATATCTTGTTGTTTTATTATTTTGTTTTATTATTAAGATTGGGCTATATTACATCATGAACAGAAAATGGCTTCTGCACTATTTTTACATTTTGGAATTTCTTGGTGTTTTTCTTTGGGTTAAAATGTGATCACTTGGGATATCCCATAGGATGCTCTGTATCCACCTGTCTGTCTCTCCAATTTTGGGGGCAGTGATTGCACTGTGGCCTCATTTCTCTGACAGATCTAAGAAGAGTTGCTGATTTTGTATTTTGTTTGGCTTTTTAAATTGTATATATTTAAGGTGTACAACATGATATTTTTATATACCTATACACAGTAAAATGCTTACTCCAGCCAAGCAAATTAACCCACCCATCATCTTCCATAGTTACTTCGTGTGTGTGTGTGTGTGTGTGTGTGTGTGTGTGTGTGTGTTAAGAGCACCTAAAATCTACTCTCTTGGCAGATTTTCAGTCTATGATACGGTTGTATTAACTGTAGTCCTCGTGCTGTATGTTAGATCTCTAGACTTACTAATCCTACATAACTACAAATTTGTACCCTTTGACCTATTTCTCCCCATTTCCTACCCCTCCCATCCCCTGGTAACCATTGTTTTACTCTCTGTGCTTGGTTTCTTACTTACTATTAGAATGGAATGGTGACTTCTAAGTTCCTTATGTGTCAGACTGGAAACCAGGAGTCTTTATGTCAGTATTTAAAAATCAGTTTAGAGGTGATAAAAAGTTCATCCTTTCCAAACATCTCTTAGACAAGTCAGCATGGCTCTGAGGTGACAGTTAAGAATCAATTGACACAAGGAAGTTATGCAGGTTACCCAAGGCCATACAGCAGGCTAGAAACTAAGCGGGAATTCTATTTAGCACCTGAACTCCCAGCCTTGTGTGCAGACCACATTGTCTGTAAACAAACTAGCTCCAGCTAAACTAGATAAATGTGCCTGAAAATAGTTACTTGTGGATGCCAAACTTGGCCTTTTATGCATAGTCAATAAGCAAAGGAATCCAAAAGTAAGTAGGGCCCTTTGCACACACATGATCATGAGAACCTAGCTCTGAGAGACCACGCCCCAAGGAGTGGAGGACCGGCCATCTTTGGTGGTGATCATAGTAACTATCCATTACATTCGGATGGCCTCCCTCAGATTTTGAAACACTTTCATGTGATTTATCTCAGAAGTTCTTGCCAGACATACTAGGAGGCTGATATTTTTTGTTTTGGTTGGTGCACCAAGGAGACCAGCAACTCAGCACTGGGAGCCTAACCTGCCCTAATGAGCATAAGAAAATGGGCACAAACCCTGGTTTTTAGATAAACACAAGTGATCTCTGGGGTCATATTTAAGTGGGCGAGATAGACAGCATTACTTTGACAAGGGGCAAGGTAGAAACAGAGCACAGGTATGGGAACTGTGCGCCTCTTGGTTACCAGTATATAGGAGGATCCAGTCTATGATAATCTAACCCCAAGGAGATACCACGACTTTATTATAATTTTTGCATCCTCTGTGTCTAGCTCAGAATGTGGCATGTAGAAAACATCCAGTAGATGCTTGAAGAATGAATGAATGAAGTATTTTCTGCACACCACCGCCAATGTATTACTCTCTGGGGTGAATAAATGTTTACTAACATCTATCAGGTTAAGGGTTAGATGCTTTCAAGTAGATTTCTTAACCTGGAAAACATCATGGTAAAGATAAAAGAGAGGGCCTGTGTTTTCTCTGTTTCTTACCATACCAAGTCTAGGTGCCGATTCCTGATTTTCAAAATTACCCATGGTTGGGCCCAATGCCTACCTCTATAGCCTTTCACCCCACCACTGTCCTGGTGCTCTTACTGTTCATTCTGGCCTTTTCCACCCGTCCTGGTACACTTTTCTTTGTCTCCCTTTCTATCCCAGTCATTTTATTCCAACCTCTTCTATGGTGCCTTCCTTGACTATCTTGGCCCTCAGTGATCAACCATTCTTTTGAATTTTTTTAATCTGGAGAGTTGATATCCATATATTTTGCCCTCAGTTTTCTCCTATGCTATTGAGTTATTTTAGGTACATGTTATGTTTGACTAGTTGGATTACAAGTTCTTTAAGTATACGGCTTGTGGCCAGGCGTGATGGCTCACGCCTGTAATCCCAGCACTTTGGGAGATTGAGGCAGACAGATCACCTGAGGTCAGGAGTTCCAGACCCACCTGGCCAGCATGGTAAAACCCTGTCTCTACTAAAAATACAAAAATTAGCCAGACGTCATGGTAGGTGCCTGTAATCCCAGCTACGCAGGAGGCTAAGGCAGGAGAATTGCTTGAACCTGGGATGTGAAGGTTGCAGTGAGCTGAGATCGTGCCACTGCACTCCAGCCTGGGTGACAGAGTGAGACTCCAGCAAAAAAAAAAAAAAGAATAGGGCTTGTATTTAGTAGAGAGCCTAGCATAGACCCAGGTACATCATGGGAGATCAATAAGTAGCTTTTCACTGATCAAATGTAAACACATTACTGGAGAAGCTACTTCATTGCTCGGAAACTTCCTGAAACATATGTAGTGTTAGGTGTACAATATCCTTGCCCATGCTGAGGTGTTAAAAAAAAGTTCTTCTCAAAGCCAAATGAATCATACTCCTGGTTTCTTCCTGTCTCAGTCATCTTCCCCTTTCACTATTCAGCAGATTAACCTCCGCACAGGGCCTCTGGCCACACACTCTCAGTCTCCTCTGGCCTCCTGCACCATCAGTTCCCTCCAGTCCTCCAGACTCATCAGCTGCCATGATGCTGCCTCTGAGATTTTCCTGCTCACCTACTGCTGAACCACACACCGAACCCTCCTTTGCTACAGTGGTCATCCAACAACATAGCCAAGAAATTATGGAAGTTTTGTAGAAATTAAACTAAGGCGATGAACAACAGTGGTTAAAAGTAGAAATAAAATTATGTCATTTTGGCAGTCTGCAGACTATCTACTAGAATCCTTCTTCCCCTTCTTCCTGGGCACAGAGCACAGCTATATTTTCTGGTCTTCCTTACAGTGAAGTAAAGCCATGTAACTAAATAACTAAATTCTTTCCAAAGATGTAAGTGGAAGTGTTGTATACCTTCAATAGGTCTGGGTCAATTATTCTGTGTTCTTCCACACTCTTTATGTGTGCTGGGTGACGTGGCCTTAAGGGTCTGTAGAGCCACAGGGTCTAAGAAGCCATGGTCCCTTAACTACCTTGTGAAAGAGAGCTGCACTTCAGCCAGGAGCACCTCCCTTGAGCAATTATATGAGAAACAAACTTCTATTGTGTTCAAACCGTTATACATTTGGCGTGTATTTATGACAGCAATTCAGCCTATCCTAACTAGTACATCCATTAAGTGAATGAACAAAGGTACAACTGTTACTCCACCCTTACTTGACTCCAGAGAAGCATATAATTGAGAAGGAAAGAATATTTGCCTAATAACAAAAGGGAAGAAAGCCATAGGTGAATGTGAGCTATATTTGCATAAAATGAGATTGAGAAACTTTGTGCGATGAAGGTTCTTACAGCAAAGACCTGGGTTTTTCATTGTTAACTGTCTCATTGGAACTATTAATTATCCAATGGATAAAACAGAATTCCTTAGGGACAGGTTCCTTGTTGATTTGTGGCCCTTACACATATTAGGTACTCAATAAATACTTGTTAACTAAAATTAAATCAAGGGGGTAAGAATCCCAACTCCAGCCCATTTCTAGAAATGGAGCATAGCCAATTCTTTTTCTTTTTCTTTTTTTGACGGAGTTTTGCTCTGTCGCCCAGGCTGGAGTGCAGTGGCATCATCTCGGCTCACTGCATTCTCTGCCTCCGGGTTTAAGCAATTCTCTGCCTAAGCCCCCTGAGTAGCTGGGATTACAGGCGCCCACCACCACACCCGTCTAATTTTTTTTTTTTTTTTTGTATTTTTAGTAGAGACGGGGTTTCACCAGCTTGGCCAGGCTGATCTTGAACTCCTGACCTCGTGATCCACCCACCTCGGCCTCTCGAAGTGCTGTGATTACAGGCGTAAGCCACTGAGCCCGGCCGACCAATTCTTATTAACAAAGTGTAATCTCCAAAGAAGGGAATCAGAGGTTGTAAGGTCTTAAAGCCATGTCAGATGAGAAACATTGAGGAAATGTAAATGTCTAACCTAGAGAGAGAGAGAGAGAGAGTGTGTGTGTGTAAGGGGATAGAGAGGGAGGGAGAGAGGTACTGAGAACCACACTGTTGTTTAATAATTTGAAGAGTTGTCATGGGGAAGAGATGTATTCCACATTCCTTAAAAGTAAAACTGTAACTAAACTTCTGTTTTATACAAAAAGAGATTCCCAACAAGTACAGACAATGGAACAGGCTGCCTTGGAAAGGACTAAACTTCTCCTAACAGGAAGTACTTCATCCAGGGCTGGCTGCTGCCAGTTCGGAACATTATAGAAGGTTATCCTGCACTGAGCATGAAATTAAGAGAGTGAAATTCCCTTTAGAAGGTTCCAAGTAGTCCCAAGAGGCTTGTACTAATAAGGCATTCGGGAGACACTCCGTTCCAGGATCACCTGTGATTTCCAATAGTCTCTGTGCCAATTCCCAGTTGTTCCCACAAGGATGACTCTTTAGCTGGTTGCAAGAGGGAGGCACAAAGAAGTCTGGGAGAAAGGAAGCCACGTGCCAAGTCACAAAATCTGTTATCTGATATTTTATCCAAAGTCTAGCTTGTGGGGAGAGGAGAGCAGCTGATAGAGATAGACAAAGCCCTTAGCCCCCCAACATCTCCCTTACTAAATTACATGAGTTTAATGGAGCTTTTAGTCTAGAATACCTAATAGAAAGATAAAGCCAATTTGATTACCTACATCTTATTGGTTTTAAGAGATCAGTACCTGGTGGGAAGAGGAAAAGCTAACTTCACCATATAGTCTTTATGAAGATCAAGCCCAGTTAGACACCAAGGAAGGAATGCCCGAAGTTGGCAGTGTGAGGGCTGGAGGTATCTGGGGTGCTGGGGAACTGAAGGAGTGGGAGGAACAGTGGTGAAGAGTTTTGCCTACTCTGCAGTTTAGCCTGAGGCCTTGGTGCATCTCTGAGAACTTTCTCTGGGCTGAAGACATTGCTTGCCAACACCCAAACTGGGATGTCAGGACTTGTTTATAAACTGCAAACAGCTCACCACAGCTTAGCCGAGTCTTCTCAGTCTAGGCCAGTCTGGTCTCCTCAGGTTCAAGCCCAGGTCTCCTTATCCCTCTCTCTGGGAGAAAGAAGCAGAGAAGGAAAAGAAGGATGCTCTCTGTGCTAAATATCTTCCCATGAAGAGTGTATCAGCTGTCTATTCTCATGTGAGTCCAGTCACCGCCTCCACCCAACCCCAACAATTTATTCCTTCTGTGTTCAATATGATTCCAATATGACTCTACAGTTTCTTTTTCAGGGACTTCTGGAATCCATCTGCAAGGAATGCCAGCTGGTGGCTCTTAAATACCCAGAAACCTAACAAAGAGTACTGGACAATGTGGAAACTTAAGAAGTGGGACAACATAGGCACTACCAGCTATCGGGGTGTAAGAGAGGGGAGTTATGGGTGAATTGCATTCAGTGAAGGCTTCACAGAGGAAGAGAAGGTGAACCTGAGTCTTAAGATTTAGTTACACAAAGAGAAAGCAAGGGAATTTCAGGTTGGAAGGACTATGCAGGGAAAAGGGAAAATAAAAGAGTCTGTTGAGAGCCAATGTGTGAGAGTCTGACTGGATGAATTCATTGGAGAAATTGAATACTCTGTACAACAACCTCTCACCACCTGCAGCCTCCAAGTGCCATGCCAGCTCCATCCATGGTTGTTTATGAGTCTCTAGACAGGGATGACCATTCCATGGTTGAAGCCGGTAGATCAGAGAAGGCACACGTAATGTTTACGTGCAAAGAATATGGCAGAACCTCTCATGAAGTTTTAAAATCAAATGGAGAAAAGTTGCCTGCAGAAAAGCATGATTAAATAAATTTATAGCTGGTTTAATCACTTGACCAAATTTGTACTCATCTCTTGCCCCCAGCTCTACCATTGTTCATGTTTTCCCCATCTCTGTGATGGGTTATTCATCCAATGGAAATAAATGGTAGTGGGTTCTTAAAAATAAGTCATCACGCACAGCTTAGATTGTCCCTGGAGATTCCCAGGATATGTATTGTCTCATGAGGTACTTAAAGGATTTTTTTAGGTCCTTTCTCCAGGACCTAAATGTAGGACATTTAAAAGCCATGGTTCTAAATGTTTCACATAGTACTTGGGACCTTTATATTTTCCAGTTCTAGAGTAGTGACACATTCTATTCAGATTGACATAAGGGTATCCTAGGCTATTTAAATAATGAATGTTTCCATTTAAACCAACTCATGAGGTGAGAATAAGAAATTCAGGCTCGGCACAGTGGCTCACGCCTGTAATCCCAACACTTTAGGAGGCTGAGCAGGGAGGACTGCTTAAGCCCAGGAATTTGAGACCAGCCTGGGCAACCATAGTGAGACTTTGTCTCTACAAATAAATTTTAAAAAATTATTCAGGTATGGTAGTGCCCAACTGTAATCCCAGTTACCCAGGAGGATGAGGCAGGAGGATCACTCAAGCCCAGGAGTTTGAGGCTGCAGTGAGCTATGACCATGCCACTGCCCTCCAGCCTGGGTGACAGAGCAAAACTCTGTCTCAAGAAATAATAATAATAATAATAAAAAGTTCAAATGCCAATGCCACACATAATGTTTCTGCCATTGAAAAATATGACTTATGCTGTGTTTTACCCACCAACACACTCTGACTCACACAATTAAAGTGGTTGACCTACATCTGCAAGTCCATGTAAAATATATGCAAATGAGAAGACAACAGTGAAAAGAGAGAAAGGAGACAATTGATCATAGAACGGAAGAAAGGGTGGGAAATGTCTTTTATAATTCATCAAGACACAAATAGAGATATCTCGTTTTTTTTAAGGCACCGGATCTACTGAGAAATAAATAAAAATTAAAAATATATATATATGATCTAAAGGACAGCCTGGATATGTGGAACATCACGACTCAAAAAGCACCAAACCAGCAGAGTCCAGCAAACAAATTGTAAAATGCCAAAGCATCCTTTCTTCGGCGTCACTTTGAAAGGTTGAGAACAGCTTTCCTTGCAGGTCTTGAAGAATAAGGACCCAGCAGCAGTCTGACCTGGAAGTTACAGTAGGGAGATGTAAGAACTCTTGAAATCCCTTCTCTCCCCAGCATCTTGAGAGTTCTGACTGAGTTTATGAGATCCATTTTTACAAATCACAGGAGCGTATGAACTGTGGATGATCAAGGAGAGTCTTCATTTCTGAAAGACAGATGCTTCTGTGGGCAAGATGAGGCTGCCCCAGAGCTGCAACAGTTTGAGCAGAAATTTCTTTGAAAGGGGAAAACATTTCCATTTTTTGTTTCAACATTTCACTTTTTTTTCCTGAAGTTCTTAAAACAGTAGTAATTATTGTTTTTCTAAGGGAATGTTGCTATTTTTGTCAGCATGGGCTTTGAACTGCTTTGACTTTTTCTCTAATCTTGCTGGCACAGTAAAGTTGTTGCTGAGTTAATGTAAAGGGTGAACATTTTGAATAAGATAGAAAAGCACAAGAGAAGACCTCCTTGAGATACTACCGAGACTAGAGGTTGTCTTTGTTAGTCAGATGTTGACAGTGCTCAGGAGCCACTCCAGCACTTAGGGGGGTGTCATATGGTAGCAAGATAGGTACTTGTTTCCAGTCGAAAGATAGGAGTGACGGCATGTAATCAGATAAGAGGAAGGGACTCAGTTGAAAGGAGAGGGCTTCCATCACACTGGTTATTGTTGCCCCCTCTTGGAGCTTTGCTTGAGTTCAGGGGGCCTGTGGATCTTTCTCAATTTATTATGTACCAGTGGACTGGGTAATCAGGAGAAAGCTGTCCATTAATCCAACCATAAGTCCAAATATAGTCAACATTTTCACACATTCGCCAACCTCAATGGACAATGAAGTCTACAGGCAGCACTTAACATTTAAAAAGGGACGTTGAAAAGCACTTAACATTTAATCAGATCAAATGATTAAAATGGCTTGAAGATCCCCTAAATTGTCCTTAAAGAACATTATTATACCATTGTGTGAGACCAAAATATGCCACCCCAAAATATGAAGGATTGTTGAGCTGATGATAATTAAGAAGAAACAGATGCAGAAAAGCTCTCTGCCCTTCCTCTATTTGCCTAAAAGCAGGACATAGATTTACAAAGACAATAGGTATCCTGCACCCCATCACCCCACTTCTACCAGAGAGAACAAAGGTTAACCACTAAAGACAGCTTGAAACTCTTATAAACCTGGAGATGGTTCCAGAGCAATCTACACAAACAAGCTTTACTAACCAGCCTTGAATTTGCCTTCCCCCAAGTTGCCTTCCCTAAATACTTAAAGTCTTTTTCTTTTGTCTTGCCACTTCTTTAAAAATTTACTGTTCTTTGAGAACTATTCCCTGGGTATCTCCCATGTATATATAAAATAATGCATATTAATAAACTTCTGTTTGTTTTTCTCTTGTTAATCTGTCTTATGTTACAGGGGTCTAGATAGGGTTCCCATCTAAGAACTTCTGAAAGTTGAAGAAAAAATTACTTTTCTTTCCCTACACCATTTTTCAACAAAAGCAGCGTAACTGGTTGTGTGTTTTCCTTCAGTTGGGTAGGAGATAAAGTAGTGAACTTTTATTTAAAGGACAACTTTTTATTTAAAAAAATTCTTGTTTCCTTAAACATAAATTCACCGATATTATGAGATCTATCTGAGAACCAAGACCAAAGAAACCAAGGGAAGAGTAGATTCACATGTCTCAGCTCAGCTCACCTAACATTCTTGCTCATTGTGTTAAAAGATGGGCAAATCATCCCTACTCTTTAAATGGTGTTCTCTCACTCTCTCTTGCTCTCTCTTGCTTTATCTGGCCTAACGTATCATTGAATTCATATCAATTAAACACAGAACTTTACTCCACAATTCATGAACATATCCTCTCTAACTCACCAAGAGCCTAAGAGAAAGCTAGAAATAAAAAGACCCAGAGCTTAAGCGTCAGGACAAATTGGCCTCTGGAAAGTGCCTTTGCATTTGGCTGCTGTCTTTCTAAATGTGTGCCCCAGATTCCAGCCCTAAATTATCACACTTTTCCCATTTATGATGCCTCCTCCACCTTTAAGTGTTCTTTACACAATTCTTGGATGAGGCTTTTTGGTCCAAAGACCTTGAGAAAGAAGGAAATACAGATTTATGGGAAAGGGACCTGGAAAATCTCAAACAGACACATCTTTATTGCAACCGTCTGAGTCTGTGGGAGAGAGAACAGGGCCCAGAAGGATCAGCTCTGAATTTGCTCCAACTCTAGACTTCACTCCCTTCTTTCCAAGCTCCCCACTCAGGCCAACATTTTAATCTTTCAATCTCTCTCCCTCCCTCATCATCCCCTGTTTATTCACCTTTTCCATTCCCTCGTCTCATTTTCTCATTCTTTCTGATTGCCCCGCTCTCTCGCACTCATATCCCCTCGCGTATCATCTTTCTGTTGGAGCCTGCACTCATGGCCTCCTTCCAAGAGCAGCAGGTTTGAATCAGCTCCAGTTGAAAATGAAGGCAGGAGGTGGGGGTGGAGTGAGGCCAGGAGGGGAATAGCCACTTTCTGATGGCCAATGTACAGTAAGCACAGCCCTCCACCCTGCCTCCAGGCTGGTCCCTGCTGTCGCTGTCTCTCTGCCCGGACCCCCCTCCACACACAGGTATGTACAAGAGAAGACCTAATAATCCCCTGCAGGGAAGAGGCCCCCGTCCCCAATAAGGCAGCTGGTTTCCATTAGATGTTCCAAGCCCTATAAATATTCTCTTTTCTCACTTATCTCTTATTATTTTTCCTTTCCCTTTCTCATATTCCCGCCTCTGGATTCCCTCCTGGGAGGAGGCCTAAATTAAAACGGGAAGGCTTGCCAAGCTTTGCATTAACCATCCTGTTATGCCCCAGGCCCCTGGCTGAGCACAGCCCAGAAAATAGCTTCTTGTTTGTCCAGTTTGCTGCTCCCCACACCGAAAGCCGACATGCTCCCAGGAAGCAGGAAGGGTTGAGCTGAGCCTGAGCTGGAGGGTGTGGCCAGAACCATCTCACCTGCGTGCTCTGCGTTGTGTTCCTGGCTAAGCCTGTTGAGTCCTCTGTCAAGCTTGTCTTGTCCATAGCAGTGGATACTGTACAGTGTCTTGGGCACAGCTCTGGAGGGCAACACTCTGGGGTTCAGATCTCAGGTCCTTTGTTCACAGAGAATCTGACCTCAGGCAAGTTACACAACCTTTCTCATTTGTACAATTGTGCTGATAACACCCACCTCAAAGGACGGTTAAGAGGATGAAAATGAGGTAACTAATGGGAAAACATTTAGCTCAAGGTCTGCAGGTAGCAGATGTTGGTGCTCTTCTCTTGCCCCTCCCTGTAGGATTTACTGTTGGAAAACCTGCCCTCCTCCTCCACCAGCCTCCCACACCTTGCAAACAGTTAACTGAGCAATTACAGAATTTAATTAACTGAGCAACCACAGACTCCGAATACCCAAGGGCCTGACTTGGGGAGCATACAAATGTTTACTTTTTGTTCTCTCTCCTCCAGCCTATTTTAAGATAAAGAAAGAGGCAGAGAAAGAGTGAATATAAAATCCCTAAATTAGAACAACATTTACAATTTTTAGTACTTCTTATAAACTAGGCAGCAAGAAGCTATGTCATTGTTGAGCCAGTGACCCCAGAGCAAAAGTTCCTCCAGGGGTGGGGGAGAGGGAGGAACTTAAGCACCTCATCCTAAACTGAGGCAATTAAGAATACAGCTACTGGGGTCAGACTCTCTCTGGACCTGGACTCAAGCTCCAACTCTTCCTAGCTGCTGGGCTCAAACAAGTTACTGACCTCACTGTGCTTCTTTTCCTCATCGTAAATGAGGCTAACAATAGTACTGTCAGAGGCATTTGAACCAGAGAAACTCCATCTTGAAGAGGAGCTGGGTAAAATGAGGCTGAGACCTACTGGGCTGCATTCCCAGACAGTTAAGGCGTTCCGTGTCACAGGATGAGATAGGAGGTCTGCACAAGATACAGGTCATAAAGATCTTGCTGATAAAACAGCTTGCAGTAAAGAAGCCTGCCAAAACCCACCAAAACCAAGATGGCGATGAGAGTGACCTCTGGTCGTCCTCACTGCTACGCTCCCACCAGAGCCATGACAGTTTACAAATGCCAAGGTGTAGTCAGGAAATTATGGGGAGGCATGAATAATCCACCCCTTGTTTAGCATATAATCAAGAAATAACTATAAAAATGGGCAACCAGCAGCCTTCAGGTCTCCTCTGTCTATGGAGTAGCCATTCTTTTATTCCTTTACTTTCCTAATAAACTTGCCTTCACTTTACTGTATGTACTCGCCCCGAATTGTTTCTTGAGCGAGATCCAAGTACCCTCTCTTGGGGTCTGGATCAGGACCCCTTTCTGGTAACAGTACTACTGACTTTATAGGGTTGCTACAAAGACTGAATAAGCTAATATAGTTCACCAACTTTGAATAGTGCCTGGCAGAGTAAGTATGCAGCACATGTTAGTCATCCTTCCCATTCGGTCAATCAGTCTTAGTTTCGTATAGCCTTGCTCCTCCATCATGGCCATTCCCAAACTGACCTATGTGCATGGACAATAATACAGCTGGGATTTGCTCCTCCCACCTCTGCATGCTCCTCGGAAGAATTCTAGCCACTTTGGTGGCTCTGCGTAAATTCCAATCCTCACCGTGGAACAAACTCTGGAACCTCCTTAACTAACTGGCCTTCCCATGAGGGATGAACCTTTGGGAGGCCATGCACTGTGCGTAGGAGGGATGTCTTTCCTGTGCCCTAGACACCCACAACCCATCATCCTCATGGCCTTCCTGAAACCAGAGCCTTCGTCTGGGAGTGCAGCCCATGACAAGCAACAGACATGACCAGCACAAACAGAGCCAAAAATCTTCAGACTGTTTCAGGGAAACTGCAGTGCTTGTCTGCCCTCTCTGCCTGTCTGTTGGGCTGAGAGTGAATGGAGGGTACTGTCCTCCCAACACAGAGGCAGGTATAGCACAGAATCCCAAGACCTTAAGTCCACAGAATTGAATCCCCTGTCCTCTGCACATGAGCCAATCTAGGCTAATGGCACTTCATAAAATGACTATTTTCTGTATTTCTTGTTAATTTCTTTGCCATATAAGTCAGCCTTGTCATACACTGTGGAGTCCAGCTAGACCTGGTTCTGTCACTTCCTCAGTGATGGACGTTGGTCAAGTTTTTTTAACCTCTCTGAACCTCCATTCATTAACCTATAAAATGGGGCTAACAAGCTTACAGCTTTAAAGATATATCTCATCTTCCTCAATAGACTTTAGCCATGGATATTCACTTTTATGACTACTTATTCTGCCATTTTACTACAATTTGATTCCACTTCCTTTTATTCTATCCTTAGTGCAGTCAGAAAACAGCCGGTCACCATCATTCCTATATGTAACTACCTTCCAGAGACCTGGAAACAGTTTATAAATCATTCTTCAGCCTCTGAACTTTAGGCTAAATAATGTCAATTTCTTTAATCTTCATCCCAAGATCCTATCTGAAAATCTTGAGTAATTTTATTTTTGTCTTCTGGTCTCTCTAAAAATTAACACATCAGATTTCAGTGCCTAAATGTGAATATATTATTGTAACAAGGGCCTGATAAAAATTTGGACTGTTTAATTCATCTAATTCCTCCTCAGCTTGGGGTGCCCACTAGTATCCTCCCTATCTTTTATTTTTGCATATAAATGTTGGATCACTCAAACATGAAACAGAGAAGAAAGGCCAGTGTTTATTCCTTTAAGAAGGCAGTCATGCAACTTGTTAAACTTTATCCCATTTACTGGGGTAAGGGAGAAAAAAAAAAGAGAGACAGGGAGCTACCGAAAGGGACTCTGAAGGAAATCATTAGAGTAAGGAGAAAAGCTCTTAAGAGATGTTTTTTGCCCTCTGAACTTTTCTTGCTCAATTCTGTTCTCCCATGGTGACAGTGCAGCTAATATAAGTCTGTGCTCCACTGGGCCCCTGCTGAGCCAGGCTGGGGTAGGACAGGAAATCACCACTCAGAAAATAAATGACCTGTCCCAGAGTCTTTTGTTAATGAGTCCAGGGCATAATAAATCAAGGTGACCCAGTCTCAAGAAACACAAGCCTGTTTAAAAACAAAAAAAAAACCAAACCCCGAAGCCCCAGAGGTGAAGAGGAGGAGAAGGGAGAGAGGGGACCGCAGGCAGTCCTTATAAATCACACCCAAACGAAACTAGTGCAGATGTTTTCCAGTTTCAGGCCCACTCAAGAGACAGAGAATAGACGCATGTGGACGTGAATGGAAAGAGCTATCTGTTTTGAGGGAAGACAGGAGACGGCCAGCTCAGTGGATGGGGCCCCTCCTGTCACTCAGTGTCTCAGGTATTTAGTGGCACCGTCTGCAAGCTCCTTTTTAATGTTCTTCAGGCTGTCATGGTCCACTCTGCTTTTTCACCTCTCTGGGGTCTCCCTGTAATCAGCATGGCAGGAGTGTCTGAAGAAGAGTGAATGCCTAAATCCCCTTGGTGGAGAGAACCAAGAGCCTCTGGTCAAACGTGGGTCCCAGCTTTCTACAGTAGCAGGCCCCTGTAAAAAGAGAGGTGTGGGCAGGTAAATCATGGGAGGGTCTTCACTTATCAAGTATATTGGAAGCTCTCTGAGGGTGATATCTAACAAGACAATAGAAAACAAAAATGTCAGGCTGGAAATAAATATTCCATTACATGGTAGAGAAATAAGGGGCTGTAGATCTAGGGTGAGGTATAATATGAGACTCAGTTACTTGCAGAGGGCTTCATGGGGAACCAAAATATCCTAGTGAAATGGGTGTCACTGGCCGTGTTTTACAAATGAAGAAACTGAGGCAAAAAGACGGAATAACAATATAGGCATTTCTAATGCACTTTACAGTTTGTAAAGGGTTTTCACAAACATTATTTCATTTGGACACTGCCCGGATAGTAGGCTGTTCTTTTGTTATAGATGAGGAAATCTGGGATAAGAAAGACTTTTAAAACTTACAGAGCAAGACTCCATCTCAAAAACAAACAAACAAACAAACAAAAAACTTCTCCAGGTTACACAGCCAACATGTGCAGGAACTCGGGCCCACACCCAACTCTTAATTCTAAAACTGTTGTTTTTTTCTGTTCAACCACAGCTATTTAATATTTGCCAGGGTTCTATGATGGGCTATAGGCTGATAGAAAAGGATGCTGAAAAGGAGGATAAACTTTAGCAAAGGTCTATTATTGCCTAGTTTTTTGTTGTTGTGGTGGTGGTGGTGATTTGTTTGTTTGTTTGTTTGTTTGTTTGTTTTTTAGTCCTCTTTACCATGCTTTAATGTTTAATGTTTAGTAGCAGCTGGTAGGTAGATGAGTGGACAAGAGGAAACTGCAGCCGAAGATTTTTTTACCATTGTTCCATGATGTAAAAACCCATCATTCAGTTATTTCCTTCCTTCCTTATAAGCACGGCCTTCTCTGCTCATTCTCTTTTATTAGCCATCATTTTTAAAGAAGTAGCAACACAACACAGCTTTTTTAAAAATTATTTCCTATGCTGAATTCAACTCCATCATATACCACCACAAGTTAATATAACATATTATATTTTTCAAAATTCTTTCATGTCTGTTACCTTCTCTGAACCTCTTAATCGGGATTGTAATTTACCTTGAAGAAACTTAGACCAGGGTGACTTGCCCATGATCTCTCCACAAGTTAGAAAGTAGATCCGTCCTCCTTTCCTGGACTGCCTCCAAAACAACACAAGGAGGGAGACACGGTTTTCCATGTTGGTTTTCTTCATATTACGCTAGTTCTGCAGTAAGACAGATATCACCTTCTCCCACCAGGACTCTCCATGAACTATTTATGTCAGCTCTTCTTCCTTTTGAAATAAAATAATGAGCATTAGTCTCGAATCCAAATAGGAGGCCAAGCATTTGCCCATCCACACAATGTCCTCAACCACAATAGGAAGAGGCCACAGCAGGCTGCCTAAAATAAACCAGAATAAACCCATAGCTTTTAATTGCCCAGAACCTAGATCTGTAGAACAGCAGACACACCCATGAAAATTACGACTGTTCCAAGTATTTTAAGTCAAAGAGTAGCCTTCTACCAAGCCAGACTGTGGCTTTAGGTTTCCCTTCCTTGTTTTTTGTTTGTTTTTTGGTTTTCGGTTTTGGTTTTTACTTTGTTTTCCGTTTTGGTTCTGCTCTGTGAGTCCAAATCTTTCATATTCAGATGTTGACTCTCAGCTGGGTGCCCAGAAGCAAGACTCCCAGTATGTGAGCATTCCAATGAATTCTGCCATGTCAGTCTTCTATCATGAAAGTCAGTCATTCATTCCACAAATGTTCTCAAATTCCTACTATGTACCAGTGACTGTGTTAAGTACTGAAGAAGATTGAAACTTATGTTTTATACTAGCCTTGCCATTAACTAGCAGAGAGACCTTAGGCAAGACCTTCCCTCTTTATGGACATTCCTGCCTCTGTAAAATGAAAGTATGGCTTGTTTGGTATCCTGGTCCTTTCTAACCCTGCTGCTCTACAGTTCATGGGAATCTGTGTTGATTAAGTAGGCTTGGGTACAGCACCTAAAAAGAAGAATGTCCTTTTGATATACTAGTGCAAATAACTGGCAAAGGAGGAGGTAGAAATGGAGATTATATTTTCCAAGGAAATCAGATTGCAGATTGTAAGTGTGGCTACTGAGTTTTTAAATTCCATTTTATAGGTCACCAAAAAATTCTCAAATACAAGTATGCGTGTCAGCTCATGCATAATATTTTTCACTCTTTTGTTTTAACTAACATTGTTTTGTATATACATTCTGTGTATCAAAAAGTGCAGTCTCCTCTTTTTTTTTTCTTCTATTTTTTTGAGACAGAGTCTCGCTCTATCACCCAGGCTGGAGTGCTGTGGTACAATCACTGCTCACTGCAGCATCAACTTTCTGGGCTCAAAGGATCCTCCCATCTCAGCCTCCTGTTTAGCTGAGACTACAGGTATGTGCCACCACATTTGAGTAATTTTTTTTTTTTTGGAGACACAGAGTCTCACTATGTTGCCCAGGCCAGTCTTGAACTCCTGGGCTCAAGCCATCCTCCCACCTCGGCCTCCCAAAGTGCTGAGATTATAGGCAAGAGCCACAGCACCCAGCCTTTTATTTATTTATTTATTTATTTATTTATTTTTGATAATAAAATAATTTTTTCACGAACTTATATAAGTTTGTTTATATTTTTCATTTCTTTCATTATTATTGGGCTGATCTGTTTTCTATGTGTTGAGTAATTTTCTGTATTCCCCTGTTTGAAGAGTTTATTCATGTCTTTTGACCTCGTGTTTAGTAATGTTTGAAAAACATGTTAAGGTCTATGTAGACCAAATTCTTAAGCACTGCTGATATTAGGGATCCCCAAATATGAATACATTCATCATGAGGGTGGTGGGGAGTTTTGTCTTTGTTCATTGAAGTATTCGAAGCACTTAAAATAATGGCAGGTACACAGTAAAGGAGGTGCTCAATACATGATTATTAATATGTTACTACATTATCATTAATATTTATGAGATACTTACAACATGTTGGGACAAATATGAGCACTTCAAATTTGCATTGGATAATGAGAAGAAAATAAGGTCAAAATAGCAAGGAAAAATAAGTTGTTTCTCACTTTAGAATTTTAAAAAATCTATACAAGGTGAAGAAGGCAAGGTAAGAAGCTGCTAAGGAGTCCCTTGAAGTAATGGCTGGACACTGCCAAAACAAGACACAGGTATTGGACTGTGCTGTGCATATGAATATGTCAGACTAACTGCAATATTATCCCAAGACGAATTTAATTCAAGAAACAAACATTTTCGGCCAGGTGCGGTGGCTCACGCCTGTAATCCCAGCACTTTGGGAGGCCGAGACGGGAGGATCCCGAGGTCAGGAGATGGAGACCATCCTGGCTAACATGGTGAAAACGCGTCTCTACTAAAAATACAAAAAAAAATTAGCCGGGCGTGGTGGCGGAAGCCTGCAGTCCCAGCTACTCGAGGTTGAGGCAGAAGAATGGCAGGAACCTGGGAGGTGGAGCTTACTACTATATGCAGGGACTGAGCTAGCCACAATATACATATTAGTGTATACAACACAGTCCCCACCCTGGGCAACATGGCGAAACCCCAACTCCACAAAAAAATACAAAAATAAGCCAGGAATGGTGGGTGTCGCATGCCTGTAGTCCCAGCTACCTGTGGTCTGAGGCTGAGGGATCGCTTGAGTCGGGGAAGTCAAGGATGCAGTGAGCTAAGATCACACCACTGCATTCCAGCCTGGGTAACAAAGTGAGACACTGTTTCAAAACAAAAAGCAAATGCACAAACAAAAAACAGTCCCCATGTATCCATACGATGGAAAAGCATTCATCAAGGAAAAAGACTGAACTACTGATACACACGACAACATGGATAAACCTCAAAAACCGCATGCTAAGTGAAAAGTGAGATAGCAAAAAAATACATAGTGTATGATTCCACTTACATGAAATGTCCAGACAAATCTTTAGAAAAGAATCTACAGACTTACATGAAATGTTCAGACAAATTTATAGTAGATCAGTGGTTGCCCAGGGCTGGGAGTGGGAATGGGGTGACTGCAAATGAGTGTGAGGGATCTCTTCCAGCTGATGAATTATTTTAACACTAGATTGTGGTAATGGTTGCACAACTCTAAATTTACTGCAACACCATTGAATTGTACACTTAAAATGAGTGGATTCTATGGTATGTAAATTATACCTCAATAAAACTGTTTAATTAAAAAAAAAAAAGAGTGACAAACATGATCTGTGCACCCTCAAAGCAAAGCAAAGTCCCCAGAGCAGATGGACAAATAGAATACTGTCTGTTAAGGGCTGCCATTGGGATGAGCCCAGGGGCCAACAGGAGCACTGGGACACCTAACCCAATCTAGGGGCTTAGGGGAAGTTTCCCAAACAAGATGGTATTCCAGGCAGAATAAATGGGAAGTGAGAGAGCAGGAAAGGCACCACAGTAAGTCAGTGACAATAGTATTCACGTCCTGGGACGTGATGCTGAAGCCAATGGCCACCTTGATTTGAGTTTACCAGGTTTCAGAAGAAGTTAAACACTGAAAATACTTTGTATATTAATTATAACTACCATTTATGAAGCATCTTGCCATGAGTCAAGAACTTTACATTCAGTAACAACAATCCTGCAAGACGGGATTACAAATGAAGAAATTAAGGCAAAGAGAGGCTACGTATGAAATACATACTTAGTATGAAATAACAGAGCTGGCATTCAGACACAGGCCTGAGTCTGAAACTATGCTTTTCCCATCCCATTGTCTGCTTTTACCACCACACAGACACATAACTATTATGGGATATGAAATTAATTAATTAATGGCCTCTGCTGAGAAGAATGTAGGTTTTGCTGATGTACTCTAAAGAATTCATAGAATCCATCTGCAAAGAGTTTTGCAAATGCAGTTTGACAGGGTCTCAGAACCATGGCCTTTGTAATTTATCTCTGTCCCTAGCACACTGCTCTGTAAACAGCAAGCAGGCATTTGAAATGTGCCATCCGTAGCTTAGGATGTGCGAGTAAAATTCAGTATTCTTGATTTGAGATAAATTAAAGGACATTTAACTTCTAACTCTTCTTCCTGAAGAGTTAGCAAATTCTGGAAGGACACAGGAATCTAGTCTAGCACAAAGGTCTAATAAAAAAAATCCTCGTTAAATGCCTTTCAATAATCATTTTAAATGATCACAAAAAGTGCTTAAGATGATATGGTCAAAACAAACATTATTTCTTTAAAACTGTATTGTCTCTCTTTGAGATTTTTTGAGAATTGCTCCTTCCCCTCATCTTTGGCCCAAGTGGCCCAAGTGTATCTACCCTTTATGGGAAAATTGTGAGTCTGCTTGGGTGAGGCAAAGACACACATTCCTCTCTTGAAAGAACAGACTTGCATTCCTATGAGTAAAATAAATTAGGCCCAGTTTCTCTGTCCCTTAATTATGTGGAATAAACAACCTTCTCCTGTTCAGAGAGAAGCACAGGAGACCAGCACAAATTTCCTCCACAGGCTCAGGGGAAAGATCACTTGATCATTCAGGAGAACGCCTGTGGTCTGGGAGGACTCAGAGAATTGGAACAGGCCCGGCTCTGCTGCCAGATGTTTCTAAGAAATCCAGTAATGAAGACAATCCCATGATATGATCCACAGAGGATTGCTGCTTTGCGGGGAGAGGGGGCTAGAATTGCAGAAGAGCAACAGAGTGAGAAGGAATTTGCATCCAGCTCTGACCCTGGGGAATATCCCAATCTTCAACCCTGAAGCAGCATATGGAGTCTAGGAAGCGTATGGGGCCAGGTACTTACATTACTTTAGAGTCTTTGAATATGCCAGGAACTTCAGGGGCTCAGGGGAGAGGATGCGGGGGCAGTAGGAATAAAGTAATCCATGGCCTCTGATGGTCTATAGCTAAATTGAATCTGCTGGGATTTGCAAGAGAATAGAATATTATCATCAAGAATCTAAAAGACAAGAGGAAAAATACGGCAAATGAGAGAGAGAGTTGAAAATGTGTTTGTGGTTTTTGCCTTTACACACTTGTGACTGATACTGCTATTCATTATTTCATTATCCCCATCTCCTAAGACATCCTCAATTTTATTATAGGCTGTAGCAATACACCCAGTTAAAACAGCCGCTTCCCAGATGCCTTTGCACAGTAGAGAGGTCACATGATCCACTTCTGGCCAATGAGAGGTAAGCAAAAGTCGGTAAGACAGGATTTATTATAGAAAACCCACAGGGATTTGGCCTTTGCTCTTTGCCCTTAACTTCTCTTCCTGATTGGATTGTGGCCAGAATAGCCGCCATCTTTGGAGCATGAGAAGGGACACTGAATGCTAGTCTGGCAAGCCAAAATATGAAAGCAATCTAGATCCTTGATGGGTCCCAGCAAACACTGCACACCTCTGAACTGGTATCTCTACTTTTTATTACATGATACATATCTTGTTTAAGCTACTGTTGCTTGGTCTTTGTTGCATGTAGTTAAGCGTAACCCTCTGATAGCAATCTGAATTCGGTTAAATTTAACAATAATTACCTATACTGTGCCAGGCACTGTGCTAGATTTGGGAATGCAAAGATGAAGAAGTTATAACCCCCTACCCTCAAAAAGTTTACAATCAACTGAATGCAAGAAGATAAGCAACCCATTACAGTGCGGTTTTTGTTTAAAGTGTTATGGAAACAAAATAATTATGAATATTAACAAGGAAGAAAATGCACTGGGGTAAATTCTATGGAATTTATCTCAGTACATCCTCACACCTTACGACACGCGCATATGTGGGCAAATCCCATTAACCCACTGAATATTCACAATTCATATTACTGATATAATCTGCCAAATCCTAGAGCCGCAGTTATTTTATTCTCCTGTAAGTACCACTTTACGCTTGTTTATTTTCGCTGGTGGGGTCAGAGGACCTCCATGTTTCCTAAGTAAATTTCTCAAACCCTTGTCAATTCCTTATACACAGAGAAACCCCAAGAAATCCGTGGAAAAATAAACTCAATCTCCAAGAGTAGTAGTAACAAGGGACAGTCTGGTCTGAAGCACACCCTGAGTTGAATGCCAGAGTGCAGTAGCAGCATTTTAACCCAACAGTAGCACCTACTTCAACAACTCTTTTCTTTGCCTGTCTCCCTTGTTTTCTGTTACTCTCTCCCTCTGTGTCTGTCCTGCTTGCCCTGTTTATCTTCTGCCTCATCATCCCTCTCTAGTATCCTCGATGGTATCTAATGCTCCCATTTTCTCACACTCCGTCACTTTCTCTCTTATTCAACCATGAATTGAGAATTTAAAATTGTTGAAGCTTATTTGCTGCACGAATTCGTTGAGATCTTTATTCAAGATTTTAGTTTTTGAGGTTGATGATTAGATTGATACTTCTCAAAGACAAAAATAAGTTGCCTATTTTTTTTGAAGTAATACATTGACCTATTTAAAACTTAGAAAGTTTGAAAGGAAATAGGTAAAAATATCTCCTTCACATCTGTCTCTCAGCCACTCTTTTGCTCAAGACAACTAACATTGCTAGTTTTTTGTGTATCCTTGCAGAGCTATTTTATATATACAAGTAAATGCATATCACTATTTACCCACTTTGTCCTGCAAAAGATGGCATACTCTATGCACTATTTTGTACTTTGCCTTTTTTCATTTCATATATTTTTAAAATCTTTCTGTCAGTACATAAAAAGAATTCTCATTCTGTTTTAAGCTGAAAAATGTTTTCTTGTATAAATGTATCATAATTTAACTAGTCACCTATTGATGGACACTTAAGTTGTTGCCAGTCTTTTATTATTTAAAATAACACTGCAATGAATTTCATCATTCATGCATCATTTAACAGATGAGAGTGTATTTTAAGATAAATCCCTAGAAGAGAGCCAAATGCTTTGTTCATTTGTAATTATAATAAATTTTGCTATATTTTCTTTCTTAACATATACTATTTTACAGTCCCACTTACAGTATATGGGGGTGCCTAT
This sequence comes from Pan paniscus, assembly GCF_029289425.2. Classification (NCBI taxonomy): domain Eukaryota; kingdom Metazoa; phylum Chordata; class Mammalia; order Primates; family Hominidae; genus Pan; species Pan paniscus. Next base: position 111,154,310 of record NC_085926.1, read on the forward strand.
TTCCCTAAGCCTTCACCAACACAGTTTGTCAAGCTTTTTTGACTTTGCCAATTTAATCGGTGAAAAATGGTTTGTCAATATATTTTTAATTAGTTTATTTTGTTGTGAATGAGGCTGTTCATCTTTCACACGTTTCATAGCTATTAGTATATTCTTTTCTGTTAAATCTTTATTAATATTTATTCTTTCTTCTATTGGGTTGGTAGGGCTCTTTAAATTGATATTTTCCAGTTTTTTATTTATTAGGAAAATTAATCATTTGTCTGTGATACAAGATGCCATGATTCACATTTTTTTCCCTAGTGTATCATGTGTCTTTTACTCTGGATTTTTTTTTTTTTTTTTTTTTTTTTTTAGAAACAAGGTCTTCTGTCATCCAGGCTGGAGTGCAGTGGCATAATCATAGCTCACTGCAGCCTCAAACTCCTGGGCTGAAGCAATTCTCCTGCCTTAGCCTCCCAGTAACTGGGACTACAGGCACATGACACCACATCTAGCTATTCTTTTTTCTTCTTTTTTTCTTTCTTTCTTATTTATTTATTTATTTTTTAGAGCTAGTGTCTTCCTATGTTGGCCAGGCTAGTCTTGAACTCCTGGGCTCAAGCTATCCTCCTGCCTCAACCTCACAAACTGCTGAGATTACAGGCCACCAAGGATTTTTACCTTGCAGAGATGTTTCTTTTATCTTTAGTCAAATTTATTCATCTTTTCATTCTGATTTCTAGGTTTTGTTTTATACTTAGAAAGACCTTCTGATAGGAGAGATGTTCTTTGATATCTTCTAATTATACATTATCTTGAATGTCAATCAACATTTGTTTTTCTTATATGATTGCAAGTTAGCAAATGATCAAGTATCAATGCTGATGTTGTGGGGAGAGGGAGGTGTGTGGCAGTAAGAATCTGGATTCAAATCCTTTTCCCTCCCAGTTGTGTCACCAGGCAAGAGCACTTGTCCTTATTCTGCTGTACACCCCAGCTATTTGTCTGCAGTAGGCAAATGAACATGCCCAAAGTGCCACAGGTCAGGTGTATGTGAAACGAGAATGCTAAAATACTTTAATGACATTTGTGCATGAATATTTTAATTTTTTTACCTCTGCATAGCATAGCATTGTGTCTTCTGCTAGACAGCTAGGTGCTGCCTGTCTCCATCATGTCATTGTTATTGTTTGCCCTCATAGGTACTAATTATGACATGGGAGATATAGCAAAATTCATTATAGCTTTTTAAAAATCTCCCAGTGTAGTGCAGTGAGAAAGGGGAGGGAGAGTCACTCAGTCAACATGTATACTCCTTGACTGAGCAGTGTTTGAGTGGGCACCAAGCTTAGACATGTGTGTAGGGAGGCAATTATAACTAGTTATAGCCATCCTGCCTCTTCTGTCCTCCTCTCTTCCCCAGCCTTAGCCCCCCAGCCTCATGGGGCCCAGAGTCCTCCTTCAGATGAGGCCAGTGTCCCAGGCAACTACCTGACGTGGGAAAAGCTGCTGTCCTAGAGATCAGAAAGAACCCACCAGTCAGCAACAGCAATTCTGATGATGTCAGCTTCTAAGTTTTCAGAAGCGACAGCCTCTGGTGTTCTTACAGCATCAGAAGAGCAGAAAAGCTGGCCACTTATGAACCCACACATTGTTACAGCGCATCTCGGCTTTCTGCCAAGGAGCACCACTCAGGCTTTAAAGATTTGTCCATTGATTTTACTTTTTAGGGCATCTTGAGACAATGTTCTGCCTACACAAAATTCTAAACTGAGAGGAGTGGCCCAGAAGCTCTACTAACATGGAATCATATGTGGTAGGCCACTCTAAGGATATTATCCTCAATCATTAGATCTCTCTGGGCTTAAGTTCTAGGCAGGTGGATGGTGGAGATATGGGAATATGTGGTAGGTCACTCTAAGGATATTATCCTCAATCATTAGATCTCTCAGGGCTTAGGCTCTACGCAGGTGGATGGTGGAGATACGAGAGGTTCAGAAGAATAGACTGAGGGGTAGCCACAGGGATCAGAATAAATTTGAGTGCCAGGAGGACAGATCACCTCAAGTCATGGACTGTATCACGGACATAGAATCTTGATGTAGAGTTAGAAATGGGGGCTGAAGGATAGAGGAAGGTTTTTGAAGTTGGGAGACTCAGGAAAGCTAAGCAGGAGGCTGTGTCTGAATGGGTAACTTATATCTAGGAGAAATTGTACAGATAGATCCCTCTGATGTCCTCTGAGTTAAGATTCAGATGGTTTGAAGACAGTTTCTACCTGAAACCATGGTGGCAACTTGAGGCTTGAGCACAAGAAGAGACCAAGGGCCATACGAGAAATGGCTTATTTGCTCCCACTTCATCTGGCCACCTTTCTTTAGCAGGCCATCCCTACTCTAAGTTTTAGACTGAAAGGTAAAGTTAATCAGCCAGCAGGAAAGGAAAGAATGGCCATTCATTCATTTAACCACTGTTCACTGAACCTTATGTGCCAGATACTGTTAAGGTGTCAGGGGTATAGCAGTGAACAAGACAAAGTCCTTGCTCTCAGAGTATCCATATTCTAGTGTGAGAGACAGATGATAAACAAGATGTATTACATTTATAATAAGATGATAAACAAGATATATATGTGTGTAACAGTGGCAATCATTGCTAATCAAGCTAGGGAAGAGGTTAGGTAGATAATTAAATGACGGAGGGAGGATGCTATTTTAGATAGGGTGGTCTAAGAATGACTTGGTGGTAATGATGTGACATTTGAGCAGAACTGGAATGAAGTGAGGGAGTGAGTTGTGCAAACATTGAGGGGAAGCGCTTCCAAGGCTAAGATAACAATAATGCCAGAGGCAGGAGTGTGCTGGGTGTGTGAGGTGCCACAAGGAGACCCCTGTGGCTGGAAATAGTGAGTGAGGGTGGCATCATAGGAGATAAGGTCACAGAGGTTGGGGCAAGCAGATGCATGATGTAGGTCACATGGGGTCTTGCAGAACGTAGTAAGGATTTAGGAATTTATTCTGAGATGAGAGGCCACTGGAAGATCACACGCTCATCAGATTATTAGAGGGCCTGGAAGCCACTATAATGCCTTGTGTGATTTTCCAGTGCTGGACTGACCTCCTAACCTGTGAACAGACTGTGCCCCCCACGCTCCCAATTACAGGGAAAACAGTTGTGCCCTTTCAACCACCAACTGTGCAGTTCTGGGCAAAAGACATAAACAAACACTGCAAATCTCAGGCCACTTGAGCAAAGCCTTCCTCATCTCTATGCTGGTGGCTACAATTGTGACCTTGTAGGTAGGGGCTGTGTTCGCCCCTACTTGAGTTGTACCATATGAACCAGTAAGTGGCTGCTGATAGAACATTCAGGAAACTGCTTCTATTTCCTCATCTCTGAATTCTTCCTCTCAACATCTCATAGACCAGGCCTCTGCTTAACAGAACCTAAAAGGAGACCTGCTAGGACCATTTTCTTCCACCTGGGACAAACTAACGGCAGATCTTCCCAAGTTTCTTCCTCACACAGGAAGTGAGACATCCCCCCCCAACTCTCCATACGGTTAAAGAACAAGATTTGTCTAAAGCATTCATAGGTTCAGTCTGGAAAACTTCTCATAAGATTCAAATGCACTAGCAGACATGCCCACAGGAGGAACCCAGACCCCAGAAGCTGATTTATTTCACAGAAATCACCTTGAAGCCTTAAAAAATACAGGCAGTTTTGTTGTTTGTATGTTTTGTTTTTATCATAAATTTCTTAAACACACACACACCAAAGTCATAGTGTTGTTAAAGACTATTTAATAACCAGAAAGTTGTTCAAATGAAATAGCCTAGGCGAGGCTGTGGAGAAACAAGAATGCTTTTACATTGTTGGTGGAAGTGTAAATTACTTCAACCACTGTGGAAGACAGTTTGGTGATTCCTCGAGGTTCTAGAACCAGAAATACCATTTGACCCAGCAATCCCATTACTGGGTATATACCCAAAGGATTATAAATCATTCTACTATAAAGACACAAGCACACGTATGTTTACTGCCGCACTATTTACAATAGCAAAGACTTGGAGCCAACCCAAATGCCCATCAATGATAGACTGGATAAAGAAAATGTGCCATATATACACCATGGAATACTATGCAGCCATAAAAAAGAATGAGATCATGTCCTTTGCAGGGATATGGATGAAGCGGAAGCCATCATTCTCAGCAAACTAACACAGGGACAGAAAACCAAACACCACATGTTCTCACTCGTAAGTGGGAGTTGAACAATGAGAACACATGGACACAAGGAGGGGAACGTCACACAGCTGGGCCTGTTGAGGGGTGGGGGGCAAGGGGAGGAAGAGCATTAGGACAAATACCTAATGCATGCGGAGCTTAAAACCTAGATGATGGGTTGTTAGGTGCAGCAAACCACCAAGGCACATGTATACCTATGTAACAAACCTGCACGTTCTGCACATGTATCCCAGAACTTAAAGTAAAAAAAAAAAAAAGCATGTTCATATGATCATGTGTGTGTGCGTGCTTGTGCGTGTGTTCTAAGCATAGGCAAATATGCATAGACTCATGAAAGTGATAAGAATATGAGTGATTTTAATTTCATCTTTTTAATATATATTTTCAAATTTAAAACATTTTTAAAAATTCTTACTTTCCAAACAACTGGATATAATGTCAGAAACTTACAGTCTCAACCTCAGTCTTCCCATCAACCACTCTACAGGGAAGGGCCAGTATGTGATTCCAACAAATCCCCTTTGAATTAGAGCACATGTAGGTAGTAAACATTCATACATTGATCTCCTGAACCACTGACCGATGCCCCGCTTTTTTCAGGCACCTGCACATGGCTTAGAATCATTTACACACAGAAACACAGGATTGGAAAAGATTTCAGAAATGATCTTGCCCAACTGCCAGCTCAATACACAGCTCTCTCCACTGCATCCCTGACTGGGGCTCTTCTGTCCTCTGCTTCATCACTTCCCAGGCTGGAGACAACAGGGCAGTGAGACCCGTTACTGGTGGAGAATGGCCCCCATCTTGCAGAGAGGAAATATCTTACTCCCACCCACAGATCCTAGCCCCATATCTATGGTATTTCATAGCTTTAAGAACTCATCTCACAGGAAATAAAAGAAGAATTGGAGGGTTTTTTTTTTTTTTTGTCTTTTTTTTGTTATTTTGTTTTGAAGACCTCTTTCAGTTTATTCTAGTTTCCTTTCCATGCTGTTTGGCCCACTCAGAGACTTGCCTTATTCTCTTTCTTTGTGTCTGAAGTTTCTTTCTCCCCTAGGCAAAGCACCATAAGCTAATTTGCTCCCACTTCATCTGGCCACCTTTCTTTAGCAGGCCATCCCTACTCTGATTTCCTACCCTATAGATAGCTGACTTTCTTTGTCTTTTCCCCTACTATTTCCATCGCTCTTTTTCCTTTCTTATTTAGAACTTCTTATTCTCATTCCGCTTCAGGGTCATATTAAAACAGTTGGAGACATTACAATATTATAACGACTCTCTGAATATGAATACAAATAAAAGCAGTATTTAATTATAAATCAAGTTTAGGATAGACCACATTTTTTTTCAGATATTCACAATAATGATTATTTCAATCCTTTTTAAAAAATGTTTTTATTGTGGTAAAATACACAGAGAGTGAAATTTACCATTTTAAGCTGTAAAATTCAGGGGCATTGAGTACATTCACAATGTGACAAAACCATCACTATCTAGTTCCAGAACTTTTTCATTGCTCCAAAGGGAAACCCCGTGCACACTAAGCAATCACTCCCCATTCCTCCCTCCCCCGACCCACTGGCAACAACTGAGCTGTGTACTGTCACTATGGGGATTTGCCATTTCCGAGTACTTCATATGAATAGAATCATACAATATGTGGCATTTTGTGTTTGGCCTCTTTCACTTAGAATAATGTTCTCAAGATTCATCTCTATCATTGCCTGTATTAGTACTTCATTCCTTTTTATGGCCAAATAATATTCTACTATATGTGTATGCCACATTTTGTTTATCCATTTATCAGTTGATGGTCATCTGAGTTTTTTTCATCTTTTGGCTATTACGAATAGTGCTACCATAAATATTTGTGTACAAGTTTTTGCTTGAACATTAATGTTATTTGTTGAGGTGTCAACTTTTCCTCCAAAACCAAAGCTTGCTTATTTGTTTCTTGCTGGGAGCCTGGGTAGGTAGTGCCACTGCTTTGCTATTGTCCTAGGCAGTGTTTAGCCCGTCCACTGGTAACCTCAGTCTGTTTCCCTATTTCTTTCACTCTCTGCTTGCCTGCACAAATTTGCATGCGTATATGGGTTCTCCCCTACTTAAACAATTTGGAATTCATATTGGCAAGTGGATTTTCCCCCTCTTATAGAGGAGATTAAAAAAAATAAGTACAGTGAATGTGTCCAATTCAGAAAGGCCTTGGGCCTCAGTTCTCAGCTTCCCCTAAGAAGGCCTCTTTCCAGCTCGATTCCAGGAAGGCTGGCTCCAGGAGCTCAAGCCAGCAGAGGCCCTGCCTCGGGCCTCAGCTCATAAAGCCAAGGTGTGTCTGAGTCCCTTAACTCTGTCAGGCTTAGAACTTGAGCCTTCACTCACTGGCTGCTGTCAGAGTTCAGCGTTCCCTGCCAAGCCATCGGAAAGCTGGAGGCCAGAGAGAAAAGGCGAGAGGCATCAGATTTCCGCCTGCAGATGGGAATGGGACTGACACTCCCCACATAGGATTTCTCTGTGAGCAACCACAGGCATTATCAGTGTTCAGGATCACATCACAAAACACAGCCTGATCATCTTGCCTTCTCTTTTTCCTCCTCACAGAGATAAAGATGCATTGCTCCTTTTCCCTTTGCCTCCCGGCCTTTTCCTTTGTTTGCCCCTCTCTCCTTTCCTCCACAGCCCCGGCTTTCCCAGGTCTGTTTCTCTGTTGCTTTTTCCCCAAAGGCGCTCCTGTTTTCTCCTGTCCCTTTGATTCCTCCCCCTCCTTTCATCCTGCAAATCTTTCTCTGTCGACTCCCTGTCTCCTTGCCATTCTCGGTGTGCCTTTCGGATCTGTTTCCTTTGACACTGGTCCCAGGCCTGCTGCCAAGTTTCAGACCCATTAGTGAGGTGCCTTGCTGACTGAAACACAAATCAAGACTGATCCGGGTACAATTAGCAGCAGCTCACACCTCATCTGGAAAGCATTAGCCAGCACTGAGAGTGCAGGGAGGGAGGCACAGGGAAATATTGATGCCAAACAGAATAGATCTCCTACTTTTGGAGCGTGAAAGGATCCTGACCCAGTAGACATATAACTGAAAATAAGATACAAATAGATAATGCAAAGTTGAGAGGCATGTTAACTTACCTTGGCCACTCTTCAGCATCTACGCAAGCAACACAGGCACCTTAACACACAATTCAGGTGTATAAATATCATCCAGGAAAAGGGGTGTCTGATTCATTTAATCCAGATATTCTAACACTTGTGTGATCCAGGAGTCCTCTGCTCTCTTGCAAAATTCTATCTTGGTACTGTTTCTAAAAATTTAATGTACAAAAGAATCACCTGGCATTGAGCTAAAAATGCAGATTCTGATTGACTAGGACTGGAGAGGTGCCTGAGATTCTGCCTTTATATCAAGCTGATTGGTGAAGCACACTTTAAGGGTCTAGGACAATTTAAGACATTTAACTTTGGTCAAGTACCCTCCCAGTACCCTGACCTTCTTCTTTGGAGCACTCACAATTATAAGGAAGGATGAATGATATAATTAGCTGTTTGATGCCTATCTTCCCAACTCAGAGGCAAGCTGCCCAAAGGCAAGGACCAGGCCTGTCTGGCTCTCCTTTGTATCCTCAGTACTAGCCCAGTATGTTGCATATCGTAGGTGTTCAATAAATATTTCACAAGTGAATTTTCACAAGTGAATGAACCAGCTCAATCCCTAAGGCCCATCAAAAGTTACTCCTATTTCAGAGAGCCTTCCCAGTCCAGCCTCCCTTATCCATACCTGCCTGGTGGCATTTCATCATTTCCCCTGTGTCTTATCTTAGCCCCTCAAGTAGATCATTAGTTGCTTGAAACTGGGACTTTGTCTTCTGTGTTTCTGAACTTTTTTTAATGTCCTTTTTTCTCCCTTCCTCTCACTCCCCATCATAGTAAGGGCTTGCTCTAGCAGGCATTTAATGTTAGTTGATTGATTGAGAGACCCTAGGATGATGCCAAGTTCTATTTAGACTTCAATTATAATGCTCAAGGGGTGGCTGGATTTTGGCTTGGACAAAAGCCAAGATTTTATATGCCCCAGTGGAAAACCTTTAATACCACCTAACACATTGTGGGGTGGGAAGGCTAAGACATTATGTGTGTACAAAATCAAGCGATGTAATACCGTGAGGCTCCCAAGGCAGTTATAAATCAGGCCACTCCAGAGGGGTAACTGCGGGCTGTGGCCATTACTTCACTTCTGTTTTCTCAACTGAGAACGACGGCTCACGTCTGCCAAGCTTTACTTGCTGGGGTGGGGGCTGTTGTTCCCCAGGATTGGGCAGACCGTTTCTCTTGGAAAGACAGAAAACTGGCTCACAGAGTTCTGCCAAAGATAGGAGAACCTGGTCTTGTTTAGAACTCATCAAATGTCCTAACTATTTTTCAAACATTCAGGGCTGTGTGAAATGCAAGTGCTTTCATCAAGCACTACCCCCATACCCCATAATATTAAAACATGCATATTTTAAGGGACATTTAATCCATATGCTTTTTATTTACTTACGCTTAAATCATCAAAAATAATTATTATGAAAACCTGTTTGACATCTGAGAAACTTTATGAGCATAATTTGGAAATTTAAAAATCTTGCTTTCAGGAAAAAAACAGAAAGTTGTGCTTTTCCAAAAACACATGGCTTTTAAAACAAAGAGATGTGAGGGCCTTTCTAGCATTCTAATTTCACAGGGCTTGAGGGGTTCAGCACCAGCACAGCACAAGCTCATATCCCTCATCTCTCCAGTGAATCGTAGATGGAAGTCTCAGGCATGGCAGGTTCAGGCTGCTGCACTTGATTTGATTCTGTGACCTTTTAATACCTGACAGTGACAAAACTTAATCTGTCTGCAGGCTCCCAAGCATATTTTACAAATACCCCAGATGCATGTTCAATGTGTATTTCTGCAAAGTATGTGACTGTGGCCTGATTATCTTCTTAAGCAGATAAGACATAAATTCCAGGGTGTTAGAGACAACTTTTGAAGTTCAAAAGAAGTACCTGGCAATGAAAATCTACCACAATGCAGCTCAAGTATTTCATTCTGTGAAATAGACTTGCAATGATCTGATTGATCTCAGGGTGAGGCATGAGGCAGGAAATGTGGGATGTCCCATACTGTCTGTTAAGGCCCTGTCTGAAATTGTCCCTGAAAACTGAGAGCCACCACTTTGGTCTCTGAGTTGATTCACGCATAGGTGAAATTGTGTAACGGGTGGAGGGGGTGAGTTTCAAAGCAATCCTGATATGCACACATACACACATACATAATGTTTGTATAGAACTATCCTATATGAACACAATGAGTCCAGAGCAAGTGAGCAATAGAGAAGGTAAGAGATTCTGATGGAAGAAGAATTGCATTGTGCCTAAACTCAATGCATGATTGTTGAATGGGAAGTGACTGCACGTTGCTGAGATAAGTAACAGGAAGTCTGGATCCATGACTTCCTAGCCCCAGACAATAGGCTCACCTCTTCCAAGGTATGGATATGAGGTTTGAGGTAAGAGGAGAACAAGAGGCAGCTGCAGGGCAGGGAGCAGTGGCTTAAGCAAGTGGTAGGAAGTGGCAGTGCAAGGAGGCCCACGTTCCCCAGGCCTCCCCACTGTCCTCCCTCCTCTGCTGCCTTGGAGCTCAGCCTGAAACAAGCAGAGCCCTGCCTGGACAGTGAGTCCCCAGTCATGATACTCAGCATCCGAGTTAACCATTCAGTGGAACTTCACTGAGGGCCTGTCAAGCGTGACACAGCCATTGTCTCAGAGCCACAGTGGTGGAGAACATTTCAGTCCCCAGCCTCACAGTTCGCAGTCTGGCAAAGAACAACCAGCTTCCCTCCTGTCTGCCCTAGATTCAAGAGAGTGCCAAAGGAAACAACAGGACAGAAGGAGACATGAGGAAGAGATGGGACAGACAACACTCAACCCTGAGCAGACGTGAGGGGCAAAAGAAAAGGCAACATTAAGGACCCATTCAAGTTTCAAATCTCAGCATCCCAGAGGATGGTGAGGATACAGCAAAAATGGGGAGTGCAAAAGGAGAAAGGCAGTTGAATGTGAAGATAACAGGGTCTTTGGAGCCTACCTACTAAGTCTGGTGGGATAACCCTGTTAAATGGGAAGAGGGAGGCCTTTCTTGGTACATTTTAGGAGGGAAAAAATGGCTGCCTGGAAAGTTCATATACCAGCAGCAAAAAGAAGAGCAGAATGGGATGAGAGATTATGAAAGCCCTTCACGAGGAGGTTAAGTTCTGGTGGGGTGTGCCCATCAGAGACCAGCAGAGACAACTGGCTCTCCGGCCTGAGTTCGCCTACATCAGAACTAGCACATCTCTCTGTCTAATTTCTAATCACTGTAAATATGTTCAAAATGAAAGAAAAAAGTAATCTCCACCCCAATAAACTGGATCAGATGTGTGTGCTTCAGTGGGTAGTGGTAAATCTACATATGGAAAACTGTATTCAGAAACGCCTGACTACAGCACTTAAATTCTATGGCACACATGGAATGAATTGAGAAGATAGCCAAACTTACAAATATTCCACCCACACTGTGTAATATGGCATCCTGATGCGTTCGGGAAAGAGAAGAACAATGTGGTGGGACACCCCCTCCACGGCTAAACGTGGACACCTTGAGCATGGACCAGATTCTCCCTTTTTTTTTTTTTTTTTTTTTTTTTTGAGATAGAATCTTGCTCTGTCACCTCGGCTAGAGTGCAGTGATGCGATCATGAATCACTGCAGCCTCAAACTCCTGGGCTAAATTGATGCTCCCATCTGAGCCTCCCAAGTACCTGGGACTACAGGCCTGTGCCACCATAATTGACTATTTTGTTTTGTGTTTTTTTTTTATTTTATTTTAGAGATGGGAACCTCATGATGTTATCCAGGCTGGTCTTGAATTTTTGGGCTCAAGCAATCCTCCTACCTCAGCCTTTGGAGTTGCTAGGATTACAGGTGTGAGCCATTATGTCCAGTGGACTAGATTCCTTATGAGATTTTCATATCACTAAGCATTTGGACAATCTCATCATTTTCTTTTTTTAACTTTTATTTTAGGTTTGGGGATACATGTGAAGGTTTGTTGTTATAGGTAAACTCACGTTACAGGGGTTCGTTATACAGATTATTTCATTACCCAGGTATTAAGCCCAATATCCAATAATTATTTTTATCTGCTCCTCTCCCTCTCCCATCCTCTACCCTCAAGTAGACCTGAGTGTCTATTGTTCCCTTCTTTGTGTTTATGAGTTCTCATAATTTAGCTCCCACTTGTAAGTTTGAACAGAACATACATCTGTTCCTGTGTTAGTTTGCTAAGGATAATAGCCTCCAGCTCCATCCACATTCCTGCAAAAGACATGATCTTGTTCTTTTTTATGGCTGCGTAGTATTCTATGAAGTATATGTACCACATTTTCTTTATATAATCTGTCATTGATGGGCATTTAGGTTGATTCCATGTATTTGCTATTGTAAATAGTGTTGCAATGAACATTCCTGTGCATGTGTCTTTATTATAGAATGATTTATGGTCCTCTGGGTATATACCCAGTAACGGGATTGCTGAGTCAAATGATAGTTCTGCTTTTAGCTCTTTGAGGAATCGCCTTACTGCTCTCCACAATGATTGAACTAATTTACACTCCCACCAACAGTGTATACCTGTTACCTTTTCCCAGCAACCTCGACAGCATCTGTTTTTTTTTTTTTTTTTGACTTTTTAATAATAGCCATCCTGACTGGTATGAGATGGTATCTCATTGCGGTTTTGATTTGCATTTCTCTAATGATCAGTGATATAGAGCTTTTTTTTCATATGCTTGTTGGCTGCATGTATGTCTTCTTTTGGAAAGTGTCTGTTCATGTCCTTGCCCACTTTTTTAATGGGGTTGTTTTTCTCTTGTAAATTTAAGTTTCTTATAGATGCTGTATATTAGACCTTTGTCGGATGTGTAGTTTGCAAATATTTTCTCCCATTCTGTAGGTTGTCTGTTTACTCTGTTCATAGTTTCCTTTGCTGCGCAGAAGCTCTTAAGTTTAATTATAACCCATTTGTTAATTTTTACTTTTGTCATGATTGCTTTTGGTGTCTTTGTCATGAAATCTTACTAATTCTTATGTCCAGGATGTTATTGCCTAGGTTGTCTTCCAGGGTTTTAATATTTTGGGTTTTACCTTTAGACTTTAATCCATCTTGAGTTCAATCTCATCATTTTCTGAAAAGAAATCATACACTATCCCCTCTGGCCATCTAGAATGCTTTGGAATATTCATTATTTTGAGGAGATAAATGTTCCAGATAACAAAGGGTTTATCTTGTTAAGTGACAAAACTTTTTTATTTCAATAATTTGGAATAAAATCTCTCCCAAAGTTATATATATTTTTCTTAATTTCTTAAAGGTGAATTTCACTTGAGGACTGCTCATTACAAACTCTGCTATAATAAGAGAAATACTAGACTATAAGTTCCATGAGAAGTGAGTGCATGCAGAAACTGGTGATCCAAATAAGGGCTGTAGTCTAGTTAATAGCACTATACCAATGTTAATTTTCTCACTTTGATAATAAACTTTACTTATGTAAGATTGTATAATTAGGGAAAGCTGTAGAAGGGTATATAGGAATTATTTCTGCAGCCTCTCATGAATCTAAAATTATTCAAAATAAAAAGTTAAAAAGAAATTTTCTGTTTCAGTTATCAAGTAGGTAAATAGGGGAAGGAAGGAAGGAAGGAAGGAAGGAAGGAAGGAAGGAAGGAAGGAGAGGGGAGGAGAAGGGAGGGGAGGGGAAGGGAGGAGAAGGGAGGGGAAGGGAGGGGAGGGGAGGGGAGGGGAGGGGAGGGGAGGGGAGGGGAGAGCAAGGCAAGGCAGGCCAGAGCAGGTCAGGGCAGGGCAGGGCAGGGAAGGGAAAGGAAGGGAAGGGAGGGGAAGAGAAGAAGGAGGGGAGATCTATATAAAGCCATATGGGAGAGACTATGCAGCAACAGAAATGTGGAGGCTTTAAATCCAGGCTGACTCTGAGGTCAAATCCCCTTCCCAGCTTTGGGACGCATTTCTTAAACTCTGTGAAACATTTCTTAAACTCTGTATCTACCTTTATAATATCAGGGATTAAAAATACGTACTGCAGAGGATTGTTGTGAGGATTAAATTAAACAATATGCCCAATACACTCAAACCGGTATTCATCACCCGGTGGACATTCAATAAATTGTCCTATTCTAAACACCCTTATTTTTGTAGTGCTGGTTACCAGTCATCAGAACTCAGCTCTCACTCATTAATGCTCTCAGGGTGCTTCCCTATTTAATTTGCTGCCTCTTCACCTGCTGTGAGCTTGATCTAGTTCTATATACCATATTATATAGGCTCCAAATAAGGATCACATACGGTCAATAAAGTGTTTTGTGTTTGTTTGTTTGTTTGTTTGAGATGGAGTCTCACTCCGTTGCACAGGCTGGAATGCAGTGGCGCAATCTCAGCTCACTCTAACCTCCGCCTCCCGGGTTCAAGCGATTCTCATGCCTCAGTCTCCTGAATAGCTGGGATTACAGGCGTGCACCACCACGCATGGCTAATTTTTGTATTTTTAGTAGAGAGGGGGTTTCATCATGTTGGCCAGGCTGGTCTTGAACTCTGACTTAAAGTGATCCGCCATCCTCGGCCTCCCAAAGTGCTGGGATTATAGGCATGAGCCACTGCACCCGGCCAGAAAAAGTATCTTTGTTTTAACTCACAGGCACTAGTTTTAGCTGCTCAGACACCTTTGTTCTTTTGATTTCCTGTCTAGTTTTTGACTGAGTTCCAGATGGATAAGGTTTCTAGACAAGTTCTTGTTAGATTAGGCAATGGCATTAATAAAAAATAGCCATCATTCATTGATCATTGTAATGCTAAATATGCTAAGCAGTTAACATACAGTATCATTTAATCCTCACTCTGTGAGGTAACTATTTTAATTTCTAGACTGGAGATAAAAAATTCTGATACCTTGTCCAAGGTCCCAGAGCTAATTAGCTGCAGAGCTGGCATCACTAGGCCTGGCTGACTCCAGAGCCCAAGCTTCTATCACAGAGGATGCTGGAACAGCTTCCTGTTCTTCAGTGTAATCAAAGGTACTTTTAAACGTCCCTAGTCTTTAGGGTTGGAGCTCGATCGCTTTGAAGGAGATAAAGAGGATGAGAAGAAGGGGAAGAGAAAAGAAGGGAGTAGTAGTCAAGAATCCAGTTATTTGAAAACAACTGTTATAGAAATAGTATTATTTTATATTGGTAGATCCTTTAAAAATGTTTGTTCAGTGATTCAGAAATAAGCAAGGTTTCCCCAACTGCTAGAGAAAGAATACTTTTTTCTCCCTTCTATAACTGAAATCTCTCATCTATGCTGACTCTACCTCCGAATGCGTGGCAGAACCAGCCAGGAAACATTTCTCACAGAAATATGAAGCACTTGGATTTGAATTGTGTAATTTCCCTTTAGAGGCCATCCTTAAGAATTGCGTGCCTTGCATGTTGAAGAATTTCTGTCTTTGGTTACCTGACATCTGAATAAATGCTAACGATCTCACCAGTCAGTCCACAGAGTCCATTGTTTATGTGCTTCAGCCTGTAATGGGAGACATGTGGGGAAACACAAAAGAAGGAAAAGAGAGTACTCCTGCTTGCAAGATGCTTTCCATCTCATCCAGCAGAGAACCTGGTCTAAGAGAGGTGTAAAGAATGTGCCTATTCTATAAGGGAACAGAGGCCAGAAACCAGCAAGGCTGTGGACCTAACCAGCCGTAAAGGCAGAGAAGTTTTAAACAGAAAAGGCTGCTGGGCCTTGGCATGTATTTTGCAATGGTTTGTGGTGTGAGGGATGTTTGGAGCAATTGTAAACAGGAACTGCTATGTCCTTATTAGGAATAATCACTTCTCCAGGCAAAGAAGTGGCTGTTGAGGCTTTTAAACACGTTTTGTGCTTAAGGTTTCCTCTCTCCCTCCTAGGCCAAGCCTATTCTCCCCATTCCTCCTGTAGGAACTCATTGAAGCTATACTGTATGGTTGCTCTTTGAGATTGCTGCTTGGCAGAACCCAAGAAAAGAAACATCCAGGGACTCCATCTGGCTGGATTCACCTTGATCCTAACTGCTCACAAGAGCTGTTTATTCCCCCAACACTGAGCCTAGTATACCTCTCCTTTCTACAGAGTGCCCCTAAGAGCTATCCAGCAGGCCTGGCAAATTTTGCCAAAGACAGAACACTGGGCAGGACTTCAGGGAGTGCGGATGGGTGCTCAGTAGCCTGCATTTGGAGAGGCAAGAGCTCAATAGAAAGTAGGGTCTATGGAAAGAACATATTGGGACCTCAGTTTCCCTGTGGGGAAGGGGAGATAAACCCTCAGGCCTCAATGCCCGAGGTCACCCCCCGGGGGCTGCTTTGATCCAGTATCACCTGTACAGAGGTGATTAAAACATAGCTGTGGCAACAAACAATATGGGTCAAAATTCTGGCTCTGCTTCGTCCTAGATGCATCTGCTTGGGAATTAAAGTGAGATATAGCAAAAAGCTGAATTTAGGGGGAAAATGAAGGATCTTTTAGAATTCTAGCCATAGGCCAAACCACCTTGGAGGAGGTGGTTATTTATAAACATTTGGGATTAAGGAGACTGAGCAAATTTGAAGACAAAGGTAAAGTCAGTTTTTCTCATTTTGAGAGTCAAGAGTGAATGAAATATTCAAGTGAAGATGGCAATAGGCAGTTAGAAAAACAGAAATAGAGTTTAGAGAGAGATTAGAATGAGATTTTCTTCATTAATGATCCATGCATGATCCTGTTTTATTTATTTTATTTCATCTTTAATAATATGAGGAACACTATGAACCAACCTATAGTGCAAGAACTAACCATTACCAATAACTCACATCTACACAGTCCTCATTCATATCACAGCCCTTCACCTCAGAGGAACCATGATTTGGAATTCTGTGTCTATCATTCCTTTGCTTTGTTTTCTGCTTTATTACAATATATTCTTGTATAAAAAGTAAGTTGATTTTTCTTGTTTTTGAACTTTATAAAGAGGTTACACTATAATGTCCGCTGGAACTTGCTTTTGTCACTCTACATGATGTCACTAAGATTTATCCATGTTCAGCGTAGCTGAATATCACTAATTTTCACTACTGCATAATATTCCATTGCATTAATATATACAATTTATTTATCTCTTGTCATTGGTTATATGAGTTGTTTCCAATTTTTTGCAATTCTGAACAGTGAGCTATGGACATTTTTTCCTATGTTTCCTGGGACATATATGTAAGAGTTTCCCTTGGTCATGTACCTAGGAGCAGAATTAATCAGGGAGGTGATTGTCAAAGTTTGTCCAGGGAAACCATGTAAAGCAAGAAAAGAAGAGGACTGGGGTCATATTCTTAGAAACATATACATTCAAGTATGTAGAAGAAGAAGAGGAGCCAGACAAGGAAATTGAAATGGGTGGCAGAAGAAAGGAAGTACACTCAGGAGAGAGGAGGGTTTCTTAAAGACAAGGTGACCAGCATCAAAGGATGCTGCAGAGACCATTTAAGGAGAATAAGGTTGAGAAAAGGTCAGTGATATTTGAGAAAGCTATTTGTGGCTTTATGGACTGCTGAGAGTGGAAGCCAGATTTCAAGGAATTAAGGATGAGTTGTGAGGGGAGAATGTAGAATGTACGTTCTACATATAGAAAGTTATAGAAAGTTAGAGGAGATAGCAGAGCTGATACATGATTTTTAATATGTTAGTTGTTTTAAGGATAGAGAAGATTTATGTTTATAGATTCAGAAGTAGAAGCCATGGGAAGATAGAGATTGAAGAAGCAAGAGAGGTTAGTTGTAGAGGAAGGTCTTTTAAGGATCTGGAGAGGATAGAATGTGAAGCACAAGTTTGTTCTTGGCAAGGAGGAAGAACTCTATGTCTCTGAGATAGGGAGGTTGAAAAAGAATGCATTAAAAAATTATCATCATCATAGCAAGTTACATTTATTGGGTGTACCATGTAAAATATCTTAAACTTACCCCTTAACAAATATTATCTCACTTAATCCTCTGAACAGCCCTGTGGCATAAGTACTTTTATCATCGCTATTGTAATTTTCATTTTACAGAAGAGGAAACTGAGGCTGAGAAATGACTAGACCCAGCTAGCTGATTGAGGGTATGTGCTGTCAATCACTACATGTAAGCTGAGAATTAGGAAGGCAAAACAAGCTTGAGCTAATGGCCAAAGCTCAGAGCTGAAGGACATCAGAAATTTTGTAAGAATGGAAATGCTTGGACTGGGCACTCTTGGGAATGTGATAACAAATCAGAAAAGGGAAGTGAACATATTGGGCTCCTACTATGTTTCAGACTAAGCACTAGGACCTTTACAAACATTGACTTATTTCAATAGAGATAAATAAAAAGATGACTAAGAAGTAGCAAGCGCCCAGTAGCGACTGGAAAGTATCCAAATGTAGTGGAATTAAACAGTCTGGGCTTCCTCCAGCATACTCAAGTGCCAGGAACAGGAATCTGGAAAAGACAGTGTGGTTGAGACCAGGTTGGGGAGATACATAGTGGAAGCCAAGAGGCAGGGGTGTTGGGGAGGCCAGAGAGAACCATTTACTGGTTGACCATGAGGACTCACATGGGAAGGAAGGAGAATAAAGTCATAGAAAAAGAGACTGAGTTGGGGCTGGGGGAAGATCAATGGACTAAAGCTCACAGAGTGGCACAAAACCAGTCCAGCACTGGCATGAGTGGGAGGGAGGTGGAAAGAAAAGAGCTTAAGGCATAGAGGACTTTCATGATTTGAGATCCCAGAGATTGAGCAGCTGAGGGCTGAGAGGTTTGCAGTGTGGTCACCCAGGTGGGTGCTGAAGAAGAGGGTGTAGATGAATGCCACTGAGATTGAGAAAACAGAAGGCTCAGCTACACATAGCACTTGTAGTTTTGTTGTTTTATAATCTTCATAGCTGCCCAGTGGAGTAGGTGTTCCTAGAGACATTACATAGGTGACCAAATTGAGGCTCCCCCAATTTGGAAGAAGCAGAAGAAGGATATGAACCAAGTTTGTCTCCTAGTTCCCCTCTTCCTCTTCTTGGCCGAATATTTTCACTCACCCTTCAAGAATCAGTTCAAATATTATCTCCAAGAAGGGTTTGCCACTCCCAAGGCTGGGTCCGATGCCCTGCTTCTAGAATTTCATGATTCCTTTTTCACCTTTGTCCCAATTACTCATTTATTTCTCTTGCTAGTCTAGAAGAAAGTGACTATGTCTCGATTTATTTCCAGGGCCTGGCACAATTATTGAGCCAAGATGAGCTCTGTATGTGTAATGAATTAATGTGTTTGAAAACAATAGACTGGGCTTAGAGACATACCAAACCAGGAGTCTCCGTTTCTGCTATTTGGATGTACAGTCCCCATACATTTGGTATGAGGAAAATGGTTATTTATTTAAAAAATAAGGTCAGCATGGCAGGGGTAAATAGAAGAGCAGCCAAGAGAAGCACAGGAGGGAGCAGAGGAAGGGGTGGGCTCATCTGGATAGGAATGAGTTTAGAAAAGAGAGTAGGAAATACAATTAGACCAGTACAGAATACATATTTATTGAATTACTTAAGTCATTAATTAATCAAAAGCCCCCAATTTCCTTGGAGGGCAACTAGGTTTTTATCTAGTGATCTCAGATAAAGGTCTAGAAAAAACTAGACAGAACTAGATAAAACCTATGTTACTCTCCAAAAAAATCCACCTTCATCACTCATTCTTCCTCAACCCCAGAAGAATCTCCCTCCTCTCCTCAACTGCCCACCACAGCCTTGTTTCATTCCCCATTCTTCACACCAGCCTTGCCTTCCAACCCCAACTCCCCCAAACCTCCCAATTCCTTCACACATGCCAGTGCCTCTACACACACACACATTCGTGCACACACACATACACACACACATGCACACATTCATGCACACACACATACACACACACACGCACACATCCTACATCATTCCATCCCCAGATGAGCATCTGCACTTGCTCTCTCCCTGACTGCTTCTCCTCTCTCGTTCCCAGACTGGGAAAAGAGAAAGCCTGTTTTCAGTTAAGGCTTTGGTCACACACAGATGCCTTTTCCATTACTCTTGTTTTTCCTCTTGAGGTGTAGCATTTCCAATTAATTCTCCACAGGGGAGGCAGCCGTGCATTAACCACCCCACATGGGCTTGTGAAGAGGGGAAGGGAAGCAGGGCCCTTGGAGGCCTGACCTGGACTGCCTACAACTGACCCCTTCACAGGCTGCAACAGGAGCTTCCTTCCCTTTGGGTTACAGAAGGTGACCCTGTGGATGCAGTTCGAGGGCATGTCACACATTACCTATCTCTGTGGCTAAGGTCTGTGAAATAGACACTCTCCTAATCCCCTGTACTGACCCTCGAGCAGCCTAAAGACACTAAATAAGCCTTGTCTGGTGAGATCCTGGAACTCATCTTGCTTCATCTTAAAACTCTAGGGAAAGAGTTAGAATGCAAGGACTACAACAGACTCGTGAAAATCAACAAGGATTTGTCCCTCATGGATCTCCTATTCTGTACAGAACTCTAGAACATATAATTTCCCCCACAAATTACAGTGGGGTGTAAGTGAAAACATGCAGGAATCCCTTATGCCCCCTATGGAGAGCTTCTGCCCATGTGATATGAGGAAATATACAAGGTTTCTTTGGAACCTGGATGCTGAGCAGTTGATTCAGCTCTGTCACTAGTCCTCACCCATTACCTGCACAAACAGGAAATTCAAATTTGGGTCTTCAGAAAATGAAAGGTTGACGTTTCATGGGTTCTGAAGGTTGGTCAAGAATTGTCAAAACTGCAAGTATTTAACTTGTAAATGCCAAGCGTTGCTGTGATAACAGCCCTTGTGTGATTTTTGCGAACTACAGTAAGCGAGGCATTGTGCTAGGAGCTTCACAATCACTATGGTGTGTGCTGGGGGTTGACTGCTATGATTTTGTGATACACCAGGACTGTTATGGAGAAACCCCATACTCACAGAGGGCCCGGACTCCATTGCTTTGCCCATTTGCAGCTCCACTTCAAGAATCCTTGATACTGGGTTTCATGGCTGGAGATTCACCTGATTGATTCTGGGGTTGGAGAAGGGATTGGGGGAGTCCTTTTCAGCAGCAGGAAGAACAAAGGCCATGGGAAATGAGTGGTAGGAAACAGCAGGGGGGATGAGAGGTATTTGAAGGGAGGAACTGAAGATTACTGTCAGATTTGAGGCCCAGAGAGCTCTAACACTGAAGGACACATGCTATTTATAATTGTGGGCAAAATAGGCTTGATTTCACCTTCAAAGCCCTGGGGCCCCTCTCCTACACACCTGGTTCCAATTATCCAAGATCTCATCTACCTAGAAGACAAGGTGCATCTTGCTCTGATTCCCAGCCTGACTTTATCCTCTCCAGAGTCTCATCCACTTTCCGAAGTGAATTTAAAAGAACCAAGTGGAAGAGGGGATCCTGGTTAACCCACATACCTGGAAATACATCACTATTTCATATTCCACATCTGCCTTAAGTTTTATCATCAGCAAGTTAATCATTTGCATAGTTTGTCCTTGTAATAATGCTTACACACTGAGATGCTTATTTTAAGAACATATCATGTAGTGAAAAATTCTTAGGAAATGGAAATATGATTTGGGAAATATAGTCAGCAATATTCATTGCGTATTCCTTACCTTCAGATTACAGGAATGGGCACTTTGGAGATAAAATACAAAAAGCATGATCCTAGATCTCTAGAATCAAACCTTCTGTTGTGGTTTCAAGGTTTTTGTCCACTCCAAAACTCATATTGAAACTTAATCTCCAATGCAACAGTGTTGGGAGATGGGGCCTAATGGAAGGTGTTTAGGTCATTAGGGCTCTGCCCTCATGAGTGGATTAATGCCACTATAAAAAGGGCTTTCTGGAGTGGGCTCACTCCCAAGCTCTTCTGCCACATTAGGAAGAGCATTCCCTCCTCTGAAACATGCAGCATTCAAGGCGCCCATCCTGGAAGCAGACGGAGTCATCCTCACCAAGTATCAAACCTGCCAGCACCTTGATCTGTGACCTCCCAGCCTTCAGAACTGTGAAAAATACATGTCTGCTTTTTATAAATTACCCAGCCTCAAGTATTCTGTTATAGTAGCACTAACCAGACTAAGACACCTTCCAAATGGAGCGGCAGAATTCACCCAAAGGATAATTAGGTGCTTCACTACTGAGACTAGTTGGGGAGGGGATCTGATCTACTTTTAATAGGATAGTTTTAAAAAGCTTCTCTGAAATGACGCATTTAAGCCAAGACCCGAAGAATGAAAAAGAGCCACTCTTACAAAGAACAGGTGAAATTCTTTCTAGGGAGATGAACCAGAAAATGCAAACTCCCTGAGGCTGAAAAGAGCTTGTTCAAGGAAATTAAAAATATAATTGAGATAATATTACACATAAAAATTTTCATGCTGTATTTTCCACTTAGTATGAAAATGCATTTTCTATGTTATTAATTTTTTAAGTTTCAAAGATCTTATAGTAATCTATAAATGTAATATAATTTGCATAACAATACCCTCTAAGAATACTTTGGAACTTTTTGCTTTCACAGAAGATAGCAGCACAGCTTTATACATAAATACATAGAAATACATACATATATATAAATATTTTCTGATTTGCTTATTTTTCTTCAGGAAAAATTGCCAGAAGTGAAACTATTATTTGATGCATAAACATTTTCAAACCAAATTACTTTCCTGAAAGTTGCCTATATTATTCTTTTGCCAGCAATATATGAAATCCATTCTAGAAGCAGTGATAATTTGAGCAGGATTTTAAATGTAAAATAGTAAACAGAAATCCTTAGTGTGGAAAATAATTAATTTAAAATTATTGAGAAATATTAGGAATAGAAATTGTTTCAAAATATGTAGACTCAAATATACGTAAGAATCAGTTTAAGGAAAAGTATTCTCAAATCATTAAATATCTTTGGAAAAAGTTTTTATTTGGAAAAAAATTATAATTTAAATTATCTCCTTATATCATACCATATACTGAATTACATGGTCTTCAATTAACATTGTTGATAGGTTCTTGGAAACTGAGACTTTAAGTGAAGCAAGTATAACAAAATCAATTTTATCATAGGCTAATTAATATAAACAAGAATTAGGTTTCTACAACATATTTCTGGCTACAAAAACATCTAAATAAACTTCTAAATAAAGACCCAAAACACTTCTAATACTAAACATTGAAATAAATTGGAGCTATACATATGTTTAAGAAAGATTAATGAAAACAAGAATTATTTATCCTATTTTTAGTGAATCAATGAGTGATGGTGGTCATAGTGCTGGTGGCTTAAATCAAGAAATGTTTGCAAAATAAAACTTGTAAGGAGCACCTCTTACCACCACACAGTTCAAAAATAAACAATAATAAACAAGGTGGGCTCGCAGAGCACTTTCATTCCACATTGTTTATTGTCATGCATTTGTGTGATTATTATAGACTTTATAAATTTTTATTTTATAATAATTTATATTCATTCATCCATTCATTTTCCAACCTGCTTATTTCCATTCAGGGTTGCAGGAGGCTGGAGACTATCCCAGCAGCATAGGGCACAAAGCAAGAACCAGCCCCGGACAGGACGCCATTCCATCACAGGTGCACTCACACCCACCAGCACTCACTCAGACTGGGCCCATTTAGACACACCGATTCATCCAACATGCATATCTTTGGGGTGTGGAAGGAAACTGGATTACCTGGTGAAAACCCACACAGACATGGGGAGAACATGCCAGCTCTACACAAACAGTGGCCTGGTGGGGAATCAATTTTTTTTTTCTTATCAGTGTTATAAATGAAACAGTGTTGAAGCAAAGGACCTGCTCTACATTCCAGAAGAGTGAAAAAGCAAAAGTAAAAAAGTATACTGACAGGGGAAGAGAAGCATAAAAGTCAAGGAAGAAAAGACAAATGGATCTAACTGCATACAGATTCAAACTTTTGTATTTCAAAAGTCCTGTAGACATAAATTCATCCTCTAAGGTACCATAGGAGGTTTCTGAATAGTAAGAGCTAACATGTATTGAATGCTCACCAGGCACTCTGCTATGTACTTAATTTGCTTATTCCCCTATTTAATTCTCACAAGAATATTATGATTCTACTACAGTTTGCTTTTCTCTCCTATCATTAGATGATAATTATTTATTCTAATAGAGGGACACTATAACTATGAACTTCTAGCTCAGAGGTGCCCGGGATTTTGCAGCAGTTAGTCGTGGAGCTGAGCTGAAATGGGTGGTCTCTCTCAAGCCCACGTCGATTTACCCAGGATACTTACGCCTCATTCTCCCTTTGCAGTGCTTCCTCAGCCATAAGACTGGCCTGCTTGGCAGTCATCTGCCCATCCATTACTGTGGAATAGCGTATCTCACTCCTATCTCACTCATCCCAAGGCCAAAGGCTACAGTTTCATGAACACTGGTTCCCTCTGACTTTTCCTCTATTGTCTAAGCCAACCCAGGAAAAGGCACCATAGAAACAGAAAATATTATTAAAGCTCATATCACAAATCCAGGGATCATTTCCACAGAGCTGAGACAGAAAACTGATATGTTTATCAGAAAAGATAACACTTGTCGACAAAGAGTGCTTTCCAGGCCATAGGATAAACAGAGGGAGCCGCCAACTTGACCTCTAGGCAGGGCGTCTGCACGAGGCTGGAGAGTCCGTGCTCTGTCCACCTCCAACAAAAACAGGCTGCTGACTTCATCCAGCTTCCAGTCCTTTCCCAGACAGGTCCCAGCTCTCGGCCACAGGCTTCCTCCTCTACACATTTTTATTATAAGAAGATATTCAAGAATAATTAACAAAGTAGAAATAAATGATTTCTCAGAAAAGATTTAAAAGGCTAAATATGTATAATGTAATTAAACAATGACTAACACTGGCCCCTTCAACAACTTGGCAATTCCCTTGGGCGAAGGCATTGTTTAGGCTGGCCTATGGGCCAAGGATCACAAGATGACTCACCCCAACATGGCCCTCATCAGTCAGACGCCTCTTCTCCATTTACTTGTGGAAACAGCATAGACCTAGACCTGAGTTCAAATCCTGACTCTGCCACTTATTTGGCATGTAGTCTTTAGCAAAATCCTTAGCCTAAGACTTAATCCTAACTCTCAGTTTCATTACCTGTGAAATGGCAATAATATTTCCTAACTCTTAGAAATGTTTTGGTGATTAGTGATCATAAAGTATTCAAGAAATGTTATTAGCTTATTTTCAGAATTGAGCTTATTATTTCCTCGTTCCTACTATTTTCTCCCAACTCCCCTTTCTGACTCTCTCTCTTTTTCTTAATAGAAAATTATCATAGTAATAAATTCACATGGATTAAGAAAAAAAGTAATACTAAAGGGGCAGTGATAAAAAGCAAGAGTCACATCTCTCACCCTTTTCAAACTGAGCCTTACTCTACAAAAGTAACTATTTTAAACATTTTCTTCTGGCAGTTATCTCCATATTTCAGATAATATGCTTATATAAGTTTTTCATTTTTAAATAAAATTTGTACATGCTAAATAAAATTCCAAAAATAAAGTGCAAAACGGACCATGTGTGCTTGCCATGAACACGTGCCTCTCAGGTATTTGAGTGATTGACCAAGGGCCCCAGTGCTATATTCTGAAATCCATCCCCACACACAGAGGCCATGATTCAAGGGTGTGAGGGATACTAAGGCAGGACCATTCTTGGGAGATGAGGGACTCCTTGGAAGAGCAACTTTGGCTTGAGCACTGTCCATCAGCTTTGCTGAAACCTCCTAGACTGCACCACATCTAAGATTTTTCCTACCCAACCTTCCTTCTTTCACAGACTTGCATCATGGTCTCCAGAGGAGACTCAGTCTCCTGGGCTCTTCCACCTCCCTCCCCATTTTCCCTCACAGATGTTCCCCAATAAATCTCTTGCACTTATCCTGCCTTGACATCAGCTCCTTGGAAGACCTGAACTAACACAGTGGTGCCAAGAGTGGTCTGAGAATAGGGGCAATAAAATGAGGTTCTGAGACTGACTCCCAAAAGACAAGTGAGCAAAGAGGACACTATCCTGAATGTTGTGTGTAGCACAGATGGTCTCCAACATGCAGTGGTGATCTAATCACTGGAAAATGTCTCCATGAAGGGAGATGTCATGGCAGATGCAATGAGTCAAGCATTTGAAAAACTTTGGGGGAAACAGTGTCTACAAAGACAGTGGGGTGTCCAGTTATAGCTAAAATGTACTGACTCCCTGCAGAGAGATTATAAGGAACAAGGGCCATTAATAAGCAGTTGAAGACTAAATGTGAGAGCCAGAAGGCCTCTTTGGTAGCTTACAAAGATGCAGCTAAGAATAGAATGAGGAAAAGACAAATCGATAGATAAAGTTGCAGAGCTCCAGAACATTTGAGCAGTAAGGCAAGGTAGGACTGCTATGCTAAAATCAGGGCCCTGGTTGGAAAATACTGGGACCCTGAAACAAGGGATGGGATTATCAGGAAAGATGTCTCTGAAGACGTTGATTCTACAGCTACCTCCCCCTTAAACCTTCAGAGTTTGCAGAAGTGACTCAGCGCTTCCTAGTGAGGGTAACATTACCCCTGTGCTGGAAGATACTGCAGATATCCTTTTCCCAGGGGACCTACTCTCTCCAGAACTTTCCCCAATCCTCCCTCCAGACTGATATGCCCATAACTAGGTTAAATCCCAGCATAGCCAGGCTAGGGAAGTGCTAGGCTTGGTAAAGGAGAATCAAGATTATATATGAAAGAAGCTGCAAGAATTAGCTAGCATGTCCCACGAGGAGCCAAGGGAATATTACTGATTGGATTTTTTAAAGGTGCTTGATTAAGGGAATTAGAATATAAAACTGGATTACCAAGATTTTATTGACTTTGGGACACTTTTTGGGATATAGGATTTAACATCTTGGCAAGGACTCCAGGAAATGAAGAAAACTTGTATGTGGAGTGTCTCTTTGAGGCTGGAAGAAAGTGGTGGCCTGTGTGGAGTGGAGTACAAATGCCCACGCTCAGGAGGAAAGAAAGAGGCTAAAGAAAGTGGGCTTACAGGGATGGATACATCATGTAAGGCCACACATCCATGAGCGGATAGTCCTCGGGAAGGCTCAGAGGACCCAGCATTCAGCAATGCTATCACAATGTGCTGGAGAGTGGATACCAGCATCGCTGTGAAGGTCTCCTACAGACAGGGCTGATGGTAGCTGAGGCACACAGCTGGGCTTGTTAATGTCATTCCAAAGCTAATGGGGCCTGAAGTAATAGAGCCAGATGGTGGCAGTTATGCACTAGAAACCAGGGAGCTGTGGAGATGGTTCATAGATCATGGTGTCCCCGGGGCAAAGTAGATAGGCAGCCTACAAGGATACTGCTTAAGATCATCAAAAACAGTCAAGAATGGAGGAGCAGGAGGCTGAGGGCGGTCAAGCCAATAAAAAGTCATGATCTGCTCAGTTCCCAGACTTGAGCTGATTTTCAGATCTAGAACCCACTGAGTCATGAGATGCCATACCATAACAAATATATACTGTGACCATTCCCCTCATTCTTCCCCAGAGGGATGTGTAGTCATTTACTCCAGTGACTGTACAATGCAGAAAGAGATGTACTCTGATATTTTGAGTGCTGTTGCACACAGGGTCTGAGTAGAAATTGATACTTGGAGACATAAAGCATCACCATTAGAATGGGGACTACAGGAACCAAGTAATAAATGGAGTCTTGGCTAAAGTATGGCTCACAGTGGGCACACTGAGTCTGTGAATACACCCAGGAGTCATTTCCTCAATGCCTAAGCATATCATTGGAAATGATATGCTTGTAGTTGGAGTAACCCCCTGATGGGGTCCTTGGCCTGTTGAGTAGAGTTATCATAGTGGGGAAGGCCAAACGGGAACTTCTGAACCTTCTGCTAACCACCTCCAATGCTGGGCCAATATAGGAAATTAAACATAATATATTCTAAGAAAGGAGAGGAGCAGAGACTATTTCCCCTCATTGAAGTCCTGAAGGAGACAGAAGTGATAGCCCCCATCATATCCACATTTATGTCACCATTCTGGCCTCTGCAGAAACTGAATTAATCCTAAAGAATGACTGTAGACTCCTGCAAGGACTAGTAGCCCCCACTGCAGCTGCTGTGACAGACATAAGATTTTTCCTAGAACAGATGAATACAGCTGCAAGTACATGGTATGTGGTCACTGATCTGGTGAATGTCTTCTTTTCAATCCCAATGAGAAAAGAGGATCAAAAATAGCTAGCATTCATGTGAAACGACCAAGATATTCATGTAGTTTGCTCAAGGCTATATTAACTTTCTTGCTTCTGTTGTAATATACAAGCATGTTTTGTTTCATTGCACTCCTTCTTACAGTACTTTACAGATATTGCATTTTTTACAAATTGAAGTTTTATGGCAACCCTGCATCAAACAAGTCTATTGGTGCCACTTTTTCAACAGCCTGTGCTCACCCTGTGTCTCCGTGCCAAATGTTGTAATTCTTCCATATTTCAAGCTTTTTCATTATTACTATATCTGTTATAGTGATCTGTGATCAATGATCCTTCATGCTACTATTGTAATTGCTTTGGGGCACCTTGGGCTGCACCCATGCAAGATGGCTAACTCAGTCAACATGGTATGTGTTCTGAATGCTCACTGACCAGCCATTCCTCCATGTCTTTGCCTCTCCTCAGGTCTCCCTATTCACTGAGACACAACAATATTGAAATCGGGCCAATTAATAACTCTACAATGGCCTCTAAGTATTCAGCTGAAAGGAAGAGTAACACATCTCTTACTTTAAATCAAAATCCAGAAGTGATTAAGCTTAGTGAGAAGGACACATGGAAAGTCAAGACAGGCCAAAAGTTAGGCCTCTTGTGCCAAATAGTCAAATTGTAAATGCAAAGAAAAAGTTGGAGGAAATTAAAAGTGTTACTCCAGAGAACATATGAATGATAAGAAAGTGAAGCAGCCTTACTGCTGACATGAAGAAAGTTTTAGTGGTCTGGATAGAAGAACAAACCAGCCACAATGTTCCCTTAAAGCCAAAGCTTAATCCAAAAATCTTCCCAGGAACAAAAACTAAACATTTAAAATTGAGACTCAGAGTAGCATCAGATCTCTCAAAGGAAGATTTGAGTGTAATGTACATTGGAGCAATCCTTTCACGTTATGAGAAAAATGATTTTCAACCTATTCTATACCCTGCCAAACTATCAATTAAGTATGAGGGCTGAATAAAGAGACTTTCAGATCCAAGCAAACAAAAAGTTTACTTTGTGTGCACTTTTTTGTAAGATGTCATTTGAGGAAATACAATGAGAGAGAACGTTTTTATCTTACAACACAGTGAGCTCTCGGTGAGCACCTTTTTCATCCACCATTCTAGGTACCCCGTACCTTTAAATATGAGGACTTGTGTCCTTCAGCTTTGTGAAATTCTTTTCTAATCTTTTCTCTCATCTTTTATATATTTTTATCTTTCAAAATATACTTTCTGGGAGACTTCCTCTATTTTACTTTTCATTTCAGAAGATAAATTTACTTTTGTATTTTTTTCAGGCAGTCATAGTTTTAAGTGTTTTAAAAATAGAATGCTCTTCTTGTTTTGCTTAAACCATAATAAATTACATTCTTAGAAGAGATGAGAAATTAACAGAACAAAACAAGGCTTGTAGTTTATTTCTATAGTTCTATTTTGCTTCTCTGAATTCCCTTCTACTTCTAATCTTTTTATGTTAGCTTATCTTCATGTTTCTGTTTCATATTATAGACTTAAGATCTTTGATTCCTCACTCATTTTGCAATATAAGGCAACAGGTAGCTTCATTGTAAGCTCTCATGCACTGGTGGAGCAGATCAACAGGGATTTTCCACTCCAGGGCTCAATGGATGGTAAACAGGCCATCGTGTCCTGAGATCCCTAAATGCTGGAGGTGCCAACACTATAATAGTGGCTGGTTTTACCCAAATAGTTTGCTCTTGTAGGGAAGAAAAAATTCTTTTCCCTCTCCCTGCCTAGGTTCAATGGCAGAGGTCTTTGAATCAAACTAATAAAGGACAGATAAACATGAGAAAAAAAAATTTTTGCTTATATGTGCAGACATGAGAGTTCAGAAGGAAAGTGTGGCTGAAATTAGCCAGGTGTGGTGGCTCGTGCCTGTAGTCCCAGCTACTAGGGAGGCTGAGGTATGAGAATCGCTTGAACCCAGGAGGCAGAGGTTGCAGTGAGCCAAGATCACTCCACTCCACTCCAGCCTGGGCAACAGAGTGAGACTCTGTCTCAAAAAAAAAGAAACAAGAAAATCTGACTCAAAGAGGCAGCCAGAAGATTGAGGCTTATACCATCGTAGGCTAAGCAAAGGAAAAGGGGTATTGGGCTCTGGGCAGGGGAAGGCAACTTATGGAAAGATGAGGTGAGAAAATGTATGGTAAGTATTGGTTGTCTTGTTATCCAGATAAGAGTCTGTCATGTGATAAATGTTGTCTCCAGGAATAACTCTCTTCCTGGTATAGAGATACCTTTACAAATAGAGATTTCTTCACCAAAGGAAAAAATTATATACTCTATTCTTAGGCCGTTATGGGGAGGTAAATTGTTTTGATTTGTTTTGTTTTTGTCTACTGTCATCAAGTGTCTTTAGTTCAAAATAACCCATATGCCAAAGAGGCACATTTTGAGGTGGCATATTGTGGTATCCTTTAGTCTATATCTTTAGAGAAGATTTCCTTTCTTTCCATTATTAGGTATATAACTTGACTGGCTGGCATTTTGCACATGGTCAGTGGGGATATATGGATGGTGACTGCTGTATCTATACATATTTCCGTATTCTCCCTATATCTAGGCCCTGGTCTCTCCCCTGAGGTCTTGAGCTTCACCAGGAAGGACTTGGAAGGACAGACCAACTTCCTTCTTGGCTGTAGCCACCTCTCTGTGTATTCTCAGCTCTTTTCCACTCTGCTACATCAGTCACTACTTCTTTGTCCACTTTTAGTCTTCCCTAAATATGTTGACTCTCTTGTGCACTGACGGCCCCCCCTTTTCCATCTTGGTTAAAAAGGATTGATAACTTTTTATTATTTATTTAGAATCACTAATAAATTTTTAGGAGGGAAGACATAGATGTGTGTGCTCAATCAACCATTTTAAACTAGAGGTTTAATCTTAACATCATTACTCTCTAAAGCCTCAAACGTTATTTTACCACTACCTACAGCACATATCAGTTAGGGCTTAATCTCTCTCACATTCACCTATTCTTTTCCTTCCCACTTCCACTAACTGATTCTGACTCCCACCACATCTCACTGAGGTTATTACAAATAACTTCCTAACAAGTCAACTCTAGCTTGATATTTCTACCATCCTCCATAAAACATAAATGAAATGATGTCACTTTCCTGCTCAAAAACCTGAATGCTTTCCAATGACTGCAAAATAAAAGTTAAAATTTGCCTGGCGTTCGAAGTTCTTAATAATCTGTCCCTCAAAAGTCCTGTCTCTGTGTCATTTATCAGCTGCTTCTTCCTCCTAGAATGGCCCTGCCTCCCTTTTCCACAGCCTTAAAGCCATATTCTTTTTGAGTTGTAATGTTTTAATATGAGAGATATCTGCAAATTACATTATAATATGTATATGTTCTTGTCACCAAACAAGACATTTGTAAATATATTTGTTGGTAAATTATGCTTTTCTTTTGAAAAATTTTTAAAATTTTATGCTTTTGAATATTTATTTTTATTTCAATAGTTTTGGGAGAACAAGTGGTGTTTGGTTGCATGGAAAAATTCTTTAGTGCTGATTTCTGAGATTTTTGTGCACCCATCGCCCGAGCAGTGTATGTGTAGTCTTTTAACCCTCTCTCCCCTCCCGCTTTTTCCCATGAGTCCCCAGAGACCATTATATCATTCTTTTACCTTTGTGCCTTCATAGCTTAGCTCCCGCTTATAAGTGAGAATATACAATGTTTGGTTTTTCATTCCGGAGTTACTTCACTTAGAATAGTGGTCTCCAACCCCATCCAGGTTGCTGTGAACACCATTATTTTGTTCCTTTTTATGACTGAGTAGTATTCTATGATATATGTATATGCCACATTTTCTTTATCCACTCTTTGGTTGATGGGCATTTAGGCTGGTTCCACATTTTTGCAATTGCAAATTGTGCTACTATAAATATGTGTGTCCCAGTGTCTATTTCATATAATGGCTTATTTTCCTCCAGGTAGATATCCAGTAGTGGGATTGCTGGATCAAACAGTAGTTCTACTTTTAGTTCTTCAGGGAATCTCCATACTGTTTTTCATAGTGCTTGTACTAGTTTACATTCCCACCAGCAGTGTAAACGTGTTCCCTTTTCACCACATCCACACCAACATCTATTTTTTTATTTTTTAATTATAGTAAAGTCTTATTCTTTATTTACTTTATTCACAACACAGCTAAAGTGCTACTTCCTCCTGGAAGACTTATTTGATTTTTTGCATCCCCTCCTCATTCCTCTCCCAGCATCCTTGAAATTCAGGCTCTCCCAAAACACTGGCTGAGCCTCTCTCAGAGCATCTGTTATAGAAAGTCATATGAGCTTCCTGAGGGTAGAGGCCTGCCGATTCACCATGTGTCTCCACAGCTAAGCAGACTGGCTGGTACAAAATAGGAATTCAGGAATTATTTGTTCAAGAAAAATAATTGAATTTGCTTTTCTGTCTTTTTAAGAAGTAACCCCCTTCTAAGTTTGCCATGTGGACCTCTGCTCACTGCATTTAGTGCTTGGCACATGACAGCATTAGAAAATCATTTGGTGAATGAATGAATGTTATTGCTACCTTGATTTTTTCCAGGGAAACTTTAAAGCCCTGCATATTATCACCTTAGAATCAACCAGCTAAATCTGATAAACTACTTTATGCTAAAGTACTAATGGGAAAGGGCTGAAATTCAGGCTCTCAGGAAGTGGTGAGCATTTGAACTAAGGCTGTTTAGAAACCTAACTTTTATTATCCCTGAAGACCCCAATAGACTAATGGGTCAGCCATTAGTCTGACTGGGGCCCCTGCCTACCTGGGTAGTGGAGCTGGAGAAACCAAAAGTCATGGAGAGAAAGGGAAAGAAACAGAGACAGACAACATCAGTGGGGGCTATGTTTAAATGACAAGACTGCAGCCCAATGACACAAGGACAATGATCGCTGTCCAAACAGAAGTAGTGACTACACTTGGAGACTTTCAGGATGGGAAATGGGCCTATGGAATAGAGTAAGTCTAAAGGGAACAAACAGTAAAGTAAACATGAATTAATATTGGGAATCATCCTGATCTTCATACCTCCTCTCCAAAGGGGTAGCAATTATTATTTGTTTGGTTAATAGGTCAACCTGGGTACAAATTTGTGGTGTTTAGTAGACCAAATTCACTAGGTAACAAGCAAAATATTATTTCTTGTCCTACATACCCACAGACTCCATGGGTATGTAGGACAAGAAATCTTTTTTAATTGAACGTACTTGGAGGGAAACTGAACCCAAATACACATGTATGTTGCCATGTTTATGCACACATGTGTCACATATCTGCACACATCCTTGGACATTGAGCCATTCACAGCACTAAAGGGATTTTTTTTTTCCTTTTTGCTCATCTTTCTCTTTGCAAGGCAGAAGTAGGTTACTCAGTCTTCTCTCCTAAGATGGCTTACAGCATTCCTTCAACGATTTAGGACACAAATCACAGTTTGTGGCCACTCACAGTTTTAACCCAGGGTCTTTCAGGTAAACAGCTACAGAATTTTGGCTCTGAGGAAAAGTTTCTTGCATGGGGTGCTGGGAGGCAAGGAGATTTTCTAGTTTCACTACTTTTCTCCCTTGGCTTTTCTAGGCATGATCCTGTTGTGGGGCCCGGGGGCCTGAAGCCAGGAGAGAGTTAGCAAATGTTTCCCATCAGTGTTTCTGAGGATTCCTGACAGAGCCCATCAGAGTTGCCTTTTATCACCACTGCACGCTTTAGTGCGTCTGTCGTGGCTCGCAGACATTGTGTTCCCTGCTGGATTAATCCTGCCTGTATTCATACTCAGGATGTGGGCCACAGGGAGGAAGGGGGGTGGGGAGGAGAAAAGGAGGGGAGAGAGACAGAGGGGGTAGGGACAGTCAGAAAATAAGGTGAGAAGAGAAAAAGAAACTTTGAAAGTATCAAGTGGCAGACCTAAGCAGAAAAAAAAATAACTAATTTGAAAAATTGGAGCAAAATAAGTTTGCACGAATTAAAGATTAAAAAAAATCTAAAATGGAAAGCAAAAAAGGGACCCAAAAAAGGGTAAATCCAAAGTCCCAGAATGTGAGAGGCATTCAACACCAGCACAGACAGACTCAAGCTCCAGGCTGGCACTGCCAGAGGAGGTTCATTCTATTTTTAGAAGTTTATAAAGCAAATTGACCACTCATTGGCCACATTATTGAAGCCCTTTTATGTGCAAACCCCATGCTATGACGCATTGGAGAAGTTCTCATGTGCTCAGTTCTGCCATAAGCTATTCTAAGGCCTAAAGAAGGATATTTAATACATCAGAATCTTGATTTTGCTATCAGTAAATCTGGTACCCAATTCAAATCTACTAGAAAAGCACTTTGGCATTCTCTTGATGAAAGATATTTTGGCAAGAAAAGGACGACTAGCTTAGCATACAATGAATTCTAGTTAGGAAGGTGCATTTGCATCTCAGTGGCAAAAAGAGCTTCCCTGTCTAGATTGGCTGATACATCAGCTCTTCCAGTGCTGTTGTTCTGAAAGTCTAGCTTCTTATTAGAGAGAGTAGAGGCACAGATTCATAAGGTCTCTGTCACTCTGAGTGAGCATCTTGGGGACAAAGACAAAATCTAGTTCATGTCTATGTCCTCTCTGCATATCTGATACTTAGTAGGTGCTCAGTTAATTTTGTATTGAGAAGAATCAGGAAAGGTACCAGCAAAGCCATAAATAAGAGCTGGGCCTTGAAGCCTTAATGGACTGCCTGCATTTGGTATACAGAAGTTATTCGATAAAGGAAGCTTAGAGAGATTGTGGAGAGGAAAAGAAAAGGAAGGCAGAAGTACAGAGGAATAAAATGCATGCTGAATTTAAGGAATAGATAAGTGGTTAAGTGTGGCCAGGTCATTGTCTCCCAAGATTTGCTGGAGGAACTAGTTTTGACAAGCAGATTCCTGAGGTCTCTACACCCAGAATTTCTGATTCGTTAGCCCTGAAGTTCAGCAATGGCGTATACATTTTAAACAAGCACTACCAGTTTATTTTGTTGCAAACTATACATTAGGAAACACAAGCACAGAGATTGGAGGGCAGAGAAAGGGGGGTGAGTGGCATGAGTGTGTGGAAAAATGAGCCCAGGGTTGGTTGAGAAGAGTTTGGAGTCTGTCCAGGAAAGGAGCCCTCCAGGGTTTCTAAGCAGGGTAGAGACAGAGCCAGATCTGTGATGGAAATCAACCATTCTTTACTAAAGCTCAG
The DNA here is from genome assembly GCF_029289425.2 of Pan paniscus. NCBI lineage: Eukaryota > Metazoa > Chordata > Mammalia > Primates > Hominidae > Pan > Pan paniscus. The sequence continues at coordinate 111,189,214 of NC_085926.1, forward strand.
GTCATTTTCTCCTTGCTTCTGCTCCATTAGATATCATTGCTTCAAGCGCCCTGAACAAATAACATTTCATGGAAGCCTCCAGGTTTTGTAGGATCCAGGGTTCCAGTTACCAGTGGAATGTGAAGTTCACAGGCCGCGTTCAGGCTTGCAGGGAGAGGATTAATTAGGTAAAAAGGCAGTTGCACACATAAGTGGGTGTCCACACCCCAGTCTGGCCTGGTGTTTTGGTGCACTCATTCAGCCATACAATACTCTCTTCAGTTCTAAGCGCCACCTCTTGAAACAAGTTAAAAAGCAAGTTCCAAGTGAGATGCCCAAGTGCTATGTTTTACACAGACTAATGATCAACAGCTTTCTGTTTTTATGGGCCTGGCAACCAGACTGGGCTCACACTGCTAAGGACACTATAGAAAAGAATTTCTGCTTCAAGCATCTGACTATGCAGCCAAGTGCTGGAAAATATGTTTCAGATTTTTTTAAAAGTGGGTTTTTTTTTTTTACTAAAATTATTTGTTTCTGAAAATTTATGCATTGTGGGCTTCTTTTTACATTTAAAAATGCCATATGTTTCATTGTATTGGGGCAGTGAAATTAAAATTCATATTTATAATGTGTTTTAGTCTTTAATAAACACTTTCTCATGTAATAACACCTTTGATTCTCAAAATAATCTTGTGAGCTGGCTGTTACCATTATCCTCGTTTTACAGATGAGAAAACAAACTGTAAGCTTCATAACATGTTTAAAGCCACACAGTGAGAAATTGTGGGGCAAAAGCCAGTCTCAGGTCTTCTGATCCCAAGATCCGTAATTGCTAAAGGAACTCTGGAAGTTAATGGGAATGAGGATATGTCAGATATCACCCTCACGTCTTCACAGTATGCTATAGCTGTGCTCCACTGCTAGTGCCATCAACATTTTGTTCATTTCAAATATCCGTGACAGCGAATGAGGTGGGTGGAATAACTGGCATCATGTATGCACTGATGGTTGACTGTACAGTTAATGATGGTGAGATTATCACTTGTTGGGGCTGCTTGTCCAAATGCTTTGTAATTAAAGTATCTCTCAAAACCCTGAAAACAAGATTGCCTATAAGTAAAATATAAAGTTAGCTCTAACAGACAATAAGAGATATTCCAAGTCACCTTAGAGGTAGAATGTCTCTCAACCTTGTAAGATGTGCATATCTTAATATGTCTAAGAAAATGTGGTAGAATTCATGTGAGCTCTGCATAGGGAAGAACATCCCGACAACTTGATCCTTGCAGATCCAGTGACATAGACACCTTCGCCATAATAATAGATGCCATTCAATAGTCAGACCAAAAATACGAACCCTTCTGGGTTATTTCCAAGCTCATAGAGGCAACTCTGGAACTGGACCTCTCTATTTAGGATGTCTGTGAGGCCTCTGACATACAAGCCACCAGACTGTCCAGGCGACTCCCAAGCTGGCCAAGCACTCACTTCTTTTGAAACATCCTGAGCAAATCCTGGATGTGATGTTCATAGCTCTGGGTTGGGCCTTAACATGTGTGCAGGTCAGCACTAGCCCATGGCTGCTTGAATGGTCCTCCAGTTTTTAAATGAGTGAATTCAAATGAGAAATGGTGACTTTTCTGCTTGGGTCTTCTGTACTTTTTTTTTTTTTTTTTTTTACATTTTCCACCTCTCTGTTATGTTGAGCCTTTCTGACCTCTGTTCTTATAGTGCATTTTGTCCTCTCTCAGAAAATGTCATACATGCCTTTGCCCTTCTTCTTTCTTCCCCTTTTTAACAGCATGGTCCCCATTTATTTTTTCAACTTTGTATTCTAAGTAATTTTAGACAGAAAAGATGCAAATATAGTACAGTGAGTTCCCATATGCCCTTCACCCAGTTTCCCTATTGTTATTATCTTTAACAACCAAATCCAATAATCAAAACTAAGAAATTGTTATCATTACAATACTATTAACTAAACTATGGACTTTCTTTGGATTTTACCAGCTTTTTAATTAACATACTTCTGTTCTAGGATTCAATCCAGGATCCCAGTCATCATATCTCCCTGGTCTTCTCAATCTATGAGAAGTTTCTTTTCTTGACCTTGACACTTCTGAAGAGTATTGGTCAGTTATTTTGCAGAATGTCACTCAATTCTAGTATAGCTATGTTTTCCACTTTGAGGCAAGAATACCACAGAAATGATAAGCCCTCCTCAGTGCATCTTACTAACAGCACCTAAAGTCAATATGTCTTTGGTTTTGTTGTTGTTGTTGTTGTTGTTGTTTCTTTTTTTGTTTTCAGAGACAGGATCTCACTCTGTTGCCCAGTCTGGAGTGCAATGACATGATCATGGCTCCCTGTAACCTTGAACTCCTGAGCTCAAGCAGTCCTCCTGCTTCAGCTTCCCAAATAGCTGGGACTACAGGTGCATGCCACCAAGCCTGGCTAATATGTCTTATTACTAGTGATGTTAACATTGGTCATGTGGTTAAGATGGTATCTTTTGGGTTTCTTCATCATAAAGATAATTCTTTTTTCAGCTTTGTGATTAATAAATATCTTGGGGGTGATCTTTTGAGACCACTAATTTTAGCATTAATCAGTGGATCTTGAAAAATTACTGCTGTAGTATTCTAATAAATATTTTCTACTTCCCTAACTCCTTCTACATTTATTATTTGAAAGTCTCCTTTAAGGAAGAGTTGCCATTCTATTTTATTTATTTATCCAATTATTTATTTACATCAGTATGGATTCCTGAATATTTATTGTGTTCTATGGGTTATAATCCAATACAGTTGCTACTTATTTTACTGTTGTTCTTTGGCTACAGCTGGGCTCCTTTACCCTTTCAATAGCTGCCACCATCATTTTTTGAGTACTTCCTTACTTTTTTGGCATCACGAGATACTCCTGGCTCATTTTTCCTGCCCCAGCCCTGGAATCAAACACTTTTCCAAGTATCCTTATTTCTTTTTTCACTGGAGAATAGTATGTAGAAACCAAGATTTGAGTGCTGGGTGTGCTCACTGCTACTGGGGTGTCATTGTTTTTAACTCCTCTCAGTAGACAGAACTAGGAAATATATGTATGAATACTAGGATTGTACTAGGTGCATACATAAGTCTGTATTTTTTGTATATATATTTTTAAAACCATGAATTCATACCGATATCTCTGACTCCAATATGACACCAGAATTCATTCTAGCCTTTTCCCTTTCCCTATTTGTAACTTTTTTCTCGGATAGTGAGAAATTTGGCTTTCATTATTGATAATGTATTTAATTATTAGTTCAACTCTAGTATACACACAAAGTAGTTTCAGAATTGCTAATCAATACTCCTGTGAGACATAAGTTTACTAACTAGAGTATAGTAGTTGTTTAGCCTCACAGTATCCAGTCAAAATACTGTTTTCCGAAGTAACTTAGATTAGTTTTTTTCTTCTCCACTCCCTAAATTACAGTTATGTTAATAATTTGTAATACAGTTGGATTTAATTGTTACAGTTTGAATTCCATTTTGAGTCCCCTCCCCCTATTCTGATTGTTATTAAAATTTTACATACAGTAAAATTTTCTCTTGGTGGAGTATAGTTCTATGGGTTTTGACAAATGTATGTTATACAATTTTAAGGTGTTTTTCTATGTCCATAAAACTGGAACTTTTTCTTGTAAATCTTTAGCCACTTCCACTTATTTTTCAAAGTGCCCGTGGTAATCTTTTGAACTGGTTATTCGTGAGGAAGCAAAGTTCTGCGTCTCTGCGTTTCACATGAACAGGAGGAGCTGAGCTATGTCTGTATAAAGCCACCACTCAAATTTGGTCAAATCATTACTTTCTATCACCTAAGCAACTGTGTCTGCATAATCAATTACATTGGCTGTGCCGCCAATCTATATCGACTCTTAAGACATCAACTAACTGGTGAGGGAAGATGTGTGAAATCTCAAGGGCTAGGAAAAAAAGAAGTGTTACAGGTGGCAGCTGGTCGGTTCTTCCTCCCTTTCTCTCTCTTTTCTGCAGCAAACATCTACCTATTGCCTACCATATTCCAGAAGTTTTTCAAGGCATCAGAATTACAATGATTATTAAGACCCAGGCCTTCTCCATGGGTTTCACAGCAGGTCAGGAAAATTGAAGATACACCACATGGAAATGGCATCCCCCCAACTGAGAAACGTGATAGCCTGAAATAATTATAGATCAGTGCAGAGAGTGCTTTGATAAGGGTAAACACCAAGTGATAGGGGTCCTCGGGTAATAGTCATCCCTCATGCTGGGAAGGTCCAGTGGGCAAAGAAGTCAGAGGAACTAACTAGCTAAGTAAGAGCCCCACATACACAAAGGCCTACAGACTAAATATCCTGGAACATTCCTAAGAAGTTCTGTACAGTGAGGAAAGGAATGGAGTCAGGTAGGGAAATGGTTGGAGACCACATTGGGGCAGTACTTACCAGAGATAAGTATGAAAGGGTTAGTGTACTTTGCTAAGGAGTTTGATTTCATTCTAAAAGTGGTCAATGATATCAATGAATAATTTTAGGGGTAAGTATATGACATGATCAAAGTTGCCATTTCTAAAGATGTCTCCATTAGGAATGTGCAAATGGACCAGTGAGGGAGGCAGAGGGGAGGCAGGGAGATTAATCAAGAGGCTTTTGTAATATTCCATGTAAGAAATGATGAAGATCTGGACTAGGACAATTGCAGAAGAGACTGAGCTCAGGTAATGGATTCTGGAGAGATCTAGGATGTGGCACTATAGGAGGTAGTGATGACAATTACCTGTGAAGAATGAAGAGAAAGAAGGTGTCAAGAATGATTCCCAAGTTTCTCTCTCAGACAGCTAGATAATCCTGTTGTTACTAAGGCTGTTTGATTTAAGACTATTTTGTTTTTAAATATCAGACATGGTGAGATAAGCACATTGTTTTTCTTCTAAATAAGTAGGGCTTTGCTAATATTACACAAATTCATTGAGGAGGGGTCAAATATAAGAAAGTTTCACTATTCATTCCCATCATTCCTAGGCCACACTGGAGAAGAAAGGAGAGGATCCCAGTCCCAAGGAGTGTAGAGGATTACAATTTCAGATAGGTTTGAGTTTGGTGTGTCCAGCAGGGTCATGAGTTGTGCAGCCAATGCAGTTGCACACAGCCTTGCACTCAGAAGGGTCCTGCACTCAATTTTAATTTCTGGGGATACCATTGTGAAATTTTTAATGAACTTATCTTTGAATTTATATTTTGAAAGTGAAATTCTATGAGATAATAGAGCATTCACTGGAGGTTTGGAGCCTCAGCTCATGTGTGGTCCTGCCTGCCCCTGCCTGCCCCTGCCTCTCTCCTCCCTGGGACAGGTTCTCAACCTCTTACTCCCTTAACCCCCTGGTGCCCTAGCCTCCTCTGATCTCTCCCTTCCCACCCCCACTCCATGACCTCAGTCACCCTCTGCCACTGGCAGGGTCCTGGGTGTAACCATGAGGAGGTTCAGGGTAAGGCATGTACCCCATTCTCCTCAAAGAAAGGGCAAGGCAGTGGCTGCTCCCACCCTAAGCTGTCAGCTCTCAGGCATGTTCAGCCAGTGACTTGGCAGGGACCTCTAGCCCAGCCCTTAGCATGTCTCAGTCTGGAGGTTACAATCCCTTGGGGGTCACTTCTCCTCTGTGGGTTATGAGAAATGGAGATTGACTGCTCTACTCCTTCTGGGACCCTGCATTTTTATTTTACACCCTGTGAATCATGTAAGCAACTCTTGGTGTTGGCTGATGACAAAAAAAAGGGTGGATGGAATTATTCTAACTCATATGTATCTTTCAGGAAATGAGATCTTTTCTTGTCCCATCAAAAGAGGAACAAGACATTCTACAGTGAGGTCAAAGAGGGTGTAAAGCAGAGACCAGGTCAGGGATGAATTCTATTGCTGTAAGCTTTCTGGGAGAGACTCAAGTCCTTCTTTTATGGGGTCAAGTGAGCATGATCCAGATTCTTATCGACTGTGGCCATTCTGGGGATGGTCTGCACCTATACAATAAGTTACAAATCATTTTTTTATTGCAGTAAAAAATGTATCATTAAATTTGTCAACTTAACCATTTTTGAGTGTATGGTTCAGTGTGTTAAATATATTCACATTATTATGCAATAGATCTCTAGAACATTTTTATCTTGCAACACTGAAACCCTAATCCCCCTAAAAACTACTTCTCCCTATACCCTATCTCCAGTCCTTGATAACCACCTTTCTACTTTCTGTCTCTTTGATTCTGACTACTTTAGATGCTTCATATGAGTGGGACCATATAGTATTTGTCCTTTTGTGACTGGTTCATTTTGTCAGCATAATGTCCTTCCGATTAACCCATGTTGTAGCATGTGAAAGGATTTCCTTCTTTTTTAAGGCTGCATAATATTCCATTTTTGCATGGTTATATCACATCTTCTTTATCCACTCATCTGTCTATGGACATTTGGGTTGCTTCTACCTCTTGGTTATTGTGAATAGTGCTGCAGTTAGTGCTACAGTGAACATGGGAGTACAGCTATCTAGTCAAGATCCTGATTTTAATTCTTTTGGATATATACCCAGAAATGGGATTGCTGGATCATACAGTAGTTCTATTTTTAATATTTTGAGGAACCTCCATACTGTTTTCCTTAATGGCTGCACCACTTTGAATTCCCATCAACAGTGTGCAAGGGTTCCAATTTCTCTACATTCTCATCAACACTTAATTTGGGTTCTTTTTTTTTTTTTTTTGAGAGTTGCCAACTTGTAATATTGCATTGTGGCTTTGATTTGCATTTCCCTAATTATTAGTGATGTTGACCATCTTTTCATATGCTTATTGACTGTTTACATATCTTCTTTGGGTAAATGCCTACTCAAATCTTTTGTCCACTTTTAAATCAGGTTATTTGGTTTTTTGTTGTTGAGTTAAAGTTTCTTAGATATTCTGGATATTAATCCCTTATCAGATATATGACTTGCAATTATTTTCTACCAATCTGTAGGCTGCTTTTCATTCTGTCGATTGTTTCCTTTGTTGTGCAGAAGTTTTTAAATTTGATGTAGTCCCCTTTACCTATTTTTAAATTTTATTCCCTATCTTCTCAATGTCATAATCAAGAAATTGTTGCTAAATCTGATGTCCTGTAGCTTTTCTTCTATGTTTTCTTCTAGGAGCTTAATAGTTTTAGGTCTTAGTTTCAGGTCTTTAATAACTTTGAGTTAATTTTTTGTAATGGTGTAAGGTAAGTGTCCAACTTCATTCTTTTACATGTGGACATCCAATTTTCCCATCACCATTTGATGAAGAGACTGTCCTTTCCCCATAGTGTAGTCTTGGCACCCTTGTTGAAAATCATTTAGCCACATATAAGATGGTTTGTTTCTATGCTATCTATTCTACTGCATTGGTCTATATATGTATCTTTATGATAGTACAGCATCGCCTTAACTGCTATTGCTTTGTAATGTGTTTTGAAGGCCGGGAATGTGAGCCTTCTGACTTTGTTCTTTTTCAAGATTCTTTTGGCTAGTCAGGGTTTCTCGAGATTCCATATGACTTTTAAGATGGTTCTATTTCTGTAAAAAAAAAAATGCCATTGGGATTTTGAAAGAGGTTGTATTGAATCCATAGACTGCTTTAGGTCCACAAATTAGTTTGAAAACATAAAACCACTCACAAATAGGTGTGCACGTAAAACTGGCAAAATATGAATATGGCTGATGAGTTTATCAATGTCATTTGTTTAAGATATTGTACTATAGTTAGGTTAGCTATTGTGCTATAGTCGGGGGAACTGGATGAAAGGCATAGAGAATCTCTCTGTATTGTTTCTTACAACTCGTGACTCTATAATTATCTCAAATAAAAACTAAAAACAAAGTCAGTTATACGCTATCATTTCAAACATACCATTAGCATCTAAATGCAAAATACTGTACACAGACAGCTTTATAGCTAAGACAAACCAGGCTTCACCTGCTTTAGGCAAGGGCCTGGTATTTAGTTGTAAACCTGTGGTTCCACCCCAAGCCCTGTATTAGTTATTGGTATTCCTTCAACATTACAGACCATGTAGATCCATTAGGCTATAATATATATCTGTGCTATAATAGGGATACTTGATTTTGTTAATTCTTCATCTACTTGATATATTTATATATTGGGCATCCACCATGTGCCAGGTATCATGCCAAACCTGAGAATACAAAGACGAAACAGATTGCCTTTGTAGTTGAGGATATTCCAGCAAGAAGACAGACAGATCCACAATTACAATTACAATGCTCATGGTAGATGCCAGGCAAAGGCAAACAAGGGTTTCATTGGAGGGCAATCAGAGTTAGGAAGGGAAGGTTTGAGTAAGTCTTCCTAGAAGAGATGATGTTAGAGAAAATTCTTAAAGGGTAAGTAGGAGTTTGATGAGTGGAAAAGAGGAGAAAGGAAATAAATCAGAAGGAAATAAAGTGGGCAGGCTGGAAAGCATGATAAATTGTGGTGCTTTGAGGAAGGGCAAGGAGATGCTGGAGCACAAGATACAGTGTAGTGGGGCCCTGAGGAGCCAGCCTGGGGAGTTGAGCTGGACCAGACCATGGAGCAGGGAGCACTTGTGCCTTATATCAAAGGAAGTGGGGAGCCATCAAAGAAAGGAAAGAACATGAATAATCCCATCTTCATCTCTCCTGGATAAACAAGGACAAGGCCTATAGATATTGCTTTTTAAATAATTAGGAATCAGTGAACTGTGAGATTAACTTTCTTAGTCGTTCCTTATCTCAGGCACAGTTTCATATGCAAGGCATTGGGACCACCAAGCCTCTAACAATTCCATTTTCTAGTTGATGAATTCAACAAATAAAAGGCAAAGAATATACAGCTGGTTTCTGATTCTCAATGGGAGAGGTGGCAGGGAGGCTTCTACAACACCACCAGCCCCAGAATCTATATTCTTGTCAATTCCTCTCCCTTCCTCATGGCTCTGCCTGCAGGTCCACAGAGACCTTCCAACCACTGTCCAGGGAGGCCGGTCAACCTTCCCTCCATGACCAGAACTGCAGAGCAGCTTGGGCCTCCCTGTTAAATTCTGCTTGTGAGTGGAGGACTTGAAGAAGTGGGGTAGGGTGGAGTAGGGTCAGGCATAGTTAGGTTTCCTGATGCTGTGGCCAAAAGTCTCAGAGAATCGCAGGTATCTTATGAAGGAGAAAGAAAATAACACATGTAGAACAAAACAAGATGGCATAATACCTGCCTCAAAGCTTGCAGTGGCAGTTTTGGCATTAGATTCTGCCCAGCTCAGTCCCCAGAATATGGATTCCCCTCCATGGAAGCATCTCATTGCTAAAAACCCTTACAAGATGTGTGAGAAACTTCTTCCCCCTTAAATGGCTGACTGAACAAATTTAACGGAGGCTGTTACCCATTGAGTTTGGTATCAAAGCTCTGAGATCTAGTTCTCTTTGAGTTTTTGCTTTCATCTGGAATCTCGCGCCCCTGCCCTCTTTGCTGCCGTCACTGCACAATGTCAAACAGCTGGAGTCTGGGCAGCACCAGAATCCAACTGTCTCAGCCTAACAAGTGAAGGGATGGGGGAAGAACAGATGGCGGGAGGAAGGTGGGGGTGTCGTGGAGGACGAAAGGGGGCTGTGCTTGCTTTAGAGAATCTGATATCTTGGAAAAGTGGTCTCACGTGGAATTCAGTGTCAATAGATTCTATTTGTCTAGGGCTTCGCAAAATCAAGCACACAGAAGTGGCCTTGGACTATTCTATTTTTCATTTCTCTAACCCAGCTTCACCTCTCACTCAAACTTTTACTAATTTTCCCTCCGTTTATTGAGTGCCTACCAAGGGTTTATATATACATATATACACATATATATGTATGTATACATATGTGTGTATATATATGTGTATATATGCGTACACATATATACGTGTATATACGTGTATATATGCGTACACATATATACGTGTATATACGTGTATATATGCGTACACATATATACGTGTATATACGTGCATATATGTGTACACATATACGTGCATATATGTGTACACATATACGTGCATATATGTGTACACATATACGTGCATATATGTGTACACATATACGTGCATATATGTGTACACATATACGTGCATATATGTGTACACATATACGTGCATATATGTGTACACATATACGTGCATATATGTGTACACATATACGTGCATATATGTGTACACATATACGTGCATATATGTGTACACATATACGTGCATATATGTGTACACATATACGTGCATATATGTGTACACATATACGTGCATATATGTGTACACATATACGTGCATATATGTGTACACATATACGTGCATATATGTGTACACATATACGTGCATATATGTGTACACATATACGTGCATATATGTGTACACATATACGTGCATATATGTGTACACATATACGTGCATATATGTGTACACATATACGTGCATATATGTGTACACATATACGTGTATATATGTGTGTATATGTGTACGTATATATGTGTGTATATATGTGTACGTATATATGTGTGTATATATGTGTACACATATATGTGTGTATATATGTGTACACATATATAGTGTATATATGTGTACACATATATAGTGTATATATGTGTACACATATATAGTGTATATATGTGTACACATATATAGTGTATATATGTGTACACTATATGTGTGTATATATGTGTACACTATATGTGTGTATATATGTGCGTATATATGTGTATATGTGCGTGTATATGTGTACACATATATGTGCGTATATGTGCGTGTATGTGTGCACACATATATGTGCGTGTATGTGTGTACACATATATATGTGCGTGTATGTGTGTACACATATATGTGTGTACACATATGTGTGTATGTGTGTACACATATATGTGTGTGTATATATATGTATACATATGTGTGTATATATGTATACATATGTGTGTGTATATATGTGTATACATATGTGTGTGTATATATGTGTATACATGTGTGTGTATATATGTGTATACATATATGTGTGTATATATGTGTATACATATATATGTATATACATATATATACACATATATATAGAGAGAAATAGTACATATATATTATTTCCAATATTCACAGAAACTAGGGTTTAGGGATGTAATTAATTTGTCTAAGCTCATGCAGTTTATTTAAGACTGGATTCAAACCCAGGTTTGTCTTGATTCCACAATATTCTTTTTTTTTAAATCTCATCCTCGGCCAAGCACAATGGCTCACGCCTGTAGTCCTAGCACTTTCGGAGGACGAGGCAGGTGGACCAGTTGAGCCCAGGAGTTCGAGACCAGCCAGGTCAACTTGGAGAAACACTGTCTCTACTAAAAATATAAAAAATTAGCTGGCCTGGTAGCAGGCACCTGTAGTCCCAGCTACTCGAGAGGCTGAGGCAGGAGAATGGCGTGAACCGGGAGGCGGAGCTTGCAGTGAGCCGAGATCACACAACTGCACTCCAGCCTGGGTGACAGAGTGAGACACTGTCAAAAAAAAAAAAAAAAATCAACTGGGCATGGTGGTGTGCGCCTGTAATCCCAGCTACTCAGGTGGCTGAGGCAGAGGTTGCAGTCAGCCAAGATCACACCACTGCACTCCAGCCTGGAAGACAGAGTGAGACCCTGTCTCTAAATAAATAAATAAAATATTCTCCCCCTAGGGTACACTTGTCCATAGGGAGCCTTGTGGGGATCTGGTGATTAATTCCTAAAAGTCAACGGAACATATAGCCAGTAGGAATGCCTGAGTTGACAGCCTGGGGCTAGAGAAGTCAGTCCCAGCCAGTTCAACTTGTATAAGGAATAGATGGCATCATACCAGGCTCACCTGTAGTTCTGCCTGAACCATGCAATTTAGGGTTTAATTATATGCTGTCTTGCATTGTTTCTACTAATTGTTGCATAGGTCAATCTTATACTTTCATTCATCATTCTTCCTTCAGTCAACAAATATTTTAGAGCAACTGGGCATATTTCTTCTCCGGCAGCCCTTGCAATACCCAGCATAGAAAGGTAAGCCAACTCAGATAACTAGTTAATGGTCCAGTCAAGAGCAAATGAGGGCTAATTTTCCTAATTATAAATTAATGGATTATGTTATGCATCTTGAAATTGTACTGAGATATTGCCTTAATAAATAGACACTTTATACACTCAACAGCTTGAATTTTAAAGCAGAAAGTTGGGTTCATGAATATCTCATTTCCAGTATCATTTATCAAGATAAAATGTCTTTATTCAAATATAAGCTTTTGAGAATTGTTATGTGTACAAAAGCCAATTTACTAATTATTGTTAAAACTGTGAATTTTGGTATCTCGTTTTTTTGTTTTGTTTTATTTTTGAGACGGAGTCTCGCTCTATCACCCAGGCTGGAGTGCAGTGGCACGATCTCAACCCACTGCAACCTCCCGCCTCCCGGGTTCAAGCGACTCTTCAGCCTCAGCCTCCTGAGTAGCTGGGATTATAGGCATGCACTACCATGCCTGGCTAATTTTTGCATTTTTAGTAGAGATGGGGTTTCACCATGTTGGTCAGGCTGGTCTCAAACTCCTGACCTCGTGATCCGCCCCCCTCAGCCTCCCAAAGTGCTGGGGTTACAGGCGTGAGTCACCGCACCTGGCTGGTATCTCATTTTTAATCTTAACCCATACATCAGAACTCCATTCTCTTCCTGTATTATAATATCCTTAGACTCTTACATTAGTTACAATTAGTAAGTTACCTGAGTTCTTGGAATGCACTTGAATGTCTCTTTCGAAAAAAGAAAAGCACTCCTTGGAAAGCCCATAAAATACTTCTTAATGGCTAGACAAAATTTGGGCATTTTCTAAACAGTTTTTTTTACTCCAAGAAGTAGACTGCAATTCATGAAATAGTTGTGAAGTAGTGTGTTTCACTGGAAAAATCTTGGGTTTGGAATTCGTACCACCATTTAGTTGTTGGGGATCTCAGGCATGTTATTTAATTTTCCTTATCTATAAAACGGAGATAATTGCACCTATATAGCACAAGGTCGTTATGGGGATTCAAGATGGAAGGTACACACAGAATCCAGGAGAGAGACTGGGAGAGGAAGGTGCTCAATCAACATTAGCTTATTTCTCAGAGGCTTGTTGAAAAGGTTAAATAAAATCATAAATATGATCCAGTTCATAGGGTAAGCAATTAGTGTCCAGCTCTTCCCATTGGAGTGTTGTTTCCACTAAAGTGAATATTTGGCAGTTGTTTTCTTTATTGTTCAGTGTAATCATTCAAACTAGATAATTCAAAAAAGTCTTCACTTGGGATCTTGTGTTTGATGATCTCATTGTTGCTTTTAATTAAAATAATCTGAGAGATGGAAATGTACATTGGAACCACTGGAGGACAATTTTGTAATACCAACTAAAAGCATTTAAAATGTTATATCCTATCCATTGATCCCAAACTCCTACTTACATGAATTTACCCTTAGGAAATAATCAGAACAAAAAGATTTATAGCTATATGTTTAGTCAACTGCAATACAGGATGATAATAAAAATGGAAACAATCTAAATATGTAACAATAGAAGAATGGTTGAATAAATAACAATCTCTCTCTTTGATGGGATAGTACACAACAGTTAAGTCAAATTTTGAAGATTACATATGGGGAAAATAATCATTAAAATGTTAAATTTAAAAGCATGATAACAACCTGTATGTACAATGAACCCAAATTTGTAAAATATGAAAGTACCAGATAAATCAGTGAAGAAGCTGGCTCCTGCCTGAATTACCAGATGCATTAAAAATTGTATAAAATATTGAATAAACTCACCCCAATTATGTTTCCCTTTAAATGTCTTCCAATTCTGATTCAATTAGAATCATATACTCAGTGTCGATAACGTGTTTATTTGTATTGATGAGAAACAAAAACAAGAAAGAAAAATGACTAGAAAAAACACTCCACTATGTTAATAACAATGTTATCCCTGGGTAGTAACTTTAAGTTGATTTTCTTCTTTTATGTGTTTTTATATATTTTCTAAATTTTTGTCAGTGCACATATTTTATAATCAGGAAAGCAGATTTATATTAAAACAGAGGAAAACATCATCAAGTCCTTCTTTCTTGTCTACATCTTAATAATTTTCTCAGCATAATCCTCTCCAGATATCTTTCACAGTCAAGGAGATCCCTGTTTATATGATACAGGTAGAGTATCTACAGCACACTGAGAGGAAACCACGTCTTTTCATGTCATTCACTGAATTCCTTCCAGTTTATTCTGCACAGCCTAGCAACATAGTGACTTATATAGACCTACAATCCCTACTCACCTCCCCACTCCTTCCCCCGACCAAGCACTTAAATTAATGTGATGATCACTTCCATACCAAATGCTTCCTTCTTGGTGGAGGCCCATAACATTTCCAAGAAAGCAAGGTGCTAGAGGTAAATCACCATCAACAGAATGGACAGTAGCAAAAAGCATCTTACAAAATCCAGACTCCACCTAACTGTTTTGAAATGGCTAGAGATGCTGGAATGGGTTGGGGTGGGTTAAGATAGAGAAACTAATTGAAAGGGGAGGAGGGAATTAGGCAAGAAATACCCTCCAGGCAAAATGGAGTGGGGAGAAAATTCAGATACGTTGTTCTTACAGGACTAGTAGTAATAAACACAATCACATTAATACAAAGAGCAATAAAAACAATAAACATATCTGAGGTACCAACAGTGTGCTTGATGCCGCCAGCAGAATTAAGTCCTCTTTATTAAGCTGTGATCTGCATTCTGCCTAAACTATAAGAAAGGTGAGCAGCAGGCCGGGAGCAGTGGCTCATGCCTGTAACCCCAGCACTTTGGGAGGCTGAGGCGGGCTGATCACCTGAGGTCAGGAGTTCGAGACCAGCCTGTCCAACATGGTGAAACCCCGTCTCTACTTAAAAAAAAAAAAAAAAAAAAATTAGGCTGGCGTGGTGGCAGGCACCTGTAATCCCAGCTACACAGGAGGCTGAGGCAGGGAGAATTGCTTGAATCGGGGAGGTGGAGGTTGCAGTGAGCTGAGATCATGCCACCGCACTCCAGCCTGGGTGAGAGAGCCAGACTCCATCTTAAAAAAAAAAAGAAAGAAAGAAAGGTGAGCAGCCTGCATGCATGAAGGAACAAGGCAGTGTGTCATTCTCCTGACTAAATGGTGCTGGTAGGGACTGTTACATTCTTTGTGTTCTGATGCTTTAACTCAGAGCCTAGGGCTGTGTGGACCCAAAGACCAGAGTAAGAGAATGGAGAGTCCTAGGAGAAAGATGACAGAAGGGGTAGAAGATATCTTTGAGATGTCAAGCAACGAATAGTATATACAGGAATATAAAAGAATGAATCTGAGACCTTCATGCATCACGTTCTCATTGAGTGGTACTTGGAATCATCTTTGAAAAACAGAAGGCTGGATACGCTGCTTGGGTCCCTGGGGAGAAGGAGTGTTATCACCGCAGAGGAAGCTGGTTGACCCATTCCCTTGGGGGAATTAAAAGTTCTGTACCCAGGGTGGACCCCAGGCCTTGTAGTCCCGAATTGTGCCTCAGAAGGAGGACAAAAGAAAGTGGAAGCTAATATAGTCAATGACTGGAAAGAAAAATAGGTCTTTGAGAATGTTGGGGGAGATTGTTAGAGATTAAAAGGGAAGGAAAATTAGGATGATTAAGTAGGAAAAAGAAATGTAGGTGGATAATTCACAGAGAGAGTTCAGAGTCCTTTTCACCTTCTTGCTGAAAATGGATCATCCCCCAGATCCATTTTGCCAGAGGAACATGCCTAAGAATCCAGGCACAGAGCTGAAAGTACTTGATAAATCAAAAAGGAAATTGGCTTCTGCCTGAATGACTAAATATCTGAGAAAAAATAGTGCAAAATATGGAATAAAATACATTTATGTTTCCTTTGTAAAGGTCTTTTGGTTCAGATTCAATTAGAGTCCTATACTCAGTGTAAAGTATGTATGTTTACTGACAAGAAACAAGTTAATAAAAAACAAAACAGGGCCGGTGAGGTGGCTCACGCCTGTAATTTTAGCACTTTGGGAGGCCAAGGTGGGCAGATCACTTGAGGCTAGGTGTTCAAGACCAGCCTGGACAACAATGGTGAAACTCCGTCTCTACTAAAAATACAAAAATTAGCCGCGCATGGTGGCAGGTGCTTGTAATCCCAGCTGCTTGGGAGGCTGACACGAGAATCTCTTGAATTCAGGAGGCAGACTTTGCAGTGAGCCGAGATTGCACCACTACACTCTAGCCTGGGCGACAGAGTGAGACTCTGTCAAAAAACAAACAAACACACACACACACACACACACAAAACCCCCAGAGGCCCAGAAAGGTTAAGTGACTTTTCAAAGTCACAGTGGCTTCCTGACTCCCAGTGAAGCTGTCCTGCCACACAGGGAAGGCAGCACCCCCATTCACCCTACTACTAGCCTGGCTGTCTTATTTCCAGGACAGCTTCCTCACCAGCTTGGCACAAACTCCCAGTTCACTTTAAACAAATGGCTTAGCCCTGCTGGGTCTTGGTTTTCTCAGCTGCAATGAAGATACGGAATGGATGACCGCTCACAACCTGTGCTTCATTCCTAAAAAATAAGAAGGGAATCCAATTTGCCACCAACTCAACATTTGCCTTCTCACTGCCCTGGAAAGGTAGTTTTTAAAACGTGGCCCCTGACCAGCAGCATCGGCATCACCTGGGAACCTATTTGAAATGCAAATTCCCAGGTCCACCTACTGAATCAGAAACTCTGGAGGTGGGGCCCAGCAAAGGGATTTAGCAAGCCTTCCAGGGAGTCCTGCTACAGCTCAAGTTTGAGAACCACAGCTCTGAAAGTTTTCTGACCAACACACACGCGCGCGTGCGCGTACACATACACACGCATAGGTAACTAACTTTTCCGTGGCCACTAGCACCCCCAACCCATGCCCCCAGACCCAGCCCCAGCTCTCCCTCCCCATTCCTCCCTGCTCCATCCTGGGATGATGAATGGAGGTCAGGGCGCTGTCAATGGACGACGCGGCAAACCCTCCCCAACCGACCGAGGGGGTCGGGGGAGGCTGCGTTAAGGCTTCCCTGAGATTGGTTTCCTTATCATTTTCTCCACCGCCGCTGTCCCATTTTCTGATGAGTTTGCTTTTAATGATTTATCCAACAGTTTGTCTTGCAGAAGAAGAAGACCATTGAGAGGTGGGTGTCAGGAAAGTCTTGGAAGAGACTAGGCGAAAGGAGGGAAGAATTGTACATGGAAGAGCAAGGGTGCGAGGTGAAGCTAAAGAGAAAGTGAAGGCTTCAGGGGAGGCCCCCTGGGTTCGGGGAAAAGGGAGAAGATGGTGCTTTTGGTATGGGAAAGCAAAAGAAGTTGGAGGAGAGCGCGGCTCTGAGGCACAGCAAAAACTGGGTGTTAACGGGAAAACTGCCCTAGAGTTTGGGGGACTTTTTTTTCCAGCTTCCTTTCCAAGACTTTTTCTCTGCTCCATTTTGCTCCTCCCCCTCCTCCCAGCCTCCTCCACTCCCTCCTCCTCCTCGCACGGTAATGGGAGGCTCCTAGGCAGGAGAAGCAAAAGAAGGAATTGTTTGCGAGTTCAGTCATCCAAAAAGCTTCTTCCATATGGAGGGACCGGGTGCGCTGGGCGCGGCGTCCCCTGCGTTGTCCTCCTGCTGCCGCCCCCGCGGCCGCCGCTTTCTGCCGCGGGGACCCTGAGCCCCGGCCCGCCGGTGTCAGCCGCCGCGCGCGCACAGACACACACAGAGACACACACACGCACACACAAATACACACAGAAGAGACACACGCGCACACACAAATACACAGAAGAGACACACGCGCACACACGGCGCGCACACCCTCACGCCCGCCACAGCCACAACGCGCCCGCACGCGCCCTCCCTCTCCGGCCCGCAACTTCTCGGTCCTCGGCTCCTTTGTTGCTCCAGCCGCGGCCGCTCGCCCGTGTTGTGTGTCCCCGGTGTCACCGAGCGTGTTGTGTGTCCGTGCGGCGCTGCGCTGTGTGGCTCCCTCGCGCCCACCACGCTGGCCCCCGGGCCCCGGCTCGCCCTTCCCAGGCGCCGGCTGCAGCAGAGGTGAGTCACGTCGCTGAAGTTTGTTTTCGTTTCATAAAAAGTTGTGTTTATTGTTGGTTCGGGAAGAGGAGGGGGCGGGAGGCGGCCGCAGGCCGAGGCAGCGCCAGCGAGTGGCTGCCGGGGGACGTGCCGGCGGCGGGAGCCGGGTCCCAGCGCTCGGCCGGGCGCCCGGGGCTGGGAGCTGCGGCCGAGGCTGGGCGCGCCGGGCGCCGGGCGGAGAAGTTGGGGCTAGGCGGGCAGCGGGGGTCCCGCGGGCTGCAGCCGCTACGGGGCCCAGGGGCGCCGCATCTCGTTCCCTGCCGCAGCGGTCTGGCCGGGCGATGGTGGTTTCGCCTCCGCGGTTCCCGGAAGCTTCTCGGGTGGAAGAAGGATCCGGCCAGCCTCCCAAACTTCCACCGAAGGTTGACACCAGCGCCCCGGCCCCATGCTCCAGGCCGTGGGGGGAACCCGAGGCGTGGCGGCAAATGCGTAGAGTCACTCAACACGCACTCGGCCTCTTTGGAGGGTGAGGGTTTCTCATAGTTGGCGTCTTCTAAAGGAAAAACACTAAAATGAGGAACTCAGCGGACCGGGAGCGACGCAGCTTGAGGGAAGCATCCCTAGCTGTTGGCGCAGAGGGGCGAGGCTGAAGCCGAGTGGCCCGAGGTGTCTGAGGGGCTGGGGCAAAGGTGAAAGAGGTGTGTGTGTGTGTGAGAGAGAGAGAGTTCGTGTGTGCGTGTACGTGTGTGCGCGCGCTTGTGTGCGTGTTCGCGCCAGCAGCGTCCTCCTGGGGTTTTTGTTGATGTAACTGTGAGAAGGTGTGGGAAATGAATCTCTGGAACCAGTGGGACGGGGCTGTAGGGAGGGCAGGGAACCCAGGAAGAATTTTCATGGGGGTGTTGAAGGGCCTGCTTGACTTTCAGGATGTTCAGTATTAATTTGCTTTTCCAGGTGATGGGAGAATGCTGAGGGATGAGAGGCAGGCAGACCTGAAGGAGTTAATGGAGTCTTGGGGATTTGTTTGGCAGAGTTTTGTTTTGGGGATGGGGGTGGCAGTGCCAGAGTTGCTTGGAACAGAGTTGTGCTTCTCCAGAGATGTGGCAGTAGAGCTAAGAATACCGAAACCACACACCAGCAATCCCAAACAGGCACTTTTTGGGTGTGGTGGGGTGTTCTGCTGCTCCCCTCATCCCTTCTCTGCAAGTTCAAATGGGTTCGCCTAAGTTTTTGACCCAGAGTTACCTCTTTGAGTGGACTGAGTGAAGATTATATTTTGATTTCAAGCCCTTGTGCCACCTGCAGATGCACTGTGCCCAGCACACATTTGTCACCTAGTTCTTTGTTGTCCAGAACTCGGTACACATTGACCATTGGATGAATGTCATTTTAAAACTTCTTCAGTGTGCAGACATTTCTGATTTATTCCACGACTGGGTCTTAAACAGACAGCCCAGCTCTGTGACGGTTTTTTTCATCCCTTTGGTTACAGCCAATAAATCAATCTTCGTTTTCTTAAGGGCAGCATGGAAAATATTAAACCACAGTCTTGGGCTGCTTGTGGGGGCTAGGATGCCCATACATCTGGGTGACCTGTTTTCTGAACTTAAAGTAAATCTGAGGCAAGAGGTTAGCCATTCTGAGGTGTGTAACAGGTTTCCCAGAAACATTTCTGAGGTCTTATAATTGGTACTTTTTAATGGTCTCATAATTGAGACCCAGAAGCTTCTCGTGGTAATCTGAAAGCACCTTGGGGTCAGTGGGACAGAGGCTGGGCAGAAACAGCAGTAGAGTTATTATTTTCCTGCTATGAGTTTTTCAAATGAGTTTATGCAAAGAGGTAAAATGAAAGAAAGAAGAGTTGCCTCATTGGGCCACTTTGCTGATACTGTCCTCCCCTGTATAGATTTGTCACTCAGAATTTGGGCCTTGAGGAGGCTGGAGGGTGTCTACACACTTATGAAGCCTGAGGATTGAGACCTCAGACACTGCCTCTTTTATCCTCTATTGAGATACTTCAGAAATGCTTCACTGTAAGAGACATTCGCTAGGGAGCAGTTGTCCGCCACGCCATAGGCCACTGGCTTCACTTGGGAAAAGAGGTTGCTAGAAGCCAGAATGGTTGATTCTTTGACTACAACTGGAGAGGGAGGGTGTGGGGAAAAAATAGAGAGGACTCTGCTTAGCTGTTAATTGGTGAGCCAATTCTTGGTAAGCTGTGTGATTTATGTTCCTTTCCACCCTCCAAATGGGTCCAGAGATTTTCCTTTTTGAAGTGCTTTTTCAAGTGTTTGGGATCCCGGCTGTCTTCAACAACATGGTTTCCATGCCCTAAGAATGAATAAGAGATTTTACCCATGAAATAATTCAGTTGACTTTCACATGGACCCCCCACGGTTTGAAAAAGGAGAGCAAGAAGTGAGCCTGATGTGTCATAGTGTTCCGTGTCCCCTAGGGGGTCTGGGTTCAAATTTCGGCAAAGCCACTGATGTGGTTAATGAATTAGGGTTTATCTCTGTGTCTTTCAAACTACAACAGAAAACTCAGGTGCACCAAATAATTGTTATCCAATACCTTGTGGCCTCTGAATAAGAAAATGTTAACTTGGCACCAAAAGATGTTATATATTTGGAAGTTGCTTTCTTTCCTCCAAACTCTAAGCCCTCTTGCTATCTGGGAAAATATGGGACAGGAGAAAAGAATTGAAATTTGAGAGGGAGAGGAAAGAAAATAATATGTTCCATTTAGAAAAATCTATTTACTTTAACATATGTAACTTCTTGTCATCTCCATACTTCAATTCAGCAAACATTTTTAGTGCATCAGGCACCAGGCTGAAAGCTTCCTTGTCCCAGGAAAGTAAGCTTTATTAGTCAAACGATGGTTCCTCCTCAGTTTTTATTTATTGCACAAGCATCTACTTCTAATTAAGAAAATGTTTTTAAAATTATCCACAATCCTATGGACTTGTGTTGCTCATCATGTGCATGAATACTTTTTACATAGTTGTGATAAGAGTATGAACTTCTGTCATCAGACAGCCCTGAAGTGTCTCTACATTTTTGACTAAAGACTCAGAGAACAGATGTAGCCAACTACTTTGCTGTTGGTTGGAAAGACCCAAATCCTAAGTGTGCTCCCACATGGAGCCTTAACATGTAACATTTTCATAATTTATGAGGTTGACTCAAATATTTGGGGTTAGGGGGTGGGATGGGAGAGGGTGTTTGTTTTTAATCTATAAACCCGTGTTTATGAAAAGCTTGCCTAAGGAAGGTTTTGCTTCTTTGGAGCCCTCAGGGTTGGTAACGGATAGAGAAGAGGAGGTGGAATGCAGGAAGGAAGGTTTAGAGGATCCATCTCAAATGGCACTGCCTTTAGGAGGGTTAGGAAACTGGGGTTGGAATCTAAGCTCTGCCTGTGAACTCCATTCACACTGACTCAAACCACTGAACTAATCTATTCCTACATCTCTACTGCCACCCAGTTAGACACCTTCCCCAAGTTTGCCTGCTCTTTCCTGCCCTTCCTTTTATTACTCCACCATCTTTTTCATTCCTGCTACCACCAGACTTGTTGATGCCCTTGACAATTGTTGCTGGCACGCGGCTGGGCCCCCAGTGCCAACCTATGACCATCCCACCCATTCTCCATGAGTCCT
Source organism: Pan paniscus (assembly GCF_029289425.2). Classification (NCBI taxonomy): domain Eukaryota; kingdom Metazoa; phylum Chordata; class Mammalia; order Primates; family Hominidae; genus Pan; species Pan paniscus. Next base: position 111,210,998 of record NC_085926.1, read on the forward strand.
ATAATCAAGTCACCACCCAGCTTTAAAACAACCTAGGTTTAAAACCCTAATTTCTTAAAGCTCTGCTGTATAGCTCTGTCCTACCTCATGATAGTATTACTTCAGTAGGAGCCACTTTCTCCAATCTAGCAGCTGACCCTTGGTTTTTGCTGAGTTCATTCCTTGCCCTCTGTATTATCACCCCAAATCCCTTCCATGTAAGCCTGACTAATTTTATATGAGGCCTGTTTATAATGTGTTCTTAAGAAATGTTTGATGACTATTGATGAAAATGGACTGCTGAACATAAAGGTAATTGTTTTGTAAAGTATAATAATTGTTCTTAATCCGTTGTTCATTTCAGCAGGGAGCCAGGAAACTGGACATTTCGGGAGGCCTATGGTCTTAGAAAAATCGCTTTTCTACTGTTTTCTTATTTATAAAATGTATTGATAAGGACTTACTATGGTTTATAGTAATGCACCTTGTAAAAAGCCAATACTTCAGAACTGTTTATTTTGTTCAAAAGATGAGATAATTCTCTTTTTCCTCAGTTTCAGAACAAGCTTCCTGGAACCCATGACCCATGAAGTCTTGTCAACATTTATACCATCTGAGGGTAGCAGCTTGAAAGTAGAAGAAGTAGGTGAGGTTTTCTGTTCAGTCTGATAGCTCTGGCCTATTAGGTCAGCCATTTGTTCATGTTTTGTGTTACCACTTAGAGATAGTTTTTCTCATCCTCAAGTATTGGGAGTCCAGCTTTGAGTGGAATCTGGACTAAACTTCAGGTTAGTTCTAGTTTGGTTCATATGCTCTTTTAGTCAAAGCCTGTGATGGCTATGTGAACCCCCTTGCTCTGTGGCAAGCTCTGTCAGACATGTTAGATACAAACCGTTTACTATGGGATTTGGAGTCCAAGCTTGCTGTGAAAAAGTCCCGCGTAGGTTTGGGTGAGGAAAGCCATGTGTTTATGTCTCTGTCAGTGGTATCACAGCAAATGCCTTGTGGTCTGATGTACTGGGCAATGTTTATCTCACAAAAATCAGCGGGATTGTGATTCTTCCCATCTTCTGAAATAAAGTTAGGAAATAATTTCTCTTTTCCTAATGGTGAATTTGGCCTTCTCTTCAAAGAAGGCCTTTGATGTTTGGGACAGGATTATTGGGCAGTAAGAGGAAATCAGAGCAGAAAGACACAGTTAACCTAATTCAGTTGCCAGAGAAAATGTTGAGGAAAGTCTCAACCCGTTCTGCTGGTTAGCAACAGGAAAGTGCATAATATGGGTAGGGTGGGTAGGGTTGAAGAAAAATTACCCGAAGCTGAGCAGTGGAAGGTAGAGCAAAGAATGTTTATTCTTCTTCAAAGTGAGTTTGGACAGTATTGGACAAGATGAAGGTGGTGAAGTAGGTGGAGGTTGGCGCCTTCATCCTTTCAACAAGCTTTTATTGAGTGCTTGCTGTGTGCCTGGCATCAGGTGTGGGCTGGCAGGAATTAATACCAGAGCCCATGCGCCATCCAGAATCCTATTACTGACCTGAAGGGAAACGCAGAGCACTGCAATGCAAACTCTAGGGTTGAAGTGCTTGGAATGGGTGCATTAAGAAAGACTTCTTGGCCTGGCAAAGTGGCTCATGCCTGTAATCGCAACACTTTGGGAGGCCAAGGTGGGAAGACTGCTTGAACCCAGGAGTTCCAGGCCAGCCTGGGCAACATGGCAAAACTCTGTCTCTACAAACAAACAAACAAAAATTAGCCAGGCGTGGTGGCATGTGCCTGTAATCCCAGCTCCCTGGGAGGCTGAGGCGGGAGGATCCCTTGAGCCCAGGAGGTTGAAGTTGCAGTGAGCTGAGATGGTGCCACTGCACTCCAGCCTGGGTGACAGAGTGAGACCCTATCTCAAAAAAAAAAAGAAAGAGAGATGGGAGATGGGAGAGGGAGAGGACTTCTTGAGAGAGAGAGGAGTTGCAATCTCAGGCAAAGTCTTAAAAGCAGAGATGGGACCAATAGTACCAAAGTGTTCTTTTATCTCTCCTTATATGTGTTGTTCATTATTTTCTTCCCTAAAACTCATTTTCCTCAGTGAATGATAGGCCTAAGTATGCTTGAGACACAACATTTCACGTTCAGAATAGTTTTTTTTAAAATACTTTTTGGAAAGTTAAAACCTGGTATCAGCATTAACTGTGCAAAAACACAGAAATCTGGGTCTTAAGTTCCTAAAACCAATTATTGAGTAGCTTTCGGGGAGAAAAGGAGAAGTGTGTGTTTTTGTAAAAATTTTCATCTACATGAGATTTTAGCTGAGAATCCTAGAAATACATGCCTGAATTCAGCTTTTTACCTTTCAATTCCATTTGCCATTTGTTTTACCGTCTGTGGCTCTGAAATCATTCCCACAGTACCAAGTGAGGAGACATTTATTTTAAGGACGTGAAAGTTGCCGGGCTCTCAAGTTGCCCAGAAACTTCCTTGACTGCTAAGAGGAAGATAGCACACAGGATGGGAGCTACAGGTGAGGAAAGCGGAGCCTGTGGAACTGGCTGGCCGTGGAGGCCTTGGAGCCCCTGCCACCAAGTCTAGGTTGGAACTGGACTTTGGAAGAGAGCCCTCCCCCACCTTCCCTAGCTCTGCCAGTATTTTTCCAGATTACTCCCAGCCAAGTGCCTTTACTAGTCTGAGCTTACCTAATATTACAATCCTAGCAGGTTTATTAGGTGTGGGTCACAGTTAATTGGAGAGGAAAATTGGGGAGTTCTGGGTTTATTCATTTTTCTGTGAAAGCAGAGGCTGCTCTGTCTTTCTGTTTTCGGTCTTATGACTGTCATTTCATAGTGGTGTGAGGGGAGCTCTTCCCTCTTACATAGCTGTGCCCAAGTGAGAGAGACTTAAAAATGCAATCAGTCAACACAGTGCCCTCTTTTGCAAGTGAGACCACATCAAGTCATGGAAATTCACAGCTGTTTACCTCTGTCATTATGAATGGATGTTTTGTAGTGAACAAGTTATATATGAATCTGCTGTATTATAGCCAAGAGTCTAATGGATCATCCAATGTACAGACTTCTGAAATAATCACCTGCAACCCTGCCTTCAGAATTTTGGTGGTCTGCCATCTGTGAAGGCCCCACAGTCAGGTGCTTTTCATTCTATAGGCTTCTGTTGCAGAGCTGGAGGCTGGGAAGTTAGGCCTGGCTTTGCCTGTCTGGACTGTGGCAGCTTGCCAGCAAGTTTCACTGGGTGGTCTTCAACAATGGGAGAAGGGGGGTGGGGGAGCTCAGCTCTCCTCCCCAAAGAGGAACAACAAGGTGGCTTTCTATAGGTGGGTTTTGCATTGGCAACCAGTCCCTTTGTCACTGACACACCATATAGGTCTTGAGTGTGGGTGAAAAGAATTGAACAGGTTGCCCAAAGGTGGTATTGTGATGGGGTTAATGTGTGTTCCAGATTTTACAAATGAAGCCTTGTGTTTATGTGGCAAGCCTCCCTCCCAAGAGAAGGAGCACACACAAGCAGCAGGTACCCTTCATCATGTGAGGGAAGAATTATTATTCTCACTTGGCATGGGAGACGCAAACCTCCCGGTGCAGGCTTTCACCCCATCGCTTAGGGAATTAACGGTGGACCTGGAGGGCAAACTGAGGTTGGCTTGTCAGTGCCAAAGAGGCAGAGCTACCTGCCTCCACTGCCCTTCCAGCGATGGAGAGAATGTAACTGCCATTTAGTGAGCACCTACTGTGTGCCAGGCCTTGTGTTAAAGCACTCCAAGCATTATCCCTGCAATCCCCCAGCAGTCCTGGGAAAGTGGGCATTATTATCCTATTCCGCAGATAAGGAAGCTGAAGCTTAAATAATTGTAGGGACTTGTTCTAGTCTCACAGCTGGTAAATGGCAGAGCCAAGATTTCATTGCAGGTCTGCCGAGTCCAAAACTCAAGTTTTTCATGAAAAAGAAACGAAGCAAGCTTTCCCGCAAAGCAGAGCTCTTCTAGCTTTGGGAAAACTGTGTCTTTTACAGCTAACAAAGTGTAAGGGGTAGGTGAGGGTCTTTATAAGACTTGCTGTTAAGAGACTCAAATTTAAAACTGGGACTACAGCTAGGAGATTCTGAATGGCTCAGCAGCAGCCCCACAAGAGAAGCCAGGCTTTGTGGCTTGGCTAGTGTCAGACTTTGCAGCCAATGGCTTTGTGGCATAGCTGGTGTCAGACTTTGCAGCTAGTGGTGAAAGCGACCTCCATCTTAGGTTTCATCTCAGAATATGTCTCTTGAATTTTTCCCCCCTCCCCTGGGATGTTGTCTGAATTGGCTGTCCTGAGTCTGCTTCTTCTTCATCTGCCAGATGAATCCTTTTGCTCCTAGGATCTCTGCAAGTCTGATCAAGCAGGTCCTCCATGCTCTTGGTGGGGTGAGGGGGAGAAGATATTTGGCCCAGTAGATGCTTTTTACTGGTCAGGAGAAGTGGCAGCTTGTACAGAAAACACCCTGGGGAAGGAAGTAGCAGCTTTGACAGACAGGTAACTGACAGAAGATGGTACCTTCCAGGCAAATACTCATAGAGCAGCCACCAGAAAGAATTCGACAGGCAGTTACCTGCAGAACAGTAACGCAGACCTCTCTACTGGCTTAGGAGAGTGATGGCAATTTGGCTGCAGAGGACATGTAGTTAGTTACCCTTGTTCCTTGTTTTTTTGTAACAAACATGGAAAACCTGAAGCCACGGTTTTCTGGGTTTGGGGGCACACAGGACACCTGGGTTTAAGATATAATTATGTGACCAGCTACTTGGGTAATGGAAATGAGGTCATGGAAACTCAGTGTGACTTTATTTCCCTGTTTTTATATGCTGCCTACTCGAACATTATGAGGAAGCAGTGAAATGGGAGAAGCGTTCCTCTAAACGTGAGAAGTGCCTTCTCACCCCAGAAGCCCAAGGCCGTTGGCTTCTGTGCTTACCCAAGTTGAGTTAGGAGATGAGAAATTGTAGGGAACTGGCCAGAGGTTAGAGTCTGGGGACAAGGGATTCATCTGCTTCTGTGGTTCTGTTTTTATTTCTCAGGGCAGGAGCCTGGATTAGAGGCATTTTGGTCGTATTGTCAGAGACCCTCCTGGATCCCTCCAGACAAGCTGCCTTTCCCAGCCTTGTGGGATCGGGCAATGTAGGGTCTCAGGTCCAGGAGGAATTGAGAGAGGAAGAGGACTCGTGGCCAAATAATTCTGGTTAACATTCTTTTTTGAGAGAGGAAGGAACAGAAGGCATCTGTGAAGTTTCCGGAGTTCCCATCTGGGAGAACAGAAGTCGGGAATGAATCTTATTAGAAGAAGGGTGGAGTGCTGGGAAAGATGGCTGTGTTGCAGGAAGGAGCCATATTTCTGGAGCCACTTCCAGGTTTGAGATTGTGCAGCATCCTGGTTGAGGGGAGGCTTTGGAACCAGACAAGCCTGGGTTTCAGTTCTGGCTTTGCCAGTCGATAGGTATGTGACCCTAGGCAAATTACGTAGACGCTGAGAACCAGTTTCTTCGGGTTATTGCAAAGAAGAGGCAAGATAATTCACATAAAGCACACGAAATGCGTTGGGAGCAATCTGTAGAAGGTAGCTGTTATTATTAGGGAAGGAAAGAGGAACAGAGTGAAAGGAGGGTTGCTGGTAGGATTGGGCAGCTAGAAGGATGAGCAGGTGGGAGAGCCCACTGATATAGTCCTCACTGGCTCAGGGTTTACGGAGAGAAAGAAATGTGAGGATGGAGAGATAGAGGAACACATGGAGGGGCAAGGCCCTGCCTCAGGTGCACCGTTGGATGCCAGTCCTTGGTCCTGGTCACTGGGTAGATAAACCCCCCGTGCCTTCCCCTCTGCTTCTTCCCCAACTCAGTGTATCCCATTCTACCAGGTGTGCCAAAAATCTTGGAGTCATCCTTGACTATGTTCTTTCTCTCATGCTCCACTTTAAATTGGCCAGTAATATTGGCCTTGCCTTCAAAATGTTTCCTGAATTCTGTACCTTCTCACCGCCCTGTCTTCTATCAACATTTCTGGCTTGGATTATCAAAATAAGCTTCCTAATTGTTCTCTCTGCTTCCACCCATTCTTCATAGAAAAATCAGTGTCACACTTTTGAAACAAAAGCTAGACAAGGTCACTTCTGTGCTCAGAACTTCCATGGCTTCCTGTTTGATTAAGAGAAAATATCCAAACACCTCACTCCTTCCCTCTCAGGGGTCCTCACCTCACCCCTTCCCTCTGAGGCCTCCCTTCCCCCCTTGCCTACTCCCACAGCCATGTTAGCCTCCTCATTGCTGCTCACACTGGCTGGGCAGCCTCCTCCCAGGGGCTGTGTGCTTGCATTTGCCCACTGCCTGGAAGGCTTCTCCCCAGATGCCTGCACAGCACCCTCCCTCATTTCATTCAGGCCCCCTGCTTCATGGTCACCTAAACCTGACCGCACTTTATTAAACAGCACTCCCACCATCATTCTCTCTCCCTTCAACCTAATTTCTTTTCCTCCATGTTATCACCTCCTGGCTCGTGTTTATTTGTTCTTTTGGTTACTGCCTGCTTCCCCTCTAGACTGAAGATCAGTGGAATCAGGGACTTTGTTTTCTTCCTCACTGTCTTCCCAGTGCCTAAAATAGAACCTGGTTGGTAAGTGGTGCTCACATTTTTTTTTTCATTTTTGCTAGTTTGCAGGCCTTTTCTGAATCTCAAAAGCGATGTAATAGGAGTTTCAAACAAAATGAAATAATTACATATAGATTTATGTAAGAAAATGCATTAAATGCATTCTGGAGTATATGTATATGGGGGGAAAATAGGAGAGATGTCCCGAGAATGCTACTGTTAAGAGTATCTGTTTCAGAGAAGCCAGGAAGCAGTGTGCAAGGCTGCAACAGAAAGAGCCCAGTTTTCTTCTCTCTTCCTCAAGGTAACTGCCCTCAGGAATGTCCGTGGGTGTACCGGTTGCTCCATGTCGGGGGATGTAAGCATGGATGCCCTGTCTGCCTTTCTCATCATTCACTTAAGAGGAATCTGTTGAACGTCTGCTTTGTGCACAGCACTGTGCTAGGCCTGGCTAGGAGACGCAGGGGGGGCCCAGCTCACACTCTCATACCACCAGCAGTTTGCAGTCCTCTTTTTTATCTGGGATTTCCTGAGTGTGCCTGGGCCATCCACTTTGCCGCCCTCCTCCCTTAGCAACCTGAGTTGATTGGACTTCTGTTGAATCTGGTTTGGAACCATAAGCCAAGTACAGGGGGTGAATTTTAAAACAGTTTAGTTCCCCACACACCAGAGAGGCTGGTAGGGCTGGCCCTGTGCCAGGCACACAGGTGACAGACGGTCCCTGCCATTGGAGAGCCACAGGCCATGGAAGTAAGGAACTGCACATTGGGATGTTCACCCAGTGGGGGACAGATCTGACTTAAATTGTGTCTCAGTCACTTCTGACTTGGTTCTAGATTTGGAAGCTGAGAAAAAATAAAAATAGGGATAAAGATCCTAAGAGGTCTTGTGCTGACACCAAAGGTGGACAGATGTGCCTGAGAAATTACACAGGCAAATCCCAAACCCCACATGTAAGCCTCTCAGGGAACTGGGAGAAGAGCCCAAGCCTCCAGCTCCAGTTTTGTTTTGTTTTGTTTTGCTTTTAATTAGTAGCCCTTTTTAAAAACAATTTCAGGTTTATAGAAAAGGTTAAGCAAAAAAGTCCTATACAGACTTGTCGTTCCAATTTCCCCCAATCACTTAACCCCCACCAGGGTCCCCTATTATTAACATCTTATGTTGGTGCAGTATATCTGTTACAATTGATGAGCCAATATTGACACATGATTATTAAGTAAAGTCCATAGTTTACATTAGGGTTCACTCTTTGTGTTGTACATTTATTGGGTTTGACAAAATGTGTGATGACATATATCCACCATGAAAGAATCATACAGAATAATAGTTTCACTCCCTAAAAATCCCTTGTGCCCCACCTATTCATCTCCCCCTCCCTCCCCCAGCCCCTGGCAACCGCTGATCTTCTATTGTCTCTCTAGTTTTGCCTTTTCCTGAATGTCATGCAGTTGGAATCACACAGCCTATGCCTTTTCAAGATCAGCTTCTTTCACTTGGCAATCCCCTTCAGTTTTAAGTATGGCTTTCTCTCCTTCCCTGCCCCATACACACTTCCAGCTGGGGAGCAGAGACTGAAAAAGGAGCCCAAAGCTGTGTGCTGAGACCCCTCGCCCGCAACCAGAGCCCTGCAGGTCTGCAGTGTGGTCCCTTTATCAGCTTCCACTGAGCATGCCGGCCCTGGCGCTACTGGAGTTTAGCCCAGGCTGGTAAACTGTCAGGAGCTGCATGTGTTTGGGTTCCACATCTGGAAGTATCAGCTGTGCAGACCTTCCCATCCCATCCCTAAACAGAAAGACACGAGGAGCACATGGGCTGTTTGCCTTCCTCCTCGATAGTTTGTTTTACTTGCTTTGGAGCTGCGGATAGCGGTGGGGAAGTGAGCGTCCCCTGGGCAGGCAGCGCTCTTGCACGCCTACATCCACATCCGGTGGTGGTGGCAGGCCACAGATCCCTTAGCTTCTAGAGTTTCTGCTTTTGGTTCCGCCCAGGTTCCAGTGGTGTCTGTGTTGAGCCCTGAGAATGATTGAGGGACCTGTTTTGTGGTCATTGAGGAGGAAGACCAGTAAGGCATAATGAGTTTGAGAGCATTTTCCCTGCAAAGAAGTGCCTCTTTCTTGAGTCAGCCTCGAAGACTAGGATTCCCTGGAGTTTGGTGACAGAACCCCCAGGATTCAGAACACTCACCAGCCACTCTCAACACAAGGCACTCTGGAGGACAGGTGATGATGGTGGATTTTATAAGGCATAGAATGAGGAATCTCTTCCAAGCCCACTCCAACTCTGGACCACATTTAAGAGAAAGGAAAGTGCATGTGAATTGGAGGGGCTGGGGGTGGGGGGGTCACGTGGACCATCTGATCCAGGCTGAAAAGCTCTCAGGGCTGAGGAAAGGTAGACAGGGTTCCAAGCCTGAGGAGCAGGGACTTAAATTTAAGCCTGCTGGGCACAGTGGCTCATGGCTGTAATCTCAGCACTTTAGAGGCCAAGTCAGGCAGACCTCTTGAGGCCAGGAGTTTGAGACCAGCCTGGCCAATGTGGCGAAACCCCATCTCTACTAAAAACACAAAAATAGGCCTGGCATGGTGGCTCACGCCTGTAATCCCAGCACTTTGGGAGGCTGAGACCAGGAGATCGAGACCATTCTGGCTAACACTGTGAAACCCCGTCTCTACTAAAAATACAAGAAATTAGCTGGGCGTGGTGGCGGGCGCCTGTAGTCCCAGCTACTCGGGAGGCTGAGGCAGGAGAATGGCATGAACCCGGGAGGCAGAGCTTGCAGTGAGCTGAGATCACACCACTGCACTCCAGCCTGGGCGACAGAGTGAGACTCCGTCTCAAAAACAAAAACAAAAACAAAACAAAAACAAACAAAAAACCACAAAAATAAGTCGGGTGTGGTGGTGCACGCCTATAATCCCAGCTACTCAGGAGGCTGAGGTACAAGAATCACTTGAACCCAGGAGGCGGAGGTTGTAGTGAGCTGAGATTGCACCACTGCACTCCAGCCTGGGTGACAGAACAAGACCTTGTCAAAAACAAAAAACAAAAAACAACCCCCAACTTCTGTTTGGAATAAATAGAGAGCTGAGGCCAGCCAGTACCTTCTCACGCTGAAAGACACTGGCCAGGTATTTCAGAGTTCTGTACAAAGGAGGAATGAGACTCACAGCACACGTCAGAAAGTCAGCTTTTGGACTATGGAAATTCCATGCTGAAGATCCAAGTCCACACCACCTCCCCCTCTGGTTTTCTTTTCTTCACCTGGCCCATTCTCTAATCTATAGCCTGACCAGTGACTCAGTAAGAGTGCTGGGCTGCCATTCAGTGGCTCTGCCTACCCCATGTAAGTGCAGTGTTATATATTTGCCTGGCTAATATTACATGTCCCAGGTTTGTCCCTAAGACTGTGAATGCTAATGCAATGGAGTGTTTAAGGCCCTTTCAGCTCTTCAGAGAAAGAACTACACTCTACCAGCAAGCTAGCCTTGCTTTTGTTAATTATGGAATCAGGGTGCAGTCTCCTGGCCCCTGTCTTCTTAGGTCTAACTGTAGAGCCTGGAAGGCTGTAACGGTGGTTACTAACCATTACCTCATCTAGAAGCCTTGGCCCTTGCCTCAGTTTACCTGGAGAGGCAGATGATAAAGAACTACTGAACTGTGTAAGTGTGGGACCCATGTTCCTTACCAAATCCAGCCTTCACTTCTAAATCTCACTTCCTACATTCTTCCCCACAGGTAGGTACAGCGATAGTCCCAAGAAAGAATCCCAGACTGGCTTCCGTGGATACACACCAGGTATCCAGTGTGTGTCTATGAGCAGGGGCCATATTTTCTGAACCAAAAGACAAATGTATGATCTGAAAAAGCATTTTGTTATTGTTTTTTTTTTTTTCCTAATGTGGGGGGAATGGGGGAATCTCAGAAAGGCTAATTTATAAATATCTTGTAATACATGAAGAAAACTCACCTTTATCAAAAGGAGTGGCATTCTGTACAGTAGGCTTATCCAGAACCTCCAAGTGGTGTGGTCTTCAGTCAGAACAGGAGGTGCAGAGAGCGCAGAATGGGTCTTTCTCCACGTGGGGTGCTTCAGCCAGTGCTGGTGGAAAGAAGTCTCTGGTGTGGTCTGGGTCTTCTCTAGTACTTTCTCTCCAGAGCAACCTGTAGACATGAGGGTGGGCTTCTGGTTTTACTGACCACCATTCCATGTCCCTCTCCAGAAAAAGCCAGCCTCCAAGCCATTGGAATGGGGAGACCCCTTAATAACTAAGTTCCAGATCCCTTGAAAGTCAGGAAGTAAAGAGGAAGTGCGTGTCCAATTGAGATGGAATCTTAAGCAGGCAGAACTAACTTTCCCCACATGAGAAATTAACCAAAATGCCAGTGTTAATACCCTTAATCTGGATGGGGGAAAGGTAGTGAGACCTCATTTCTGTGCATCTCAGCCAAGATGAACCTGGCTAGGGGGTGCTAACCTGTCTCCCTTGTGGAAATAATGCTACCCACTAAAGCTTGTGATGCCTACTGTAGCCTGCCTCTCCTCAGTCACTTGAGGTTTAGCACGGAACTGTTACTGCTTATCCGAATATCAACAATAAGCCTTGCCTGACAGCAGTACATTCATGCCTCTTCAGTCAATTGCCATAGGGGCCTGAAGACATTTGTAGCCATCAGGGTGGCCTTTCAATTGACCAGTTAACAGATATTGAGCACTATGCCTACTGCCTTCAAGACATCTATATTCTAGTTTCTGAATATTTCTCAGATCACAACAAGAGGTCATACTGCCTTGAACTGCATTATCCATATAATCTCCTTAGAAGAGTGCTTGGCTTAGGGTAGAGGCTTTGATGGTCTCTATTATTATCATCATTATTATTAGTTTGGCTTGAGATGAGCTGCTGATTTATAATTCTCCCACAAGAACCCATATTCTTGGATAATTTGTCTATTTGAAGAGTTTTGTCAATTATGGTAAGTTGTATAGGTAGAGAAGTGGAGGCACAAGGAAAAGTACTGTGTTCATAAGCCCAAGCTGGCTTCCTTTATGGGTCTGCACCTGGACCTCAAGGCCTCTGCGCATGGTTGGTTCTACAGTCAGGGAAAAGCCAGTCAGAGTTGGCAGCTTGTCATTGGTGAGATATGCACAGTCCTGGGAAAAGCCCTTCCTGGATAGGGAAGCCTCAGAAAGATGGAAGTGGGGGAAGAGCCAGATGGCTCCCAGTGTTGAGTCCAGAGAGTCAGGGAGATAGGCCCCTCAAGGTTTCCTCTGGCTGTGACCAGCAGTCCTCTTTTCAGGAGTAGGGCTCCCTCTTTGGCCCAACCTTGCAGAACCCTCTTTTCCACCAAAACCTGGGCAGTCACTGAAACCTGCCTGACAATGCAGCTCTCCTTAATTGAAAGGACATTGGGTGGTTGGGTGAGTGGGGGTTTCTGCACCTTGGTGCAGGATTGGGAAGGTTTGAGAGGAACTTATTCTAGTTATCTGACTGAAAACAAGTGTTTTATTTTGTAATTAAAAAAAAAAACTTTACCCTTTAAAAACTCAAAGAGCTATAAAAGCACAAAGAATAGTATCATGAACCCCATGTACCCATCACCCAGATTCAGCAATTATCAAGACAAACAAGTGTTTGGGTTTTTTTTTTTCTTTAGTATGATTTTGTTTTCATTACTGTGCTCTGTGTGCAGGATAGGTCAAAGATGGATGCCACAAGGTTACTCTTTCCAAAAGAAGTGTGTAATCCAGCTTTTCTACCACCTTCCAACAGTGAAGTGAAAGGAAAGAGCATTGCCCAGGTACTAGGGTTTGGTTTGTGATTGTTCCCTGGTGCTCTGAGATGTTTCTGTGCATCTCCTTTACCATATGTTGAGCTTGAATTTTACCTTTGGATTCCCAGAGCCTACTATTTAATGGATGTTCAATAAGCATTATTGACTTGTGAGGCAAGTGATTTCATGAGACAGTGGCTTTCCATCTGGACAGGTATAAGTAAGTTAGTGCTTAGTGCACCATCCTGGGGGGACGGGGCAGATGATGGTGTAGAGTTGAGGTGGGGGCCATTATTCGAATCCTGGGGGACACTGAGAGGGAATGACAGAGCCTCTCAGGTGAAAGATTAGGAGTACAGGGCTCCTGATTTTGCTGAGAAGGAGGAAGTCAGCAAGGAGGAATAGGAGAGACTGGGGCAGAACTGCTCTCTGTGCCTGGCCCCCAGATTCAGTCATTAATAGGCCCTGGGTGAGGTAGGTCAGGATTATGAGAACGAAGACTCCGTCTCCAGACCCTTTTTCTGGGTTGCCATAAGCAGCCTGCAAGCTGCCTGCACTACCAGGCCCCATGTGCCATTCCAGTGACTGTTTTATTCATTTTAAAGTTGGCAGGAGAAAGCAGGCAAAGAATGGGGCTGTTCCAAGTGTTGGGGGAGTGGGATCCACTTCCTGTCTCTGGAGTGCACTGCAGTCCGGCTGCTCTGAGCTCCTCTGGGACAGGGCTGGGTGGGGTATGTAGTTAAAGGGTATGAAATAGGGTGTTTCAGGGACAGGAGGGAAGACACTTCAAACCCTTCCCCTCTGATCTGATCCCAGGGTGTAGCAGAGGCCTCAGGCAGGGTGCCTCCAAGGCCCTGACTTTCAGCAGGCAACCTGCCCCTCCCATCCCTGCCTGGTCTTTTTCAGTTTAAAGTTCCAGCCTGCTCCTCCCCTCCCATACATGCATGATGTATGTGTGTGTGTGTGTTTTAATTTTTATTCTTGGCAGAAGTTAAGACACAAGATGGATTTGGAAGGAGATTAAACTAGTCTGGGTATATGTTGGGCAGGAGGCAGCTTCATTCCTGGACTGGGAGGGCCGGGAAGGAGTGGGGCTGCAGCTCTGAGGTGGGGTGGAGGGTTGTCTCCTCCCCCAGTAGGGACCAAACTGAAAATCGACTCCTTTGGGAAGGCCAGGAGCTAGAAGCTCAGCTGTTAACCCTTTACAGCTGGTTTCAGTGGAGCCAAAGCCCTCTGGTCTGATCTGGTATTAAGAGGATGTTGGGACCCTTGGATGGCCAACAGCTCTTCTACTTCTCAGTGGTCTGTGGGCCCCTGGAAGCTGCTGGCCTTGTTAAAGCAGTCACTGGTGGCTTCTCAGGCTTTGATGTCCAAATGCTTAAATTTGCACATGCTTGGAAAACATCCCACCTCTGCTAGCATCTACCTTAGGGCCATCCTATCCCTGCCCCTAGAAGCAGTTGTTCCTGGCCCCAGTCAGCAGCAGTCACTATGGCTCAGGGACCTGTTTGTCACCTTTGCTATTGTAGAGGCCACCTTGGCCCCCCAAAGTAGATGTTCTTTGCAATGGCGGCCTCCTGTTTCATCTTTATTTCTGTGCAAAGAAGAGAAAATGAAGAATCTGAAAATCCAGAAAATATCTGGGGAAATCTGAGAGAAGCTTTTTGGGAAAAATGTTTTCTTCCTTAAAATGTATTAAGATATTTAATTTGTGAGAGAAAAATATTTATTTTAGCTTTAAAAATTATAAGAATTTCTTTGAAATGATACAGTAAGGAACATCTTTATGCAAAGTGTTCAATTTCAAACACCGTATCCAGTGCGAACATTTCTGGCAGATATTCCTTACCAAAATGACCCCAAAATCCACGGCAGAGACACCTGCACTGGGATTCTCAACGCTGGCTGCACATTACTATTTCCAGGAAGGAGTGGTGAAAATATTGATGTCAAGCTCCCATCTCCCCAGAGATTCTAACTTCATTTGCTTGAGGTGCTGCCCAGGCATTGTTATATTTTAAAGTATCCCCAGATGATTCTCCTGTGCAGTCAGAATTGGGAGCTACACATTTAATGTTATCAGAGAACAGAAGGAAAATGAGAGAGTCTAGGTTAAGAAATGAGAAGCATCTTCTTGTCTCTCAGTACATAGTGGTGCATATAACCTGGATCCTAGATTCAAAGCGCTGCTACCAATCTTTGGGCTGTATTTCAATACTCAGACACTCAGGACCGACTGTAGGTGTGGAGAACTTCCGGGACTGCAGGTGCAAATGCATCTTCAGGAGTACGTATGCAGAGTACATTGTGAGAATCTGCCAAACCAATCCATCCTGAAACATGGTGGCTACTGCACGATTCCAACTCAGACTTACTTTTTTTTTTTTCTGCCATTCTTAATTCCTTTGTTGAAAACAGTTTTGTTGTATAACTGCTTTAAGCTGCCAAGGACCCCAAGACCAGCAAGCAGGGGAAGCAGACAGTCTAGGCTTTGAATCCTTTACTTAAGCAAGTTCCTTAATCTCTTTGAGTCTCACTTGCTGCATCTGTGTAATGGGATGAGAATACTACCTACCTCATATAGCTGTTTAGTAGTTAGACAAGATCATTCATATGTATTAGCTCATTATCTTGCACATATTAATTCAACAAGTGGTCAAATAATTTTATTTAAGATTGGTAGTTTCTTTTTGTTGTAAATATATGCCTCAATCCCATGTTGCAACAAAATCTAGTGTAGTACATTCAATAAATCTCAATGATTTTTAACTTGTATTTACAAATCAGTAGGAAATTAGTAATTTAGCAGGAAAAAAGGCAATCTTTAAATGTTAACTTGCTCAACATGACTATTTCAACAAACTAAGTATTAGATGGTATATTTTATATAACTTACTAAACAAACCAATTTCAGATCTGTAAATTTGTTAACAAAATATTAAATGTATTTTCTTCTTTTTCCCCAAAAATACTTATCCACATTGTGTGAATGCAACAGAATCCTGGAATTAGGGGAAGTGTTCTTTATAAGCTGGAGGAATTGATTGCTGGAGATTAAGGAATATGGACATAGCATATTCCTTAAATGTGATAATGGGGCAAGGAACAACATTTTATGGTTGAAGGGGTGGTTGGGAAATGAGGCCTATGGGAAGATGGGAAGATAAAATATCAGTGATGGCATGAGAATATTTGGAGATAGCTTTTTTCAAATTTACCTTTTTAATTACAAAAGCGATGCTACATACCTTGTTTGAAAATTTCCAAGGCATTTAAAGCTAAAAGGGCAAATCCCCTGATCTTCAGAGATAACTGATACTAAAATTTAAGTGTCTCCTGAGATTTTCCTATGACAACCCAGATAACTACACACCACATATTCATAAGTAACTTTTTTAAATTATAAAATGGGATCATGATGGTTTGCAAATTGCTTAAGGACATTCTCCAGGAACCTCTTAGGCCAGTATTTCTCAAAGAGTATTTGGTGAAGGTCTCATCACTAATGGTACTGTGAGAAAAAAGGATAGTTTTGTCAAATGAGTCCAGGTTTGTGGTCAAGTGAGTCCAAGCCTGTGGGTACAGACTTTAGTGCATACTCTCTCCCACTCTTGGTGATTCATGATGCATAATAGCATACTAAAGGCTCAGAAAAGGCCTGCAGTAAAGAAATCTGATTAGCTTTTCTTAACATAGCATTTTCCTAAATTATTTTCGATGGCATATTTTAATATATGGTAGGTTTTTAGAATATTCCTCACTAATCTCCTTTCCACCACTACACCCCCACCCCTCTGCCACTGTAACCTTGTGAGATAGGCAGGAAAAGAGCTCATCTGTTCATTTAATCAACAAATATTTGCACTCCTACTATGTGCCAAGCATTGTGATTGATGCTGGGGATATGTGAATGAACAAGATAGAAGGCTCTCTGCCCTCATGGACTCTCACTGTTTGCCTGCAGCATAGTGATGGTATTAGTCACATCCATCATTAGTCATGGTGGATGGCTGTGCTGTGTGTACCTGGGAATGGCAGAACCTCAGCAGGGGGATCCTCTTTGCAACTGGTGGAGCCTAAGAGCAGGAGGCTAGAATTATCCCCACCCCCTCTGCTCCTTCCTTTCTTCATGCCTCTCCAATTCCCCACACTTTGCTCCTGCTGTAAACAGTGGTGCCTGATCCAGCTGGCAAGGCTCCATGTGTTTGTTTTCTCTGCATGTGCCAGCCTTGCACCGAGGCCACTGAGCTTCCCAAGTTGGGGAGAGCTGGCAGGGATTGGGGCTGGGGGCTTCCAGCAGAAGGCAGGGACTGTTTGACAGACCAACTGCAGCATGCTTCAGATTTCCAAATTGATATTTATTTAAGTTTTAGGTGATTTAAAAGAACTTTGTAATTGAGAAAGGAAGGATTGGGGATGAAGTTGGGGACTGAATGTGTATATTTGGGGGTCAGGGAGGTGGCAAAGAAAGTGGGTTTGTATGAGGTCAGATGGGAAAGAAAGTAAACTGTCATGACTCCAAAGCATACTTAGCAGCTAGAGCTGGAGCTGTTTGCTGTGCGAGTGTGTGTGTGTGTGTGTGTGTGTGTGTGTGTGCACGTGCACATGCCTGCCTGTCTTAGAGGTGGAGAATGCACATGTCCAAGGCAGGATGCTGGGCCACCCTGTGGGGGAGGTATCCAGCCCCTGAGATATTGCCTCTTCTTAAATCTTTTTTGTGAAGTACTGGGGATGAATCTGCAGTAAGCATTAGACTAATGAAAATATTCCTAAAAGTAACCCTAAAAGGAGTTATTCAGATTTAGTAAGTTGCTGTCACTTATGGGATACCTACTTAGTGCCAGTCATTGTTATAGATGTTTACTAATGTGATCTGTTTTTCCTTCAGCATCCCTATGCGAGTTGATTTTGTTGTCCTGTGCCAAACTGTTCCTTTGAAAGTTCGGGGTAAGGGTTTCTTGCTTGCATAAAAGTCTAGGAGGAATGTTGTCCATGTCGCAGTGCAGCCAGATGCGAACTGAAGAATGGTAGCTTCTCACCTCCCATCTTGTCATTGACTTCAGCAGTTCAGCTATTTTACCCCAAGGTCTAGCTTTTTATTGGAATGCATCAGATTTCCTGCAAGCATGCATGAGCATGTAAAGGATTGGGGTGTGTGTGTGTGTGTGTGTGTGTGTGTGTGTGTGTGTGTGTGTGTGTGTCGGGGGTTGAAGCTGGCTTTGCCTGGCATCTGTTTGAATCAGCCCCAGAGAAAGACAGGCCAAGATGCAGCAGCCTGATCCTCATTCAGTCCGGGTCACAGCACCTGAGACCTATTTTGAGTCATGTGGAGGGTATAAATGTGGGCCTAGGGCCATTGGTTGCTTAATCATCACGAGGAAGGGGCATAGAGAATGACTGCAAGTGACAGCTTAATTGGAAGTAATTATGTTGCCTAACTAACAGAGGAAATCAAAATGAGTCTTTTTAACCCCCAGACCTCCCTAAATGCCCAGCTTCTCATACCAAGAAAACAGCTCCTCGCTAGTCTATGTGACTACAGTGCTCGCTTCTCTCCACCATGACCTTTCACCTTGGCATCTCAGGTGAATTCATTGCTATTCCTGAGTCCTTGGTCTAACAGTCAGTTGAACCCTAAACACTTAACAGTGTGCTGGGCTCTGGGGGCATGAAGAGCTGGGGACCTCACCGCTGCCTAGTGGGCTGCCTGACATGGAATGGGTACTTGAGACCTGCCCATCGAATGGAATTGAGCTTCGTCAGGCACCTACTTCTCTTTACATTCTTCTTCTCCACATTCAGCCCACCCCCACCCACCCCATGCTTGGAAGGTCTTATGTCCTGCCTGCCTTCTCCACTAATTAAGAACCACGGCGGGCTCCCAAACCAAATCCCTAAGGGAGATAGGAACGGGAATATCAGACACTCACGTATCACCTTCCCCTGCTCAAGCTCCACTTTGCAGCTGGAGTCCCACCTGGGATTCATCAGATCCAAACTCCATGGACCAGTTAGGCCTGGAAAAGACCTTAGAGGTAGGAGGTCTTTACAGCTTAGCAAACATTCTTTGAGTACCTGCTATTTGTTGAGGAGGGGGACTTATAAACAAGTAAGTTACACTGCAGTGTGAAAATGACAGTGTAGATGATAAAGCTAAAGCTTAAGCGATGCTGACACATAGACTTCTGTTAGCTCTAGGGCTTTTTCCTGCCTTAACTGACAGACTTTGACAAATCTTCTAGGACTATGTGAGGAATGAATGTAGATGATCGAAAGGGGAATTCTTTTAAGACTTGTGAAAGAAGCTACATTGGAGAACTGACCTTCCCATGTACGGAGGAGGGCCTGTGTGTGTGTATGTGTGCACATGGGCATGTGCACACATGTGTGTAGGAACCTGTGTACATTTCTTTTATCATTCTCCTGATGCCTTTGTTAGTGTTTCTGGCTCCCTGCCTGTTCTTAGTAAAATCCACAGTTTATCTTGTAGCTTAACCTTTCTTGAGGCCATGCTACATTTCAATTTTGGTATAATAGAAAGATGTTGTCAAAGCTGATGGGGGCTAGGTCCTAAGCTCATTGAAGACTGGAGGCTGTGCCTTGTTTTCCTCTACATCCCCTAAGCCTTTTGTACAGTGTGTGGCACCTAGAGGGTGCTTACTGTCAGCACTGAATTGCGCCCAGTGCCCACCAGGGACCCGCAGCTCTCATCAGGAATGACTTTGGGATTGCCAGCTGTTCTATCTGCTCCTCTCAGCATGAACACTAAGCAGAGTGCCTTGTTTTTACTGCACTTGGGAGTCATATCCTGTTGCCTTTTTGGATGATTTGGGGGAAATTCCTTGTCTGTGGTTCCGTATGTGTTGCAGGCTGAGGGTTGGCTTGCTCCCTGGAGCGCTCCTGGGATAATACACTGTGTTCTTCTCAGGGCTCCATTGTTTCCCATAGGCACTTTCAGCTGGAGTCAGTGTTCCAGTCTTCCTCTGAGCCTGTTTATAATAGTAAGGTTTGTGTTCACACACTGGTCGCTAGTCAAATGGGATCGGTTTTCCTTTGTGTGAGACATAGGACTTTAAGCTCTTAAGATCTGCTTTAAGTGCTGTTCAGGTCCTGGGACTGTTTGTTTACATGCCTTTTGGGTACTGTCCACCCAGGCTTTAAACAATTCCTTTTACATGGGTTGTTTTGTCAACTCTGAGCACCTAAAGGTTGGTAAGTAGATGCTCTTATTTCCTTTCCAGCCACTATATTAGCGTTTTAGTTCATTTTACATGACTTATGTGGGTATAACCCTGGTCATATGCTGTAATTAGAAAGAGGGATGGAGAAAAAGAACAGGTGGTTTTATTGTGGCTTTGAGCATTCACTGAATGAGGTCAGAGGTGGGCTCCTCTCTGGGGCTGGGAGTGGGAGTCCAGGAGGGATTATAGGGGTATGTTTTCCTTTATATAAACACTTCTCCACAACGTCTTGTCTCAATTGACCTACTGTATGATGATGAGGATATTTTCCTTTTTCCCTCTGAACAAGTAGAGACACTGTGAAGAAATTATGATAATTATTGTCATTATCATCAAGAGTGCAGAGGGGGCATAAGTGGGGGAAGGTGAAGAGGTTATTAGCTTAAATGATATTAAATGCTGACCAGTGTTGGGTAGAGATGGAGACATTAGGAACTACATCTTGCCACAAACTTGGGAACACTAGAGCATTCTCCATGGATCCCTATTCCCCAGACCTATTTCAAGGGTCTACAAAACATTATATAGAATGTGTTTTTAAAACAACGAAGAATATGTTTTGAACTTCTGATGCAGGTGTGTAAGGTACGAGAATCAGCCCATTGCTTAATTTTGTATAGGAAAGAGCAAAGAGATGAAATCATGTGTGTCTAGAGTTGTTAAAGTGTATTATGTCTGGCAAGGATGTGGAGAAAAGGGAATGCTTATATACTGTTGTTGGAAATGTAACTTAGTACAACCCCTACGGAAAACAGTATGGAGATTTCTCAAAGAACTGAAAATAGAAGTATCATATGATCCAGCAAGCCCGCTATTTAGTATCTACCCAAAGGAAAGGAAATCATTACATAAAAAAGATACGTGCACTTCTGTGTTTATAGCAGCACTATATCACAATAGCAAAGATATGGAATCAACATAAATGTCTATCAATATATGATTGGATAAAGAAAATATGATATATATATATATATATATATATATACACACCCATGGAATACTGCTCAGTCATAAAAAAGAATGGAATCATGTCTTTTGCAGCAACATAGATAGAACTGGAGGTTTTTCTCTTAAGCAAAGTAACTCAGAAACGAAAAGCCAAATACCACATGTTCTCACTTGTAAATGGGAGCTAAATAATGTGTACACATAGACGTAAAGTATGGAATGATAGACATTGGACACTTGGAAGGGTGGGAGGGTGGGAAGAGGGTGAGGGATGAGAAATTACCTAATGGGTACAATGTACACTATTGGGTGATGTTTACACTCACATAATGTATCCATGTAACAACACTTCACTTTGTTATCCATGTAACAGAACTGCACTTATACCCCCTAAATCTACAAAAAGTTATAAAAAATTTTAAATAAAAGATGAGCAATGAACATTTTTTTTAAAAATGGAGCATGTCTTTAGGTCTTAAAGGATGTTGATCTATAAGCCAAAAAGGTGGCATTGCCACTGCATTAAATCAGGCATCCAGTGAATGGCTTTTGGAAGAAAAGTTTCATGACCGCTGACTCCCGAATTACTGCATGATTGGTATATGCCAGGTTGCTTTTGCACATTATCTTACTAACTTTTTTAAATAGCTCATCAAAGTATTACCATTCTTATTTTCACAAAGTATAAACTGAGGCTCAAAGATACTAAGTAACTCACTCAAGGTGATCTTCTGTGAAGGGTAGAAGAGTTTCCGAAGCCAAGGCTTATGTTTCTTCAGTACCTGATCCTGCTGAGCTCCAATGCTGTCACTTAGTAGACAAGCTTTGTCTATAATAAAATTTGAGATGAGACCTAAAGCCCTTAAGTGATAGAACATCAGGAAGGGTTTTGATAACATATAAAATGGAGCTAGTAACACTCTCTGGGTGGTAAAGATTAAAAGTGATGGTGGATATGAAGCAGCCAGCCGTGGGCTCAGCACATCATGGGAGCTGGGGTAAAACTAGGTGCCTTTCTCACATCTCTGCTCCCATCCCCCCTGCCCTTCTCATGCTCTTTTCTTGATCTTCTTAGGCCTGAACCTGTCCTCTTTCTCACTCCATACTTTCTTATTTCTCCCTTTCCCATCCCTCTTTGCCTGCCTTCTTCTACCCAGCCTCCAACTCAGGGCCATGGTGATGGTGGCACAGGCATGGTCTCATCCTAGATTAGATTCTCCTGCAGCCCAGTGGCTATAGGAAGCCTGAAGCCACAAGCTTAGTTGGGTGTTCATTTTGGAAGATGAGATGAGAAGGAAAACAAAAGAAGCTTCTGGAATGGAACCTCAAGGCACAGGAGCATCTGCAGGGACACAGCCTTCTGTCCTTAAAGTGCTTAGAACCTCATCAACATTCAACTCCCCTCCAGGATTGCCCACACTGACGTGGGGACCTTTTGGTTTTGAAAAATAAAGGTCACATTTATAGTCCTTTCCCCCCAGGAAAAAAAATTGATTCCACCATTAATAACAGTGTGTCTCTCTCTGTATGCCACACATGTCCTTGGTCAGGCTAACGTTCTTTCTCAATCCTAGATTTCTAATTTGACCAAACCCTTCAATCTAGCAAACACTGAAAAAGCACCTATGATGTGCCAAGGCTTTTCTAGGTGCTAGGGTTACCAAGATAAATTGGACACATCCTTGCCTTCAATGAGTTTATGGTCTGGGGTCAGAAGAAAGAGATAAGAGGTATATGACAGACAGATGCATGATCAAAACCCAGAAATCCCTGTAGAAATGTTATATAAGGTGTGTGAGATGCTACGGGAACCAGAATGAGGAGCAGCCACAGAAGGCTTCATAAGAGGTGACATTTGAGGTAAGATTTAAAGATAATTAGGAGTTCCATGCGTGGAATGAAGGGAGAAGGGAAAGGTGGTTCCAGTAGAAGGAACAGAGAGTATGAAAATGCAGCCTCCCCAGATTTTAGGGCTTACGGGAGGCAGACAGAGGAAAGGTTGACTGGAACCCAGTTACAAAAAGCCTGGAAGGCTTTGCATTGGAATTTGAACTTTATTTAATCATACTCAGATGGGGAGCAATCAGAGTTGTGTCTGTTCACGTATTCTCTTTTTTCTTTAACTGAACTCCAAATAGGAAAAAAAATCATAATTCCTCCACATTTTTAACTCAGCTGCTTTTTAGAATGTTTCAGGCCTCACCCAGATGCTCACTTGCTTTTTACGAAATGGGATCTATGTTACTTTTCTCATCTTTTAAACATTTATTTTCATGTTGCTACTTGAGCTTTATAATTATCATTTTAATAGCTACGTAATAGTCCATCAATTATTATGCCATAATTTACAGAAAGCAGCATGGTAGAGTGAAAAGAACCAAGGGTTTTAGGATCAGGCAGACCTGGTTCAAATCCTCACCCTGAGATTTACCATCTATGTGATCTTGGACAAGATTTTAATCACTCTGAACTTCAGTTTCCTAAGCTATGAAATGGGTTGACCATACACACACCTTACAGGGCTACTGTGAGAATATAAAATTCGATGAATTCTGACAATGGCCTATAGGAGGTGCTTGCTCAAGGAATAGTAGCTTCCCAGTTATCTTTTACTGTTTGGTTGAGCTTAATGTTTTAGAAAGAAGGTAGATGGCAATGCAGAGGCTGATTAGATGGAGAGAAGACAGTGCCTGAGAGCTAGTTTGAGGGCTCTAGACCAATGCTGTTCAATAAATTAGCCACTAGCCCATGTGGCTGTTAAGCACTTGAAATGTGGCTAGTCTAAATTGAATGTGCAGTAAATACTAAAGATACACTCAATTTGGAAGACAGCATCAAACAAAGTATAAAAACATCTCAATTTTTATCTTGATTACATGTTGAAATTATAAATTTTGGATATATCATGTTAAAAGACATTATATTATCTTCATCTGTTTTTTTTAAGTGGGTACTAGAAAATTTAAAATTACATAGGGGGTGGAATTATATTTCTGTTGGACAACACTGCTCATGGCAGAGGTAGAGTCCATACAGCTGATCAGATACTGGGGCAGAGAAGCAGGGAGAAGCAGGAGACAAGATGACTCCAAGGTTGGACAGCCAAGTAGGTAGCAAATCTTTTCGTGGCTTTAGGGAAGATAGGAGAGTAGACGAGTTTATGTTTGTATAAGCAGGTTATTAATGGGTGTCCTCTGAGCAGTGACATAAAAGGCAAGGATTTGGTTTAGACTAGCGTAACTGTCCCTGCCTTCCTTATGAGTTGGCCATTCAGGCTCCTTCCATGTCACATACTGTACATGCTTTCATTCCAGCACAGGCTTGTTAGGGACACTTCTTCCCACCCCTATATGCTTACAGCCCACATGGCGGGCTTGTCACCAGGTTCAGAGCATACTTGGTGCCCAGAGGCTTCTAGAGTGAAAGATTACTGACCAATGTGCTCTTTGCAGGGAAGGTTGGGAAGAGCTTGGCTGCTCCATGGTGCCCTCAGAGTGCTCCAAGACTGGCTTGCCAGAGAGCTCCAGATATCTCTGCTTGCCCTTGTGTGGAGCTCTCCTCTGTAAACCATGAAATATGCTGGGTCACAGTAACCCAGAGTAGGACCGTACAGAAAAAAGAAATTGTAGGGAAGGCTTCCACAGGGAGGCTAACTGTTCACAAAGTCCCGTTAGACCCAACTCAGTTGTGTGTCTCCATCGACTCTGGCTTTTCTAAGATTCCAGGAGTCATCAGGGAGTTCATACCGAGGACCAAGGAGCTGAGGCTGGCTTCCGGATAGCATTTCAGATAACTGCATGATACTTAGGTTTGAGAGCCAGGAATTGAAATTGTACCTGGCCTCTGAAATAGCCAGTGTACCATTCCCTGCAAAATTGTTGGGATATATGGCCTTGGGTTGAGCTAGGAAACTAGAAATTGATGATGCATCTCAGCAGTGGGTAAGAACAGGGAATGTGGAATGTATCAAGCTTGGAAGGCAAAAAACAACAACAACGAGCACAGTGTCTGCCTTGGTTTTAGCAGTTTCAGCTGACTTAGCCTACCTGGCTTTGGTACTGGAGGAGGGGATAACAAAGGACAGCTGTGAGATACTCGCACCACTCTGTCAGGGTTATTGCCACACATACAGTAGGAGTCTTTTGCTTCTCCTAAAGCCATTTTCATCTGCCCCAATCCTGACTGTGGTTGTCAGGGAGCGTTCCAAGTTGTCTGTCACCAGTAGTAAAACTCTAGGAGCACGTATTCATTCAGGAACCATTTATTGAGCTCCTTCTGTGTGTTAGAAATACCATAGGATTAAAGTTTCAACTATAGGGAAATATATGAAAGTTCTTTTAATTTTCCTTTTTTTCTATCCTGATTTAAATTTGTGATTTTTTACAATCACAGAACAAATAGCTTTAGGCTTTACAACTTATAAAAACTATCCTTTGAGGAATTCTATCATATCTTGGTTATGAATTTTATTTTTGCTGCAAAGATGGGAGAAATTTACTGTGTTTCCTTCCTACATTCCCTGCTCCTCCTTCCTTTTTGAGCACTGGCGGGGGAAGATGCCCTTAGACCTCAGGGATCCCCAAGCCTGACTTCCAGCAGATATACTTGTGACAAGGCCCACCCTACTGGACAGCCCACTCCCGTAATGCAGAGAGGCCCCTAATGCCCTTAGCTTGGCTGTGGCAGACCACACCTTCACCTCCTTCTCAGCCAGAGCCAGATGAACCAGAGGAGGAAATGGGCCAGACTTGGCAGGCTGGTGCGTCCTCTGCCCCTGTAGGGGTTTATTTCTAAAGTGGTTTCATCCCAGCACCACATCTGTGACTTCTCAAGGCCACTGGAGAGCTGAGAATTGGCCACAGGCCTGATACCCCAGGAAGGTAGATGTCACTGGCCTTAATGACCTTGTATTGACTGGGATTGAGATAGGGCTGGGGTGAGGATTCAAGAGACAGAGTCAGAAATACCTAGGCATAGGTGGCTAAATATGAAGGTTTCTGTCCCCAGAGGCCCTGATGGTTGGGTGCTCTTCCAGAGACCACACTCACCCACCCATACTCCCTTACACATGTGCACAGACTCAAACCTGCACACATCTGCACACACAACATCAAGTGTTCCTGGCCCTGTGTGGATGCTGCACCCCTCTCCCCCTCTGCTTCCCAGGAACTCCTACTTCTCACTTCTCCCCAGCCCCCAACACCACCATGGCAGTCCTCACGCCTAACCCCAAAGTCCAGCCTTTCCACCAGCCCCAACCTCTCTAGATTAGAGCTCTCTGGGTACCAGGACCTTTTGAAAGGAAGAAAGAAAGAAAAAAGGAGGAAAAACAGAAAGAAAGTGGGAAACAGAAGAATGAAACCGGGAAGGGGCAGTGGTGCCTTCAGCTATCTCACTGCATTACAATGAATATGGACTCTATTAAGCTCCGTTCTGCCTGTTAGTGTTTCCCGGGGCAACACAGCCCCCATATGGCAAGCATGCAGCAGATTAGGGTAGGCCCCAGGGCTGCATTGAAGGCCAGTGGCTTGACTGGCAGTTGAACCCCCTCCCCACCTCCCCCTACTCCTCACACTTGACACTGCCTGTGTTTATTTAAAGCAAGGAGGGGGGGCCATTTGAAAGGTTTTTGTCCTGACTCAGAGAAGGGAGGAGGAGGAGGCTGGAGGCAGGGTGGAGAGAGGGAGGTTGAGGGAGGAAGGAGGGTGGAGGTGGGGTAGAAAGGGGAGAGGCGAGGAGGGAAGGCTTCATAAATATTCAAGAGGAGCTCTGAATGAAGAGAGAGAAATAAAGCAGATGGAATTCGTGTTAAAGAACAGCACAATCACCCTGTTTTGAGCCCTCCAAAAACAAAAAAAAAGAAAAGAGAACGGCCTTCTAGGAGTGTAGGAGCTGCGTTTATCCAATTAACAGGGTTGTCAAATTGAATTTATATGAAACAGGGGTGGGGGAATTGAGCCGGGAGTGTAGAAGAAAGGAAGTGGTTTTCCTTTTCTTTCGGTCTTCCAGTTTAGCAATAAAACCCCCCACACTGTGGGTAGATTTGTAGATTTTTTTTGAAATCTCTTAAAAGAAATGAGGTCATTTTGGGGAAGAGGTATGAGTGACAAAGAAAACTCCCCAGTAACTTTTTCCTCCAGTTCTGGAGCGGGGAGAGGATTAGACGTGTTTTACCAGAAGCTCTGTGGGCAAATCAAGAGATAAGACCTCTTCTCCTTGACTCAGATGGCAGAGGTGGCTTCTCCTCGGAGAGGTTCCTCCCCGAGGAAAGATGCTGTATCCTGGCTCCTTCCCTTTCTGCTTGCCTTGATGGTGAGTGGAAATAGGCTCTGTTTGTTAGCACTTTGTTATAAATTCTGGGTTCAGTGAGAGGAACCCAGGTTTTGCTAATCTCCCCAAAATGCCACTTTGATTATATATTCCCTTGCTCAAAAACCATCACCTCTCCTTCTGTGGTATGAATTTTAAACTCTTTTCTCTGGTCTTCCACAGTAAGACCCAATCTCAGTGTCCTACCTTGTCTCTTTTCGTTCTTTTGCGTAAGTCTCCAAAGTGGGGTGCAAGTGCCAAGGGGAAAAAATATAAGCAATTCCGTTGGAGCACTGTAAGATAACAGTAGAGATTCCCTTAATGTTTTCTCTACCTAAAAAAGGAATAGGAAAGAAATTCAGCTTTGCTAATATTTAATATAGGGGTTGGCAGTGGTGCCTTCGGTCTGTACATGAGGTTGTCATGTGTCACAACAGTGTCCCAGGCATCTCCATGGGTAAACGGCTTGACAGTGTGGGGGCCTCACTCATTCATTCACTCCCCAGTTTTCCTGTTCTCCCTTAAGTGGATTTACAGATTATATTATTTAGTTTAACTAAATTAACTCTCACAAGAGGACAAGTGGCTTAAAGAGATTGCTACAAAGAAACTGGGTTGAAGAGAAGGCTGATAATCCAAGCACATGCAAACAGGAAGAAAACAGCAGAGCTGACCCTTTTCAAGCCACAGGAGGGAGTAAAAACAATGATAATGGAATCACTTCTGATGAGAAGTCAACAAAATAATTAACAGTCAAGCAGACTATTTGAAAGAGATTACACCCATATCATTAGTGATGATACTAATCCTAAATAGGCGTTCTGCCTTAAGGTATTAGCTAATGATATTTTAAGACAATCATGGTTAAGGAGTTATTAAAATATGGTTTCATTTTTACCAACTCTTTTTAACATTTTAGTTCTGCAGTGCATGTGTTTGATTTATAAGTAGAGAAGTATGCACATATTAGGGATGTTTGCCCGGAATATTTCACTCAGGCGGTCGTAGGATTAGGGAAGTTTGGAGACCACTGTTACAGATAAACCCAACTGTTTGGCACACCACCCTCACCACCCTGCAAACACAAGACTAGCATTCCCACCAAGTCAGTATCACCTTCCTGCTGTGCCCTCATCCCCCTTGCTTGTACATACCTCAAGAGGCCCAGTTTCAAATCCTATTTCCAGAACACCTTCCCTTAAGACCTGAACTGAAAACTTCTGCCTCTGCTCTCATTTGCCACTTCACATTGGTGACTGAACTGATCAGTGAACGTATTAAAGAATGCTAAAGTTGTTACAGGCGAATAATCACAAAATTTCGGTGGTTTTGTGCAACAAACCTCTTCTCATGTCACATCTTGAGCTAATTGCTTCGATCTTATAGCTGTGCCTTCTGAACCATGTGACATATGGTCACCAGACTGGCGAGGCAAAGATGGAAGCAGCTGTCAATCTCTTAACCGCCATGGCCCAGTAGTGACACGTGAAGTTCACTTACACATGTTCATTGGCCAGCACTAGTCACATGGCCCTAAGCTCACTGCAGAGGAGGCTAGGAAATGAAGAGGAGCTTGTGGATATTTGCTGGGTGCTAGTGAATTTATGTCCCAAATATTGCTTTAAGCTCCTAAGGACTGAATCCATTTTCTAATACTCACAGTACCTTGCATATTGTGTTGTATGTGGTAGAGTATAGCAATATTTTTTTCTTCCCAGTAATATTAATAATTAAAAGTCAAGGCACACATCATTTGTTAACAGAAGACTCATTCACAAAATTTGGATGAGGAATAAGGTAAAATATACTTAGAGGCTGGCTAGAGCATGACTTATACTTAAAAACATCAAACCGTTGTTTTTTTTCTCCCCTATTTGACATCAGAGTGTTCTGGGTAGATGTTCCAGATATTAGTCTAGAACTGTGCTGTCTAATGTGGCAACCACTAGCTCTGTATGGTTATTTAAGTTAAATTTAAAGAAAATTAAAACTTCAGTGTCTTAGTCACATTAGCCACATTTTGAGAACTTCATAGCCCTGAGTGGCTAGTAGCTATCTAGTGCTTTAGACAGCACAAATATAGAATATTTCCATCATTGCAGAAAATTCTACGGAAGGGGCTTATGCAATGAACAGTAGGAGATTTTTATAGATTAGAATGTATGATGAAAGGATAAAAATGATCACACAGAAAGTTACTGTTATAGATAATGATCCAGGTAACATTATTCTTATGTATAAGGAAGTAAATTCAGAAACATTCTAAAATTGGCTTTGAAACCGTTTCTAGCCAGTTGATTAATGTGGCTCCAGAAACAATTTGCTAGGAGGTAGTGTTAAGATAGTAAAAGGAGCACTGGACTAGGAGTGAGAAGACCTGACTTGTAGCCCAAAGTCTCCCTTCTGAATTAGCTGGGAGACCTTCTACAAATCACTTAGACTCATTCAGCCTTGACACGTTATTCATAACACTCAAAACACATTAGGCATTACTCTACGATACTTGTTTATTTTCTCTGAGGTCCCTCCGAATTAAAAAAATTTTTAATTAAAAAAATTTTTAAAATTAGGTCTGTGTGTCAAATACAACTTTTTAAGTAAAAATGACCTTTGTTTTTTTGTATATATTTAAAGGTATACAACCTGATGTTTTGATAAGCTTTCTTTCTTTTTTTTTTAGAGACAGAGTCTTGCTCTGTTGCCCAGGCTGGAATGCAGTGCAGTGCCTGTCATAGCTCACTACAACCTCAAATTCCTGGGCTGAAGTGATCCTCCTACCTCAGCCTCCTCAGTAAACCTTTCTTTCTTAATTCCTTCTCCTAAGTCTATCTAAACTCACATATTCAGCCCTCTGAAAATTAAATTCACTTATTTCCCCAATATTTGCCTCAATGCCTCTCTTCTGTGCAGGAGTACTACCCTCTTTCTTGAGATAGGGGGCTGGCAACACTTGCACCCCAGACACTTGGCATCACCTTCTAGGAGCAAAGCTTTCCCTGCCTTTAAGACAATTGGGAAAGGTGATTCTTACTCTAGAAAATTGGGAGCATGCAAAATGAAAAGTAACTTGGAGCAGGATTTTTTTCTTTTTTCATGTAGCTAGTCCCTCTCTACCAATGGAACAAAAGACTTTGTCAGATCCTATTCTTGCCACTTGAAGAATGTTTTTAAGAAAGTCTCTTTGTGCTATCTGCTACATCACACTCTCTCCTATTCAGCTCACCTTTGTTATTGGTCTTAGGACATCCAAAGGGCATGTTTTGTGTTTTAGATCATAGAAGCTTCCCTTTCTGACACAGCTGCTGTGGCATGGGCGTCCAGGGGATGAGCCGACGGCTTTTTTGTGGTGTTCTCACTCTTGGTCCAGTTAGTCAGCCAGCCCTCTTGGGAGGAAGTGGAGCTGGCCTCCTCCTGATGATGATCGACTCTCAGTTGTTTGTAATTTTCTCAAAAAAATAAATACTCTGAGGCTACAGTTTCTCAGGATTGGTCTTAACCCCAGAGTGTGTTTTGTTGTTGTTGTTTTTGGAAAGTTTCAAAAACATCTGTTTGGAGGAGATTATTTCAGTGGAGAACATGTATGTCAGCAGTTAAATGTTTCAGACCCATTTTCTTTCTTTTTTTGTGTGTGTCCAAATAACCCTTTAAACTGTCAAGTACCTAGGCCTCAATGAGGTGTCAAATGATTTTGATATTTTTTTCTTGATTTCTCTGCTTTTTCTCAGAAAATGACTAAGGAAAATAAGAAGGATCTTAGATATATTTTGCATTGCCAAGAAAAATAATAGGCCTTACTGTTGCCTTCACCCAACTTTGAAATTGTACTTTGTTCATTTCACAGTGGGACAACGTTACACTGCAATTAGGTTCTCCAGCTTAAGCGTTACTTGCCTTTTTTCCCAAAACATTAAAATAAAGTTCTCAGATAACTGAAATCTCTAGAATTATCTTTCTAAACCAAACTCACTAGGTAACTTGGTTCAAAAAGTAACTCACTTTCCCCAGATACTAAATAAAATGCATCATTTTATGTATTTATAATTTTATTTATTTATAATCATCATCCAGTGACCAAGCCCCCCAACCTTCCCCAAACATAGCCATATTTTTTGGTCATAGTTCTGCTTTTACATGAATGAGACCCCACGCATCCTGTTTTGGGGTCCTTAAAATGGTACTTCTTACAACTCTGTTGTGGGGATTAATGGGTTAACTCCTTTCTCGCTCTCTGGATACCTGCACCTTCTCACTCCCTCTCACTCCCAATTCTTTTCTCCTTGTTTTTTTGAAAGCAGGATGGTGGCTGGCAGCAGCAACAGGATCTGTTTCCATTTTGAACCTTATAAATTACCAAGGGTGCAGAAGTAACAGGAATTGTTTGGCTGGTCCTCGTTAAGCAGGAGAGGGTCTGGGCTGAATTTCCTCAGTAAAATATTTGTTGCTGTTACAACCCAAACACCTCCGTAGCCACCGTGTATTCAGATAAGAAACAACCCTTCCATTCCTCTTTGTCTGCTTGTCCTCTTTTGCGCTTCATTACTTTATGTTCATTTTCTGTCTCCCTACCTCCCTTCTTCCCTTTCTTCCTCCCTCCCTTCCTTCCCTCCTTGGGGCATGGAAGGAACATTTGCTCTCAATTTCCTTAAGGGCCTGGGGAAATTGGGGCATGACTTGAACAAGCTAGTTCCCTAAAATCCCATAACTGGGAACTCATGCAATGATCTATATAAATACCTTATCTCATTGGGGAAAAGCAAATTAGAGAATTAAAGCAAGTATCTGGAAAATTGAGAGGAAACCAAAAGCTTACTTTTTGGTGTAAACTTTCCCTCTAGAAATCACTGTTAAAATGTCCCACTGTTCTACATCAACTCTGTTTGCTAAACACCCACTGGGTACAGAGCCCTGATAGAAAAAAAAAAAAAAAAAAGGGAAAAAGGCTACTATTGTGATTAAAAAGCACAGAGTTTGGGAATCAGCCCAAACTGGGTTTCAATCCAGGCCTACTGTTATGCGATCCTGGGCAACTTCACTTCTGGAACTCAATTTTCTCTCCTGTAAAATGGGGATATAGTCCTCACCTTGCAGGGTTGATGAGAAGGTTAAAGGAAATACATTGTGTAAGAGCTTAGCGAGTTCCTGGAGTAGTGGCAGGCACCCCCAGCTTTCCACCACCACAGCCCCTCCCAATTGTACTCACATCCTTTGCAGCTTTCATGAATTTTACTTTGCCAATAATATGACCCTTTGATTTACTGGATTGTTTGAAAAAGAGCAAAAGCTCTCTCTCTGTACACCAACGGGAAATTATCTTAACTTGCCAGGAAATAACTTTTGAAAAACTTCTTTAAAAATGTTCTTTCAAATCCCTTTTAGAAAACATCCCCTTGTCCTATCCCAGAGTAGTGCTGAAGTCTTGTGAGTCCTCTGATGTCGAAGTCATGAGGCAAAGGGAGGAAATACAAACCATCGGGAAAGAACTCTTGGAAAACATTCTGAGCATCCACAGAATGCTAGGGGCTGGGGTCCTCCATCTGGTTTGGAGGGGTGCTCATTGGGCAGTGTGGATATGGCCCTCCTCACTCCCTCTGCAGCCAGGCAGAAAGCCAAAGGACCACAGGTCTTGGGGAAGGGAAAGGTTTAGGTTAATCCCAAGCACTTCCCAACACAGCAACAGTCCCCTGTGTCAGGCAAGTCGGGTGTCTCCTGTTTCTTACGGCAGTCTCTGCAGGCAGCCTGAACTCTAGGACTGGCCAGCACAACACATCTCTCAGTTGAGAAGCTTAACTACTTCTGAGTTTTAAATGGTGACTGTAAATCTTCGAGAGAGTCTCTGGTTAGGTAGATTGATCTAGAAGAGTTAACATTTTGAATGTATGTCACACTCCTAGAAATATACTATTAATATTGCCACAGGTGAATGATCCACCGTGCAGATCACTGGAATGTTGCCTTCAACGTTATCCGAACTCATTTCAATGCCTCCCTGCCTAATAAGGCCGTTGATACCCCATCCTTATTTGTTAATGTTCTATAAACCCATCAGTGAAAAGCACAGAAGCAAAATCTTTGTTTTGGCTGTGACAGAAGTGTGTGTGTGTGTTAGAATATACACTTGCCCATGTGATTTTGATAAATCTTGTAAGGACCATAGCTTAAGAAAGGCATAAAAAATTGTGCCTTCTGGAACAGGAGATGCTACTGTTCTAGGCAGAGAGGGTGACTGATAGCTGAGGTGTGTTGTCAGATGGCTGGAGGTGCAGTGTGGTCTGAGCCTCAAAGCAATGTTGTTCTGGGTGGAGATACAACTTGGGTAATCAAGAGTGCAGATTTTGTAGAGATGGAAAAGTTCAAAATTTTCTAGCACCGGGAGCAGAGAGAAGTGGGAGCTAGTGAGTGAAGCGAAAACAAAGCTCTGTGCCCTGAGAAAGTGAGGGGTCTTGGCTGGCTTATGACTTTGGGCTGTGTTTGTACCTGTGGGAGTAGATGTTATGGACAAGCTGAGGAGAGCAGGGTGATTGCAGGAATAAAAGGGAGTTTTCAGGGATCTAGGCATAGAGCTGGGGTGAGGAAAATCAGAGCAGGAAATATTTCATGAGTCACTGAGATGCTAGGATTCATTCACTTAGTAGCATTCCCTGCAAGGGCGTTCTGTATGCATCACACACATGGCACTGCTGTCCCACAATAGTCTGCACTAACCACATGGCAGGGCACATGGCTGTGACCAGCTGGCCTTTTGCAAGCAAATGGTAAGAATAATCTCATCTGTTCTAGCATCTGTGCCAGATAGTCACTGTCCTGTGCCATGGATATGGCTGCAGGCCTCAGCCTGTCTGTATCCTCTGCCCCTCCTCCTCGTTGCTGTCCATCCACTGGGCAAGACTCCAGCATTCTTACTACAGTAAAATCACCTTCTAGCTAGAGAAAGAGCTCTAGGGGGCAACTTATAAGAAGCTTCTTTTAGATGAGAAATGGCACTATAGTGTTCTTTGGTCTTCCAGCAGCATGACCAGGTCTCTAGTTTGAATGTTGCCAACAGGGAACAAGGGACAAAGCCAAGCCCTGTGGCCACCACAGGTGCACCCCAGGCATCCTCATCATGGCCATTGCTCTCCCTTTCTCTCTTACAACAGAGTGTTGCCAGGGACGGCAGTATCTCTTTGTGTGACCCTGGCAGCTTATGGGACGTTGGCTTCAGACCTTTGTGATACACCATGCTGCGTGGGACGATGACGGCGTGGAGAGGAATGAGGCCTGAGGTCACACTGGCTTGCCTCCTCCTAGCCACAGCAGGCTGCTTTGCTGACTTGAGTGAGTGCTTTCCTTCCCTTTCCCTGCCCTTACAGTCAAATGGAAACATTCCGCATTCTACAATAACTCTTTAAAAAGGCCTTCTTTACCTGGATTTCAAAGAACACTTTATTCCCATTGGCCTTCAGGGACACAAGAATACAAGATGAGACATGATCACAACAACATCATATTGGTTATAGTTGGGTATTTGACTCATTTCAAAGCTATACCAGAGGAGGAGGAGGAGAAGTAATAATAATAACTGCTTTTTATTGTGCACTTACTGTACAGTGTCACGGCAGGCAATTTACACATATCGTTTGTAAGACTCATGACAACCTTGTGAGACAATCAATATTAGCTTCATTTTACAGGTAAGAAACGGACACTTCACAAGGCTAGAGTCACATGGCTCAGAAGTAGTGGCACTGGGATGAGGCTCAGGTCTGTCCAAATGCAAAGCCCAAGCTCTTGTCTTTACAATACATTCTCACTCCACATCTACTCTCTGGGAACAAAGGCAGGTTGGGAAATGGACAAGAGCAGTAGAGTCGGAGAAAGACCAACTTCTCTGGTGGCCACTTCTGGAAGACTTCCTGGGTGCAGTGCTTCTAAAAACGTGATGTTGTTTTCTTGGGGGCATCAGTTCATTGCTGCATCCCTGTTCTTCCTCCAGACGAGGTCCCTCAGGTCACCGTCCAGCCTGCGTCCACCGTCCAGAAGCCCGGAGGCACTGTGATCTTGGGCTGCGTGGTGGAACCTCCAAGGATGAATGTAACCTGGCGCCTGAACGGAAAGGAGCTGAATGGCTCGGATGATGCTCTGGGTGTCCTCATCACCCACGGGACCCTCGTCATCACTGCCCTTAACAACCACACTGTGGGACGGTACCAGTGTGTGGCCCGGATGCCTGCGGGGGCTGTGGCCAGCGTGCCAGCCACTGTGACACTAGCCAGTGAGTCTGCTCCTTTGCCTCCCTGCCATGGTGCGGTCCCTCCTCATCTCTCCCACCCTGAAGCCCCCACCATTCATGCTGCCTCTTGTTACTCTTAGCATAAAATGGGCCTTAACTGCAGAAATGTCAAATCAGAACAGTAGCTGCCTAGTAATGCCCGGTGATGGGGGACCCTTGCGCCCTTGGAAAACCTCACTCCAAGTAGAGGCTGTATCTGGAGTGAGTGTCTACAGAGAGGGGAATTGGTCAGTGCATGGCAGAACTTGACATGGCAGAACTGTTCCGTGGGCCCCAGAGCAGGGCCGTGCCGTGCCTTCCTACTTGGTCATCCTGTGGCTGTAGGTGCACTGTCCCAACTGCTCACACACCTTCCAGTCCCCTCCCTCCATTCTCACCACAGTTACAGTCGGAGCAGGGAGAGACAGGACACCAAGAGACATGGGCAGGGCCACGTGTAGTCTGGACAGAGCCCACCCAGCCCAGACTTGGC
The DNA here is from genome assembly GCF_029289425.2 of Pan paniscus. Taxonomy (NCBI): domain Eukaryota; kingdom Metazoa; phylum Chordata; class Mammalia; order Primates; family Hominidae; genus Pan; species Pan paniscus. Next base: position 111,246,602 of record NC_085926.1, read on the forward strand.
CTCCTGTCTCTCTGTGAGGGGCAAGCATAGTCCGAAGGCCTGGATTATAAATATTAGAACATAATGAAAAGGAAACTGTGTGGCAAAGGGATAAAGGGATACAGAGAAAAGAAACAAGGAAGAGATGAGGTGACAGTTTGGACCAAGGAAAATGCCAAGAGAAGACTTCACACTACCTTTTTTTTTTCCGGTTTTGCCATTCTTTTATTCATGTTGTTACACTCAGTATAGGATAGTTTATTAAAATCATTATGTCTGTAGACATTCTATTTGTGATATAGAAATTGTGTTATTTCTGACCTCTATTTTTTCCTATTATGTGACAAAGAACATATGTCCTCAGACCAACATGTGGAAACCAAGGGCCAAATGGCTTCTAAGGTCCCTCCCAACTGAATAATTCTGGTAAATTCCATTTCCATGTGCTCGCTGACGGATGGTCCTAATAACCGCTCTTATTTCTTTTATGCTTGTGAAAGTCATAGTTTTTACAAAATTACTTGAGGGTGTATTATAAAGATTCAACAGAGCAAAGTAAAGGCCAAGTGACTTGACATAGTCATAGCTGGAAGAGGAGCCTTACCAAGACAGGTGTTTCTAGTTGCCATTATACTTATTCTACCTTATGAGGACCCACTGTATGAGGCTAGATGGAAGTGAGTAAACAGACGTCCTACCTTTGCATGTGACTGCCACTTGGTGTGCTGTGTCCCAGGCACAACACATACACTATCTGATTTTCTACTCATTGTATGTATGGGCACATGAGACTTGATGGATTCAATACACCACTGAAGGCTGGAGAGCACCCCTGACAGCCATTCTTATATGCTGAGCCTGTGGCCAGGAAGCTTAAAGAACTGCCTCCAATTTGGCCCCTTTCCTGGCGCCTGAGGTGTAGAAAATAGGGAAACTTGTTGAGACTTTAATGGTATGTGGATTTAAACTTTGAGAAGATTTCCAGGGCTTGTTCCCTCATGACTCAGCAGCACCCCGTTATCCCTGAAAGCCCTGCTTTGGGCATCCATGTCACCATCATCATCATCATCATCATCACCCTTGTGGATGACGTGCTTCCAGGAGGTTGGCGGTGCTACATCATGGGGCTTACCTAAGGCAGTGAACTTTTGAAATGCCCCTCTATCCAAGAAAGCTGGGGTCCTTGGGGTGGGTGAAGCTTGAGTCCTGGGAGGAGAGTAGGGAGGGATGGAGAAGCAGTAACAGAATGGAGGAAAGCCCCTACGTGCCCTCCAGTCCCCAGATCCCTGGAGGAGCTTCACTCTGTGGGTCAGTGGAATGGAGGCTGCCAGGATTCCTCTTTTCTTGGGACAGTCAAGCAAGGCCTGCCCTTTTCTCAGAGGGAAGGCAGAGTGTGTCCTCAGCTGTCTCCCTGAGGAGCCAGGCTGACACTGGGCTGCATCTTGGAGCCCCCCTCACAATGGAGCCACTCCTCTTTGTGGCAGAAGGATCACCCATGGAATCTGAGTGCCTGGCCTCTGGGGAGCAGCCTGTGAGTGCTCAGGGAGGGAGGCAGGCCGTGGGTGGCTAGAGGGCCCTCCCTTCCAGCTGTGCTTGTTGGGCGGGGGCTGCTATGAGGCTTGGGTGTTGAAGGTAGAGGGTGCAGAGGGGTCATCTCATCACGTCAAGAAGGGCTGAGGTCAGAACTACGTTTCCTATCATTGTACACTTCCCACCTCCACTTTGATATTTTCACATTATAATTGCATTATAGAATGTTTAGGATATATATAAAATAATCTCTCATAAGCCTGCTATCTTCATATAACCACCACCATCATTTTGGAGTATACCCTTCCAGTCTTTATCCCTGCTCATATTTTTATGTTGTAATGATACAACAAATATACAAGTTCTTTTCTCTCTCTTGATGTTGTATGATAAGCATTCTCCATTGGCCATATGACCATGTTTACTTTTTTATTGAGTATAAAATGCATACCAGGTCTGGCACATAGAGATCAGAGATAATTATTACAATATGGCTTACACCTGTAATCCCAGCACTTTGGGAGTCTGAAGCAGGAGGATCATTTGAGGTTGGGATTTTGAGACCAGCCTAGGAACAAAAATTTAATAAAAAAAAAATAGCCAGGCGTGGTGGCATGCACTTGTATTGCTAGCTGTCTCGGAGGTGGGAGGACTGCTTGAGCCCAGGAGGCAAGGCTGGGGTGAGCCAGTCTCTTACAAATGAGATGTGGCTTTTTTGGAGACCCTGTCTCCAAAAAACAAATAAATAAAATGCATACAGTAAAGTACACAAAGTGTACTAATCTTAAGTGAACAACTGATAACATTTTTCATGTACATCCACCCATGTAACCATCCCCCACGTCCCCTCATGCCCCTTCCTAGTTAGTCCACCCTCCCAGCCCCCACCAGTACTTATGATCGTAATTACTAGTGGTCCTAGAACATCTACCTTCTACCCTTTTCCTGTTGCTGGACAATTAGGGCCTTTCCAGTTGTTGATTATTACAAATGAGATGCACCTTTTAGCAATGCGTGTGCCCTTAAAGAGCAGCACTGCTCATTCAACAGGGAGGTTTCATCTGCAAATGGGCAACACAAGTCTGTAGAGACTCAAGACCATAACCATTCATTTGGCCTAATTAGGAGCCAGGCTGAACCTTTTATTGTTTGGAAAAGGGAGAGTTGGAGAGTGGAAGATTTATCTTGGAGCCTTCCTTCTGCTTCAAGGTGTATCTGTGTGAGGAGAGACAATTTATTAGCCTTCATTTTAAAAATATTCCTGGCTGCTTCTTCCTCTGGTGCTTGAGGGGATCTGTGGTTGGCAGAAAGGACAAAGGGAAGTGTTTGGTTGCAACCCAAGAAGGCACAGTAAGAGAAGAAGGGGCTTGTGCAGAAGCCGAGCTGGGCTTATTTGAAAGCCAAGCACTATTGGCTTGTCATTTAGACATGAATCAGAAGGCGAAATGTTTGGGCCTGACTAGAAAGAAGAAGTGCTGAAAGTTGAGAGAGCAGGCATGGGGGGCTGTGTCATGAAAAAGAGGGAGTTGGTGGAGTGGAACTGCAAAGCTTGGAGGAAGCAGCAACGAGGTGGCGGGAAGGTGGGTGGGGGCAAGTGAAAGGGGTGCTGTCTTTGGGTTAATGCCATTAGGGGATCTGGCCCAGACGCAGCAGTAGATTAAGTTTCTGAAAGCACATTCCTGAGCAGAATAGGGGCTGTGTTTTGCTGGTTGGCTGATGTATGAGGGAGGCCAAGTGGTAGACGGGATTACCGAAGGCACGGTCTGCATTTAGAGGAAAGACTGGGCAGCGGCGTGCCGGTGCACACGCATGCACACCCACATACACTCAGCATGGTAGGCTTCCTTTTCCTCTGGCCTCTTCTCCACGCTTTCCCATGTTCATCCTCGCACAAAGCAGTTGCTGTCTGGCCTACCTGGCAAGATGCCACCTCCTGCATCCACCATTTAGAAGGGAGCTATAGGTCATGGGGCTTAGGACCAGGCTTGAGGATTCAGGGGTGGAGGGGAGGCCTCTAGCAGAATAATTTTCTGGTCCAGTGTTGGAAGCTGGAGGGTCCACTTGTACTTCACCCTGACCAGGTGACATCATCTTTTGATTTTCAGTAAAATGGAGCCAGAAGTCAAATCACCTGAAGAGTCTCACCTGCACTCTCTCCCTCCCTCCACCCCAGGTTGTCCTGGCCATGTGGGTAATGGCTGCTGCATGCTCTGTGGAGGTGCCCATCTCGCTGTCCTCTGAAGAGTTTTTTATTTCCTATTTAACCTAAACTTAAAAAAAAAAAAAAAAAACTCTCTTGCTGCCAATGCCCCGCTTCAGATCATCTTGTCTAATTCTTGGTTTTTGAAATGCTTTTAACTTTGAACTCCTTCCTTTCACTTCCCTTTCCCTTTTCACAAGCCTCACACCAGGCAGCCAACCGCTCTACACAGCTCAGCTGTTCCCAGTCCGCTCCTGAACCAACAGCAGACCCTGCCAGGGAGCACTCCACTCCTTCTTACTGGACCCTGAGTTCCACCTCAGGCCTGTTCTCAACACAGCATGGCAAGGAGTCACAACCGACTCATCAGAGCTGGCAGTGGAAAAGCTGTTCTCAATCCCTTACCTCTAACAGTCAACCATTAATAATTGTTTATTTTTAACTTTTAACATTTTTTGATAATTTTATTCTCCCAATTCTCCCATCATCCCTAGGTCCCACTGGTAGCTGGAAATAAAACAGGTGGTAACCAGGTAGCTACCTATAATTCTAAACTTGGGAATTTTAGTCCTCAAGTTAATGTGAAGTCTTAAGCTGCAGCCAGTATAATTGAGAACAGATCGGTCACCGCTCCTTAAGGCCTCCTAGCGCCAAGGCCAGGCATATACTCCTGAATGGTCCTGTCTCTGGCATCAGAGATCAGCAGGCAAGGTGGCTGACAAGAAAGGAAGGAGTCCCCCTCGCCACTCATCCTCATGAATCTCTGACTTTGAGAAAATGTCCAAAGTGACCAGGGACCCTTTGTTACCATAATTTAATTTAACCCATGAATAAAATGAAGGGCCAAACTGGTATAATGGAAAAAACAAGAAGCTAAAAAAAAATTTTTAAATTCTGGGTTTAAGCCTTAGCTCTGCCATTTAAGTGTTCCATGACTTTCAGCAAATCACTTGGTCTTTAGACTGACTGCCACAGCTGTGAAATGAACACAGTAATTACATCACCAGTCTCATGGGTTTTTGAGGATAAATGGGAGAATGTATAATATTAGTATTTGAGAGCATTTTAGAAATCCCAGGCTTTATTTGTTCGCCCATGTGGTTGTCAAACATTTCTGGAGTGTCTCCTTTCTGGAGGCTCTGAAGCCCGTGTCCAGCCCTGTACTGCCCAGTTCCATTCTGGGAGTGACCCTTAGGAAGACAGTCCAGAGGGGCAGAGCTTCCAGTCATAACCAGAACCAGTAGAGGGCTGGCTTCTTATAAAGAGAGAACTAACCCATTCCTGTGACTTTCTTAGTTCCTTATATACATGTGCTCTCTAACTCAGATTCCCACCCCAGCCGCCTTCAGGAGCAGCCACGGTGTCATGGTGCATTGTCAGTGTAGCCCGCAGAGCTGCTCACTGATGCTCCTGTGGGTTCACTGCTGCCCACTCAACTGCTGCTGTATACAGACAGCTGTTGTTTTGCACTGACAGGCTGGGCTGACCCTGGCCTTCAGCATGGTGAATCCTACAAACAGAAGCTATGTCTCTTTGCTCAGCTCCCCTAACCGCTAATTCCCATCACACACTTCACTAAGGTCACCTAGGTTCTGACTGTGAACTAGAATAGTCCATAGTCCATTAAGGACCATTGTAGCCATTTCTTTCTTAAAATATTTCTAGCTTCCTTTATCTCTGTATTAGGGTTCTCCAGAGAAGCAGAACCAATAATACATATGTGTGTGTGTGTGTGTGTGTGTGTGTGTGTGTGTGTGTATAATATATTTAATTTTGTGTATGTATAATTATATATTATACAAAGATTTATTTTAAAGAGTTAGCTCATGCAGGCTGTAGATTCAGGTAAGAACTGATATTGCAGTCTTAGGGTAAAAGCAGGAAACTCAGGCATATTTTCTGTGTTGTGTTCTTCTCTGGAAAACATGTCTTGCTATTAATACCCTCAATGATCAAATGAGGCCTATCCCCACTAGGGAGGGTAATTATTTTCTCAAAGTAAAAGATTGTCTAGCAAAGTTGACACATGAAATTAACCATCACAGTCCCCTACTGTCCACCTGAAATACACCACCTGCCTGGAGTTCTTTTGGAATATGTCTCTTTGGAGACAATGTGAAGAAATTAGGTTCTCCCTAAGTCCAGCTCCCAGAATCATTAATGGCACCTTTAGACGGAGATGTTTCCACGCTGCCAGGACAATGGTTATTCCTTAACCTTTATGGAGCCATGAGCTCCATTCAAGCCTCTGGATGCTTTGGATTTCAACCTTGGGTGGAGCTGACCATTGGAAGATGCAGACACAGAGACCCTGTTGCCCCAGCCCCTACCAGAGTTGCATTCACTGGTTGCAGAAACAGCTTCATGAAGTCCTCTCACCTTGGCAGAGGCATATTGTTTGGATTCTCTTTGGCCACAGGTGTCTCAGAGCAAAATTGTGGTTTAATTTGGGCAATCTTATTAAGACTATCCTTTCCTAATTTTCCCCTAGTCTTGATTTTTAAATATATATATAAAACCTATATCTTGATTTTTTCTCAAGATTTTTTTTTCTCAACTCCTCTGTGAAGTGTAGGGGTGGAGAGGATGAGAGAAGAAACAAGCAAGCAAGAACTCAATTAATAAAATAATTTATCTTTCATTTCCAACAGTCACTATAATTTTCTTCCCAGAATATATTTTCTTACTACAATTAACAATCTACCTCTTTAATTTAATTTTGTCCTCAATACCTTACAACTTAATGCATTCTATTTCTAAAGGCTTCTATTAAATAAGGCAAGACCAAAATTCATGAGTCCCACTTGAAAAACAGCAAAGCACTCTTTCTCCAGTGCTGACTCCTATATTTGGATGTTTTGGAGGTTGGTGCCCTAAGAATTGGGAACATTTAGAATTTGTAACAGAGCACAGTAAGATCTGGTCCTGGCCATTGAACATCTCTCAGTCTAATGGAGAAGGTGGACTTTGTTCACACATTAGTCATAAAGCAAGCCAGCCCCATGAGTTGCCCGCCAGAAATGTGAACAGATTTTAATGGGAGCTCGGAGGCTAGCAAGGATTCATTTCCATTTCAGGGGATTGCGGAAGACTGAGCAGTTGAGCCTTGAAGAATGTGTACAAAACAACCTTGATTTTTAATTTCTGAGTCCTCACATACCTTTCTCAGACCTTTAACAACCAAATTCAGCTCTTAACATTGGGTATTCAGACCTAGGCCCAGTTCAGTTTCTGGGATGGCACCGATACTGCCGTAGAAAGTTTTATTTCCATAGTGAGATATTTCCATGGTGAGCTCAATCGAATTCTTAATCTAGCCACCAGGTGATTGTCTCTCCTCTCCATCCTGTTCCCCGCTCACCCCATTTCTTAACTGTTTCTCATCTCTTTTCTCTTTGGGTATGAACATTTTCTGATTAAGAAAGAAACTTAGAGTGTTTTTTCCAGTACTCCCCACTTCCGCCCCCGTCTGGTTCAGTTAGCCAGTGACTCCCTGACAAAACAGGAGGAGCCATTCGCTCCAAATTGGAAAAACATTTATGTGTTGGCTTGGGCATCAGGGAATCCTGTACAAGCTTTTTGCTTTGGGATGAAGGGATGGCAGTGAGAAGGGTTGTAGGGAAAGAAAACACAGGTGGCTTCCTAAGCTGCCCCAGGAGGGGAAGGAGATTTGCAGCTGGGGCAGAGTGTGAGCCTGCCTTGGCTGGGAGAGACAGAGACAGCTCCACACAGGGGAATGGAGTTGGAAAAGGAGAGCAAGCTTGAAATTTAGTTGTTCCATACCGTAAGTTATGTGTATTTTACTTTGCCACTTGGGCAAGAAAATTATTGAAAGATGGCTGAGATCTAAAAGGTGCCTGAGCAACTTGAGCATCTTAATAGGAAATGAATAAGGAATACCTTATAGCTTTAGGACAAAGTTACATCAACGCTTTCTGTTTTCTACTGGATGCAGGCAGAAATTAATAGCTCACGAGAATTATCCCTGATATTCTGGTGAAATCTTCAAATGGCATTGGCTACACTAGTCCTATTAGCCCTGGTGCAAGTACCCAGACAGATCCGTGGTGTAAGTTCTGCTCAGAGCATCTTGGCAGCAAATGTCTGCCCCAAACAGCCAGGAGTCCCATTCTATATTTATCAGAGGTCACTATTTACCAAACAGACCTCAGGTTCATAGTACATCTTCTACCAAGGACACCCTTAAGGACTCTTAACCCACTCCACCCTTGTCCTCAATTCATTCTTTGCACTCACAGCCAAATGCTTAAATACAATACTGGGTTCATTTTCTAAGCTAAGAGAAAAGGGAAGGGCTGTGTAGTATGTTCATTCAGTGAGCCAAAACACAGTTTGAGGAGCCTTTTGCACCAGAAGCCAAGGGAAAGATTGATTTGCCGGCTTGAAATCACTGGACTCCTTTAAGGAGCATGGTGCAAGATGCTTTCTTTAGAACAAAAAAGAAAACCAAGAGAGCAAATGAGTCCTTGGTTCCCTCGTTTTTTTAAAAACAGCTTCACACCTCAGCATCCCCTGTTTCTCGTGTGTGTGTGGAAAAGTTGAGCAATTTCTACTTTGACTTTGTTTTTAGACTTTCAGCCATTTTTGGAGTCTCGTAATAATCTTGAGCTCTATAGAACAGTGAGTCTGTCCTGCAAATAGACCTAGTGTTCACATCCAAATTAAAGGATGATCACTTCATAATGAGAAAAAATGTAAACAAAAGGAAAAAAACTTGCTGAAGTAGAAACAGCATCTATTTTCCTATAGGGAGAATTGTGATTAATAGTGAGGTGCTTACAGCCTTTCCCTCAGGCTCACTTTCCATCGCGCACTTTCTCCTAGCTTTCAGAATGGTGGTCCCTCAGCTGGCAGCATCTTCCTCTCCATCCCCGTCCTCAGAAAGTTCCCACCTCTGTTGGGTTACTAATTCCTTCTCAGTTTTCAAGACTCAGGTATCTTCTCTAGGAATGTTTCTTGACCCCTTCAACTTCCAAGTCTAGAGTAGGTTCTCTTCCCGGCTTCCTTAGTACCTTGGGTTTGCTTCCACAGCCCTTTCTTGCCTCTCTATCTGGAGGGTAGGAACTGTTATTATGCATCTGTGTCCACAGTGCTGTCCACGGGGCCTGGCACACCATAGGCCTTCTGTGAATGTCATGAAAGAGGAAGACTCCCAGATAAAACATGTTTGAGGTCTAGAAGATGAAAAAGGGCATACAAAGGGTAAATTAACAATTTCTGAATTTCCTTTTCAAATTCTGATATATTTAAAGTTTTCAAGAAGTATATAAGAAAGGATAAAGCAGGGACTCAGGATACAAAGAGGTTAAAGATACAAATGGATTCAAGAAAGACTTAGAAAAATTGATGAATGTCAGAAGCATAAAACAGCATTGGAAAGAAACTGAGATGTTTGGAGGAAATTCTGGAACCTCAGGGAGATGCCAGTGAATTTGGCTCCATGACCTAACACAGGGGTCCCCAACCCCCAGGCAGCAGACCAGTACCGTTCCATGGTGGTGCATGGCCTGTTAGGAACAGGGTCACACAGCAGGAGGTGAGCGGTGGACCAGCAAGCATTACCATCTGAACACCACCTCCTGTCAGATCAGTAGTGGCATTAGATTCTAATAGAACAGAACAGAAGAGAACAGAACAGAACAGAACAGGTTTTCACCATTCAATAGAATAGGGTTCACCATTAGAGGGTGAACCCTACTGTGAACTGTGCATGCGAGGGATTTAGGAGGTTGTGCGCCCCTTATGAGAATCTAACTAATGTCTAATGATTTGAGGTGGAACAGTTTTATCCCAAAACCATCCCCCCCAGTCTCCCCACCCATGGTCCATGGAAAAATTGTCTTCCATGAAACCCGTCCCTGATGCCAAAAAGGTTGGGGACCACTGTCCTCACATATACCTCAAGGGGCATTTTGGAGTGGGTGGATGGGATTGGTGCCACCGAGGCTGATGGGAGTATGCAGTTTCCAGGTGTGTGGGAAGAAAAAGCAGGCCCCACTGCCCCGTCTCTCCCACCTGGAGTTCTGTTCATCACAGCCACACCAAAGTGCTCATCCCCATTCTTTCTCTCAGCTCCTCAGCCTCCGCTTTCTCTCCTCCCTCTCTTCTTGCACAGGCTGCCAGCCCTTCCAAAGCCTGTGCCAGGATCCAGCTCTGGCTCTGATGAGTCCAGACCACCAGGACTCGCATTAATTTTCCCACTGCTAAGTTTATAGTTTGTATTTGGTTGATCAGAGAAATATGTGTGATGTGGGTTGCTGGCAAGTAAATCTTTTTTTCCTTCTTCTCTTTCTTCAGTATATATTTTTTCTAACTATTTCATTCCTTCATCTAGTCCAAAAGAAACTCCCCAGTTCTGCTAACCAGCCCTACCTCAGAGCAGCCCTGAAGTCGGGTAGATGAGATGGTCTACAGACCAGACATCTTCTGTGTTCATCTGGCTGCCAGACCCAGTGGAGACATGGCTCCATCCTTGACTTGTCTTTGAGGATTAATCGCATTTCTCGTTCTCTTATGTCTTTTTAAAAAATGAAATATTTTTAATTGGTTCAAGCCAAGAAATTCCTGAAGCCTCAGGCCAATTCATTGCAAATCATTTAATGACATTGCAAAATAGGTTCTTTTTAGTCTCTCTCCTTCTTCCTCTCCCACTCCTCCCTTCTGGCCTGCTTTCCCCTCCTGCCCACCCCCAGATTTCTCTCTCCTGTCTTGACTTTGATTTTCAGCCCTCATCCCCCAGTCTCTTTCATCTCTTCCCCAATCTCAGCTTTCTTCCACTGCTCAAATCTGGGTGTAAATCCCACCTCAACTGAAAGGAAAAGAAAGAAACAAGATTTAACAACTAATGTGCTTGGCATCTACAAAGGTTTGTTTTTTTTTAATTCTTCTTCTTCCTCCCCATGGAAACTGTTTTCTTTAAATAAAAAAGAGCATGCCTTGCTTTCATCAGAAAGTGTGTTTGAGAAATTTCATGTCATGTTTCCATGGTTGTCAGGAGAGAGCTTGGGAGCCAAAATTATTTGTGCAATTGGACAGGCAGAAAAAAATCCCAAAGACAGCAAACATATTTATCCAGTCTCCCTGCCTGCAAAGGGAGGAGCAGTACTCACTCTGCCAACTGTGTTTCTAAGTGTCTCTGTAGATTACAGTGTTGACTTAGGCTGGAGTGCTGGTGGAGGTGGTGAGGACTACGCTGGAGAACACCACGCTTGTGAATTATTGTGTCCTGCCTTGTCTATGTGATTGAAAGCTCCCTGTGGTTAGGAGCTATGTCTTTTCTTCTTTGTATTTTTTGCAGTGCTTGGCATAATAGAGAATTCTGCAGCACCTGGCTTGCTAAATGAATGACTCAATGATGACCAGAGGGATGGTATTTTACCAAATGCTGGTTTTGTCCTGCTTTGTGGGCTGCAGGGGGTCTATGTGCCAGGGCTAAAATACTTAGTCATTACCCCAAATGCATGGCTTCTGAGATGCCTGCCCAGCCCACAGTAAACCCCAACCACTCACCAGGTGCCAGGCTTTCTGACCTCATGAGAGCACAATGAGGCTCCAGCCTTTCCTCTGTTTCTGTAGTTGTCCCACATCCTCAGCAGAAAACTGCCATGGCTTTTCACTTGCAGATCATTTTATTTCAGAGGAATAACCTTGGGGTCATGCCAAGCTATGGTCCCTCAAGTGACTTGGGGGTTGAGAATTGTGTTGGGACTTTTTGTCCATCAATGAAGCAGTTTGGGACACAGGAGAGCCCCCATATTGTCCAGGGGCAACATAGTGAGGAGTGTCAAGGACCCTTTGTCTTCTCAGACTCTACAGCCAAGTCTGTCTGATAGCCATGAGCCAGAAGCTCAACCAGAGAAAACTCTTAGTAACTTTACTTCTCCTGCACCTCGGGTGTCTCTCAAAAAGGGACTGAGGTGCAGGGAAGGACCAAAGGATCAGCATGCCACTGAGTAGTGCTCCAGTAGAGCAGAATCCTTTGTGCCTTGTAGCATTAGCCACAGATGCAGCAAGCTGCCACAGGGACAAGTTGAGGCTTGGAGGTTGTGACAGTTGGGGAATAGAATTATCCATCAGTCCAGAAACCTGCCAGTGGCCCTGAGGCTGCTAAGTCATCCTGGCAGCATTGCCACATGAGCCCCATGCGGTGCCCCGTGACCTAATGGATCCCATCCAGACCTCTGTAGAGGAGTGCAGGCTTGTCCTGTGATCCCCAGGAACAGGCAGGAGGGTAGGACAGGACTGTGCATGAGAAGTACCTGCAGGGGTAGAAGGCCAAAGTTTCTTTAAGCATTCAGCAGAGCTCATGGATATGGGGATATTGGTAACTCCATGAAGCATCCAGCGGATGGTGGCGTCTTACTTCTCTTCTTACTTCAGACAGAATCGAACTTCAATTTGCAGCTTAAAGGAGAATGCAGGAGAAGACTGAATGAATAACTCCCTTGGAAGTGATTGTTAGGTTTATGGATTACACCTGGGGCATTTAACTGAGACCCAACACATCCTGTAGTTGGACACGTAAAGTCCATGAAAATTGGGGGATAAGCTTACAATTAATATTTGACAATTTGTGTTATGAGAATGCATGAACATACACCAAATACTGTAATTTAATTCATAGCTCTGCTGAGCCTTTTATTAATAAAGGAAAGATAGAGACTAGAAGGTGGTGAGAAAGAAATTCAAGAGACATTCAAGATAAAATGTGCCAATTTGCAGTTTCACATGTGATCTGCTGATGGCAGCCACATCTATGTACCTTTGACAGTCTAATTTGCTTTCTGTTTTTCCCATAGCCAAAAGGGTCTGTGCCTGATGTGCCCTTTGAATGTGAAGAGAGCACAGAGTACATCACATGATGTGTGTCTGAACACATCCCTGTAGCCTCTGTGTTCAGACAGCCTACAGAAGTGATGTATCAGAGTGTACGTATTCCCTTTGGAAACTGAGCTCCCAGAAGGAAGGAACTGGGCCGGGTTCTATATGGAGCCTAAAATATCATGGGCTTTCTCAGAAATCATAAAGCTCTGTGACAAGTAAATAAGGTCAGTAAACTCAGAGATGGCCCCAAAGACCAAGACTTCTGACCTGTTGGGAGCTGAGAAACAAAAGTGGGTCTACTAGCGTTTGATTAATGTGGACAAGTTAATGAAGTAGCTGGAAAATGCACAAAGAGAGGATGCAAAAGAAGGGTGCGAGGGGAGGGAAGGTAAGAGGATTAAAGCTGCAAAAACATTCCTCTAATGGATTTCTCAAACACACCAGCCAACAGGCAAGGGCAGGTGTCCTGTCAAACCATTTCCCCATGAAACCTGATCCATCTTTCTGCAGCGGAGGCCTGCTAACCCTATTTGTAATTGAAGGGCCTGTCCCTTATTTCCAGTGAAGCACACTGAGCAGCCTAGGGACTCAGCCAGGAAACCGGCTTTGCAGACAAAGGGGCCTGGGAACAGGCTGGTTTCCTTCATATGCGCCAGCTAGAGCTCCTCTCTGCATCTGCCCCATCTGATGGCTGGTTAGGCTCTTATTGATCATGAACTCCCCACCCCTCCCTGGCCCCCTTCCTGTCCAAAAACACTAGAAAAAGGGGTCCTCTGATTTTCAGATCATTCATCACTTCATTATTCTGCCTTTGATCCCTTAGTGAAACTCAAGTTTTACTCAAGCAGCCAAATTGGGAGTGTTTTAAGCTAAGGCTTAAGCTTAGGAGGCACGGGGGGAGGGGGGATAGAGGGTAGGAGGGACAGGGCCAAGGACCGAACTGCTGCTTATTTGTTTTGAAGCCAGGAAGGCTCGCCTGCCAGTCGCCCCTTGTGGGGAGCTGGATGTCCAGCTGGGGTGCCCTCGGTCCTGCCTGCACAGGCTGTTGTGCACATGTTGGCATCAGAACAGAGGGGCTGTCTGGCCGCATGGCTGACCAGTGCCCAGCTTCATGCTCCCCCACTGCACAGCCTTCTGTCTCCAACTGAGCAGCTGTCAGAGGGTGCAGCAGGAGCCAAGAGGGGATTAAAAGAGACAGTGTTTTCTACCACTGGGTTGCTGAGGTGGGTGCCTGGCAGAGTGCATGCTCCCTCCGTGCCTGGATAAGCCCTCAATTACAATGGGCAGGAGCCTGGGGCCATGAAGATGGAGATGGCATCCTGGTGCCAAACTCCTTTCAGTTCCTTACATCTTTCTTGCAAAATGATCTGCTAGCTTTAAGTATATTCTTTGCTTAAGGCAAATTTCCTTGGAATGAGGTGAAGAAAAGGAGGAGGAAAAAAAAAAAAACCTCTTGGTGGAGTAGTTTGGGACTTATTCGACCATGGAGGAGAGTGCTTCACAGCGCCTGAGGAATTTTCCAGATGCCCCTAAGCTCACAATCACTCACAGCTCACAATCATTCACAGCTCGCTTTGTGGGGAGCCTCCTGACTTGGCAGGTACAGGGCGCACTGGCCTGAAGGAGGATTAAGGCCTTTGCATTTTTTAAGCGAATTGCTTTCAGAAAATAAAGTTACCGATGTTTAGCTAGAACATGTTGAGCTCAAGCAATTCCTTTCCCATAGTCCAAACCTTCCTCTTCTCTGAGAGAAAACTCATTAGCTATCTTGGCTGAGAGGCTCAGCCAGGACTGGGCTAAATAATTTGTGGGACCAAATGCAAAATGAAAATGTAGGGTCCCTTGTTGAAGCATTGTTAAGAATTTTCAGATGATGAAAGCAGAGCATTAAACCGAGTGTTACCCCATCAAGTGCAGAGGCAGGTTGCACACCCATCAAGCTGGCCTTGGGCTCAGCCTTCCAAACTGTATTTATTTAGCAAGGATTTAGAAAGCATTTGCTGTATCCTCAGTACTGTGCAATAGAGCTTGGGGTTGGGGTGAAGAGTGAAAAATTAATAGGCTTCCCACCAGGAATTTATCGTTTAGTTAGGCTCAGATATCACACACAAAACATTAAATAATTTTGAAATCATTATTTAAAAGCCCAGGAGGCCCTACACTTACCCATAGGAAGGAATCTATGAGAGATCTCGCCTTGACCCGCAGGCATCATGCTTGTTCAGCCTGGAAAGTGAAATGGGGCAATAGAAAGGAATCAGACAGCCAATCTCTGTTTTTTGTTAAGTTTTTTGTGTGTGTGTGGGTACATAGTATGTGTGTATATTTATCAGGTACATGAGATGTTTTGATACAGGCATGCAGTGTGAAATAAGCACATTATGGAGAATGGAATATCCATCCTGTCACTGTTTTTAACACATCACTCCTTGAATAGCATGTATTTCTTACAGCACATTTATTAGACCCATTTCACTTCTTTCTTCAGATCCCACATAACGTCTCAAGAAACATTCTATTTGCAAAATAGCTTCCGTTGGCCACACTTAGATATAATGTTCACAGAACATTTGTTGTGCTAGGCTCTTGTCCGTTTGTTCAAAATGTAGACCAACTTCAACTATGAATTTGAGTTTCTAGGCAGCATAATGGGCATCTTGTACCTAACTCGTGGGGCTCAGCTTCCAAGATATTCATTCGTTCATTCATTAACATTCATTCATTTATTCATTCAACACTTGCCAAGTGTGTACTTGGGCCAGGACCTGGGTTAGGTTCAGGGGACACAGACAGGAACAAAACTCGGTCCACGCCCCTAAAGAGTTCACAGTCTAATATTGTAATCAAAGGGACATCAATCCTTTCACAGAAACAATAGGGCTTTCCTCCCCTGTGTTGGCTTGAATTGACTAAGAGTTGCTGGGAAGTTCCATTACGTGGGAAGCCTCCTGATCTCACTGAGTACCTTAATCACCAGGCACTCCTAGGGTGACACCAGTTTGTTTTTGGTCATTATCTCTTGTCTTCTGTGAGAAACCTGATTCCAGCCCTCTCTGGGTCTCCACTGGAAACAACAGCAGAGGCAGGTGCAGTCTTGCAGTGAAATTGCAGTCAGTCCCGGGAGTTGAGCAGAATTTGGTGTGGCCAGTATTCGGAGAAGGTGCCTTCAGGGCTTTCTGAGTACCTTTAAGAAGAGAGTGTCTGGGTAAAATATTTCCATCTGTCTTATACTCCATTAGTTTTATTTCTCCTCTTAAATTCAGCTATAATCCTGAAAACCAGATTTCCAGCTTGGCATGCATGCAGTTTTGTTGTGCAAGTGGTCCCTGTTTTACTCAGCAACATGAGTGATTTGTCTCATACAAAGAGAAATTTGTTGTTTGGACTCTTGCATTGTTTGGGAAACATTCTGCTTTCATTCTAGATGAATCTCCATGCTCTCCCAGTTTAGATCCCATGGTGCCAAGCCAGGAGAGATGGCTATGGGGCTGCCAGAGACCACAGCCTCATGTTAGGACCCTGGCTCCTCCATAGTCCACTGCCATTAAGCCACCCTGGGGTGCTGCCTGTTGTCCTGGCAGATTCCTCTTTGTCTTAGAAAACCATTAGGGTATCCAGAGTCCTGCCCCCAGCCCCAAGGAAGGATCCTCCGTGAAGTGGGGTGTGGCTCATGAGCAGCAAGAATCAGCCTTCTGGTTATAACCATGGCCGGCAATCAAGTGGAATCTCAGGCCTGTTGCTTGTCATCGTGGATGCCTAAGGAGAACCTGGGAAGGCTGTTCTTTTTTTTTGAGACGCAGTCTCGCTCTTTTCGCCCAGGCCAGCGTACAGTGGCGCGATCTCAGCTCACTGCAAGCTCCGCCTCCTGGATTCATGCCATTCTCCTGCCTCAGCCTCCGAAGGCTGTTCTTAATCAACTTGGAGAAAAGACATCAGCATTCTCTTTTATTGTTCCCTTCCATCTCCATTAGTTGAGCCTTCTGACAGCTCTGCTAGGACATTTGTACTTTGACCCACCCCATTTCTGGGGTGGATAAGCAGAGCCAACTTGCCCCCACATCTCAGTGTAACAGATGGTCTGAGCCAGAGGCACCCCTTGATGGGATTCTCTCTACACCTTTCCCCAGCTTGTATATACAAAGTGAACCCCATCAGTGATGAGGGCCCCACATTCTTACAAACTCCTGTAGACAACAAGGGGCTGGAGGAAGAACTCGGAGGATCCCCTGATATCCCCCTAGGTGTGAGCTTTGTCATGACTGACAACACGAAGGCACAAGCCCACCCTGAAA
Organism: Pan paniscus; assembly: GCF_029289425.2. Taxonomy (NCBI): domain Eukaryota; kingdom Metazoa; phylum Chordata; class Mammalia; order Primates; family Hominidae; genus Pan; species Pan paniscus. The sequence continues at coordinate 111,263,447 of NC_085926.1, forward strand.
TGTCACACTTTTGCTCTGCTCTCCTGCAACCAGCACCTTCCCTTCTCTTCACAGATCTCCAGGACTTCAAGTTAGATGTGCAGCACGTGATTGAAGTGGATGAGGGAAACACAGCAGTCATTGCCTGCCACCTGCCTGAGAGCCACCCCAAAGCCCAGGTCCGGTACAGCGTCAAACAAGAGTGGCTGGAGGCATCCAGAGGTGAGTGGGCAGTAGCCCAGAGGCCAAGGCTGAGGCCAGAAGGGAAGCTGGCCTCCTCCAACTGCTCGCTGCTCAACAAAGCTAGGGCAGCTGCTGCTGTCTCCCAAACCCCCCTCAACATGCCAGCAGCCCTGTCCTCATGCTGGCCAGCTGTCCTCCTCCCTTTTTTTCCTTTTAAGAGACAGGATCTTGTTCTGTCACCCAAGCTGGAGTGCAGTGGCACAATCAGAGCTCACTGCAGCCTCCATCACCAAGGCTCAAGAGATCCTCCTTCCTCACCCATCTGAGTAGCTAGGACTACAGGCACACGCCACCATGCTTGGCTAACTTTAATTTTATTTGTTATAGAGACAGTCTCGCTATGTTGCCCAGGCTGGTCTAGAACTCCTGAGCTCAAGCAATCTTCCCGCTTTGGCTGAAATTACAGGCTTGAGCCACCGTGCTTGGTCATGTGTTCTTTCTTGATATTTGGTCCTGTAGGGTCCCAAAGCAGGTGGCTTCCATTATGGAAGTCCTCTGTCTTAGCATGAGGAATTTCTTTATCCTTTCAGGCTCCAGAAGATATTACTGAGATGCTGCTGTTCCATCCAGGCTCTCAGCACATGGTTCTGCATGCTGCCTGGGGAAGCTCTGTGCCTCCAGGCACACACAGGAAGGCTGCCTAATAAGCCCATTCATTGGAGCCCCAGGGTTCCCTGGCAGGAGGTGGAGCTCTTCCCCATGCAGCAGAGCAATCTTTATAGTGGACTTCATTTTTCCCTCTCCCCGTTTGCATAGTAAATGCAGTTATCTCAGCTGTCACAGCTCCATGCTCAAGCCACAGTGGACAGACACGGCAGCAGGTCTAGGGAAGCCAAGACTTGGTCCACAGAATGCCAGAGGGGAAGGGGTTGTCCCCGAAGTCAAAGCCAGCTTCTTTTCACAACTGACCCCATACTCGAGGCCAAGTAGACCTTACTTGACCTGACTCCACAGCTCAAAATGTACACCTTTTAATTGCTTGAGTCCAGGAGGCTAAGGTTGTAGTGAGCCAAGATCATGCCACTGCACTCTAGCCTGAGTGACAGAGTGAGACCCTGTCTCAAGAAAAAAAAAAAAAAAAAGTATACCTTTAAAAATATTCTATAAATTTTAAGAGTTTTTATTAACTCTTTCTGGTTATGAAAGGAACATATGTTCATTATAGAAAACTTAGAGAATACAGAAAACTCTTTTCAAAAGGGTAAAACACCTAATCCAACCACTCAGAACTAACTGGAGACTAGGGGAAGAAGAGCATTAATCCCTGCTGTCCCCAGCAGAAGGTTGGCAGCAGCCTCTGGGAGAGGCCTGCCTGCCCCACGAGGGTCAAGGGTTTCTCCCACTCCATCTGGCACTTGCTAATAAGCAGCTCATACCTGGGTGGCCCAGCAGCAGGCAGGCACCAGGCTTGGCAACAGCATGGCTCTCAGGAGGGGCCACCAGGGCAAAGCTCAGCACTGATGGCCATAGCTTTACCTGCCAGGAAGCCAAATGCCACCCTAGTTGCTGGGGTGTCCAGGAGCTGTGAATCTGCCTCCTAGCTACAGAACCTGAACACCTGTGAGGCACCATCCCAGGGCACCTGTGGACCAGGAGCAGACAGAGCCTAACAGGCCCCTGATGTGGAAGAAAGGATTTCAGTGGCATTCATGGGGAGGAGAGTGGTTGAAAGTCAGAATATTCCTCTCCAAGTAGCAGAAATGCAATAATGAGGCGATTCCGAGTGATGGCTATGACTGATGGGAAGATTTGCTCATCATCATTTGGGAAGGGAGAATGATGGGAAGCTCCAAAATCAATTTCCTCCTTCCTGGAGGCTTGCAGGAATGATCTCATCTCTCATGTGTGCAGCCTGGGCCTCTCAATCCTTACAACAGCCCTGAGGCAGCATACATTAAGCCTTTTTACAAATGAGGAAACTGGATCAGAGAGATTAATTAACTTGCCCAAGATCACACAGCTAATACCCAGCAGACCCAGAGCGTGAGACCATGGCTGATTCCAAATCCTGCTTCCTTTCTAGCCTCCCTTAGCTCCCTTTAAAGTATAAAATGCTCTTCTACTGACCTATGCACTAAGTTGTGGCAGTTAGTCAGTCAGCCAGTCTGTTAGCTGGTTAGTTAGTTACCTTTTCTCTCTGGCACTCTGTCCTGCTTGTTGCAAGGTTTTATGGGGAGAACGGCATCTTAGGCTTGGTCTTGTGGGGACTCAGGTGGCCATCAGCTCCTAGTGCCTGCCCAGCCTGTTCCTCTCCCTCCGTGCACCTCTCCTTTGTGGAAGCTGCAGAGTGAAGCGTTCTGGACCCATCCCATCTTCCCCTGGCCCTGCCCTTTCCACAGGTAACTACCTGATCATGCCCTCAGGGAACCTCCAGATTGTGAATGCCAGCCAGGAGGACGAGGGCATGTACAAGTGTGCAGCCTACAACCCAGTGACCCAGGAAGTGAAAACCTCCGGCTCCAGCGACAGGCTACGTGTGCGCCGTAAGGCCCGGGCCCACCTGCTGGGGGATGGGGGATCATTGATGGAAGGGCTCACAAAGATGGAAAGGGAGGTAGATACCTGGAGGTGCCACATCCAAGCTCCAGTTCTGTGTGCACTGGCTTTGGCCAGGGGGACAGCCAGGGGTTCTCAGCCAGGGGTTCTCTCCCCTCTGGCTGGCCTCAGGGCCAGCATCTCACAGCACACAGCCCCAGGCGACTGCCTGCTGCCACACCTGCCTGATGGGAGGTTTCCTTCACGGTTACTTTGCAATTGGGATGGGTCAGAATGTGTGTGCTGGGACAGGACGGTGGGTCTTGTCTCAAGCTCAGCAGCGGACACAGCATGTGCCTAGAACAGACGGCCACGTGGGAGGCCTCCAGGCTGCTGTTCTGCCCTACATGAGGTCCCTGGGCCTGCACTCTCTGCACTGATGAGGTGTGCCCAGCACCACCCTCTGGTGAGCTTCCAGGAGGCCCACATGCTCTCAATGCACAGGAAAACAGCAGCTGCCTTTCTGTGCGCTTGCCTGGAGTCCCTGCCTATTCAAAGGAGTGACATCTTACACGGAGTTAGGCTTAGAGTTGGCACCAGAGATGGAATCACTGTGAAGCTAATGAAGTTAAACTTCCATGGTCTTTCACTCACTGACAGAGGCCTCACAAGGCCCTAACTTTGTATGTATCATTTTCCATTCTTTTTGGGGCCTCCGAAACTGTATAAATTTCAGGTTTTAGAAAACCTGGGTCTGTCCCTGGTTGGCATATAAAGCAGAATCACACATGGTCCACTTGCTCCTTGAAGGTTGCTGAGGAACGGCACACATTAGAGAGTAAACGTGCCTTTCAGTGAGTTCTCTGCAGTTTGTCCACAGTGTTGAAAAAAGATTACAGCTTTCCCAGCTGTGCACCTGAGGAAGTACATAGGTGATTTGCATTTGGGGACCTTGCAATATGAGAATTGCGTGTGTTTAAACAGTGGATTCCATTCAGCTCAGCCGGAGGCCGGCTCTGAGATGCTCACTGAGAGACAGTTGGGCCTGAGAACCATAGGGTGGGGTTGAGAGCATGGCAGATTCTTGTTTCCCATCTCATCTTCAGCCTCACAGCGCACTTACTGAGTGCAAGCAGAAAGAAATATCTGTAACATTTAAATTGCCTCTACACTCCCTCACCTTTCTCTCTTTGCCAGCACACATAGTTAACTGTGCATATGTTATGTTGATGCTGCTGTTCTTCTGTGTTATCTCATTTCTTACTCATAACAGCTCCCTGCAGAAGCAGCCCTTGTTTCTGATAAGGACACCAAGCCCCAAGGGAATTCTGTAGCACGCCCCACTCTACATAGGTTGAAAGACCCGGAATGGCTGTTTGATCCCATCTCCACGCTCTCTGGGACTGCCTCCTGGGGATGCTCTACAGGACATCCTGGTCCACACGCCTTCTGTCCTTGCCCTCCTTGCCCCTCCAGGCTCCACCGCTGAGGCTGCCCGCATCATCTACCCACCAGAGGCCCAAACCATCATCGTCACCAAAGGCCAGAGTCTCATTCTGGAGTGTGTGGCCAGTGGAATCCCACCCCCACGGGTCACCTGGGCAAAGGATGGGTCCAGTGTCACCGGCTACAACAAGACACGCTTCCTGCTGAGCAACCTCCTCATCGACACCACCAGCGAGGAGGACTCAGGCACCTACCGCTGCATGGCCGACAATGGGGTTGGGCAGCCTGGGGCAGCGGTCATCCTCTACAATGTCCAGGTGTTCGGTGAGTGTCTGCTGTGGACTGTCTTCTGCTTGGCCTTCTCTCTGGTCTGTGCAGCCTTTCTAGAAATGTAACCCAGGCTCACAAAGGGTTAGCATCTTGTGAAAGGCCACATGCTGAGTGAGGAACAGACATGCTGAAGAGTCAGGGCTCTTCGGATCCCAGAGTAAGAGCACGCAGTCCTGGAGCCTTCCTGTCATGATTCTGATGGTGGAGACCATCAGACCTCTCCTTCCCTCTACTCTGCCTATTAGGAAAAAGCAACAGCCAAAGGGCAGGGGAGCTGCTCCTAACTGCATCCCTCCCAGCCCATCTGGCCCTGGGACAGAAAGACACAGCCCTTCTCACCCTGCTCTGGTTTCCTGGCAGAACCCCCTGAGGTCACCATGGAGCTGTCCCAGCTGGTCATCCCCTGGGGCCAGAGTGCCAAGCTTACCTGTGAGGTGCGTGGGAACCCCCCGCCCTCCGTGCTGTGGCTGAGGAATGCCGTGCCCCTCATCTCCAGCCAGCGCCTCCGGCTCTCCCGCAGGGCCCTGCGCGTGCTCAGCATGGGGCCTGAGGACGAAGGCGTCTACCAGTGCATGGCCGAGAACGAGGTCGGGAGCGCCCATGCCGTAGTCCAGCTGCGGACCTCCAGGCCAAGTGAGTGTAGCCCAGGGGTCTGAGATTCCAGCTGATGATTCACTGAATCCTTTTCTCAGATGAAATCTAACTTGGAACCCCAGTATATAAGATAGAAAAAAGTAGCTTTTAGTTGTAAGCTCAAATTTATATGAATTTAATAAATCTGAAGTGCAGATTTTCACTAATGAAAATAACCCATTTAATTGCTGTATTTTAAAAAAATATTTCTGTGGAACCCAGTTTGACAACCACCACTCTAGTGCTTTGGTAAAGAAAAGCCAGTCTGTCCTTCTCAGCAAGCTTCATTCCAGTTGGGGCCTATGCCAGCTGAGCAGTGACCATGCTCAACCTAGGGAGAGGTAATGGGGATGCAGAGCAACACGGCAAAGACCCTGCCCTCGAGAACTCCCCTATGGAGACGAAACTTACCAGGGAAACAACTTGAGAAAAATACAGCAATGAATATAATACGATGCTAAGTCAGCATTATCGGGTGCCCATGTCCTCTGGTGGGGAAGGTCAGGTAGAGGAGAGACAGGTGCTGGCAGATTCTGTGGAAACCTCCTGAAGGAAGCACTACCCCTCCTGGCCTCACAGACTCTCAGAGGACATTCCCAGTTGCGTTCATATCTCATATTCAGTAGGAAAAGGCCCACATGGTGCCGTGGTGTTAAAATTCCACCATGAAGGGACATGTCCCCACCTCCAGCCTAGACCGAGAAGGAAGGCACAGGGTTCCTGGGCCTCGGGAGAAAATTGAGTTAGTTCACTGGAGATGCACCTCACGTGGATTCAGGAGTTTGCTTGCCATGCCCAAGCCACCCCTGAGCCCTGGCCAGGCAGGCCAGCCTGCCTTTTCCTTCTGGCAGGACAGGGACACCAGCGCTGTCTTCCACGGAGCCTGGCTGGGCAGCACAGAGTGGGTGGCGGTATGGCTGATGGTGGGCCCAGGTTGCCTCTCTGTCTTCTTTCTGTTTTCTCCCCAGGAACAACAGCTCAGCAGGTAAGCCAGGAGACTAACCTTTCCTTCTGCTTCCTGTTGGTCCTCCAGGCATAACCCCGAGGCTATGGCAGGATGCTGAGCTGGCTACTGGCACACCACCTGTATCACCCTCCAAACTCGGCAACCCTGAGCAGATGCTGAGGGGGCAACCGGCGCTCCCTAGACCCCCAACGTCAGTGCGGCCTGCTTCCCCGCAGTGTCCAGGAGAGAAGGGGCAGGGGGCTCCCGCCGAGGCTCCCATCATCCTCAGCTCGCCCCGCACCTCCAAGACAGACTCATATGAACTGGTGTGGCGGCCTCGGCATGAGGGCAGTGGCCGGGCGCCAATCCTCTACTATGTGGTGAAACACCGCAAGGTATGGCCCTGGTGTGGGGCTGCTGCCTCCCCCGCACAGCCTTCCCAGCAAGGCTGAGCAGAGTCACTGCCTCTTGGCCATCTCCCCTTGAGCTCCTGAAGCCTGAGCCGGTAATCCTCACCACTAAACAGGCCCTTCTGTCTCCTCCAGTGTCCATCCCTGCCACCTCCCAGGAAGCTGGTTGTAAGATGGGTGTGTGGGACCCTGGAAGGCCCAGGAAAAAGCCTTGTGCGTGCATCCAGTACTAAGCTCTATGCACTCAATTCCCAGAAGCTCACACTGGCTTCTAGTCCCTAAGGAGACCGTGAACAGTCTCCCTGGTAACCATCACCCTCCTTCTTGCTTTCCTCTGTCGTTAGTTGTTGATGTTACATTTTGTTTTTTTATGAAAGTAAGCCGTGCTGGGTACATACCTGCAGGAACCCTGGCATGGTAAGCCAGCTGTAATGCCAGGAAAACAAATATTTATGAACAAGTGTTTTCTCTGTAGGCTGTAAAATACCCCCTCAGTTCTCAGAATCTGTCATGGCTTGGGTTTGACAAGCAGGCATTTGCGCTCAAAGCACATCATGTTGTTCAGACCTCAGCTATTTCTCCTTGACAGAAGGAAGTCTGTCCAGGTGAATGTTTCAGGAGCTGTCAGGGAGGGAGTCTCGGGCTCTGACAGGATGCGGGGGCAGAGCCCAGCCAGGCCTATGCTCCTGGACACTGTGTCCTGTGAGGCAGGGCAGGGTCCCCAGGCCGCCACTCTCGCTCAAGGCTGTGCTCTTACCTGCTGTTACCCCACAGGGATGAGGACATGAAATTCCCTGTAAGAAAATGTCCTTGAAAATGTTTTTGTTCACTCCAAGTATATGCCATTTTCTTTCTAAGGCCATTTGATAGTAGAAAACTATTATTCTTAAATGGTTTTTTAAAAATTGTATTTGATAAAAGCATATACATGCCGATTTTGCTTATAAAAATGCTATGTGCACTTGATGGAAAGCATATGAATGTGGAATTAAAAGTCTTTGTCCACTCCTCCCCACCTCCACAAACAAGCAAGAAAACAGAACCAACCCTGCACAGTGGAGAGCGCTAGCTGTGCGGTAGCTGTCTCCCTGCCTGGGAGCCCTGGCCCCTGACTCCTTCTATTCTGTCTTTTTTCCCTTACATGCTCTCCTAGAAGTCCTTGGGTCAGGACAAGTCCACAGAGACCCTGGGGTTGTCAGAAAGACACCTAAGGCAGAGCACCCCCTATGCCCCCTCTGCTGCCTCCCCAGAGGCAGGGGGACGGGGCGAGCAGTTTCTCATTAGCCCTCCACCTGCTGGCCTCTTCATAGGCAGCCAGCAAAGCGGGTGAATGAGTTTTTAACAAAAAGCAGCATTGTTCACATGTTGTAGGGCAGGGCTGGTCCTAATCCTATTTCCCCATGTAACTGGACACCTCCATCTCAGAGTTGTAGACAAAGATCAGGGCAGGCCAAATGCCCATGGTTCCCAGGAGACAAAACCCAGCATGAGAGCAAGAATAATATTTTTCAGGCCAATAGGTGGCCGTGAAGCAGCCTCGCAGAAGAGGCAGATTGGCAAAGGCCATGCCGTGGTGATCCGGAAATGCCAGGCTCAGGCCGCATTCACCCCCTCAGTGTGTGTGACAGTGACTAATTACCCTTCTATTTCTTATTTTCATTTCTGGGCCCAGTGGAAGTGTGAGGCCAGCGCTGGGAGGGCAGGGGTACATGGGGCGCAGGGGAAGTGAGACTCCGGACAGGCCCCTGCTGCGTCTGGCTTCTCTCAGGCTCCAGCCTGGGGTCTCCTCAGCCTGGGGTTGCCAAGGCAGAAGTTCTGGCTTGAAAGCAGTTCCTCTCTTACGGAACTAACAAGTCTTAAAGATCACCCGAGAAAGAATTTGAAATCAAAAGTCAGCATTCGGGCTGTGTTTTTTCATCCTCCTTCTCTTGCTGGGGATTGGGAATCATTCAGCTAATTTTCACTGTTTCACATGCATGAAGCAAGTTTCATTTCCTGGTGCATCTGCAGACCCTGGGCTACTGTGTTTGGGTTTCCAGCACCACTGGGGAGTCTCAGTTTGTAAAAACGTCTCCCCTTGGAACAAATCCTGGAAGCCTGACAATGAGCCCAGACCATTCCTGTGCCTTGAATGGTAGGTTTTGTTCGACTTTGGAATATTCTGCTCAGAGAGAAGAGCTTTTCCTTACAGCTGTTTTCTTCCTTCAGCAAACCACAGCTTGAGGCTCCAGCAGGGGGTGTAGAGTTGGCAATAAAGTCTGTTGTCCCGAAAGGTGGCGCAGCAAAGATGAGCAGCCTCTCAGCATCAGCTGTTTGGGAGCCTGGAGCTCCCTTACTTTTTCCTTTAAAGAGCTAGGAATTTGAAGCTATTAAAGATTAATCCATCACAGTCACAATTCATCCACAGTTTTTAAGTTCTGAGCAAGGACTGAAGGCAGGAGCAGAAACAAAGAGGATTGAAATGATAGAAACTGCACTGGGCTGAGGATGTGGAGAGGGGTCTAGAGAGGCCAGGCATTTGCTGGGAATCTACTGTGCACCAAGCTCACTGTGGGGCACTTTATACAACTTCTCTCATTTAATCTTCAGAATAACCTGAGAGAGTTTATTTGCCTCATTGGTGAAATGCAGAGCTGAAGGGTCAGAGAGTTAGGGGACTTGCTCTGAGTTACACAACCGGGATTTGAACCCAGGACTTTGGATCCCAGACTCTTCTTCCCAGGATAGGGTGCAATGATGGGCATGCTCTTTGGAGTCAAGTTACCGTTTTGGTGCTCACTAGCCATGTGGCCTTGAGCAAATTGCTCATTTCTCTAAACCTTAGTCTCCCTATTTGTGAAGTGGAAACAATATTAACACCAATCTTTTGGGCTATTTTGAGGAAAAGGAAGTCGCACCTATAAACTGCTTAGTTCCATGCATAGCACAGAGCAAGTGCTTAGCGAATGTTGCTATTTTAATGGGTGCTGATACTTTCGTTACCTTTCTCATCATTGTGTCTCATTAGAATATAAGCAGAGGGAACCGCATTTGGTTTACATACAGAAGGAGAAAGAAAGCAAAACATGGAGATTCTTTGAAATACAGGGAGAGAAGGTCTTTGGAGGAGTTCTCAGCAATATCAGTCAGGCTATCTGACTTCCGCCACTGAGGTTTCTTTGATGAGATCATTAGACGAGGGATCAGGGAGCCTGACTTGAATGTCCCAGTGAGGTTGGTGTCCCATAGCCAGGGGGGCCAGTCTGAGGCTGTGCCACCCTAACCCCAACCTGGCTTATTGTCCTTCCCCTTCTCCTGCCCTCTTGGGCTCAGCGCTGCTTTCTTTGTAAACCATAGCCCACTCGTAGCCCGAGGCTGAGATGCTGGTCTTTATACCAGCTACCTTCTCCAGCAGGTCACAAACTCCTCTGACGATTGGACCATCTCTGGCATTCCAGCCAACCAGCACCGCCTGACCCTCACCAGACTTGACCCCGGGAGCTTGTATGAAGTGGAGATGGCAGCTTACAACTGTGCGGGAGAGGGCCAGACAGCCATGGTCACCTTCCGAACTGGTGAGAGTCAAACATTGCTCCTTGCTTAGGGTTTCCGTGGGTCTAAGCAAGTTCCACTGGCCCAGGTGAGAATTCCTGCTCACCTTGCCCCAGCTGTTCACCTTGAACTTCATCTTTCCTTCCAGCTACTGCCTCCTTGTGGTTTGTGTGCTAGGCTGAGGTCCCAGCTCTCATCAGGAGAGTAGCCAGCCGGCCTCTCTGGCACCCCTTCGTCCCTCTCTCACACAGGGGCCAGCAATAGTACCACAACAGAACCAGTCTCGGCCGAGGCTGAGCCCACACCCTCAGTGCCCCGGATGCTTATTTGCATCACTTTGTCATGCCGCTTAGCAGAGTCTCAGGCAAAAAGGACTGTGGGAGGGAGATCTCATGCCTGCTTCCTCCCTTGCTGACTACAACCCATTTCCACCTAGGACGGCGGCCCAAACCCGAGATCATGGTCAGCAAGGAGCAGCAGATCCAGAGAGACGACCCTGGAGCCAGTCCCCAGAGCAGCAGCCAGCCAGACCACGGCCGCCTCTCCCGTAAGCCGCTAGCAGCAGGGACGGACGCGCAGTCGGGACTGGAACTGCCTCAGAGGCCTGTTCCCGTGGCTGAATGGGGTCTTGCTTCTGTAGGTCCAGGGTTTTTATGACATCTCCCAGTTAACCACAATGAGGAAATGTAGTTTGGAGCTTTTTAAATAAAAGGCTGGCATTGATGCTGGGATTGCTCACTGGGTGCATCCAGAGAGCAGCAGAGGCCAGAGCTGTGGTCCTTGGGCCTCCACACTCTGGCTTTGCAGAAGGATAGCATAAGGGGTCTTAGCTCAAAGCCCAGGCAGCCGTGGGGAGGTCTGATGTGAACACCAGTGGGTGGAGGGCTGTGGGGAGGAGCGGGCCCGTCAGGAGCAGGCCAGGCCCAGTGGGCATACAGCGTCATCTCACCCTGCTTCCTTCCTCACTGGATACGGTCTTTCCCAGCCCCAGAAGCTCCCGACAGGCCCACCATCTCCACGGCCTCCGAGACCTCAGTGTACGTGACCTGGATTCCCCGTGGGAATGGTGGGTTCCCAATCCAGTCCTTCCGTGTGGAGTACAAGAAGCTAAAGAAAGTGGGAGACTGGATTCTGGCCACCAGCGCCGTCCCCCCATCGCGGCTGTCCGTGGAGATCACAGGCCTAGAAAAAGGTAGGGGCCTGGCCACACCGTGGCCTTGGCCTGATCCCCCAGCTGCCCCTTTCCGCCTGGAGGAGGATGACGAGCCTGGGATCCCCTTCTCTCGGCCCAGGCCCCCACCCACCAGCATGCCTCCGTGTTGCTGTCTGTGGTGTTTACCACAGTCCTAAAGCCTTCTGCCTCCCTCCAGAAGAGCATCCAGAGCCATCTCCCCTGCAGCTCAGCTCTGACAGTGGCGGGTGTTCTTGTGAGGCCTTTGAGAACTTGCTTTGGGGAAGGGCTGCCCAGAAGACCCCTCCAGGTCCTGGGCCTTGAAAGGCCATGGGAGAATCAGAAGGTATTTCCCAGCTCCTGAGTTCAGTGAGTGTCCCTCTCACCAGGCACCTCCTACAAGTTTCGAGTCCGGGCTCTGAACATGCTGGGGGAGAGCGAGCCCAGCGCCCCCTCTCGGCCCTACGTGGTGTCGGGCTACAGCGGTCGCGTGTACGAGAGGCCCGTGGCAGGTCCTTATATCACCTTCACGGATGCGGTCAATGAGACCACCATCATGCTCAAGTGGATGGTAAGCGGGCCTGGCCGTGGACTGCAGTGGAAGACGGCCTCCCCTAAATACCCTTCCCTGTGAGCCTGGGGATTAGACTCCCCCGAACAGGGCACCTGAAAGCTTCATCAGTGGAATTCGGGAGGCTCGTAGTGGCTGGAGCTGCTCTAGTGGTCTCCTGTTGATTCTGGTGCCTTGACCTGGTAGACCTCACCCTCCTTCCTGCCCTTCCCCTGACACCACAGGGGATCCCAACATAACTGTTCAGGGCCCCTTCTCAGCCACAGGGGCCCCTCACATGTCCAGGGAGATCAGAAGCAATTGAAGTCTTTGGAGAAATGGCAATTTGTTTCTTCTCTTCAAAAGCTTAGGGACCTCTAGGCTAAATAAAATAATGAGTAATCTTCACAACATTTTTCAGAGAACCTCAGGGATATCATTAGAAATCTTTGCCAGGGGTCCCAAGTGAAATTCAAACTCTGGACTGGGGTAGAACCTTCATACACCAGTGGTTTTGCTTTGATGATGTTTTCTCTGCCCATTGTCAACTCGTTTCTTCTCCATTCCCTATAGTACATCCCAGCAAGTAACAACAACACCCCAATCCATGGCTTTTATATCTATTATCGACCCACAGACAGTGACAATGATAGTGACTACAAGAAGGATATGGTGGAAGGTGAGACACAGTTCTGTGTTTATAGCTTCTGCGTGATATAGTTTCCTCCGCTGGCATGGGGGACAAGGTATTGGTGAAATCTGGTGAAGCATAAACCTGCGTCTGGTGTGACACGAAGCTCTAAGCTCCGTGTCATTGACTCATTCATAATACCCTTGAAGCTGTCAACTTCATGAACCCATGTGATGATGGGACAACCTGGGTGGACACCTAGAACATTTCCTCCAGCGTTCCTCCACACGCCGCCCCTGTGCCAGTCAGTGGCATCCTCCCCCACACACTGCCCCAGCTGAGTCTGACTATGAGATTGGGATCAAGAAAACCATATACACATTGCCATGCACCATTCTCTGACTCTGTTTCCCAGGGGACAAGTACTGGCACTCCATCAGCCACCTGCAGCCAGAGACCTCCTACGACATTAAGATGCAGTGCTTCAATGAAGGAGGGGAGAGCGAGTTCAGCAACGTGATGATCTGTGAGACCAAAGGTGAAGCTCTTTGGGTTCTCTCTCCTGTCTTGGTGTTTCCAGCGAGGGAAGGCAGAGTCACCATTCCCTGTGCCTGTGCGGTGCTGGGCCTCTTTCCCAGGAAGACTCTTTGTTTTCCAAATACCCTCAGACTTGGTCATGTTTCACTCTCTACTCATTTGTCTGTGCCTAATACTAAATAGGCCATGATGACACCTTCAAGGAACTTGATAATTAACTCATCCATGAAATCAGGGGATAGACCTCATTCTTAAGTTGGGAACTTCCTATAAATACTTTATTCCTGCAATGATATTTGGTGCTTACATGGGTTGGTTTATTTAACTGAACTACAATCCCATGAGATGGGAAAGGAAGTGGGCATGAGGAAGCTGTATACTGCAGCCAAGGCCATGCAGCCGGTTAGGGGTAGAGCATGCTTTGGGCCAGGATTGTCTTAACTACAAGACCAGCCCCTTTCTATTGCACTTAAAACATGTTAAACATAGTCACATAATAACTTGTTAATATTTGCACATTGGTCAGATGGGGAGATAGCATTATCTCCGTTTTGCAGATACTGAAAGTGAGATAAAGCAGTTGTATTGCAAAGAACATAATCAGGAGAAGATCACAAAGGAATAGGAATAGAGACAGAACAACACATTTTTCTCTCATCAAGGCAATAGCATTCTCTCTCCTGCTTCACTGGCTTTCAGTTGTTCAGCAGATCCTCCCTGAGTGCCTCTGTGTCTCTCCCTGCCCTCTTCCATCATGCACACCAGAGGGAGGGCAGATACATGCACAGCCCAGAATCCTGGATCACCTGGTGCAGGGAGTGCCCAGAGGGAGGAAGAGACTTCATAAAGCCTTCACACTGGTCTTCTGGAAGGACCGAGTCTTAGGCTAGGATGAGGAGGGAGTGGCCTAGGGGACAAGGCTGGACATAGCTCCAGATGGTTGGGGTGTCAGGCACCGGGAAGGAGGTTATGGGAGTGAATGCCTAGGAAAGAGGCCACTGAGGATGGTGTGAGATGAGCCGGTGCAGCCAGGGAGAGCTGGAGCCACTGGAGGCTGTGAGGTGGAGGAGGGCCATCAGTGGATTTGTCTGCTGAGATGGGTCACTGGTGACTGTGCAGGGAATGGGCTGAGGGTTGAGAACTGGGGCTCTAAAGTAAAGGTAAAGAGAAGGGATGGGTTTGAGTCTCTTTTCTAAGGAGGTGTGGGCGGGACCAGGGTCAGCTTGCATGCTAGGGCTGGGAGAGAGTGAAAGAAGTTAAAAATAAACTTCAAGGTTTCCAGCTGGAAGTACTGCACAGGTGATGTTGCCACTTATTGAAATGGCAACGGCAAGAAGACAGATTTCATGAGAAAGGAACAAGGTAAAACCACTTGGAGGCTTAGTGAGTCTTTGACTCTTTGGAGACATTGAAATGAAGTGTCTTGATAAGGAGCAGAGCTCCTGCCCCGTGCAGGGGGTCCGGGTGGGGAGATTGGTTTGCGGCTCTTTAGGATATAGGTAGAAGTCACGGGACTAGGTGAGAATATACAGAGAGTACAGACGGGAGGAACCAGGAAGGCCTCCCAGTGTCTGTGGAGGCAGACGGCACAGAGAGGAAAGGAGAGGCGTACAGAGCAGCAGAGAGGTGGGGGACATCAGGGGACAGAGTCCGAAAGCCAGGGGAGAAGATGGCCACTAGGGCCAGCAGGGTCAGATACACCTCCTAACAGCAAAGCTGAAGTGAGGAGCTGATGGCCTTGACTCCACCTCTGAATTGGCATCTCACATGTACTGTGTGTCCTCGTGAGTCCGGGAACACCTGTCCCCCTGCTGTGATCCATGCTAATACCTAGTGCTTCATGTCTCAGTCCACCAGCAGGTAGCACGCTCTTGGGTGTCAGTAAATTCTTCCATTCCCAATTCTTTTTCTGGCTCCTGCATTTTAAATATTTTCTTCCAAAAGTTCACCAGTTCTTCCCAAAAGCACTACATCGCTTCTGCCGGAAGGACCCAGTCCAACTCTAGTGCATGGCTCACAGACATCTCGCTCTGCTTTGAAATATAAGGCTCAGGTCTCCGCCACACCACCAGATTTCACATTAGATTCCAATTTCATGCTGAGTGTGGACACCATTCAAATAAGAGATTTTGAGGCCCAATCTAGTGAGTTTGACCCCATTTCCCAAACCCATGGAATGAGGGTATTTTTTTTTCTATTTGTTGTGAAGGAAATATCAAAGAAACATATGCTGAAGTGAGTTTTGTCCACAATTACAGCTCGGAAGTCTTCTGGCCAGCCTGGTCGACTGCCACCCCCAACTCTGGCCCCACCACAGCCGCCCCCTCCTGAAACCATAGAGCGGCCGGTGGGCACGGGGGCCATGGTGGCTCGCTCCAGCGACCTGCCCTATCTGATTGTCGGGGTCGTCCTGGGCTCCATCGTTCTCATCATCGTCACCTTCATCCCCTTCTGCTTGTGGAGGACCTGGTCTAAGCAAAGTGAGTGAGTGACGCTTTCAGTGGGAGGATCCTGGGCGGGAAATGGGGGCTCCACTAAGGAGGCCTCTGCCTAGGTCTGTGTCCATGGAAAGCTCAAGCCCAAGTCCCCCAAAGGTCTCGGAGGTCAGAGAACACCCAACGACTGGGCCCCTCCCCCGGCTCACAGACCTCGGCTTGGGGAGGAGGAAGGAGGGCAAGTTGGGCTGTCTTCTCTGCACCTTTGGAGCTCGGGACCTATGTTGTGCCATCTTCTGAAGTGTCCGAAGCTGCTCCTCTGACCTCACATTCCTACTTACAGTCCATCCTGCCTCTTCCCTGGGTGCGGAGCTGCCTTCAGCTTTCCCCTCTATCCTGGAATCTGACTTTTAGTCACTAACTTCTGCTTCAGATGGCAAAACATCTGGTCAGCTTACCTCCTCTAGATATTGTTCTTCTTTTCACTCACCGCCTCCTGCTCCCAAGCCCTGGACCCTCTATCTCCCCACCCTTCTCCCTGCAGAAGAGTCTAGGTGTCAGGTAGAAATGGGCGACACAAAGGAGACTCTAGGAAAAAATGTTCTCCATCACTTGGGCACTGTCAACTCCCTGCCTACGTCCTTCAACCCTCTGTGGCCAGGAGCCTCCTGAGATCCTTGTGGGGCTTTTCCAACCCATCCCAGGCTACCTTGGCCTAAGCACACCTTTATTTTTCTGCCCTTCCAGAACATACAACAGACCTGGGTTTTCCTCGAAGTGCCCTTCCACCCTCCTGCCCGTATACTATGGTGCCATTGGGAGGACTCCCAGGCCACCAGGCCAGTGGACAGCCCTACCTCAGTGGCATCAGTGGACGGGCCTGTGCTAATGGGATCCACATGAATAGGGGCTGCCCCTCGGCTGCAGTGGGCTACCCGGGCATGAAGCCACAGCAGCACTGCCCAGGCGAGCTTCAGCAGGTAGCGCATTCTTGGGTGTGGGCAGCAGGTATGGGACACCCAAGAGGGAGTGGCTGGGCTGCCTTGGGGGGCCTCCTCCCTCCTAGGGTCTCAGGCTGGGCTGCTGGGCCAGGCTCTCTTTAGTCAGGAGCAGATGCTCCTGTTGTTGAGTGAACACTGGAAAGTTACCTGGACTCCCCGGCGTGGCCGTCTCATTACTCTTCCTTTTGAGCAGCAGAGTGACACCAGCAGCCTGCTGAGGCAGACCCATCTTGGCAATGGATATGACCCCCAAAGTCACCAGATCATGAGGTAACCAGGCCTCTCCCCTTTCACTCCCAAGCCCCACAGCCTCACTTTCCCTTTAGCTCCTCAAATCCAAGGCCTGTCACTGACAGCCAAGCAGTAGTGCTGTACTCAGGGGTCCCCGTGACTGACAATCATGCTGCTCTGAACCATTGCCCTAATAGGCAGTTGTTGCATTTGCAATTGCAATGCCCTTTCTGCCTGAGGGCATGGGTTGGCATCTCGGAATCCTCCGTCACTAGACAGATCAGAAGCACCCACCACAACTGACTTTGCCCATGGGCCCCTGGACACCTGACTTCACATTCTCCCACATGGAATAAAATGGAAATGGACTAGAATGATCAGTGGGAATGATGGTGTGGTACCTCTTGATGTTCAAAGGGGAGAGCAGTCCTTGCCCCATCTGAGCTCTCACCAGCTCTGATGCCCTCAGACAGGGAGACAGCCAGCAGGGGGATGGGGCGACAGGCCCACCCTGCCCAGCCCCACCTCCCCATCTGGGCTTGTGCACTGCAGGGGTCCCAAGTCTAGCCCGGACGAGGGCTCTTTCTTATACACACTGCCCGACGACTCCACTCACCAGCTGCTGCAGCCCCATCACGACTGCTGCCAACGCCAGGAGCAGCCTGCTGCTGTGGGCCAGTCAGGGGTGAGGAGAGCCCCCGACAGTCCTGTCCTGGAAGCAGTGTGGGACCCTCCATTTCACTCAGGTTGGTTCCAGAAGCAGGGCAGGGAAATTAAACAGGCTGGGGATGACATGAGGTAGGCATCCACAAGCCAGTAGTAACAGTCTTCAAAGGTGGGGCTTGGTAAGGAGCCAGCCACAGCATTTATGTGGGAGGGATGGGGCATCGAGGGTGGCTGGCCACTTTCCTTCACTGCTGAAGGCCCAGTAGGTCTGTGGGATGTCCAAGTGGGTTCTACTGCAACATGATAAGCTGCGGTCCTCAGCCTCTGAGAAAAAGGCTATTTCTCCATTTCAGAGAAAAAAGCCCTTTTTGGTCTCTGCATTTCAAGGCCATTCACAAATTCCATTTGCTGCTCATCACACTAAGAGGCATTCTCTATTCACTCTGAAATGCCTTGCTTTGTTGAGGCTTGTCTCTTAATTAAGGAATAAGGTTGCCTCAATCATTAAGGAGCCAAATTCTTACAAACATCATCATCATAACTCTTTGTACTTCCACGGAACTTTTTCTCCAAGGAGTTTGGGGCCATTCACGCTAAGCCCATCCCATTGTCTTCCTCCATGCTAGTCTCCTTAGAAATCAGTGGATACTTGGTGAGGGCACCAAGTATCCACTAACGTTTCTTAGCTTCTCTGTGTGTGTGCCCATTCATAGGCAGATCCTGGACTCTGTCTCTAGGAGATTAAATTTAAAAGATGCTGGGTCCTAAAGCTCGACCCAGCATCATTTAAACTGGACCGTGTCAATCTGGGGGGACTGGATTGTGAGTGGGATGATTGTAACCAGAAGCCATAGCAAAGGGTGGACTAGCCGCCTAAACATAGAAAGAGCAGGGCTTCCTTCTGCGTTTCACGGGCTGCACTGACTTCATCTGCTCCCGTGGTGTGGGCTCAGTGCGGGAGTCTCTACGGTCCCAGCATGAGTGGGAAATGGGTGGCAAGTGGCCCTCCCTGTTTTGATGAGAGACCTTGGAGGGAACAGAAGTGCCCTTGTCTCGGTTGTAGGTTCCAGAGCCAGTGTAACCATCTCCACCACAGATAGAGATTGGCCCAGTGTCACTGGGTGTTGGCTCCTCGGTCAATCTGGATTTTAATGGTTCCTACTCTTTCTCCCCTCAGGGCCCCCATGCTGCTTGGGCCTTGTGCCAGTTGAAGAGGTGGACAGTCCTGACTCCTGCCAAGTGAGTGGAGGAGACTGGTGTCCCCAGCACCCCGTAGGGGCCTACGTAGGACAGGAACCTGGAATGCAGCTCTCCCCGGGGCCACTGGTGCGTGTGTCTTTTGAAACACCACCTCTCACAATTTAGGCAGAAGCCGATATCCCAGAAAGACTATATATTGTTTTTTTTTTTTTTAAAAAAAGAAGAAAAAAGAGACAGAGAAAATTGGTATTTATTTTTCTATTATAGCCATATTTATATATTTATGCACTTGTAAATAAATGTATATGTTTTATAATTCTGGAGAGACATAAGGAATCCTACCCGTTGAGGTTGGAGAGGGAAAATAAAGAAGCTGCCACCTAACAGGAGTCACCCAGGAAAGCACCGCACAGGCTGGCGCGGGACAGACTCCTAACCTGGGGCCTCTGCAGTGGCAGGCGAGGCTGCAGGAGGCCCACAGATAAGCTGGCAAGAGGAAGGATCCCAGGCACATGGTTCATCACGAGCATGAGGGAAAAGCAAGGGGCACGGTATCACAGCCTGGAGACACCCACACAGATGGCTGGATCCGGTGCTACGGGAAACATTTTCCTAAGATGCCCATGAGAACAGACCAAGATGTGTACAGCACTATGAGCATTAAAAAACCTTCCAGAATCAATAATCCGTGGCAACATATCTCTGTAAAAACAAACACTGTGACTTCTAAATAAATGTTTAGTCTTCCCTGTAACCTTCAAACTGAGTCATGTGTGAGTCAGCATTTTCTTTACATGTTAGAATTCAGTCTCTGAGTATTTGAAGAAAATACCCACTTACAATATTTTCAGGTCCATCAGAAATGAGATCTGGAAAAGGTAGTAAATGTTTCTCTTTTTTGTTTTTTAAAACAGTGAATGTCAGTTGTGCTTGGATTCATGCAGAACACATTACTGTTTAGTCCACAAGGGAACCGTTGTACAACAGACCAGGAAAAACAGATTCATAGTTCTCTTACCAACTGGACTTGAGATGAAGTTTAGGTCATATTGAAGAAATAGAACTAATCTTTTTTATATAGGTGTGTGTTGAAGACCAAATATTTTCTCCAAAATACTGTTTGTTTAGCTAAGTGCTGTGCCACACATGGACATATGGTGCATAATAAATTCACTTCCCTTCTTTCCAAAGATACACCAACATTGCCAGAGTAGTTGACTCACTAGTTTAAAATCAACATTTACTTACTGTTGTCCAACCAAAGGATCAACCATAGATTCTTTTTAAATTGAAATTTTAAAATCTTTATATGTGGAAGTGGAATTAGATGGAGACTGATGCTTGCAATGAAAGCCTTACTACGCTTTGTGTTTTGGGGCTGGAGAGGGTGGGGGGAGCCTGTATTTTCTAGATTTCTGTAAAATTGAGTTACAGATGAAATGCCACTTGAGACAATCTCGTTAAGTGGGGGCCAGACCCAGGCTTTTAACATGAAGAATTTGATAAACAGGGTCCTAGGGAAGAGTCACTCTGACTGTTTAGGGCAAGTGCATCCTCTGCTGGCCAAAATAAGTATAGCACCTGCTATTCCTGACTTCTGCATCCTTTTTCCATCAAGCTCAACGTCAGAGAGAACTTCATGTGGAAATGCAGCATGGTTTTCAGGAAAGCAGTATTTTAAAAATATTATTTAAAAAGAAGGACTGCAAGGAACAGGTAAATGTTAGGAAATGAGAAGCAGAGCAGGGAAGAGAAGAGAAAAAATAAGATACTGTGATTTCAGACAACCTGGCATCACGACCCAGAGCTCACTTCTGGGGTGGGTAGGGCTGACGCTCTCAGTCATTGCTTTGCTATCCAGAGGCCCCCCAATCTGAGCTGTAACTCACCTTCTAGCCCCACTGGTTTTTACATTTTTTCCTTTGTTTTTTCTCCTTGATGATCTAAGGTAGCTGTCAAAATGAATTCTGGTGAACTTTTCTGAAGTGATAGGTGAAACATCTGCTTTCTGCACAGCACTGGAATCATAGCACTCAATGGATTTAGCTCTAAAGAGAAATTTAGCACATGGCTCACAGACCTCCCTAAGCGGGGGAGCCCGCTGTGGTGGGACAGGCTGGCTGGCAGGCATGAGCAACTCCTTTACTCTGAAGTTGTGACAGAGGGGCTGGACTCTGTGGTTTCTTTTTCTTCCAATGCTGAGATTGATCATCGGTGATACTATGGATGACAGTTCAGAATAGGCAAGTTATATGAACAATTGACCCACAAGTAACTCAGTGTAGGCTGATTTTTGGCCTTACCCTCAGAGGTGAGGCTGCTCCTCTGGGAGCACAGCAGAAGGCAGGGAAGTGTGCCAGGAGCAGGATAGCTTCCCAGCCACCCTGCCCATGCCACACCCTGCTGGTCTACTTGTGTTTGAAGCTTAACTTCCCAAAGACTCAGATGCTCTAACTTAACTACAGATTTAAGACTAAGCCTGGAATCAAGTTGAAATGAACCTAAAGCTATCAACATATTTTGTCCAATTCAAAATAAAGTAATTGAGTGTTAACTGTCGTCAATTCCCAAACATGCGGAATGAAGCCCTGAATATTGTAGAATTAACTAGTGATTTAGTCCAGCTCAGTTTGGGAATAATTATCCCGATTAGCTTTCCTCTCAGTTGAAATGCACAGCAAGTCCTGATGTGGCTCTTCTGTAGACTGTAGGTCCACTCTTGCTGCAATCAGAATCAGAATCTCAGAATGGGAAGGAACCCATTCTACCAATCCTTCATTTGTCAGATAATAAAATGAGGCCCAGGAAGATAACGTAACTTCTCCTGATTCTCTACAATTACCAAGGGGATGGTATCGCCTCAAGACCTTTCTCAGAGACCAGCCACTCTCTCCAGGCAGCTGCTTCTTGTGGCTGCCAGCTCCCACGAAGGCCCCGGTGACCCCCACCTGGCATTCACACCCTGTTCAGTCCCCTCCCACATCACACAGGGTCAGCCTGTGACCCATATGACAATAGTGACGCTATGTCACTTCTGAGCTTGGGCTGTAAAAGACTGTGGCTCTTGTGTACATCATTCTCTCTTGCTCTCTCCCTCACTCTTGGATCACTTGCTCTGGGAGAAGTCATATCCCAAGCGGCCCTATGGAGAGGCCCACATGGCGAGGAACTGAAGCCCTGCCTAATGGCCAAGGGAGTGAATTTGCTAATAGCCCCTCCAGCTCCAGCCAAGCTTCAGATGGCTGCAGCCCCAGCTCCTAGTGTGACTGCAACTCCACGAAAGACCCTGAGCCAGAACACCCGGCCAAGCTGTCCCCAGATTCCTGGACCTCAGAAACCCTCTCACTCCTGGGTGAGATCATAAGTTTGTTGTTTCAAGCTAAGTTTGGGGGTAATTTTTTACCACAATAAATAAGACACTCAGGGCTATGACTAGCATATTTTTAAAAATACTTGAAAGGCACACATGGCTTAGGATATACAACACAGAAAGTGATTTAAAAAAAAAAGTGGGTGCTCTCCAGTAGAGAAGTGACTACATCAGAAATTAATGGTGACAAGTGGAAACAATAAGGTATTCTGACCTCTTAAATAGGAATATGAAGGAATCTTAGGAAGACAATAGGCCAAGTGGCCACCTCTAAGAATATTCTGATGTACAAAGAAAGCAAGACCTGTCTATAATTTTGGGGGGCACATTAGCAGGCTAATCACAGGTGAGGAAGACTTGGCATTGCTGAGTTCCCTTCTATATTTATGCAATGTTCCTTTCTTCACCCGCCCTTCTCAGTGACCAACTTATCCTGGAACAGCCTCAGTGAGTAGCTCATTAATACAGAGCTCTTAATCTAAAGAGCTATGCTCTGTTACTAACAGGATTCCAAATGTCAGTGAGATTATCCTGCAA
The DNA here is from genome assembly GCF_029289425.2 of Pan paniscus. NCBI lineage: Eukaryota > Metazoa > Chordata > Mammalia > Primates > Hominidae > Pan > Pan paniscus. Next base: position 111,285,769 of record NC_085926.1, read on the forward strand.
TGGTTATAGCCATGAACTTCAATGAGCACTTACCCCCAAACCAAAAGGATACTCTTCAATTAGTTTAAAATGTTATGTGTAATCAAAGGTGATTGTTAAAGATGATCTCTAGTAAATCTATTTCATTATCTCCTCATCTATATCAAAACCAGCAAATGGCCCAAGTAAAACCTGAAAGAAAATGGCAGGGGACATGAGAAACTATGGGGAAAACTTAGAATTCTGATGGAGTTGCAGAAATCTTTAAAGAAAAGCCTCTTTATTGACTGTTTTATTAAGCATGCCCCTCTGCTCCACTCAGAACTGAGGAGTCTACAAAAACTGTGGGCAATCCAAGAAGGCTGGTTATTTTCCTGCTTTCTGCCAACCCAAAGCAAACTGCTCTGCCATGTCTGTTTGTATTTCCTGAATCCTGAGCCCTCAAAACACTGCTTTATGAAGTCAACAATGCCAAAACTGAAATTTGCATTTCTATTCTAAGATATAGTTGACAAAATGTCCTTTTCTCCTGCATCCTCTCAGAGAACACTTAATAACATCTAAGTTTATTTTCTAAGGATCAAGAAAACAAAGTTTTCTCATGAATTGCTGAATGATAGTTTTTCTTGCCAAGGGCTAAAAATTCAGGATACCCCCAAATCAAATTTTCCTAAAACAAAATATATTACAGATGATTTGCTGCAATCATGAAACACAGCCTTCCGAGACTTCATATTCAATCTAGTAGGTTCGAAACATCTAAAATGATTCAGTTTCATAACAGAGGTTGGGTGCTGCAGTCAGTTCTAAGATAACCAAATTGTAGAGAGATTCTTAAAGTGACTTAACGTGACTGGATCTGGTTTTAGACTTTCAGGCGAGTTCAGTTTAAAGTAATAAGATTGTTGGAGGTGATGAGGAGACAGAACTTCCAATGAGTTATGTCAGAAATCTTGTATGGGTTTGAGAAAATAGCAAACTCAAAGGTCTGCGGGCTGTATCTCTTTCTCTCGTGGAGACTGAATGGGTGGGAGGATAAGACCGCCTTTCCTACGCAAAAGAGCAATCTCCTCCTTTAAGGCCGAAATCCTTTCCGCCTGGAGTTGGATCAATTCAGTGACCTCCTCTCTTGCCACAACATCTGCTTCCCGAGGGCCCTGGAAGGCATTGCCCTGTTGAAAGAAAACAGCTCCCTGTTGAAGCATCATTTGGCATGTGAAAAACTCCATGCCCTTATACTGTGTATCTGTGATGAGTGCTGGCCTGACAGTCACCCTGTAAACAGCCACTGTTCCTTAATCTCAGGAGCCTTCAATTCCTCTGCTAAAATCCCACCATTAGAAATGTGTGCCTTTGGGCTAATAAACAACTCTTCAAGTGCAAATCCTCTTTGGATGAGTACACTTTAAGCTAGCTATCAGTCATTCATTACCTAAAGAGCTCATCACTGGAATAATAAAAGACAGAGTATGTCTTTCTTTTTCTGGACAGCCCATATTTGGGTTCCCAGAATGAAATCTTCTGTTTCCTCATCTGAGTTATTTCCCTGTCCAGCTGACTCCTACTCATGTTTCACACATCACTTTCAGGGAGGCCTTCTTTGCCCCATGGACTAGGTTAGGATTTCCTGCTTTCTGTTTTATCGAAACATCCATTATACATATACATCACTATAATTTACAGAATATTACATGGTTCATTCTGAACCATGTAATATTTATGATATTTGACCATTTTTTTAATCTAAAACAATGGCAATTTAATATAGCATGACCAAAGTGCTTGTTTGATACCTATCTTTCCTGCGAGATCCTGTCTTTTAGAAACAGGGCTCCATATGACTAAGTCTCATCACTCTGCCAATACCTGCCCTAGTGCTTTCTACATAAGTAGATGCTCAATAACATTTGAATGCATGAATACATCTGTGAAAGGAAAGACATAATACTTGCGTGGTGCCCACTTTGTGCAAGGTGCTTTGCATATGCTCTCTCATCTAATCCCCAAAATGACTCTGAACTGGGTGGTATCATTCCAGTTTTACAGATAAGGACATTGAGACTCAGGGAGTCATTAACTAGCCAAGTCAAGCTGGAAGCAGAGTTAGAAACAGGTTGCCTGATGCTAAAAGTCCATACTTTTTCCATTACTCCTATGTACTATAGCAGACCTTCATAGTAAGTAAGGGTTACCCAACACCCTCTGCCTCTTCTCCCTTGCTCACTTTTATTTTAGAGGCCATGAAAGCTAAACACTTAACCTTACCCATTTTCTCTTCCAGCTAGAGAGAGCTAAGTGGATATAATCTGAAACTTTTGCTCCTTAATAAAAGGGACAGAAGAGGCTGGTGCATGGATGTGACATGGGAGCTGAAGCAGCTGTCATGTGACTTTGAAGGAAACTTTAGGAAAATCACAGAGATATGGGCTCTGGCATCATGGTCCTACAAAACCAAAGCGTGTAGTCATCTCCCTCCAGACTTCTTGTCAAGTGAGGAAAATGACTCCTATTTGTTTAAGGTACTCTCAATAGGGCTTTTGGTTGCTTGTAGCTAAAAGCATGCCTCATACACCAACTCATGCCCAGTCATTCCAGTGGGTTACTTTGAAGTCACCTCACTTTCCCCTTCTCCTCACCAGACTCAATCAAATTTTGGTTATTCTTACTTTGAGATGGCTTTTGATATTTGACACATTTTTGTTGTCACCAACTATATCCCAATTCCTGCCTACATCATTGTAAGAAGCAATGGAGTCAGCGTTGGAGGCAGACAGACCTGAATTTCAAAACTAACTTCACCATGCATTAGCTCTAAGAGCTTCAGCAAGTTACTCAGCTCCTCTGAGCTTTAGAAAGTACTGTTTTGAGGATTAAATGAAATATCCTATGTGAAGAGGCCATACATGTAAAGATATACTGTGTAAAGAGACAGATACTAGTAACTTCCTCTCCCATTCAGCTGATCTCCTGCCTCTAAGCTGTTTCCTCTCCAATGTATCTGGACTGATCAAAGCACATCGACTCAACAAATGTTGACTGACTACTCAGTCTGTGAAGATTTGGGTTAGGTATTAACCTTCTCAAACACTGCCTTGATCCTTCACTCAAAAGTTCTTCAGTGGAAAAAGACCCCTCAATATTCAAATTCTAGTCTTCCTTTCACATCTAATCTTCAATTATAAGCCTTCCCAATCCTCCTAATTCACTTTTCATGGAATAAACAACATTGTTTCTTACTTTGGGACTTTTGTTTAGACCAGTGATTCTTAAACTCTAGTGTGCTTCAGAATCCCCGGGAAGGCTGGTTAATGCAGACTGCTGGGCCCCTCCCCTCAGGCTTCTGAAGCAGTACAACTGGGTTGGGGCCTTAGCACCTGCATTTTAAACAAGTTCCCAGGTGATGCTGATGCTCTTCTTCAGAGGACCAAACTGTTGGAACACTTAGCTTAGACCATTTCCAGGGTTCTGAAAGAAAATATAAAGCAAAGAAGACCAAGAGAAACAACTGGCCTTTTTGCAGATAATATTGTTAAGTATATAACATAGAGTTTAGAATATGCTATACATGTGTTAGGTTTGTAGAGGGCAAGACTTGGATTGGGTAAATATTAATTAGGTATATCCACCACATACAATGTATTAAGTACAATGTTAGGCTGGCTAAATATTATGTAATAGCAAGTTGAAACCCACACAAAGTGACAAGCATTTTAGTAAGAAAACAGGGTAGATTTCACCACTCAAGATGCCCACTTCAAGTCAAATGAAATATGCAGACATTGGAAATACATGTCTGACACCAAACCCAGGGCGTATAATGGTGTCGTTATTCATACCTAAGTAACCTTACACCTCTCCAGGACCAAGGCAATTCTATTGATTAGTACTTACGTGAGTTCATGGCACCCAAGAGGCGTTCAATAAAGCTAGTCCCTCAGGCCCACTGTAATGTGGCTAACACCAACTCAGTGTCCTCAGGGACGCAGATGGTCTGGAAGTGGTCCAAGATCAAGCAAGGTTTGTTTAAATGCCAGTACTTAACATTCTTGTGAATAGCTACCTTTGACAGAGCCTCCTTAATTCTGAAAAAGGGTCTGAAGATAAAGAACATACCTGCTGATTCTGTAGTGTATTCAACCGAGAATCAAGTTTCTTCTTTTCAATACACAAATCATTCATCTGATAAAGCTTTCTGGTGTGTTCTTTTGTCTTCATCATCAGTTCCCATCGCATTTGAGCAATCTTTTCCTACCAGGGTGGGAAGATGCAAAATAGATGTAGTGAATACCAGAAGAAATAAAGAAAAATGAGTGTCCAGATTTGGTCAAAATCATCAGGCAAATGGAGCAATGTGCCCATATGAAAATATAATCAGAAGCCAATATGAAAATGCAACACAAAGTGCATTGGGTCTGGTTTGATTAAAGATAAGAATATAAGTATGCTCAAGAATAGGAGTAGGTAGAAATAAGATAGATGTGGACATCATTGTATTATTGAGGAATGAAATTACTATGCATACTGATTGCTGGTACTCATTACTTAAAAGGAAGGGTGATAATTTAAGCAGCTAACTTTTCTATATTGCTTTTTCCCCATCTTTCCCCAGTCTTGGCCCAGGATCCTTAAGGTAGCTGGCTTGAATGGCCACACATCTGTATAATGGCTTTCTTTTGTTTTCTTATTGCTCCATCGGTTGCTCACTGCAACCTCTAACTTCTGGGCTCAAGTGATCCTCTGCCTAAGCCTCTCAAGTAGCTGGGACTACTGGTGTGCAACACCACACCCAGCTGATTTTTTATTTTTTGTAGAGACAGGGTCTCACTACATTGCCCAGGCTTCCAACAAATTATTTTAGATTGCATATATTATCGCCAACATTCCCTTAATAGGGACCAGTCCCACTGACATGAACACTATTTGCTTCTTTAAAGTACAGTGGTACATCTTGGATTGGAAAAGTTGAGATGGAGCCATTGGACAACACAGCACTAGGAAGCTCTCCTCCTACCCCATCTGCTAATGAGATAAGACAGGAAACTGGAGAAGTCATCATGATTTTGTGGACTTATAAAATCTTTGTGAAAGCTCCTATCTCTGAATCCGGCTGGAACCAGGCCAAGGCTCATCTCATGGCTCAGGGAACAATATGTAGGCATTAACATCCTCTAAGACTGTATCAGCCAAACAGTCTATGCCTTGTTACAAAATTTATTACTTAGAGGTGTTTCATAATTTCCAAATTGGCACAGCATGCAAAAACCATACAGTAATACAATTCAAGCCTGAGAGGATAGCCACTCCATTTCTAAAACTGTCAGAGCATTTATACTTTTTAAAAAAATGTAGGTTCAGGTGTACATGTACAAGTCTGTTGCTTAGATATACTGTGTAATAGTGAGGTTTGGGTTTCTAGCGGACCCATCACCAGATAGCAAACGTTGTACCTAGTAGGTAATTTTTCAACCCTCACCCCCACCATCCTCCCCGCTGCTGAAGTCCCCAGTGTTTATTATTTTCATCTTTATGTCCACATGTACCCATTGTTTAGCTCCCACTTATAAGTGAGAACATGCAGTATTTGATTTTCTGAGTTATTTCATATAGGCCTCCAGCTCCATTCATGTTGCTGCAAAGGACATGATTTCATTTTTTATGGCTGCGTAGTAATCCATGGTATTCTATATACATATATATACATACACACATACACAGCACATTTTCTTTGCCCGACTGGTGTGAGATGATATTTCATTTTCTCATTGTGGTTTTAATTTGCATTTCTCCAATGATCAGTGATGCTGAGCATTTTTAAATATAATTTTTGGCTGCAGAGCATTTATACATTAATGTAGGCCTCAAAATGAGATCTCTCCATAATCTTTCATCAATTTTACATAATATTTATATGCACCCTGGACCCCAAAACCTAGTGCTGGTGCTCTCACTCCAAGATAAACAAGTCCCTCTAACCAAGTGAACAGTAAGGAAGCCGAGACAGGCCTAAGATCCTGGGGCAGCCAAAGGGGGCTCGCGGACCAGCTCCAGCTACACAGATGCTTCATGGGTACCACTTCCTGCTCCCTGGGATTTCTTGCCTCCAGCCAGATTCAACCAAAGATCACTCGCCTTCTCTTCCTTACCTCCCACATCTTCATCTCTTTCGCATTTGCTAGCTCCTTTCGAAGTTTTCTGATCTTCAGTTCTTCAAGTGTTGTATTAACAGAAAGTGTTTGAAGGGCTTCTAGATTTACCACACGGCCAAACTTGCTGATCATGAGCTGCCGGACTGTTTCCTCCATTTCTAAAAGAAGACAGTCACTGGCTCAGATTGTTCAATGGCTCCCATTGTTATAAATGAACACCAGGAACAATAACATTCTAAGGAACTGCTTTTGCAAGACGATGAAAGATTTTATGCCATCAGTGATTTTTCTTCTGTGATTTTTTCTGCTGCTTTCCTCATTTAAAAATGCCCATTCGGTATTGTCTTTTCACCTTCTGAATCCTGTGTAAAACTGACTCAGTGTTCCCAACTGGATTACGGACTGATCTGCCCCTCCTCAGACTGTTAACAGGCACCAACTAGATTATGAGCTTGTCAGTTTTTTCAAATATGGCACTTTACAACATCTAGTATTAAGAATAGAGCAGGCACTTCAGAGAAGTCTCCATCTTACTCCAGGTAAATAATGACAATCCCTTTGGGAATTCAGGAGGCCCTGCACGGTCGGCCTGCCTACCCTGCTTTCTCTTCCCCCTGCTTTCTCATGCCTCTCCTCCTTACCACCCTACTCTAGACACACTGGCCACCTCTGTGCTTCTCAAACATGCCAGGCTCACCCCAGCCTCATTTCCTCCGATCTGAACTGCTCTTCCCCAGAGATCCACATGGCTTGCTCCTCCCAGCCCATTTTCTAAAAGCAAGCTGATACTGGAGCTGTGACTAAGAGCAGGCTCTTATCCTCTAGCCAGGGATAACTACATATTATCAGATGTGCTGCCTTTCCATGGAGGCTTTCCCTGCCTCCCATGGACCTCAGCACTCTTTTTCTCAATCCATTTTTAATTTTTCTTCTTAGCAACTAACTAACATGTAAGATCTAGCATGCAATATATTTTACTTTTGTTTTTGTCTTTCCCCAATGTGAGAACACTAGAACACCTCTCCAAGAAAACATAATCTTGTAACAGAACTTTCTCAATGACCAGACTGTCCCCTAAGAGAAGTTTGAAGGCCTTAATATGCAGCAAGATGATTCAGTTCTTTTATAGTGCAGAAATTTGTATTTGGGCATAATTGTTACAATTTACATTTGAATTAGAATAGTACAATTGGCATGGCTGCCATTATGCACAATCCAGGAGGGGCTATTCACTTTCTATTCTATGTAAGTAATGCCCCACGGACATGTATAATGTGGTGGCCATCTAATCAGTGACGCAAATGAAATGATGAATAGATGATGTGCACATGTGTGCTGGCCTGTGGCTGCCTGCCTGGCCTCTCTCAGTAAGAGCTTTGATTTCCCCTCAGCTAGCCCCACCCCCATACAAGGGGTTGCCCTCTTGCATGGCAGCCTCATATACCAGAACATGTACTCTGATCCTTGCCAGCTCCATTGTGGAGCCAGCCCAGTGTCCTTCTCCTATGCTGAAGAGGCCAGCAGCTAATGCTCACTAGGGACATAAAGTCTTCTGGAACACTCACTACCCACCTTCCCCATGGCTGTGAGCTGTGCTCTCCCTAGAATGGAGAGAACTTATTCCTTCTCACCCTCATGTTCTAGGCTCTCCTCTTCCTCCCCATTGGATCTAGAGATGGAGAAAGGCAACAAGCTAACTGCAGTGTTATTCACCACTTCTAAGCCATATGGTCCAGCCATATATCCCAATTCTGGGCACATATCCAAAAGAAATGGAAGCAGAGACATAAAGAGATATTTGTACACTCATGTTCATCACAGTGCTATTCATAATAGCCAAAAAATGGGAAGCAATCCAGCTGCCCATTGACAAATAAATGTGTAAACAAAATGTGGCATGTACATATAATGGAATATTATTTGCCTTAAAAAGGAAGAAAATTCTGACACATGCTACAACACGGATAAACCTGAAAGACATTATCCTAAATAGAATAAGCCAGTCACAAAAAGACAAATACTGTATTATTCTCCTCATTATGAAGTACTTTGAGTAGTCAAGTTCACAGAGACAGAAAGTAGAGTGGCAGTTTCCTGGAGTGGAGGGAGAGGAAAATGGGAGTTACTGTTTAGTGGATATGGAGTTTGGGAAGATGAAAAGTGTTCTGGAGATGGATGGTGGTGATGGTTGCACAATCATCTGAATGTACTTAGTGCCATTGAACTGTCCACTTACAAATGGTTAAAATCATAAATGTTATGCTATGTACATTTTACGGCAATTTAAAAAATAAACTTAGAAATTATTAACCCTAAAATAAAAGATTAATAAATTAAAATCACACAGTTATTGTTCATCAAAAGCCACCATAAAACAATCAACAAAGTAAAAAGATAACTCACAGAATGAGAGAAAATATTTGCAAATTATTCATCTGACAAGGGGTTAATAACCAGAATATATAAGGAGCATGAACAACTCTATAGAAAAATATCTACTAATCCAATTTTTAAATGGGCAAAAGATCTGAAGAGACAGTTCTTAAAAGAAGACATACAAATGGCAAACAGGTACATGAAAAGGTGCTCAACATTGCTGATCGTCAGAAAAGTGCAAATAAAAGCTACATTGAGATATCATCTCACCCCTGTTAAAATGGCTTTTATCCAAAAGACAGACAGTAACAAATGCTGATGAGGATGTAGAGAAAACGAAACCCTCATACACTGTTGGTGGGAATGTAAATTAGTGCAACCACTTGGAGAGCAGTTTGGAGATTCCCCAAAACACTAAAAACAGAGCTATCATATGATCCAGCAATCCCACTGCTAGATAAATACCCAAAAGAAAGGAAATCAGTATATTGAAGAGATATCTACACTCCCATATTTATTGCAGCACTATTCATAATAGCCAAGATTTGGAAGCAACTTACTGTCCCTCAACAGACAATGGATAAAGAAAATGTGGTACATGTAGACAATGGAGTACTATTCAGCCATTAAAAAATAAGATCCAGCTAGGCACAGTGACTCACACCTGTAATCCTAGGGCTTTCTGAGGCTGAGACAGGCGATTGCTTGAGCCCAGGAGTTTGAGACCATCCTGGGCAACATAGCAAGATCCCATCTCTACAAAAACATGCAAAAAAAATTACCCAGGCATGGTGGTGTATGCCTGTAGTCCCAGTTACCCAGGAGGCTGAGGCAGAAGGATCACCTGAGCCTGAGAGGTCAAGGCTGCAGTAAGCCATGATTGCGCTACTGCACTCCAGCCTGGAAGACAGAGTGAGACCCTGTCTCAAAGAGAGAGAGATCTTGTCATTTGCAAGAACATGTGTGGAACTGAAGTCATTACATTAAGTGAAATAAGCCAGGCACATAAAGACAAACTTTGCATGCTCTCCCTTATTCGTGAGAGCTAAAAATTAAAACAACTGAACTCATGGAGATAGAGAGTAGAATGACAGTTACTAGAGTCTGGGAAGGATAGTGGAGGTGGGGGATGTGGGAATGGTTAATGGGTACAAAAACAGTTAGATAGAATAAATAAAATCTGGTATTTGATAGCCCAGCAGGGATACTATGGTGAATAATAACTTAATTGTACATTTTAAAATAACCAAAAGAGTATCATCGGATTGTTTGTAACATAAAAGATAAATGCTTGAGGTGAGGATATCCCATTTACCCTGATATGATTATTAGACATTGTATAAGAATATCCCATATATCTTATAAATATATATATATATATACCTACTATGTACCCACAAAAAATAAAAATTGAAAACAAATTTTTAATTATCTTTAAAAAGCCTCCATAAACATGAAAACAAAAAACCAAAGGAAGATATTTGGAAAACCCATAACCAACAAAGGAATAGTATCAAAAAAAATAATTCATACATATCAATTTTTTTAAAGGCAAACAAATCAAGAGAAAAATGAACAAAATACATGAACAGACATTTTATAGAATAGGAAACATTAAAGGCCCAAAGACAAGCAAAATGTGCTTAACCTTATTAGTGGTTAGGAAAATGAAATTAAGACCATGAGTTACTACTTTATACTTTCCAGTTTGGCAAAAATTCAAAGTCTAATAAGATTACGTATTTTCAATGATGTATGTAGCTCAAAGGGGACTCTTAAGTACCGCTGATTGGAGTGTAAATTTATATAATCATTTTGGAAGATAATTTAACCTTTTTTAAAAAGTTAAACACTTATATGCCCTATGACCCAGCTGTTCTACTTTTAGGTATGAAACCCTTATATTTTTAGAAACTCTTGTAAACATATACCATGTACAAGAATTTTCATAGCAGAATTATCAAAGCAAAAGAACATAAAGCAATTTAAATGTCCACTGTCAACAGAAGAATGAATCATTTTAGTAGAATCATATGATATATTTTACAATGAAAACAAACAACAGCTATATGCTACATCACATCTACTCTTATGAATATAATATTAAATGAGAGTATGTTTCAAAAGGCTACATATGATGTAATATTTCTACAAAGCTCTAAAGCAAAATATTATTTAGAAATATATGTAAATATGTTATAACTTTTTTTTTAATGAAAGGGAATGCTAAACATAAAATTGGGAATGGTGGTTATCTCTGAATATGGGGAGACAGAGAATGGGATGGAAAGAATGCACACAGATAGATGTTACGGTGTTGGTAATAATATTGTTAATAAGTTGGGTGGGTGGGTTCATTCTGTTGTAATACTCCACTGCTTATATGTATGTTCCACATATCAAATATTACTAAAGTATTTTAAAAGATAATTATCTTTATACCATACATCTTATACTATATACCTCAATTTTAAGTGGGTTAAAAACCCAAATGTGAAGGGCACTACTAATTAGGAAACTACTGAAAATGATCTTTTTAAATGGACAAAAATTGTATATATTATCATATACAACATGCTGTTTTGAAATACACATACATTATGGAATGGCTAGATTGATAGATTGAGCTAATTAACTTAAGCATTGCCTCACATACTTTCTTTTTCATGTTGTGAGAACACTTAAAATTTACTCTTAGCAATTTTCAAAAATATAACACATTGTTATTAACTATAGTCATCATAGTATACAATAGATCTCTTGAAATTGTTCTTTGGATCTCACTGAAATTTTTTATCCTGTGACCAACATCTCCCCAAACTGTACCCCAGCCCACAACCACAGACCCTGGTAACCATCATTCTATTCTGTTTCTATGAGTTTAACTTTTTTATACTCTGCATATAAGTGATGTCATGTGGTATTTTCTTTCTGTGCCTCTTATTTCACTTAACATATTGTCCTCCAAGTTTATCCATGTTGTTGCACATAATAGGGTTTCCTTCTCTTTTAAGGCTGAATAGTATTGCATTGTGTACATATACCACATTTTCTTTAGCCACTCATCTGTTTATGGACACTTAGGTTGATTCCGTGTCTTGGCAATTGTGAATAATACTGCAGTGAACATAGGACTGCAGATGTCTCTTCTGCATACTGATTACTAATTTCATTTCCTTTGGATATATGCCCAGTAGTGGAATGGTTGGACCAAAAAATATCTTTATGACCTCAAAATAGGAAAGGATTTCTTAAGCAAGACACACACACATACACATAGTGCACAAACCATAAATAAGTAGATTGATTAAAAAAATTACTATATTAAGATTTAAAACATCTGTATCCAAAAGATACACTAGACAAAGTAAAAAAAAAAAAAAAAAAAAAAAAGATAGCCAGGCACGGTGGCTCTCGCCTGTAATCCCAGCACTTTGGGAGGCCAAGGCAGGCAGATCATCTGGGAGTTTGAGACCAGCCTGGCCACCATGGAGAAACCCCGTCTCTACTAAAAAATACAAAAATGAGCCGGGCGTGGTGGCAGGCACCTGTAATCCTAGCTACTCGGGAGGCTGAGGCAGGAGAATTGCTTGAGCCCAGGAGGCAGAGGTTGCAGTGAGCAGTGAGCCAAGATCACACCACCATGATAGAGGTGAGACTCCAGCCTGGGCGATAGAGTGAGACTCCATCTCAAAAAAAAAAAAAAAAAAAAGACAAGTTACAAACTAGAAGAGATTTGCAGTGCATTCAATGGACAAAAAGGATATATTAAGAACTCCCTAAAATCAATTTAAAAGCAAAAAATAGAAATCAAAAATGGACAAAGGATAGGACAGGCAAGTTACAGAAAAGAAAATAAATAAATGGCAAATATATGTATGTAAAGATATTTAACTTCACCAGCAATCAAAAAATGTGAATAAAAACCACAATGAAATGTAATTTAACATCTCACAGGCTGGCAAAAATATTAAAGTCTGATAATATCAAGTGTTGATGACAATACGGAGCCTGGGCAATTCTCACACATTGCCAGGGGCGGAGAAATTTGTTCAACCACTTTGGGGGCAACCTGGCAATATCCAGGAGAGCTGAAAATGTACATATCCCTCTGTAACCCGGAGACCCAGTACTAGGATTCACCTTCTCACACATGTGCACAGGGAGATGTGTACAAGAAGGTTTCCTGTAACATTGTCTATAATAATGAAAAATAAGAAATATCCTAAATGTCCATCAATAGGAGGCTAAATAAAATATTTAATATTCATAAATGGAATATTGCAGCAGTAAAGTGAATAAACTATCTGTAGTTTATGGATAACTTAAAAATTGGTTTAATAAAGTGAACCACAAAATGACATAAATATCGTCACAGTTAAAAATATGCAAGGTAGGTCTCCATATTGTGTGTGGACACATCCATATGTATGTGTGCATACCTGGTGGTGAACCCCGAGGAAGGAGCCATAGAATTGCATTAGAAAGAGATGGGGATTCGATTGTATCTCAACATTTTCTTTCTTAACCTGGGTAGTCTTGCGCTTGGGTTATTATTGTATTATTCTATATTTTAATCATACACAAAGAGAAGATGATTCTATGACAAAAGATTTCTCCCTTTAAAACAGGAAAGTGAACTTTTCATGGCATCAGGAGAAACGGTGAGTAGGAAGATGTTGTGGTGTTCTTGTTTCCCTTCTCAGTGGTTCTGAGTCTGCAATTACTGTTTTCACAGTTGGAGACAGTCACCTGGATAATTCCCTTTCTTACCAATAAACCTTACTAGCAAGGCTGTGGGCTTAGATACTCACTGTGTATGGTTTTTGTCATTTCTCTCTTTTCTCGGATGAGCTGTTTACGTCTCTCTCTCCATTCTTTGTTAAGTTTTTGCTGCTTGGAATTTTCCTCCTGGAGCTCACGGATTCGTTCTTGCAGCCGTCTCAAGGCATGGTTAGAGAAGACCAAAGTACCAGAAAGATCGCTAGGTATTTCTCCAAATACCACATACTCTATCTACAAGCATAAAACAAATCAAAAGAAAATAGACAAAAACACAGATTTTGTATGGCAACAGAAAGCATAAGAGGTGCACTTCCTTCTCTGCCCCTTGTTTAGCTCCTTGCCTTTGGGCTTCTCCATCTTCCTTACTGAGTAACAGTAGCCAGGCAAACACAGAAAGATGCTATCAGACAGAAAGCCACATCACATCTCCGTGGGGATAGCAAATCCTCCCACACAGATCATGCCTATTATCTACTGCATAATGATGTGACAAATATTTCAGGGCTGGCATACTAGGCAAACCGCTCCATTTAGCTCATCCAGTTTGGGTCAGGTTACACAAAACATATATAAGGCTGATCTTGTTGTTGTTGTTTTCCTAAAATACAGCTTTTTCTCTTAACCTGACAAAGGAGAATACAATAAGCCTTTTCTCTTAATGATATGTATTCCTGCAATTTAATATAAGTTGCAATTCAAATAGAAATGAACAAGAAAAGTAAAAAAGAGAAAATATTTTCCTTTTGTCTTGACCTCCCTCACCAATGAGTAGAGACTAAGCAAAGATCATTTTAGCATGATTAGTCCATGTATAGATAAAGATGGTGTGAAAAGTGGCATGGGTATAAGAGCCAAGATTTCACCCTCTGAGCCACTGCATTCTTAAATCATAGGCTCCTCACTTCTCTAGACTTGAAATGACTGATTTCCAAAGTGCTAATGGGCCATAGGGAAATATCCATGTTTTGATGTTACTCTTTTATAACAATCTGACAGTGGATAAGACAAGTGTAGGTGTCATTCTACAGGTGGAATTCTCAACAAAGAACCACGATTCTCCCCATTAGTGAACTATGAATCTTTCTCTGAAAAGCTTGGGTGTGATGACTCTTCTCGGACAGGATGGAGCAGCCTCCCCAGATGCATCACCTGGTGGAGCTTGAGTGGAATCACAACTAGCAGTTCATTCAGCCGCTGCTGCTTCTCTCGCTGATAAGCCTCCAGGGCCTCCTCTGCTGCATTCAGATTAGTTGCCACAATTTTCACCTGTAGAAAGCCCCGTGTCGTGAAATGGTGACAAGACTCAATAAACATACATCTAAAGATGGTGAATGAAGGCATCTTGGGAGGAAGTAAAGCATGAGCAGAATCTGCTTTGTTGGGCTGTGATTAAGTGCATGATCCCAGTTTGCAACTCAGGAATGCATATTATTTTCTTTCTGCCAAGTTATGATCCACGTCACTCTTCAATCATTTCTATGACTCCAGAGTTATAAAGTTTTGTGAATAAGAGCCCAGAAGACATGTCCTCATCTCCCTTTTATTTTCTGCATGAAAAGCAGCCCATCAGCATGGAATGTCTTTGACAGAATGGTGGGAGTCTTTTTTGGTCATGACTTCAACAAATTAAAGAAAGTTTCAGTGCTTTAAAGCAATGAAACTGCTAACTATAGTATTTCTAAAGCACATTCTCCATGTCCTAGAAAACCTGAAAGTTTTCCAAATCATTTCCTATTTGCAAGAGGAGAAATAATACATCAAAAATATTTCTGAACATGAATGAAGTTAAGTGATGTTGCTCTAGACAAGAGTACCTAAGAGGGAAAGTGAGCAGATTAAGGCAGAAATTGGTGGTCTCCAACATGGGATGCATGCACCCCAGATGATCAACAAAATCATCTATTGGGGTATAAATTGAAAATGTCAGAGTTTCTATTTCTATTTATTTTTATCTCATTCTATTTAATTTCTGTTTTTGTGGATGTTTCCTATTGTACAAAATATATAATAGTTCATAAATATAATTTATAAATACATATACATTTATTGTATGGGGAGGGGCTCCATTTTCATTTTTTTTACTTATAAAGTCATCAGAAAAGTCTGGAGACCAATGACTGACATAAAGTAAGTCCAATGATCAAAAAAGCAATGTCCCCCACCACAATTTAGGGAGAAAAAAACCTGCCCTTAACATTTGAAATGTTTCTTTTCTGAGAAGTCCTAATATTGTCATTGCTATAAAAAGGCAATATTATAGCTAGGAGGATGTGTAGCATTTTGAGAGGATAAATAAGTAGACAGATCACCATACTTTTTTTGACAATGTATCATATTCCTTTTTGAGGTTATCAACAATTTTCTTTTCTTCAACTAAAGCCTCCTCAATGTCCAGCCTTTTCTCTCGAAGTTGAAGGGCCAGCTCAAAAAGAGCCACATCACAATCTACCAAGAGAATTAAAATAAAAACCAGCCTCATTTGTTATGGAATGTGGTAGTATTAAAATTGTGAACTTTGAAGATTCAGAATCAGTAATGTCTATTTATGGATCCACTCTAGCCAGCTTTTAAGACACTTATGGCTTAATTGTTCCAGGTTGAAATTATTAGTATTACTAATAGCCATAAAATAATAATAGTATTGATGTTGTGAGCAGTACTCTGAAGCAGGCTTTGTGCTAAGCCCTTTATGTATGTTATCTCACTCAAGGCTCATAGACCCTGCAAGGCAGAACTATTGTTCCCATATATAGGTGAATACCTTAAGTCTCAGAGAGGTGACATAACTGGTACATAACAGAATGGGATTCAAGTGCATTATCTCTCTATTATTTCCACAATATCACACTAAGAGCCACCTTTATCCACCAAGTAATAGAGAATGTAGAAATGGAATACTAAAATAGAATTCAGGAAGCTTAGATCTAGCCCTAGTGCTATCACCATACTAACTGTGAGTCATTCTTCAAGCCATTTAATTATCCTGCTAAAAAATAATGAGTTGGCATTAGGTTTGTGTGCTCTATTTCACTCATAAATATTATGATTTTTAAAGACCATTGTATTCAAAAGTAAAACAAGATAAAAACTTCATCTGAAATTAAACTTTTAAAATTTAATTAAAACTTTATTTGAAATGTCTAGAAAAACTAATTACAGATCCCAAAACTTGTTTTTCCTCTACTGAACCGTTCATCTATTAAGACTGTAAGAAATTGGTCGGGCTGCTCCAGACTGGTTTCACCAGTGAAAACAGTGAATGTAAATTGTCAAGCATTTCCAGGAAACTAGTCAAAATGCCCTTACAAAACAGATTTGCAACACAAAAATTTGAATAGGTTTGTCAAAAAGGGAGATTCCTGTAAAATATATATGTAAATTACAGTCTGGCATTTCTCTATAAAATTAAACTTGCTACATAACTTATAACTCTGAATCAACTGTCAATTGTCTGCATATTATTTGTCACCCATAAATGGCTGCCTAAGAGAACAGATAATAAATCACCCAGAGAGCCCCCAAAAGTATTCATTAACGTTTTCCCTGACCATACTATTGGAAATAGCAATGCTCCTCTCTATCCCCACTCCTGCACTCCCTTCATTTCTCTTCCCATAGTATGTACCACCTTCTAAGATTCTGTTTAATTGACTTCTTATATTTATTGTCTTTCTCCACTAGACTATAAGGTCCATGAGGATGGAGGAGTTTGTTTTATACTTTGATGTATCCTTAGCATCAGATAAGTGCCTGGCACATAGTAGAAGTTGAATATTATTGAATAAAGAAATAAATATCCTAGCTAGGCGCGATGGCTCACGCCTGTAATCCCAGCACTTTGGGAGGCTGAGGCAGGTGGATCACAAGGTCAGGAGATCGAGACTATCCTGGCTAACACGGTGAAACCCTGAAACCCCGTCTCTACTAAAAAAAATACAAAAAATTAGGTGGGCGTGATGGCATGCGCCTGTAGTCCCAACTACTCAGGAGGTTGATGCAGGAGAATAGCTTGAACCCGGGAGGTGGAGGTTGCAGTGAGCCGAGATCGCACCACTGTACTCCACCCTGGGTGACAGAGCTAAACTCTGCCTCAAAAAAATAAATAAATATCCTTATACTTAAAAAAAGGTATTCATTAGACTCTATAACATACATTTTGAACTATCCTTTTTTTGAATTATCAGAGAACAGAGAAACCAAAAAGGGTCTTCCCAGTATTGCCAATCAATATTCACACTTCACAGAGAACACGTGGTTTTATCTAACTTACTTGTTGGGCAAATAGAATCATCAAAAACCTCATCTTCTGATTCAGACTCATCTTCATCACTCTCCAAGCTAGATTCTTCTTCACTTGATTCCTCACTCTCCTCATCTTCATCTATGGAAAGAGGAGGGCATTGTTAACAAAGAAGCTTCTATATTAAACTAAATACTAGATTTTTAAAGTAAACTATTTTTCAATGAGTCAGTCACTAACAAAATAACTCAATATAAGAGTTTAAAATGGTTAAGGACACAAAGAACACAAACCCAAATGCCTGCAGAGGGTTGTGCAGTTACTATCAATGCAAGTCAGAGGCTGAGCCCAAGTTCCCAAGCTGCAGATGTTGTAGTCCACCTAAAACACAGTGAAACAGACCCACAATTCCTAACTCATAAGATGCTCTAAAATCAGACAAAAAATTTTTTTTTCTTTTTTTTTTTCTTTTTTCTTTTGAGACAGGATCTGGCTTTGTTGCCCAGGCTGTAGTGCAGTGATGCAATCTTGGCTCACTGCAACCTTCACCTCCTGGGCTCAAGCAATCCTCCCACCTCAGCCTTCTGAGTAGCTGGAATTACAGGCACACACCATTATGCCCAGCTAATTTTTGGTTTTTGTTTGTTTGTTTGTTTTGTAGAGACAGGGTTTCGCTATGTTGCCCAGGCCGATCTTGAACTCCTGGGCTCAAGGGATCTGCACAACTGGGCCCCACAAATTGCTGGGATTACAGGCTTGAGCCACTGTGCCTGGCCCTGAAAAGATTTTCATAAGTTATCTGAAATAAAGTAATGACATTTATAGTCTTTATTTAACTTGGTATGAATATTCATGTTTTGCTGCAGAAGTACTAAGATGTTTGATTTTGGGATTCTGTACCAGAACTTGCTAGTGGTATCATGTTGACAAAGACTCTCTCCTTTGACCCCACTTGAGTCAGGCTTCTCTGAGTCCTTTTTCTGACTAGTTCCTGACCTTGAGCTGTGTCCTTAACCTATTTAGTCCAATTCTAGCAAGAATCCTGCAAGTTAATTTAGAAAAAATTTCCCACTTCTCCCAATGGAGAGAACTTGATATCTGATCAAATTCCTCATCGCTCCACCTGTATTATCTTATTACCTGGCTTGCCCTCAGCAAAAGTCCTGTTAAAACAGTCTAGAGAAGAATTACCCTACTTCTTAGTAATTTTCTGTCCACTGACGCCCACTCTGTTCCTTGGCTATAAATCTCCACTTGTCCTTGTTGTATTCAGAGTTCAGCCCCATCTCTCTTCCCTGCTACAAAACCCCATTATAGTAGCCCCACTGAATAAAGTCTGCCTTATTGTTTTTAATAAATGTCAGGAATGATTTATTTATAATATCATATATAATATCTTCAGAAATATTTCTGAACACAAAAATACATCTGTCCCTAAGGGTTTTGGATAAGGGGTTGTAGACCTTTCCACTCCAACCTGCCCCACTTTCTTTCAAAACACCCTGAGGTCATCTATGAACTACAGATCACCAATTTACAATTTATAAATACAACTAAACATTATATGCAAAACAAACATAAGAAGACTCTGAAAAAATGGAGAGAAGAAAGTAGAGCAACTATGCACCTTAGAACCTGAGGAACAACACTGTGGCGAGTTCCTTGGATATTCTTTTAGCCTCATCTACCTCAGACTTGGAGAAGAATAAGTTGGCAGCCTAGAAACACCAACAGATCTATAGACACAGAAAGCCTCAACAAAAGCTTGCTCTCTCTAGCCAAAGGACCAGGGAAGGGGCAGCCTAGCAGGAGAGAAAACTTTTAGACAGTAACTCTTCTATTCCAACCAAACACCACAGAAAAACTCTGGTACAATCCCCAACTAAATCAGCAAAGGTTACGTGGAGAGGCTAGACATCCACCCTCACAGGGCTGTAATGAGGTGTCCCAACACTCCCACTGGATGGTGTTAGAGAAGGGCAAGCAGGGAGCCAGTACATTTATTCATGCTGGCTGGTAACCAGCCTCGCCCCCACCCTCACCACCAAGATGCCTGTGGAGGCCATGTGATAGCCTGGACTTCCACTCCCAAGGTCAGTAATAAGGTACTCTCCCCTCTCCCCTCAGGGGTGGTATCAGAAGAACATTAATAGAGAATCAGGACTTTCATCATTATCCATAAGTACTCGCCATCCCCACGATGTTGATCACAGAAACTACATGTGGAGCTGGAACCCACACCCATACATAGCAGTATCAAAGAAGCCCCCTATCCCTTGGGTGACAATGAAGTCTGAATGGGGAATATAGACTTCTACCTCCACCAACAGTAAGGAGACTCCCATCCCTTTCCTTGTCAGATTAGTGTTTGAGAAATTCGAGTAAAACAGAAAATTTAAATAAGATACAAAGTCTCATAATATAACATGAAAGTTTTTAGGATTCAATTAAAAGTCACTCATACCACAAACCAGGAAGATATCTGATATGGTTTGGATCTGTGTTCCCACCAAATCTCATGTTGAACTGTAATCCCCAGTGTTGGAGGAGGGGCCTGTTGGGAGGTGATTGGATCATCAGGGAGGAATCCCTCGAATAGTTTAGCACCATCCCCTCCATGCTGTTCTCATGATAGTGAGTGAGGGAGTCATCATGAGAGCTGGTTGTTTTAAAAGTGTGGTGGGTAGTGCCTTCTCTCTCATTCTCTTGGTCCTGCACCTGCATTATAAGATGCCTGCTCTTGTTTTGGCTTCTGCTGTGAGTTAAAGCTCCCTAAGGCCTCCCCAGAAGCAGGTGCTGCCATGCCTCCTTTATAGCCTGTGGAACCATGAGCCAATTAAACGTCTTTTCTTATAACTTACCCAATATCAGGTATTTCTTTATAGCAATGCAAGAATGGACTAATGCAATCTCCAACTGAGTGAAAAAAGAAAACCAATAGCTGTCAACACTAAGATGACAGAGATATTAGAATTATCTGATAAAGTATTTAAAACAGCCATGATAAAAATGCTTCCATTAGCAAAATTTGAACATACTTGAAGGAAATGAAAAAATGCAAAGCCTCAGCAAATAAATAGAAATTATAAAGAACTAAGTGAAAATTTAAGAACTGAAAAATACAATAACCAAGTGATATGGTTTGGCTCTGTGTCCCTACTGAAATCTCATCTTGAATTGTACTCCAATAATGCCCACATGTTGTGGGAGGGACCTGGTGGGAAATAATTTGAATCATGGGGGCAGTTTCCCCCATACTGTTCTCATGGTAGTGAATAAGTCTCATGAGCTCTAATGGTTTTATCAGGGGTTTCTGCTTTTGCATCTTTCTCATTTTCTCTTGCCGCCACCATGTAAGAAGTGCCTTTCACCTCCTGCCATGTTTCTGAGGCATCCCCAGCCATGTGGAAGTGTAAGTCCAATTAAACCTCTTTTTCTTCCCAGTCTTGGTTATGTCTTTATCAGCAGTGTGAAAATGGACTAATACAGTAAATTGGAACCAGTAGAGTGGGGCGCTGTTGAACAGATATCCAAAAATATGGAAGCGACTTTGGAACTGGGTAACAGGCAGAGGTTGGAACAGTTTGGAGGGCTCAGAAGAAGACAGGAAAATGTAAGAGAGTTTGGGACTTCCTAAAGATTTGTTGAATGACTTTGACCAAAAGTCTGATAGTGATATGGACAATAAGGTCCAGGCTGAGGTGGTCTCAGATGGAGATGAGAAGCTTGTTGGGAACTGGAGCAAAGGAGACTTTTGTTAGTTTTAGCAAAGAGACTGGGGGCATTTTGCCCCTGCCCTAGAGATTTGTGGAACTTTGAACTTGAGAGAGATGATTTAAGGTATCTGGTGGGAGAAATTTCTAAGCAACAAAACATTCAAGAAGTGACTTGGATACTGTTAAAGGCATTCAGTTTTGTGTGTGTCTGTGTGTGTGTGTGTGTGTGTTTTTTTTTTTTTTGAGACCAAGTCATGCTGTCGCCCAGGCTGCAGTGCAGTGGCACCATCGCCACTCACTGCAAGCTCTGCCTCCCAGGTTCACACCATTCTCCTGCCTCAGCCTCCCCAGTAGCTGGGACTACAGGTGCCCACCACCATGCTTGGCTAATTTTTTTTTTTTTTTTTTTTTTTTTGTATTTTTAGGAGAGATGGGGTTTCACCGTGTTAGCCAGGATGGTCTCCATCACCTGACCTCATGATCCGCCCACCTCAGCCTCCCAAAGTGCTGGGATTACAGGCATGAGCCACCCCGCCCAGCCTAAAGGAATTCAGTTTTAAAAGGGAAACAGAGCATAAAAGTTTGGAAAATTTGCAGCATGACAATGTGATAGAAAAGAAAAATGCATTTTCTGAGGAGAAATTCAAGCTGGCTGCAGAAATTTGCATAAGTAAATTGAGGAATGTTAATTCCCCATTGTTGTAGGGAATGTTAATCCCCAAGACAATGGGGAATATATCTCCAGGGCATGTCGGAGGCCTTCACACAGCCCCTCCCATCACAGGCCTGGAGGCCTAGAAGAAAATGGTTTCTTGGGGAGGGCCCAGGGTCCCCGTGCTGTGTGCAGCCTAGGGACTTGGTGCCCTGAATCCCAGTCACTCCAGCCATGGCTGAAAGGGAAAAACATAGAGATGGGGCCATGGCTTCAGAGGGTGCAAGCCTCATGCCTTGGCAGTTTCCACATAGTGTTGAACCTGTGAGTGCACAGAAGTCAAGAATTCAGGTTTGGGAACCTCCGCCTAGATTTCAGAGGATGTATGGAAATGCCTGGATACCCAGGCAGAAGTTTGCTGCAGGGGTGGGGCACTCATGGAGAACCTCTGGGGCAGTGTGGATGGGAAATGTGGGGTCAGAGCCCCCACACAGAGTCCCTACTGGGGAACTGCCTAGTGGAACTGTGAGAAGAGGACCACTGTCCTCCAGATCCCAGAATGGTAGATCCACCAACAGCTTGCACCGTGCACCTGGAAAAGCCGCAGACGCTCAATGCCAGCCCGTGAAAGCAGCTGGGAGGGAGGCTGTATCCTGCAAAGCTACAGGGGTAGAGCTGCCCAAGACCATGGGAACCCACCTCTTGGATGTGAGACCTGGAGTCAAAGGAGATCATTTTGGAGCTTTAAAATGTGACTGCCCTGCTGGATTTCAGACTTGCATGGGCCCTGTAATCTCTTTGTTTTGGTCAATTTATCCCATTTGCAATGGCTTTACTTACCCAATACCTGTAGCCCCATATTATGTAGGAAGTAACTAGCTTGCTTTTGATTTTACAGGCTCATAGACAGAAGAGACTTGCCTTGCCTCAGATGAGACTTAGGACTGTGGACTTTTGGGTTAATGCTGAAATGAGTTAAGACTTTGAGGGAGTGTTGGGAAGGCACGACTGATTTTGAAATGTAAGGACATGAGATTTGGAGGGGCAAGGGGCGGAATGATATGGTTTGGCTCTGTGTCCCCACTGAAATCTCATCTTGAATTGTACTCCCGTAATTCCCACATGTTGTGGGAGGGTCCCGGTGGGAAATAATTTGAATCATGGGGGCGGTTTCCCCCATACTGTTCTCATGGCAGTGAATATGTCTCACAAGATCTAATGGTTTTATCAGGGGTTTCCACTTTTGCATCTTTCTCATTTTCTCTTGCCACCACCATGTAAGAAGTGCCTTTTGCCTCCCACCATGATTCTGAGGCATCCCCAGCCATGTGGAAGTGTAAGTCCAATTAAACCTCTTTTTCTTCCCAGTCTTGAGTATGTCTTTATCAGCAGTGTGAGAACAGACTAATACACCAAGATAAAAACTCAATGAATGAACTCAACAGCAGAATAGAAAGGAGATAGAAGAGAATCAATAAATGTAAAGACTGAACAACAGACATCATCCAATTTGAAAAACAGAAAGAAAAGAGCAAAAACAAAACAAAATAAAACCCCAGAGCCTCAGGGACCTTTTGGATTATAATGAAAGATCTAATATTTATGCCATCAGAGTACCAGAAGGAGTGAAGAAAGAAAATGAGGATGAAAACTTCCCTAATTTGCCAAAAGACAGGCTAAGGAATTTGAATTCCAAACAGGAGACACCCAAATAAATTTACGCCAAAACTCATCACAATCAAACTTCTGAAAACTAAAGACAAAGAAAAAGTCTTGAAAGCATCAACAGAAAAGTGACACATTAACTATAGGGGATACACAACTTGTATAGCAATGGATTTCTCATTAGAAACCATGGAAGCCAAAAGGAAATGACACAATGATTTTTCAAGTGCTGAAAGAAAAGTAGTGTCAACCTAGGATTCTATACCAAGTGAAAATGTCTTTCAAAAAGGGAAAAATTAAGACATTATCTGATTTTTTAAAAAAATAAGAACATTTGTCACCAGCATGCCTATCCTAAAATAATGGATAAAGAAAATTCTCTAAACAGAAAGCAAACAATAAAAGAAGGAAAACTTGGAACATCAGAAAAGAAGAACATGATAAGCAAAAATATGGGTAAATACAACAGGCTTTTCTCCTCTCTTCAAGTGTTTAAATTATGTTTGATGACTGAAGCAAAAATCTAACATTACTTAATGTGGTTCTAGATGTATGGAGAGGAAATATTTATACAAGTATATTATAAATGGGGGAGGGTAAAGGGATGTAATGGTAAGTAAGGTTTTTATACTTCACTTAAACTGGTAAAATGATGTAAAATGATGGCAAAATGATGACATTGCTAGACTGGGATAAATGATGACATTGGTAGACTGGGATAAATTATGTATATATAATGAAATATAAAGAGCAACAACTTAAACAGTTATACGAAGAGATGCATTCAAAAACACTACAAAAAATTAAAACAGAATCCCCCAAAATATTCAAGTAACCCACAGGAAAGCAGGAAAAATTTTATAAAAGAAAACAGAGAACATAAACAGAAAATAAAAATTAAATAATAGACAAGCTCTAAAATATCAACAATTGTATTAAATGTAAATGGTTTAAATACACCAAAGAAAAGACAGAGATTGCCAGGGTGAATGAAAAACATTCTCCAATCATATGTTGACTACCAGAAATTTACTCCAAATCTAATGACAAGCAAATTCAAAGTAAATAGATGGAAAAAGAAATATTATACAAATTTTAATCAAAGCAAAGCAGGAGCAGCTATATTAATGTCAGACAAATAGACTTTAGAGCAAAGAAAATTACCAGAAACAGAAAGAAACCTTACTTAATGACAAAAATGTCAATTTACCAAGACGACATGACACTCCTAAATTTGTATGCATAAAACAACAGAGCTGTAAAATATTTGAAGCAAAAACTGATAGAAATAAAAGAAGAAATGAAACAATCCACAATTGTATTTAGATACCTTAACACCCCTCTCTCAACATTTGATAGAACAACTACATAGAAAAGCAGCAAGAATGTAAGAGACCTCAATAGCATCAACAACCAACAGGATTTAAATGACAGTAATTAAAACACTCCACCCAAAACAGCAGAATATACAGACAGTTTCTGACTTAAAACGTTTTGACTTATAATTTTTCAGCTTTATGATGGTGTGAAAGCAATATGCATTTGGTAGAAACCAGACTTCAAGTACTCATACAGCCATTCTGTTTCATTTTCAGTACTATGTTCAATAAATTATATGAGATATGCAATAGCTGATTATAAAATAGGTTTTGTTTTAGATGATCTTGCCCAACTCCAGGCTAACATAGGTGTTCTGAGCATTCTGAAGCCAAGCTAAGCTAAGCTACTATGTTTGGTAGTTTAGGTGTATTAAATGCATGTTTGACTTGTGATATTTTCAATTTAAGATAGGTTTATCAGGACATACCCCATGGTAAATCAAGGAGCATCTATATATTCTTTGCAAGTGCCCAGAGAACAAATACCAAGATAGATCATATGTTAGACCATAAAACAAACCTCAACAATTACAAAAGAATTGAAATAATACAGAATATGTTCTCCAACCACAATGAAATCAAACTAGAAATCAATAACAGAAAGATAACAGAAAAATTCCAAAACACTTTAAACTAAACAACACATTTCTATACAATTCATGGGATACAGAGCAGGTCTCAATAAAAATTTTAAAAACTACATTGACCCGAGTGAAAATAAAAAATCCAACTTAAAATTTGTGAGATGCAGCCAAAGCAGAGTTAAGAGGGAATTTATAGCACTAAATTAGAAAAGAAGAAAAGTATCATCAATAATCTAAGCTCCCACAACAAAACCTAAACATGGAAGTATAAAATAAACCAAAAGCAAGCAGGAAAAAATGTAATCATAAAGATAAGAGCAGAAATCAGTGAAATTAAAAGGAGAAAAACAATAAAGAAAATCCCTGATAACACAAGCTGGTTTGTTCTTGAAAAGATCAATTGAATTGACAAACCTCTAGCCAGACTGAAAAAAAAAGACACAAGTTACCAATATGAAGAATACAGCTGGCTGTAGTGGCTCACGCCTGTAATCCTAGCACTTTGAGAGACCGAGGTGGGTGGATCGCTTGAGGTCAGGACTTTGAGACCATCCTGGCCAACATTGTGAAACCCCATCTCTACTAAAAATACAAAAATTAGCTGGGTGTGGTGGTGGGTGTCTGTAATCCTGGCTACTCAGGAGGCTGAGGCACAAGAATTGCTTGAATCTGTGAGGCGGAGGTTGCAGTGAGCCAAGATCACGCCACTGCACTCCAGCCTGGGCAACAGAGCGAGACTCCATCTCAAAAAAAAAAAAGAAAAAAGCAACAGGACAAACAGACAAGATGGCCAACTAGAACAGCCAGGAAGTGCCACTCCCACTGAGAGAGCCTAAATTATGGAGTAAACCACCATAATTTTAAAATGTCTCCAGAGAGAAAATGCCAAGAGTGAATTGAGAGGCAACAGCGAAGGTGAGGCTGAAGAGGAAAGAAGCTGGGAACCCTGAACGGGGTAACCAAACACCACGGCTCTCCCCAAACAGCTACTGGGAAAGAGATGAGTAAGGGAACTGAGGGATGGCTCACTCTTACCACAGACCTCTGGAATCCTGGCTATAGGGGACCCCAAGACTCCCATGGATGTGTGACCTGGCAGGGGGATCTCCCCAGAGAGCAGGCAGAGACTGGCCTTCAGATGACATGGATCCCGAGTGCCTTTGTGCATTGGGCAGCTCTGACAGAGAGCGGCCATAGACACTCATCCCCCAGAGTTCCTCATCCCTCTCTGGGAGGCATGGGCTCCAGCTGACCTCCAAGCCAGGAGAGAGCAGGGCCGGCTTCCCTGTGGGACTGGGGCACATCTTCTCTGCAAGCCCTCCTGCCTGCCAGTCACTCCCGGGGCCCATGCCTCACCGCCCTGCAGGAGCAGGTACACAACACAGCCTTTGCAGCCCAGCCTGAGTGCATTGCTGCACCTGAGTAGTTTCCTGGCAACCGCGGAGCAAATCGGATCCCCCAGTGCAGCTGGAACCTGACCCTGACCCTGAATCTCAAGATATCCCAGTGTCTCCAGGGCCGTGGTGCACAGCTCAAGAGCATGGAGCCAAGATCTATGGCCAGCACTTGAGCTGGGGAGGAGCCCTCACTCTCAGAGAGTATTGAGAGGGGTGAGATGCATGAGTTCCTGGGCTGGGGTGAGAATGGGGCTTTGTTCCTTTGCAGGGCCAGTCCAGAAAGGATGTTGCATATCTCCCTGCTACAGTCTTTGTGCAAGGGGGCCCCATGGCCTGGAACACCCAACAACAACAAAAACACAGGCACAGTGCCAGTGATTGGAGGGGGCTCCCCCAAGGCCCAGGAGTGGACCTGGTGAGTGGCCATCTCTCCCACTCCCTCACCCCTACTTCAGAGCACACCTGCAAACACAAGGAAATACTAAAGAGCTGTGCAGCTGGGTATTAATGCAGCTACTGGCCACTACTGGTTTTTTTTTTTTTAACAGTCTAAAATGACTGAAATGACAAACATAAAATTCAGAATCTGGATGGCAAGGAAGCTCATCAAGATTCAGGAGATAGTTGAAACCCAATCCAAGAAATTCAGTAAAATGATCCAAGAGCCGAAAGATGAAATAAGAAAGAAGAAAACCAAATTTTTAAAGTTTTTAAACATTTTCAGAAAAAAGAAAACCAAACTTCTAGAGCTAAAAAACTCACTACAAGAATTTCATAATATGATTGGAATGTTAACAGCAGAATAGACTAAGATGAGGAAAGAATCTCAGTTCCAGGAATGCTTCTTTGAATCAACTCAGACAAAAGTAAAGAAAAAAATTAAATGAACCAAATCTCTGAAAAATATGAGATTCTACAAAGAGAACAAATCTATGACTCATTGGTACTCCTGAGAAAGAAGGAGAATAAGCAACTTGGAAAATATATTTGAGAATGTAGTCCACAAAAATTTCCCTAATCTTATTAGAGAGTTTGAAATACAAACTCAAGAAATACAAAGAGCCCCAGCTAGATACGATACAAGATGACCACCCCAAGGCACACAGTCATCAGATTCACCAAGGACAATGCAAAAGAAAAAAATCTTAAAGGCAGCTAAAGAGAAGGGTCAAGTCACATACAGAGAGAACCCCATCAGGCTAGCAGCAGACCTCTGAGCAGAAATCTTACAAGCAAGAAGAGACTGGGGGCCTATTTTCAGTGTCCTTATAAAGAAAATAAATTCGAACCAACAATTTCACAACCTGCCATACCGTTTCATAAGTGAAGGAGAAATAAAATCCTTCTCAGGCAAGCAAATGCTGAGGGAATAAGTTTCAACTAGACCAGTCTTACAAGAGGTCCTTAAGGGAGTGTTAAACAAGGACTCAAAAACAAAAACAAAAAAAAAAACAATACCCTTTCGCACACAGCTGACAGGCACTATAAAGCAACTACAAAATCAAGTCTACATAACAACCAGCTAACATCATGATGACAGGATCAAAAATCACACGTATCAATACTAACCTTGAATGTAAATGGGCTAAACACCCCACTTAAAAGTTAGAGTGCCAAACTGGATAAAAAGACAAGAACCAACCATCTGTTGTCTTCAAGAGGCCCATCTCAGATATAATTATACCCATTGGCTCAAGGTAAAAGGATGGAGAAAGATCTACCATGTAAATGGAAAACAAAAAAAGAGCAGGAGTTGCTGTTCTTATATCAGATAAAACAGACTTTAAACCAATAAAAATTAAGAAGGATAATGAAGAGCATCACATAATGATAAAGAGTGCAATCCAACAGGAAGACTTAACTATCCGAAATATATATGCACCCAACATTGGAGCACCCAGATTCATAAAACAAGTTCTTCCTGGCCTACAGAAAGACTTAGACAACCACACAATAATAGTGGGAGACCTCAACATCCCACTGACAGCATTAGACAGCTCATCAAGGCAGAAAACTAACAAAAAAACTCTGGACTTAAACTCAACACTTGACCAATTGGACCTAATACGCATCTACAGAACACTCAATCCAACAACTTAGAATACACATTCTTCTCATCTGCACACAGAATGTAGTCTAAGATTGACCACATGGTTGGTCATAAAGCAAGAAGAAAAGAAATAGCTATAATTAGAGAAGAACTTAATGAAGTTGAGATATAAAAATCCATACAAAAGATTCATGAAACCAAGAGGTTTTTTTCAAAAAAATAAACAAGATTGCTATATCACTAGATTAACAAAGAAAAGAAAATGAGAAGATCCAAATAAGTACAATTAGAAATGACAAAGATGGCATTACAACTCATCCCACAGAAATACAAAAGATAATCAGAGACTAATTATGAACACTTCTGAGACTATTATGAACACTTCTATGCACACAAACCAGAAAATCTAGAGGAAATGGATAAATTCCTGGAAATACATAATCTCCCAAGATTGAATAAGGAAGAGATTAAAACAGTGAATAGAACAATATTGAATTCTGAAATTGAATCAGTCATAAAAAATAGATAACAATGAAAAAAAGCCCTGCGTCAGATGAATTCACAGCTGAATTCTACCAGACATACAAAGAAGAATTGGTACCAATTCTACTGAAACTATTCCAGAAAATTGAGGAGGTATATTAGTCTCTCTCTCTCTCTCTCTCTCTCAATATATATAGATCTATATTTGTTCTGGCAACTGCAAAGCAAATCAGATCCTCCAGTGCAGCTGGAACCTGACCCTGACCCTGAATCTCAAGATATCCCAGTGTCTCCAGGGCCATGGTGCACAGCTCAAGAACATGGAGCATATATATATATATATATGATATATATATATCTCATATATATATCATATATGATATCATATATGATATATATATCACATATATCATATATATGATATATATGATATATATCATATATATGATATATATGATATATATCATATATATCATATATCACATATATATGATATATATCATATATATCATATATATCATATATCACATATATATCATATATATCATATATATCATATATATGATATATATCTGATATATCATATATATGATATATATCTGATATATATGATATATCTGATATATATGATATATCTGATATATATGATATATCTGATATATATGATATATATGATATATATATCATATATATGATATATATGATATATATATCATATATATGATATATATGATATATATATCATATATATGATATATATGATATATATGATATATATATCATATATATGATATATATGATATATATATCATATATATGATATATATGATATATATATCATATATATGATATATATGATATATATATCATATATATGATATATATGATATATATATATATCATATATATGATATATATTATATATATCATGTATGATATATATGATATACATGATATGCATGATATATATCATATATATGATATACATGATACGCATGATATATATGACATATATGATATATGACATATATGACATATGACATATATGATATATCATATATCCTATGATATATATATGATATATATGATATGTCATATGATATATGATATATGATATATATGAGATATATATCATATATATCATATATATCATATATCATATATATGATATATGTGAGATATATATCATATATCTCATATATATCATATATCATATATATCATATATATCTATATCATATATATCGTATATATCGTATATATCGTATATATCGTATATATCGTATATATCGTACATATCGTATATATATAACTTCATTTTATATACATATATAACTTCATTTTATATATACATATATAACTTCATTATATATAATATATAACTTTAAGTACTCTAGATATATATCATATATATCATATATATGATATATATCATATATATCATATATATCATATATATCATATATATCATATATATCATATATATCATATATATCATATATATCATATATATCATATATATGATATATATCATATATATCATATATATGATATATATCATATATATCATATATATGATATATATCATATATATCATATATATGATATATATGATATATATGATATATATCATATATATCATATATATCATATATATCATATATATCATATATATGATATATATCATATATATGATATATATCATATATATCATATATATGATATATATGTAATATATATCTAGAGTACTTAAAGTTATATATTATATATAATGAAGTTATATATGTATATATAAAATGAAGTTATATATGTATATAAAATGAAGTTATATATGTATATAAAATGAAGTTATATATGTATATATAATGAAGTTATATATATCTAGATGTATATTATTAAGTATTAAGGAGTTTATTAAGTATTAAGTCACATGATCACAAGGTCCTAAAATAGACTGCAAGCTGAGGAGCAAGAAAAGCCAGTCCAAGTCCCAAAACTGAAGAACTTGGAGTTCAATGTTCGAGGGCAGGAAGGGTCTAGCATGGGAGAAAGATGTAGGCTGGGAGGCTAGGCCAGTCTAGTTTTTTCATATTTTTCTGCCGGCTTTATATTCTAGCCACCCTATCAGCTAATTAGAGGTGCCCACCCAGATTAAGGGTGGGTCTACCTTTCCCAGCCCACTGACTCAAAAGTTAATCTCCTTTGGCAGCACCCTCACAGACACACCCAGGATCAATACTTTGCATCCTTCAATCCAATCATGTTGACACTCACCATCACAGGAGGGATTCCTCCCTAAAACATTCTATGAAACCAGCATCAGCCTAATATCAAAATTTTTTGGCAGAGATATGATGAAGAAAGAAAACTTCAGGCTAATATCTCTGATGAGCATAGATGCAAATATATTTAAAACATACTAGCAAACCAAATCCAGCAGCACATCAAAAAGTTAATTCACCATGATCAAACAGGCTTTATTCCTGGGATGCAAGATTGGTTCAACATACGTAAATCAGTAAATGTGATTCACCACATAAACAGAATTAAAAGCAAAAACCATGTGATCATCGTAATAGACGCAGAAAAAGTTTTCAAGAAAATCCAAAATATCTTCATAATAAAAATCCTTGACAGACTAGGCATCGAGGAAACATACCTCAAAATAATAAGAGCGCTGTGTCAAATCCATATAGCCAACATCATACTGAATGGGCAAAAGCTGGAACCATTCTTCTTGAGAAGTGGAACAAGGCAAGAATGCCCACTCTCACCATTCTATTCAACAAAGTACTGTAAGTCTTAGCCAGAGCAATCTGGCAACAAACAGAAATAAAAGGCATCTAAATAGGAAAAGAAGTCAAAATAACTATCTTCACTGGTGATATGATTCTATACTTAGAAGACCCCAAAGATTGCCAAGAGGCTACTACAACTGGTAAATATTTTTAGCAAGGTTTTGGAATACAAAATCAATATACAAAAATCAGTAGCATTTCTATACATCAATAATGTACAGTCTGAAAATCAAATCAAGAATATAATCCCACTTACAATAGTGACGATAAAAATGAAATACCTAGGAATATAGCTAATCAAAGAGGTGAAAGATTTCTACAAGGAGAATTACAAAACACCGCTGAGAGAAATCAGAGATGACAAAAATAAATGGAAAAACATCCCATCCTCATAGATTAGAAGAATCAATATCATTAAAACAGCATATCCTCCAAAGCAATATACAGATTCAATGCTACTCCTATCAAATTACCAACATCACTTTTCACACAACTAGAAAAAACTAAAAACTATTCTAAAATTCGTATGGAACCAAAAAGGAGCCCAAATAGCCAATGCAATCCTAAAGATAATCCACAAAGCTGGAGGCATCACACTACCTAACTTCAGCTATAAAGCTGCAGTAACCAAAACAGCACAGTACTGGTACAAAAACAGACAGACACATAGACCAAAAGATCAGAACAGAAAACTCAGAAATAAGGTTGTGCACCTACAACCATCTTATCTTCAACAAGGTTGACAAAAACATGCAATGGGGAAAGAAGTTCCTATTTGATAAATGGTGTTGGGATAACTGGCTAGCCATAGACAATCTACAGAATGGAAGAAAATATTCACAAGCTATGCATCCAACAAAAGACTAATATCCAGAATCTATAGCAAAAAACAAATAACTCTATTAAACAATGGGCAAAGGACATGAACATACACTTCTCAAAAGATGACCTACAAGCAGGCAACAAACATGAAAAAAATACTCATCATCACTAATCATCAGAGAAGTGCAAATCAAAACCACAATGAGATACCATCTCACACCAGTCAGAATAACTATTATTAAAAAGTCAAAAAAGAGGCTGGTGAGGCTATGGAGAAATGGGAGCACTTATACACCATTAGTGGGAATGTAAATTAGGTCAGCCACTGTGGAAAGCAGTTTGGAGATTTCTCAAAGAACTTAAAAGTGAGCCACCATTTGACCCAGCAATCCTATTACTGGGTACATACAAAAAGGAAAATAGATCATTATACCAAAAAGACATATGCACTCATGTTCATTGCCATGTGTATTAGTCCATTCTCACACTGCTAATAAAAACATATGCAAGACTGGGTAATTTATAAACGAAAGAGGTTTAATTGACTCACAGCTCAGCATGGCTGGGGACGCCTCAGGAAACTTAAAATCACAGTAGAAAGGGAAGCAAACATGTCCTCCTCCACATGGCAGCAGGAAGGAGAAGTGCAGAGTGAAGTTGGCGGCGGGGAAGCCCCTTATAAAGCCATCAGATCTCATGAGAACTCACTCATC
Source organism: Pan paniscus (assembly GCF_029289425.2). Taxonomy (NCBI): domain Eukaryota; kingdom Metazoa; phylum Chordata; class Mammalia; order Primates; family Hominidae; genus Pan; species Pan paniscus. The sequence continues at coordinate 111,319,553 of NC_085926.1, forward strand.
ATGAGAATAGCAGCATGAGGGTAACCACTCCCATGATTCAATTACCTCCAACCAGATCCCTCCCATACATGTGGGGATTATGGGGACCACAATTCAAGATGAGATGTTGAATTGCCAAACCATAACAGCCAAACCATAACACTGTGCTATACACAACAGCAAAGACATGGAATCAACCTAGGTGCCTATCAATGATGGGTTGGACAAAGAAAATCTACATATATACCATTGAATACTACACAGCCATAAAAAAAGAATGAAATCATGACCTTTGCAGCAACATGGATGGAGCTGGAGGTCATAATCCTAAGCGAATTCACACAGGAACAGAAAACCAAATACTACATATTTTCATTTATAAGTGAGAGCTAAAAACATTGAGCACACATGGACATAAACACGGGAACAATAGACACTGCAGACTATTAGAGTGGTGAGGGAAGGAGGGGGGCATTGGCTGAAAAACTACCTATTTGGTACTATGCTCACTACCTGGGTGCAATATACCAATGTAACAATCCTGCACATATACCACCTGTATCTAAAATAAAAGCTGAATATTTTTAGAAAAAAAGAATGCAACAGGTGATATTACTACAGACCCTGTAGACACTAAAAAGATAAGGATATTCATGTATTAATTTGGCATCTTAGATGAAATATACCAATTCCTCAAAAAACCACAAACCACCATGACTCACCCAATATGAAATAGATCATTTGGGCTGGGCGCAGTGGCTCACGCCTGTAATCCCAGCACTTTGGGAGGCCGAGGCCGGTGGAACACAAGGTCAGGAGATCAAGACCATCCTGGCCAACAAGGTGAAATCCCGTCTCTACTAAAAACACAAAAAAATTAGCTGGGCATGGTGGGACGTGCCTGTAGTCCCAGCTACTTGGGAGGCTGAGGCAGGAGAATCACTTGAACCTAGGAGGTGGAGGTTGCAGTGAGCACAGATTGCGCCACTGCACTCCAGCCTGGTGACAGAGCAAGACTCCGTCTCAAAAAAAAAAAAAAAAAAAAAAAAGAGAAATAGATCATTTGAACAGCCCTATAACTATTAAGAAAGTTGAATTTGTAAAACTCCCCCAAAAGAAATGTTCAAATCCAAAAGCTTTCACTGGTGAATTCTACTAAGTGTTTAAAGAATAATTACCACCAATTCCATGCAAGATCTTCCAGAAAATCAAATGGAAAAGAAAATTTTCTGATTCATATTAAGAAGCTAGTTTTTATTACCCTGATACTAAAACCAGACAAAGACAGTACAAAAAATGAAAACTACAGAAAAATGATCTTCATGAATATAGACAAAAAATTTCTTAATGAAATATTAGCAAATAGAATTAATCAATATATAAAAAGAATTTTGCACTATGCCAAGGAAGGTTTATTTCAGAAATGCAATTCTGATTTAATAATCCATAATTAGCCAATGTAATCTACCATATTAATAGGCTAAAAAGAAAATTACATGATCATGAATCAGTGTAGACAGGCATCTGACAAATTTTCATCCTCATTCATGAAAAAAATTCATGAAAAAGAGGAACAGAGGTGAACTTCCTTAACTTAATAGAGTATCTATAAAACACCTACAGGTAATATTATACTTAATATTGAAAATAAAGCAAGAATGTCAGCTTTCAGCACTCACATAGTACTGGATGTTCTAGCCATGCAATAAGGCAAGAAAATGAAATAGGCATCCTGATCAGAAATAAATAAATAAAACTGCCTATATTTGCAGACGAAATTATTAGGTGAAATTATTTTCCCATTATTAATAGCAAAACCCACAATTACTTTTGCACCAACCTAATCATCTACATAGAAACTCCCAAGGAATCTATCAAAACCTCTTAGAACTAATAAGTAAGGTTACGGGATATCAGCTAAACATGTAAAAATCTATTAGTAGCAATGAACATGAGGACACTGAGATTAAAAATACAGTATCATTTAAAATCACTAAAAAAGGGGCCGGGCACAGTGGCTCATGCCTGTAATCCCAGCACTTTGGGAGGCTGAAGCGGGCAGATCACAAGGTCAAGAGATTGAGATCATCCTGGCTAACACAGTGAAACCCCGTCTCTACTAAAACTAGAAAAATTAGCCAGGCGTGGTGGTGGGAGCCTGTAATCCCAGCTACTTGGGAGGCTGAGTCAGGAGAGAGGTGTGAACCCGAGGGCGGAGCTTGCAGTGAGCCGAGATCATGCCACTGCACTCCAGCCTGGGTGACAGAGCCAGACTCCGTCTCAAAAAAAAAAACAAAAAAATCGCTAAAAAAGGAAATAGGTGTAAATCTAACAAAACATGAACATGAATTATATACTGAATACTAGTATACAATTTTGATCGAAGAAACAGAGGTTCTAAATAAATAGAGATATATTGTGCCTTTTTTATTTTTTATTTTTTTTGGAGACAGGGTCTCACTCTGTCACCCAGACTGGAGTGCAGTGGCATGATCTCAGCTCACTGCCAGCTCCGCCTCCTGGGTTCACGCCATTCTCCTGTCTCAGCCTCCCGAGTAGCTAGGACTATGGCATATTGTGCTTTCCAATGGAAAACTCAATGTAGTAAAGATACCAGTTGTCTCCAAGTTAATATATACAGTTTTAACACAATTACTATCAAATTTCCAACAAGATTTTTTGTAGATATAAAGAAGATTATTCTAAAATACGGAAATATCAAGGAACTAGAATAGCTACAACAATTTTACAAAAGAAGAATAAAGTAGGAGGAGTTAGTCTACCTGATTTAAGGGCTCAGTATGTAGCTACAATAATCAAGACTGTAGTATTCGTGAAAAGATTGACACATAGATCAATGTAACAGAACCTAGAAATACATCCACACAAAGATGCCCAAATGATCTTGACAAAGATCAAAGCAATTCAGTCGAAGACAGACAACCTTTTCAACAAATGATGCTACAGTAAATGAAAAGGCAAGCTACACACTAGGAAAAAATATTTGCAAACCACATATCTGACACAGGACTAGTATACAGAATATATAAAGAACTCTCCAAACTCAACAGTAAAAAAAGCAAATGATCCTATTCAAACACGGGCAAAAGGAGACATTTCACCAAATGAGATATACATATGGCAAATAAACACATAAAAAGATGTGCTTATTAACTTAAACTACACTATGCTCACTCATACCAGATACACATAAACATGTGCACACATGTGCAAACAAACATGCACACAGATTAACTCGAGGTGTTGGAAGACCCTAAGGTTTATGTCTTCTCCTCTTTAGCCCCCACAGTGTCTCTACATTGTCTATGTTATAGTGAAAAAAATAAGGTATCTAATAGGTCCCTTAGTTACCTCTCTATTTCATGTTAATGAGAGAAAATGAGATCATATGCAAGAAAGAAATACAAACCAGCATCTCCTTCAACTTCTTTTTTCTTTACCCGCTTAATTTTCTTCTTTAGGACCTTCATGAGGAAGTTTGCAAATTTATTGTTTTCTCCAATAGCTGCTTGAAAACCAGCATAGAGTGCCTTTTCTTGCTCCTGGAGTTTGGTGATTTCATTCTTTTTCTCTTCCATCTCTTTAAGAGTTTCATTTATTTTCCACTAAATGAATAAAAACAAGGACAAATGATAAATATTTCTGATAAACCAAGTTCAGAGAGCAATGTACTTTACAATACAAGGTTACAGTTCACAAATATATTTTTTAAAACTTCTTAAAAGAAGTTTACATTTCTGATGTTTGCAGAGCCCTCCATTTATTGGTTAAAATTTTATAATTCCTTTGTAAAAATCAGTCATGTTTAGAATTAGAAAATCAGCTTTTTAGTGCTAAGTATCCCCCCAAAATCTAAATTAAATTGCTCCTTGAAATTCCTTAAATTGAATATGTGGATGTCAGCTAATATTTTTGCATGTGTAGTCTCAAAAACCAATGAATTTTTTGTATTGATATATAACTCAAACAAAGAGACATATAATTTCTAGTGAAGCTAATATACCTAAAAATGAATGTTACTATTTAGCATATACTATCTGTTTAATAGACTCTTTCTTCTTTTAAAACAAAGCTAGTATAATTTATTTTCTGAAATTTAATATACAAATATAACAAATAAAGGAACCTCATTTCTTATGATATTCAATCATATATTACACTGAAGCTGTCATACTTAAGAAACTCACCAGCTTCTTTTTCAGTTGTTTTCATAAGGATAACATATAATCAAAACTCAATTTTATATCATAGCTTACTTTTTTGTTTAGGGAACCCAACTCACCAGGCTGGTGTAGAGTGGCACAATCAAAGGCTAACTTGTGAAAATTTTATTCTCCTACCTTACAGAATATCAGACCAAATTTACTAAAAAACTGAATCATTTCTCTTTGACCATGAATACTAAAGATGGAGAGTAGGTAGGAATAACAGGAAAAAGGAGGAGGGGGAAAGAAGACAAGAAAGAGATGAGGGCTAGAACAAGTGGGAGATTTGAGTTAAGAAGAAAAAGAAATCAAGTTTCTCCATAACTAAGGGACCAGCCAGCTAGGATTCTTCTGCCCACTCATACTTGCATGTACTGTTCCTCTTTGTCTAAGGAATTAACACGTTCTTGAAGTACGTTCTCCTGTTTTTCAAAATTCTTCAGGAGAAGTATTTCTTGAAATAAGGTGACATGGTGCAGGTCAGATAATTTCATCTGAGTATCTAGTTTCAGTTTCTGATGTCTAAGGAGACGGAGTTCTGCATCGAAAGTGACAACCAGTTCTTTGATCTGAGATGGAAAAAATATTTGAGGATATGTTAGAAGACTAGATAAATGTATTTTTAAACTATCTAACAGTACTAATTTGTATGAAGTCATTTTTTATTATGACCTTATGGATGGAGAATTGTGTGTGTGTATAGTCACAAAAATAAATTCATTAATGGCATTAAGTTTACATAAATTAATTTATTAAGTGGTAGGAATTGTGTAACTAGAAGTCCTTCCACCTATTTCTTCACCATTAACTAAGCCATCAATCAAGAATGCCCTTCTTGCTTTACTGTGTAGCTTATGAGCTCTCTGAGTGGGTAGTGTTTCTATCTGTCTCCTCTTTATTCTCCATAGTATCTCTACAATCCCTTTTATATAGTAAGCACAAATAAATACATTTCCCAACTTCTTATGTTGAAAACTTTCAAAACCACAGAATGGTAAATATTTTTAAATAGATAAAATAATCATGGAGCCACAAAAAACCTGTTCAATCTCTTTCTAAGATTGAAGAAATTAAGGTCAAAGGTACTTTTCCTGATAAGAGCCTAAGTATCCCAAGTCCTGGTCCAGACTTTAATCCATTATGGTCCTACTAATTTTAAGTCCTCAGTTTTGTTCTGATTTTGGTACAGCTTTCCCCCCAGTATCACAAAGGAGATGAAGAGGTCAAGAGAGAGCCCCAAGGGCTGATTCTCCTGAGGAAACTGGAACAATAGGAAGAGACAAACCATTCTATGTTTTTAATTAGTTTGTACGTGATAGGTGGCCTCAACTGTCAAAAGCCTATAGTAAGTGAGGACCCAGACTGGGGCTGAGGAGAGAAAGAGATCTGTGGGTTTGGAGCAGTGAAACTACCAGAGAAATTTAGAGAGCTATAAAAAAAAAAAAAAAAAAAAAAAACAGAGAAGAAAAAATTAAACTTTTAGGGAACCATCGCTATAGACTATATGTTTGGGCTCCCCTTTAAAGCTTGTTTAACAAACTTGAATTATTTCTGCATTTATTTGGAGGCAGGTCTATATTTTCTTCAACGCAATACTATTCTTAAACTGGACCACATAGGTCTCCAAGTCTGTAAGGATTACACTTGTTTTATTCTCTCCAATCCCAATAGCCTATAAGCTTTGTGAAGATAGAGAACATGTCTTTCTTAAGAATTGTTGTATCCCTAATCCTATCTATCAGTGTCCCTGCATACAGAACACCCAATAAATATTTGTTAAATTAATAAATTAGTTACAATTAAATCAATCAAAACCTTTGACTGAATATCTATTATATGTTTGACATTGTCCTAGACTATGTGGAGGAATCAGTAGAAGTATATGTGGCCCTTTGCTCAAGAATTGTGTAATTTAATTTTCAAGACAATACTAATACCCATGAAACAGCAAGGAAAATTAGTCTAAAACATGAGATGCTTATTACAGGTGCAATTGGAGTTTAGAAACAAGGACAGCATAAGTAATGTGGGCGGAAAATGCTGGAGAGGGTTTGGAACTGAGCCATGCTTTGAATGATGACTCAACTCTGGAAGGAAGTCATTACTGGTGGAAGGAAGTCATTACTGGTAGAAGGAAACAGCAAAGGAAAAAGCACAGATGCAAAACTCAGAATGGTGTGGGAGGAAAAGGTGGAGTGGAGAGAGGCAAGAACAGTGAGAAAACAGGGCTGGACAAAGAAGAGAAAATGGTGAAGAATAAGGCTGGGAAGCTATTGAGGTCATCACCACAGGGTGAAGCTGGAAAGACACACTGAGGAAAGGGAATCTACATGGCTGACAGCAGAGAGTTATCTATCCAAGAAAGGTTCTTCTCCTTTCATATTCAAAGAACATCCTGCCCAACAGGCCCTAGTCTGGTCCTGAATTTCCTAGAAATAAAAATAGTCACCATTCCAGCTCCAGAACAATTTCAAACCCAGTAATCACCATAAACACTTCTACTAATGGAACAAACCACATATTAGAGAAAAAGGATGGTGTGAAAAGCAGAGGGTGCCCTGTTTCTCTGGAAAATTCTTAACTATGTTCCATCCATTATCTATGTTCCATCCATGATCTAAAAGCTGCTCCTCCACTTCCCCTTACGATGACTTCAGTTAGATGCCAAGTAACTGAAACATGGGCTTCCCCTTCACTCTTTGTCAGCTTTCCAAAACAAAAAAAAAAAGTTTAAAAACTCTGTAGTTCTGGGAAGAGCACAATGATTTCCAGAAGGCCAAGGATGGGGAGGAAGCCAAGCCATCACTGAGTGGTGAGCTGGTCAGGGTTTGGGAAAGGTTCATGCAGAGAAATTTTAAATAAATAAACAAAAAACCTGACCCAATTTTTTTCCCTTCTCTTCTCTCTTTCAGCTTTAACTAGGAACAGGTTCACCCCTTACCCTGTTGACCAAATACTGTTGCATGTACACGTGTTTAATCTCGTCTCTCTTCATAATTTCCAGCTCCACATCCGTTGGCTCTGCTTTTTCAAATTCCAAACACTTTGGTATATCTAGGCTGAATGTTGATGCCTTTGATGATCTAGATATTGAATCACGGGTTGTCAAATCCCCATCCTTTCCAGAAGAGAGCTTGAGGAATCCTCCAACTGGGCCTCCAGACCCTGTCTGTTCCACTCCGGGTGACTTTTCATCGTTACTTTTCATTTGCTGTTGCTTAAAATTCAGGAGAGTTTCTTCATCATACTGAAATCTCTTTTCTGGAACTTCTTCTGGGTGTATCTGAGGAATTTTGGGAATGGGTATGTGCTTGGATATGTGAAGAGTCGACTGAATGTTCTTCAGTTCTTCTACCAGGCACTGTATTTCCTCAACAACAGCCACCTTAAGGTCTCTAAGAGACAGAATGCACTTGTTCATGTGCCTTTTATTTCCATGGACCTGAAAAAAAGAAGAGGAAGGAAACAACAGTACAACCCTCTGACAAATAACTGTATGGAATATGATCTGCTCTTTTCCGTTGCTGAAAGGCCTAGCAAAAATTCAAGATAAAAATTCATCTGATCATACCTTTTTACCACCAAGTTTCCCTTTTCTTTAATATTTAGGATTTTTTCAATTTAGGCCCTCCAAGATGGAAGGACAGTCTACATATGACCTCTGGTATCTCTTGGCTTCCCACGATTTGTTCCCTCCAGCTGGCTCGTGTGGCTGAGTTCCCCTGTCCTCCTTTATCACTCCATGGAAGTCCTTCCAGGAGCCTTGTTCAAGCTGGATACTCTCTCCAGGGAGGAAGGGGAAGGCAATTAATTCATTTTCCTCCTGGAACTTTGAGTCCCTTTGACTTAGACTCACTTAGGGCTGCCCACCTAGGCCCAAACTACAGGTTAGCCTATTTTCATTCTGTATTTTGGCCACATGATTATTGTTAGTCTTTGTGTAGGCAAGGCCATGATTCTGAATTTCAGTAGCATGTCACACCAAGAGACTGCAGGATCCTTCCTTCATTCCTTCTCCATTTATCAAAGCCAAGCTGTGCCTCTGCTTCCAGGCACAGGGGCTATACAATCTCATTGCTCTTTCATTACCAGCTGTCTCCCTGGTCTGTGTTTTCTAAATGCCGTTCCGAGAGCCTGAGAGCACATGCAACCCTACTGTACTTCCTGTGTGCAGTTAGGCTACTAGATTGTCCAAAGGCCATTAAGAGTTACTTTGCATAAACATACAGTTTTTTAAAGATCAAAAGTCACTCCTTCAAGCAGTCTTAGAAAAGCTACATATATATTTACTATCTGCAACACAGAAAACTGTATCGAGAAAGAGGAAATGTTCTGCAACTTGAAAATAAACCTTTAAATCACTAAGGTTTAAACTCAAAAGCCAGCAGTTGGGTGAATGGACAACCACCTGTGAAGTGTCTAAAGGACTGCAGATTAGGCCACCAAGAACAAACCCATATCACTGATGGCTGTAAGGCCTACCTCTTTAAGGAGACTCTTCACACATCAACTCTTTCTTTCTAGTTTTTCAAATACCACACAAACCTAAATACTGGCTGAGAAAAAAGACGAATAATACACCATTTTAAAAATATTTAATACTTTTCAATGATTTTCAATTTGACCATGACAATAAAGATCATTTATGGATTTTGCCCATTAAATTAACCCTATGAGGTATACCAGACATGTCTTGTTGTTAATTGGTATTAATACTCTTTTTACAGATGAAATAAAAGGCTTAGGGAGATTTATATGACTTAGCAAAGTTCACATGGCTATTAAGTGGCAGAGATGGAAACAGAACTCCAGTCTTCTGACTTGTAGAAAAAGGTGTTCTATGTGATTTTATTTTAATAAAGCAAATTTCAGTGTAATGCAATTAAGTTGAAGATATCATACCTGCCCATCTCCTCTAGCTAGAGTATGAAATTTCAGATTGGATAAATTGTGGTCATAAGAACATTTCTCTACAATGATGTGTGTAACATGATGAATAAATAAAAATTACCTTAGAAGAACAACTAGGAAAACAATCCAAATGGTCATTACTAAAATGTCCAAATTGTCCATTTTGATGAGAAACACACAGTTATGAGTTATGAAAATGGATCTGTGAATATGAATTGCCAAGCCAGGACCCTTGTGCTGCTGGGATGCATCTCTTTGGTGAAACAGAAAAAGACACCCCTTCCTCAGGACATTTCATTTTCATTTGTCAGAAAATTATAAAATATTCAAAAATACTATTAATATAACTGTGATGTGATTGGCACCCTCTCCAAAGTGATGCCTTGAAATGTGCAACCTCCACAACCACATTAGGTTACGATGTATCGAGTTCTCCTAAAAGTAGTAGCTCAGATGACCTTTAAGCCTTTAAGTATAAAAAGTCACTTGTCAGTTCAAATGGTGATTAAGGAATTAATATAGCAGGAAGAGGAACTTTCATAAGAAAATGGGCATCAGAATGATCAGGATGATTGAAAGTGGTTTGGAGGAATGCGGAGAAAATAACAAAGAAATATATTAGTTTGTGAGCATTGAGTTGCCTAGAAAAGTTTGGAAGTCCTACAAAAAAAGGTTAAACAATGGCCTTTAAATCTAAGTCTTTGGTGGTCCATGGCAACGAAAAACTACATCCAATGAGGATTTGTTTGAATTTCAGAGGTTCAAAGTCCACAAAATATAAGCTTACCCATGAAACTGGTACTAAAACATGGTATTTTAAGGAAAGTTCAAAGACAGAAGGAGTCTTCTGAGAAATGCTAACTCAACAAAGATGTATTAATACTTCTAATAAGGCCACAGCTAAAAAAGAGATAGAGACATTCATCAGAGAGTCAAACTCCTACCTAGATTACCAGATATCCTTGATGACCCTGCCATACCTGTCAGGCAATACCCATCTATAACCCCCAGATACACTGTAAGTATTTGCAGCTGGTTCTTCCATATTAGCTGACTAACCATGGACAAATCTCTTGTCCTCTCTGGGCCTCAGTTTCCTTATTTGTAAAAAGAGGACATTCTAGATAATCATGGAAGTCTTTTCCAGTTCTAAATTTCTATGGTTATATATTCTTATTGACCAGATAGGGAAATGAGTGGTTTTAGCAGAATTTAATTAAGAACCCAGGGTGCCTTCTCCATTGTCATAAAATCTGTAGATAACTACCAAAGAATCTAGGTGTCCTAGTTCCTCTTCCTTCTTGGCAGCATTTATTCTCATGTGCTCAGGTATCTTGTAGTCTGGGGCTGTCTTCAGATTGAAATCTCCCATATACACCTGGGCTTCTTTGATGGCTTGAAGATCTTTGGGATCTTCATAGTCATCACCAGGTTTACTCTTGTATCTATTAGAAAAACAGACAACCCACACACACACAAATATGACAATAAACTCTAATTTGTCTACTTTAATATAGGCATATATTCAAATTTAATCATGAAACAAAAGTATAATTTCAAATCTGTGATGCCACTTTTGTCACAGAGCCCAAGCATTTTTTAAAAGTCAATTACTATTTTTAAAGTATCCCAAGCAAAATAATATACAGTTATATAAATAGGAACCAATCACTAGGTTGTACTGAAATAATCTGAATTACTGGTAGGCTTTGGTTCACTTCTAAGTAATTCATATTAACATTGTTATTTATTCTCTTGATATAAATTAAGCCTTGGAAATTAGGTGGGTTTTTTAATGACTAAAAAGTCAATTAAACTTTTTTTTTTTTTTTTTTTTTGAGACGAAATCTCACTGTGTTGCCTGGCTGGAGTGAATTGTGTGATCTTGGCTCACTGCAACCTCCACCTCCCAGGTTCAAGCGATTCTCCTGCCTCAGCCTCCCAAGCAGCTGGGACTACAGGCATGCGCCACCACATCCAGCTAATTTTTGTATTTTTAGTAGAGACAGGGTTTCATCATGTTGGCCAGCATGGTCTCGATCTCCTGACCTCATGATCCGCCCACCTCAGCTCCCAATGTGCTGGGATTATAGGTGTGAGCCATCATGCCCAGAAAATTAAACTTTTTAATTGCATAAGTGCTTGCTGTAAAATTTTCAGAAAAGGTATCTAGTTTAAGATGATAGCATGAGCATACATATTTGCCTCTCCCTCTGTCCCCAGATTCCCTGAAAATGACAGTATAGAAGTACAAAACATTGTAAATTATCAGAAAAGCTAAGAATGGAATAGAAAGCCATGAGCAAACCAGTGACACTGATCCATTTCTGGAAGACAAAAAGAAGATGAAATTACATTAATGAATAAACCAGACCAAACTATAGCCCAGAATACCCACAAGATAAGGCCACAAAAAGGATTGAATATTATCTTCTTGGTGAAGTCCCTAGAATGCTCCAAGCACAAAGAGGACAGGTATAGAGAGTGGAATGGAATGCTAGATATATTTAGCAAAATTAATTAAAGGATTGAAAAAAAATGCTTAAACCAGTTGGGCCCTCCCAAACTTTCCCACCTACACACATACGAAACAGTGGCAATCTTTATATCCTGACTAAAATTGAAGAATTACTCTCTACAGAAACTGAACTCTTGCTTTGGAAGCACTCAGGTATCTAAAGGTATGGGCTATCATAGTACCTTGGTACTAATAAAAGGCCCTTCACTGGGAGATCACAACATTCCTGTCTAATTTTTTAAAGTAAAGTCTACTAGCCAACATGAGCATGTACACATAGCTCTCACAGGAAACCCATACCATCTATTGTATTCACTGATAATCATTTACTTGTGTAAAACCGCACTAAAATGAAGGATTACTATTTTTAAAGAAAAGGAAAGGAGAAAGGGAGAAAGGAAAGGAAAGAAAGAAAAAGGAAGGAAAGAAAAAGGAAGGGAAGGGAAGAGAAGAGCTACTTCTGCCTCTGGCCATGTGAGAGTAACAGGGCCCATTATTATCCTCATAATATAAACAACCAGAAAACTGAACAAAAAATATATGAAACAACTATGGTCAGACACTGAAAATAAGCAGCATAAAACTGTAATTCTTGAGAAAAGTAAAAAGACATGATCCTTATTATCTCCTGGCTGCCGCAGAGAGGAAATTACCGGCCTGTGGAGTAGGATCAGGATCCCAAATACAGCCCAGTGAACTCACTGACTGAAGAGACAGAGATTAGAGTACAGGGAGGCCAAGTTTGGTGCTAAGAATTTGGGGAAAAGAGTATCAGAGGTACACAAAGAAATGCTTCTGGAAATCTACATAGCGCCTTAACATTTTGGCTGAGTATTAATCTGTACATGTGTAATGTGAACCACCATGAAGCTGGGCAAAGAACAATTCCTAGGAAAAGTACAATTACTGGGAAACTGTAGAACAAATAATTCTCATAGTTGACACATAGCTGGGAATCACTCATGTTCCCACCAACTGGAGAGACCTTGTTGAGTACAGAGGACATTCAAGAATAATCATAAAAAATCATGCTTCAAAGAGAGAAAGGCATAGAAGATATGAAAAACATTATCAATCATCTTGTCCTAATTGACATTTATAGAACACTATGCCACGCAATGCAAGAAAGCATACTCTTTTCAAGCACATATTGAACTTTTATGTAGATAGACTGTATATGCATGGCCATAACACAGTTCACCATAAATCTTTAATAACTTAAATTATACAGACTATTTTCTATTACCACAAACAACTAAATTAGAAATTTAATAGGAAGATATTTTTTAAACCCCAAATCTTTGGAAACTAAACTACACGTCAAGGAAGAAATCACAAGGGATATTAGAAATACTTTGGACTAAGTGATAATAAATGTCTACCATATGAAAATGTGTAATGCAGCTAACTCAATGCTTAGGAGGAAATTTATAGTTTAAATGTTTATATTACAAAAGAAGAAGGGCATAGAATCAAAGCTTATACACAAGTTTACACATTAAGAAGCAAGAAACTAAAAGCTAATTAAATCTAAGTTAACTAGAAGGGAAGAAATTATAAAAATAATAGTAAATCAATGACAGAGAAAGCAGACCAAACAATATTTTAAAATCTATGACCAAAAGCTAGTTCTTTGAAAAGATCTATAACATGGGTAAATCACTAGCTGGAATGATCAAGAAAAAGAGAGAATATGAAAATTAACAATATAAATAAAACAGAGGGCATCAAAACAGATACTACAGAAATTAAAATAAATATAAGGGAGTAATATAAACTACCTTACGCCAATAAAATTGACAACTTAGATGAAATGCACAAATTTCTTCAAAGACACAAATTATAAAAACTAACTCAAGAAGAAATAGAACATCTGGATAGCACTATAACAACAAAAATTTTAAATTTGTATTTAACACTATCCCTCAAAGAATACTTACAGATGAATTCATCGACAAATTCCTTAGTAAAGCAGAAGAAAGAAAACAGAAATCCAAAAAATAGAACAAACAGAAAACAAAATATAGAATAGCAGATGTAAGCCCTAAATATAAATAAGTACATTAAACATAAATGGTCTAAATATACCATTGAATGACAGAAATGGGCAGCATGGATTTAAAAACATGACCCAATTTTATGTTGCCTAGTGAAGTTAGTAAAGACACTAACTTCAAATATAAAAGTATAGGTAGATTGAGGTAAAGGATGGAAACAGTTATATTATTTAACCACTGAATGCTTCCTAAGATAAGGAACAAAGTGTGGATGCTAGTTCTTCCCACTGTATTTCAATATAGTACTGGAAGTTCTAGCCAGTGCAATAAGAAAAGGAAATAAGATGCAAACAGATTAGAAATAAAACTGTTCCTGTTTACAAATGACGTGGTTGTCTACACATAAAATATCAAGAAACCTACCAAAAAAACTCTTACAACTGAGACAGTTCAGAAAGGTCACAGGATACTAGATAAACAAACAAAAATCAATTATATTTCTATGCTAGCAGTGAATGTGAACACATAGACACCAATATTAAAAACACAATACCGTTTAAAATTGCTCAAAAAAGAAATGCGTATGTGCAAATCTAACAAAACATGTATAGCACTTTTTATGCTGAAAACAGCAAAACACTGATGAAAGAAATCAAGATCTAAATAAATGGAAAGTCATACCATGTCCATGGATTAGAAGACTCAACACAATAAAGATACAAATTCTCCCCAAAGTAATACACTGCTTTAACATAATTCTTATTGAAATTATGGCAAGATTTTGTATACATATAGACAAGATTTTTCTGAAATTTATATGGAAAGACAAAGTAATTATAATGTCTAAAATAATTTTGAAAAATAAAATGAGAGGAATCACTCTACTGGATTTCAAGATCTATTATATAAATATATGAATCAAGACAATGTAGTGTTGGTAAGAGGATAGATATGTAGATCAACAGACTTGAAAGTAAACCCAGAAATAGACCCACACAAATATGTCCAAATGATTTCTGACAAAGGTGCAAAAGGAATTCAAAGGAGGAAATGTCTTTTCAACAAAAATGCTAGAGTAATTGGACATCCGTAAGAAAAAAACAAACAAATCTCAACCTAAGTCTGATAACTTATTTAAAAATTAGCTTAAACATAAAATGAAAAACTATAAAATGTTTAAACAAAAATAGGATAAAATATTTAGGACCTGGGGCAAGGCAGAGTTCTTAGACTTGACACCAAAATCAAGATTTATATAAGGAAAATTGGTAAGTTGGACATCAACTAAATTAAAAACTGTTGCTCTGTGACAAACTCTCTAATAAGGGAGGCCAAGTGCAGTGGTTCACACCTGTATTCCCAGCACTTTGGGAGGCCAGGGCAGGTAGATCACTTGAGGTCAGGGGTTCCAAACCAGCCTGGCCAACATGATGAAACCCTGTCTCTACTAAAAAAAAATGCAAAAGTGGTGGCACATGTTTGTAATCCCAGCTACTTGGGAGGCTGAGGTGGGAGGATCATTTGAACCCAGGAGGCAGAGTTTGCAGTGAGCCGAGATTGCACCTCTGCATGCCAGCCTGGACAACACACGAGACAATGTCTCAAAAAAAAAAAAAAAAAAAAAAGAACAAACTCTGTTAAGGGAATGAAAACACAAGCTACAGACTAACAGAAAATATTTGTAAACTATATATCCAACTAGCATATAGTATATATCCAGGACTAGTATCTAGAATATATAAAGAAGTCTAAAATCTCAACAGTAAAAGAGCGAACAATCCTATTCAAATGTGAGAAAAAGACACGAAGAGTCATGTCACTAAAAATATATAGATGGCAAATAGACCAATGAAAATATGTGCTTGTCACATGAAACTACCTCATACCAGATTTTTTTTTTTAATCCCCAAATCTCTCTGCTGCTTGCAGAGCAGACTGCTTCTCAGTGTCTGTCAGGGTCTGATTGAAAAGTAACATAACATCTCTCCAGGAACGTTCAAACATTTGGGTGAAATTCTGGAAAGTCTCACAGGGTCATCTGAAAAGTTGCCCAGATTTCTCTTCATTTGCTTTAAGTCCTGTAGGGAGAAGGGGACCTTGGCCTTACTGGGCCCAAATTCACTGGGCATCTGTTGGAGGGGCAAGAGTGAGACTGGGGCTTGTTTAGGGTGAGGATTTCTAAGAGGGGCAAGTGAGGGGCTGAAGCTGGTTAAGGAGGTCAAGGTGGATCCGGAGGAGCAAGGCTGGAGGGAGCTGACTCCTCTGCTGGGGTTGCCTCTGGGACTCATATCTTTAATTCCCTGGGCTTACCCCTTGCAACCTGAGATGGCCAACAGGAGGGCTGAATCAATCAATCCTACACTGTTGGTGAAAGTCTGGATTGCCTTGCAAGCTATACAAAGCCTGCACATATGGGGCTTCAGACCATCTGTCCTCACATCCACAGAAAAATTCCAACTGCTGAATGGTATCAAAATGAATGGTTCCTTCCTTAGGCGAAGTCATCCTTCCTGTAAATCATAATTTGGCCAAACCCTTGTGCAGAGGGCTATGAGAGGTTTTTCCTCCAGATTCTGAGGGTCAAACAGTCCCAGTGGTTCAGGATACACTCCAGAGGAGTATAAGCTGGGGGTGGTGAAGAGAACTGGTTGCCCATTCTGAAAGACAGGGAATAGAGGCAGCCCTCCTTCCTTTCCTTCTTTTAGTGAAAACTCAGAGTGTGATGGAGACAGAAAGCTAGCATCCTCCTTTCACTTTCCATCCCTTATCTCTGAGCTGGCCATAGGTACCACTGCGGTATGTACCCATGAAGTAGGGGAAACCTGGAGAATAGGAATTAACCACCCTCACCTATGCCTCCATTTCTCCCTGCTGTCGGAAAACTGGGTACCCTGGGCCTGTTTATGCCATGAAGCATGGTCTCCTTCCATGGGGTGAGAGGTTTACTCGGCAGGAATTGGTCCTACTTTACATTGTGCCTGTTGCCTGGCTTTGGATCCCTCAGACCGGGATTTTCTTTCTAGGGCCTCAACCTGAAGCTTGGAGTCGAGGTTGGGACTGAAAAAGTATTTTAGAGGCTGTTTGTATCTATTTAGAGTGTCTCAAATGTGCCCTGCCAAATTTGCAGTTCTCAGCCAGCAGGGGCCATTCCTGTTAACTTTCTTATCAGAAACAGAGCTAGGGGGAGCCCTCTCACTTAGAAAAGGAAAAAAAGAAAAACAGTTTAGGGGGCAAAAAGAGGAGAGAGTCTGGGGGAAGAACCCCTTGCTTAGTGCAACTAAGCCTTTCTAATCCTTGTATCTGTCCCCCAGTTCAGACTAGTTTGAATTCCTTGGCCAGGGGAGGAGAGGGTCAATTGGCGTGGTGGGCGAGAAGCACATGTCCATTGGCCCTGTGGGGTTGCGGCTACCATCATGGCTTTCTCCCGCCCTGCTCGTGACTGTTGGGCTCGACCCTTGCCTGCTGCGGGCATGCCCAGGTGCCCAAGCTGGGAGGAAAAAGGGTAAGGAGAGGTGCCCTGAGCCATGCATGCCTGCAGCTGTCAAAGTGGAGGCATACATGGCATCTCTAGGAACAGTTGGTCTGATTTTCACCTTCGGAGGCTGAGCCTAATGCTCATTTTGCTTAGTAACATTTCCACAGCCTGTAACAAAACTCAGAATATTATAAAAAAAGAGATAAGAACCATTTCAAAGACAGAAAAGAGACAAAGTCTGGGGGTTTCGACCTCCCAGTTAGGGTGGAGTTTTTAAAACTCAGTGAAGAGAAACAGAGCCTCTTGCCCACAGGAAAGAGAAAGGTGGCAGGGTTTTGAAAGAGAGGCAGACCCAAAAGTTTGGCATTCACTCACACTCACCTTCCGCAATCTCAGACGAGTCCCCAGTTTAAATGGGAAAGGTTCCCTTGTCCCCTTCGCAGGGTGTGCGATGGGGGTGTGGCTCGCTTCTTCAGTACCCCATTGCTCAAACCTCTAGGGGAGCATACAGACGGGCAGGCTGTGGGGCTCCGACCCCATGGCAGTGTCTAGGGGTGAATGTTTACAGCTGAAGCCCCAATGGGCGTGTCTTACAGGATGCTCTCTTAGCTTGCTGTCTATAGGCAGCCTGTGTTAACCAGCTCAATTAGACCCCCTTCCTTATCACAAGGACAGAGGGATTTCTGTATCCCGGGGTTTCTTGCCTTGGTGTACTGGAAGAATCGGATCACATGTGGGCTTGGAGAATGAGTACAAATTTTTATAGAGTGGAAGTAGCTCTCCACCAATGGGAGAACCAGAAGGGAGATGGTTTTTCCCTGGAGTTGGGCCACTCGGCAGCCCCAGCCCGACTGTCCCGCCAAACTCTGCCTCGTCCCACTGGTCAATGGCCTGCCGGCGTGCTGGCATCTGTTGATGCCCGTCAGCGTGCTCTTGATGACCAGTTACTTGTGTCTTCTTCTGCCAATGTGTCCCTCATGATGTCCAGCCACTTCTGTGTCTGCCTGCTATGGTCTCAGGTTTTAATAGGCCCAGGATAGGGGCATGGCAAGCCAGGGTGGTCTTGGGAAATGCAACACTTGGGCAGGAAATGCCTGTCCTCACCTAGGTCCATGGGGATGGAGCCCTAGCCCGGGACCACGCCTTTCGCTACCCAGCACTTCCCTTCCTCCCTTCCATATCATTTAAAGGGACCACTCCTTTCCCTTCCCAGCACTCCCGTATTAATACTGGATTTTTTTTTAAAAAAGAAAGCAATTAACTTCAGATGGTTAAAGATAAAGGTAAGAGCCAAAACTATAAGATGTTAGAAGAACATACAGGAGAATATGTTTATAATTTTGAGATAGAAAAGCATTTCTTAATTCTTAAAAATCATTCTGACTATACAGTATTATTAGCAAAATGGAATTCCTGGACCGGAAACTCTAAGGATTACAGAAGTTCTACCAAAGTATCACCACCCTAAAAGATCCAGCTGACCTGTTTATAATATCTCCTTCTTTGTTTTTATTGTTTTCACTTTTGATTTTAAATGATAACAATGTCAATAAATATAAAGATTTTTAAGATATATTATTTTGGGGCTCACATATTAAAAAGATTAGAGTTTAGGTAAAAAAAACTCACAGTTCCTCCCATTCTTTTTTTCGCTGTTGAATCTTTAGTTGTGCCCTTTCAGCTTTTAATATAAGTTTTCTCGTTTTCTCAATTTGATTTTCCACGATGATTTCACTTAGGGTTTTAGGCCGAAATTTCTTCCCTTTTTCTACTATTGATTCTTCTTGTATGGTAACACTCCCACCTACATAGAGAATCAACATTTTTCAGCCTTTTTTAGACATAAAAACAAAACTCTCAGATATTGTTTTTAACCTGCTGCATTAGAAAAAACACAGAGAATATATTGAATTTGTAAATCAAAGTATTTATTGAGCACTAGTTGTGGTGGCTCTTGCCTGTAATCCCAGCACTTTGGGAGGCTGAAGTGGGTGGATCACTTGAGGTCAAGAGTTTGAGACCAGCCTGGGCAACGTGGTGAAACCCCATCTCTACTAAAAATACAAAAATTAGCCAGCCGTGGTGGTGCATTCCTGTAATCTCAGCTATTTGGGAGGCTGAGGCAGGAGAATTGCTTGAAACCAGGAGGCAGAGGTTGCAGTAAGCTGAAATCTTGCCACTGCACTCCAGCCTGGGGAACAGAGTGAGACTCTGTCTCAAACAAAACAAAACAAAACAAAAACAAAAATGTATTTATTGACCAACTACTATGAATTCAACCCCATAATAAGTACTGTGGAATGTCAAAATAAAAAGATCTAAGCCACATTTTTTGCTTTTAAAAACCTTATTTAAAAGTTGGCAAGATAAGATATATATTAAACAATTAGAGAACATGATAAATGATGGTGGACCACTAACATGTTGGGAAAGAGTGTTTATGAGATGATGGTGGGGAAAAGGAGAAAAATCGAGTAAGTCCAATTCGATACATACAATTTGAGGTGGCACATACCAACTGAAGTGCTCTGAAGCCAACTAAAAAACTAATCAGAAACACAATCAAATAAATAATTTAAAAATTACTGGCTTTATGGCCAGGCTTGGTGGCTCACTCCTATAATCTTATCACTTTGTAAGGCCAAGGTAGGCAGATTGCCTGAGCTCAGGAGTTCAAGACCAGCCTGGGCATGGTGAAACCCCCATCTCTACTAAAAATACATTAAAAAAAAAAAAAATTAGCCGGGTGTAATTCCAGTTACTCAGGAGGCTGAAGTACCAGAATTGCTTGAACCTGAGAGGTGGAGGTTGCAGTGAGCCTAGATTGGACCATTTCACTCCAACCTGGGGAACAGAGAGAGACTCTGTATCAAAAACAAATAAATAAATAAAAAATTTAAAAAATGGCTGTAACAACTAACAAGTTTCTTTTGTTTCTTTTTTTTTTTTTTTTTTTTTTTTGAGACAGAGTCTCACTTTGTCACCTAGGCTAGAGTGCAATGATGCAATGTTGGCTCACTGCAACCTCCACCTCTGGGGTTCAAGTGATTCTCCCACCACAGCCTCCTGGGTAGCTGGGACTACAGGAATGTGCCACCATGCTCAGCTAATTATTGTATTTTTTAGTAGAGATGGGGTTTCACCATGTTGGCCAGGCTGGCCTCGGACTCCTGACCTCAAGTGATCCACCTGCCTTGGCCTCCCAAAGTGCTGGGATTACAAGTGTGAGCCACCACACCTGGTCTACTAACAAGTTCCTATTGGGGAATTACTCTATTCGTGTTCAAGCTTTAGAGACATGAAAAATTAAATAATATGAGATATTTATATAGTTATAAATAACCATTTCATCATACTTCATATTTCAAATTTCAAATATATAGTGGTATAGAGAAAGAAGAGTTTATGTGGCCTGGGTGGTCATGGGAAGGCCTTATAAACAAAAGTGTAATTTAAGCTACATCCCCAAGAATTGGTAGAATTCAGACAGGAGAGAAGTGAAGAGGTCACTCTGGCAGGAGCCTGGGTGTGGAAGTGTTAGACATAATCAGGGAGCAGCAGGCAGGACAAAAGACTAAACAGGCAAGCTGAACAGTATGAGAAGGCACTACTGGAAACGTAGAACAGGGATAGATTGTGGAAGGATTAAGTATCAGGACAGCGGTTTCAGAATTTATCCTAGGAGCAAAAAGGAGACATTAAAGAGTTCCCAATGAAGAAGATAAACCAATATTAATGTTCGTATTATATCACTGTCAATAGCCTAGATCTAGCCAGGCTGTATCAGCACCTTTTATTTATTATTGAATGGCTCTCCAAGCCATTTCCAGAATTCTTGTTCTTTTACTAATCTGCAGTCACCTTGTGGGCAGCCACAAGAAACAGGTTGCAGGGATTAGAGGTACTATTTTCATACCTCTATTCTCTGATCATTCTATTTAAAGCATATGTTCTTGGAAAATAGTCTGAAATGCAGTGTTTTAGCCCCACACTTTGGAATAGGGCCCAGGAATCTAAAACGAACCACTGCCTAGAACCTAGCATCTGGGGAAATCCTAGATTTAAGAATAGCTAGATGTGGCAAGTAAGAAAACAGCAGCATCCAGTCCTCTCACCCACTCTCAGTCACATGACCAGGGTAGGTTTTCTTACAAACTACATTAAAGAGGAAAGTGGACATGGAGCATTTCTTGGGAAAATGTGGCCTCTCATTCTCAGCTATACCATACACTTTTGTCTCTCTTGATTATTTACTCCAAAGAAAACCATCATGGAAGGAAGAGGGACAAGAGATTGAGCTCAAGCCACCAAAGAAGGTTCAATGGTTCTGTCCACAGACAATTCACTTTTGAAGTCTTAGTAAATAAGAATTTAAAAGCCTTCTTGTCATAGGCTACCTGCATCTCTCTGGCTGTCCTTTCTTCCAGGTCCCTCTTTTTCAAACCTGTCCAATTTGCTTGGTTTTCTCTCTGATTGACTAGCTCGTTTGAATTTGGAGTACTTAGAGGGCTGCACCAGCCTGTAAGAGGATATCTTGTGGTCACTCAGTATGGCATGAACCACAATAGTATCACTTTCCAGTGGATCTCGAAATCTGAAAAAATAAAACAAGTATTTGCAGTAGTCACCATTTTGATCATTCTGCATAATTACTAAGTAATAAAACTACAATACACTATTCTTATTATATCATTATATTGTGCTAGACTCAAATTTTAACATATATATACCAACCAGGATGTCATGAAAGTTGGATTGGACTTGATTAAAGAGCAAATATAGTCTTTCTAATGAAAATACTAAAGAACTCATTATTAATCACTATAATACCAGTGTTTTCATAATATGTGGAAAAATGAAAATTTTGCAGGTAAACTGCAGTTTAATGGTAAATAGATCATATCAAATTCTGAGGAAATAGAATCCATCTCCCTACATATTATATATAATAGACTATATATTATATATTATGTATATATATATCTACACATATACATATATAATAGATTATTATATAAAATGTATAATAGATATTGTAATAGATATATAGTTTGTGTATGTGTTTTGATGCATAGATATATAAATAAATATAAACATGTAAATTATATAAACAAATATATTAATATCTGTGTGTGAGTGAAGGTCTCTAAATCAAAAAGTGGAAAAATAATTTTTAACTCTTATTCCCCGGAGACTAAAGAATGTTCATTCTTCACCTCACAAAATGTTTTAAAAATACATTTTGTTTTCTTAAATTACATGCTATGTGTGGTGTGTATATATGTGTGTGTTTCCATACATGTGGCAATGCAATTTATTTGCACATAGTAACTATAAAAAGAGCAGACCTTGAGCAGTTGAATAAAAGTGCAAACCTCTACATTTCTACTCTTTGCCCCTCAATTCTCCATGTTTAATGACATTTCATGAAAGTCCCAATCTATCAGATTCCCCTATTTGCCTCTGTAAAAAACATTAAGCTCAGGAAATCATACTAATCTCTAGTTCATCTTTCTCTCATAGCCCACAGAGTCTTATTTTTAAAAGCTCTTCATCTGTCAACTAAAAAAATTAATTAACAAATTTTTTTCATCAATTACCTTGTTATTTGGGGGCATTGGTTCATAATTATCACACACACACAAACAAGCACTTCTTAGAATTTAATTTATTTTTGTATAGATTGATTATCCCTAGCTTGTTTGCCTTTCTTACTATTTTTCTAACTTAATCTTTTAAACTCTATGTCTGCTTTTAAAATGATTTACTATTTCTTTTTAATTTTCCCTTTTCTTTCATACATACTATCTTTCTCATCTCTTTAAGACTTACTTCCTTTATGTATTGGCCCACTGGAACTTTTAAATTTTAGCCTTTCCATGAGACCCAGATTAACATTGAGAAGTGAACCCAGCTGGACTTCCTGGGTTGAGTGGGGACTTGGACTCTTCTGTCTAGCTAGAGGATTGTAAACACACCAATCAGTGCGCCGTGTCTAGCTAAAGGATTGTAAGTGCACCAATCAGCACTCTGTAAAAACGCACCAATCAGCACTCTTGGTCTAGCTACAGGATTGTAAATGCACCAATCAACACTCTGTAAAAACACACCAATGAGTACTCTGTGTCTAGCTAAAGGATTGTAAGTGCACCAATCAGCACTCTGTAAAAACACACCAATCAGCACTGTGTCTAGCTAAAGGATTGTAAGTGCACCAATCAGCACTCTGTAAAAACACACCGATCAGCACTCTGTGTCTAGCTAAAGGATTGTAAGTGCACCAATCAGCACTCTGTAAAAACACACCAATCAGCACTGTGTCTAGCTAAAGGATTGTAAATGCACCAATCCGCACTCTGTAAAATGGACCAATCAGCACTCTGTAAAATGGACCAATCAGCAGGACATGGGCAGGGACAAATAAGGGAATAAAAGCTGGCCACCCCAGCCAGCAGCAGCAAACCACTCGGGTCCCCTTCCATGCTGTGGAAGCTTTGTTTTTTTGCTCTTCACAATAAATCTTGCTGCTGCTCACTCTTTGGGTCCACACCACCTTTAAGAGCTGTAACACTCACCGCGAAGGCCCGTGGCTTCATTCTTGAAGTCAGCGAGACCAAGAACCCACTGGAAGGAACCAACTCTGGGCACATCTTGGCGACCCAGATGGGACATCGCCATGCAGTGAGTACCATCAGACCCCTTTAGCTTGCTCTTCTGTCCTATTTTTCCTTAGAATTCGGGGGCTAAATACCGGACACCTGTCAGCCAGTTAAAAGTGACTAGCGTGGCTGCCGGACTAAAGACATGGGTGTCAGGCTTTCTGGGAAAGGGCTCTCTAACAACCCCCGACTCTTTGGAGTTGGGAGCATTGGTTTGCCTGGAAACAGCTTCCGCTTTTCCTGTACTTTTGGGCTGAGCCAACGGTCAACAGAGAGGAAAGTCATTCAGTTCTGGGGTTCTGACAAAAAGTTGGTTGACCCTGTAGCCATGAGCGGAACTCTCAAAGTCACGTCACCCAAGCAAGGCTCACCTGTCTATCCTATCTATCCTGACACTTGCCTCCTGGGTCCTAATGCCTGTCAGACAAACTTCCTCCCACCTCTCTTCTCTGAGGCTAGTCCTGCTTCTAAAAACCACCCCGTCTCTGGTGCTTTTCTAGTTTCTCCTATAAGAATGATTTCTAGTATAAACTTCAGGACTCTGTTCCCTTCTTTAGGCACCTGGGCTCACCAATCAGAAAGATATAATTTTTGCCCAAAGCCCCATTGGGTGGGGAGACCAACTATCCTTTTAGGATCCTTCCTCAGACAAGCGGGCCTAACAAAAGCTATTCCTGAAGCTAGGATGTGGGGAGCTTCAGAAATGATATCCTTCCTATTCAAGTGAGGACAAAAGGCGTCACTCTTCCAACCCCAGAGATCCCTTCCCTCTCTCAGGGTATGGTCCTCTACTTCATTTTGGGGGCATAACATCTTTATAGGACAGGGGTAAAGTCCCGATACTAACAGGAGAATGCCTAGGACTCTAACAGGTTTTTGAGAATGCGTCAGTAAGGGCCACTAAATCCGATTTTTCTTGGTCCTCATTGTGGTCTAAGAGGACAGGCAAGCATGCAGGTTTTCAAGAATGCATTGGTAAGGGCCACTAAATCCATCCTTCCTCTGTCCTCCTTGTGGTCTAAGAGGAAAACTAGTGTTTTTGCTGCTGCATTGGTGAGCACAACTATTCCAATCAGCAGGGTCCAGGGACCATTGCAGGTTCTTGGGCAAGAGGGGTTTCTGCTGCTGCATTGGTGAGTGCAACTATTCTGATCAGCAGGGTCCAGGGACCATTGCAGGTTCTTGGGTGGGGGGGAAGTAAACAAAACTGCAGGCGGTTTTTCCTTTCACATGGGAAACACTCAGGCATCAACAGGCTCACCCTTGAAATGCATCCTAAGCAACTGGGACCAATTTGACCCACAAACCCTGAAAAAGAGGTGGCTCATTTTTTTCTGCACTACAGCCTGGCCACAATATTCTCTCTCTGATGGGGAAAAATGGCCACCTGAGGGAAGTATAAATTACAATACTATCCTGCAGCTTGACCTTTTCTGTAAGAGGGAAGGCAAATAGAGTGAAATACCTTATCTCCAAGCTTTCTTTTCATTGAAGGAGAATACACAACTATGCAAAGCTTGCAATTTACATCCCACAGGAGGATCTCTCAGCTTACCTCCATATCCTAGCCTCCCTATAGCCCCCCTTCCTATTAATGATAAGGCTCCTCTAATCTCCCCTGCCCAGAAGGAAATAAACAAAGAAATCTCCAAGAGACCACAAAAACTCCCAGGCTATTTGTTATGTCCCCTTCAAGCTGTAGGGGGAGGGGAGTTTGGCCCAACCCGGGTACATGCCCCCTTCTTCCTCTCTGATTTAAAGCAGATCAAGGCAGACCTGGGGAAGTTTTCAGATGATCCCGATAGGTACATAGATGTCCTACAGGGTCTAGGACAAACCTTTGACCTCACTTGGAGAGATGTCATGCTATTGTTAGATCAAACCCTGGCCTTTAATGAAAAGAATGCAGCTTTAGCTACAACCTGAGAGTTTGGAGATACCTGGTATCTTAGTCAAGTAAATGATAGAATGACAGCCAAAGAAAGGGACAAATTCCCTACCAGTCAGCAAGCCGTCCCCAGTATGGATCACCACTGGGACCTCGACTCAGATCATGGGGACTGGAGTTGCAAATATCTGTTGACCTGTGTTCTAGAAGGACTAAGGACAATTAAGAAAAAGCCCATGAATTATTCAATGATGTCCACCATAACTCAGGGAAAGGAAGAAAATCCTTCTGCCTTCCTCAAGCTGCTATGGGAGGCCTTAAGAAAATATACTCCCCTGTCGGCCAACTCCCTCGAGGGCCAATTTATCCTAAAAGATAAGTTTATTCCCAGTCAGCCACAGGTATCAGGAGAAAGCTCCAAAAGCTAGCCCTGGGCCCTGAACAAAATCTGGAGGCATTATTAAACCTGGCAACCTCGGTGTTCTATAATAGGTACCAAGAGGAACATGCCAAAAAGGAAAAGCGAGATCAGAGAAAGGCCACAGGCTTAGTCATGGCCCTCAGACAAACCTCAGTGGTTAGAGAGGACAGAAAATGGAGCAGGCCAATCACCTGGTAGGGCTTGTTATCTGTGTGGTTTGCAAGGACACTTTAAAAAAGATTGTCCAATGAGAAACAAGCTGCTCCCTTGCCCATGTCCACTATCCCGAGGCAATTACTGGAAGGTGCACTGCCGCAGAGGTTCTCTGGGCCAGAAGCCCCTAAACAGATGATCCGACAACAGTACTGAGGATTCCCGGGGCAAGCGCCAGCTCATGTCATCACCCTCACTGAGCCCCAGGTATGTTTAACCATTGAGGACCAGGAAATTGACTTCCTCCTGGACACTGGTGCAGCTTTCTCAGTGTTAATCTCCTGTCCCAGACAGCTATCCTCAAGGTCTGTTACCATCCGAGGAATCCTGGGACAGCCTGTAGCCAGGTATTTCCCCCACCTCCTCAGTTGTAACTGGGAGACTTTGCTACAGATAGTAAGTATGCTTATCTAATCCTACATGCCCATTCTGCAATATGGAAAGAAAGGGAGTTCCTAACCTCTGGAGGAACCCCCATTAAATATCACAAGGAAACCATGGAGTTATTGCACACAGTGCAAAAACCCAAGGAGGTGGCAGTCTTACACTGCTGAAGCCATGAAAAGGGGAAGGAGAGGGGAGAACAGCAGCATAAGCAGCTGGCAGAGGCAGAGAAAGGCCAGCAGAGAGGAAAGAGAGAGAGAGAGGGGAAGAGACAGAGAGACAAAGAGAGAGAGAAAGAGAAAGACAGGAAGTCAAAAAGAAAGAGAAGGAAAGAGAGAGAGGAAGAGACAGACAAAGAAGGAGTCAGAGAGGAAGAAAGAAAAAGAGAGAGAAAGAGACAGACAAAGAGAGAGTCAGAGAGAGAGACAGACAGAAAGTCAAAGAGAGAGAGGAAGAGACAGACAAAGAGGGAGTCAGAAAGAGAGAAAGAGACAAAGAAGCCAAAGAGAAAGAAAGAGAGATGGAAGTAGTAAAGAAAAGAGTGTACCCTATTCCTTTCAAAGCCAGGGTAAATTTAAAACCTATAGTTGATAATTGACAGTCTTCTCCATGACCCTATAACACTCCAATACCACCTTGTTGTCAGTGTAAACAAGGGTGTAGCCCGAAAGCACTGAGGCCACTGACAACCCGTAGCCTTCCTATCAGAGATCCTTGGCCCAGTGGCCCACAGATGGCCCAGGTGCATTCAATCTGTGGCGGTGGCTGCTTTGCTAGCAGAAGAAAGTGGGAAAATAACTTTTAGAGGTAACCTCATCGTGAGCGCACCTCACCAGGTCAGAAATATCCTAAGTCAAAAAAAGAGGAAAGGCAAAGGGGTAGCTTACTGGCTCAAATCTTGAAGTGTGGGGCTGGTTCTGTTGGAAAAAGATGATTTGACCCAGCAGATTTACTAACAGGGGATCTAGGTCTTGATTGGTTGCCATACAGGGGCAACCAGACCTAGGAGGAACTCCCTTTAGGACAGGACAATAGATGGTTCCTCCTGGGCGATTGAGGGAAAAAGACTCAATGGGTACTCAGTAAGTTATAAGGAAACTCTTGTAGAGGCAGAGTTAGGAAAATTGCCTAATAATGGGTCCGCTCAAATGTGTGAGCTGTCTGCACTCAGCCAAATATTAAAGTACTTACAGAATCAGGAAGGAGCCATCTATAAAAATTCTAAGTTAATATGGACTGAATGAGATCTTATTAATAGCAAAGAATAATTGAAATCCCAAACTTACAAGGTTTTCAACAAAAGTAAAGTTTGCTAAAAGTTAACAGTGTAACATGTATTATTCTAACCTCTAATCTTGAGGAAATCAGACCCTATCAGTACCCCTCAAAGCTTAAGTCCGTCAGCACACAGCCATACAACTAATACCCCTAATTATAGGGTTAGGAATGGCTACTGCTACAGGAACTGGAATAGCCAGTTTATCTACTTCATTATCCTACTACCACACACTCTCAAAGGATTTCTCAGTTTGCAAGAAATAATGAAATCTATCCTTACTCTACAATCCCAAATAGACTCTTTGGCAGCAGTGACTCTCCAAAACCACCAAGGCCTAGATCTCCTCACTGCTGAGAAAGGAGGACTCTGAACCTTCTCAGGGGAAGAGTGTTGTTTTTACACTAACCAGTCAGGGATAGTACGAGATGCCACCCGGCATTTACAGGAAAAGGCTTCTGAAATCAGACAACGCCTTTCAAACTCTCATACCAACCTCTGCAGTTGGGCGACATGGCTTCTCCCCTTTCTAGGTCCCGTGACAGCCATCTTGCTATTACTCACCTTCGGGCCCTGTGTTTTTAACCTCCTTGTCAAATTTGTTTCCTCCAGGATCGATGCCATCAAGCTACAGATGGTCTTACAAATAGAACCTAATGAGTTCAACTAACAACTTACCAAGGACTCCTGGATTGACCCACTGGCCCTTCGGCTGACCTAGAGAGTTACCCTCTGGAAGACACTACAACTGCAGGGCCCCTTCTTCACCCCTACCCAGCAGGAAGTAGCTAGAGCAGTCATTGCCCAATTCCCAACAGCAGTTGGGGTGTCCTGTTTAGAGGGGGTATTGAGAGGTGAAGCCAGCTGGACTTCCTGGGTCGAGTGGGGACTTGGAGAACTTTTCTGTCTAGCTAGAGGATTGTAAATGCACCAATCAGCACTCTGTGTCTAGCTAAAGGATTATAAATGCACCAATCCGCACTCTGTAAAAATGCACCAATCAGCGCTCTGTGTCTAGCTAAAGGATTGTAAATGCACAATCAGCACTCTGTAAAATGGACCAATCAGCGCTCTGTAAAATGGACCAATCAGCAGCATGTGGGCAGGGACAAATAAGGGAATAAAAGCTGGCCACCCCAGCCAGCAGCAGCAACCCGCTCAGGTCCCCTTCCACGCTGTGGAAGCTTTGTTCTTTCGCTCTTCACAATAAATCTTGCTGCTGCTCACTCTTTGGGTCTGCACCACCTTTAAGAGCTGTAAACACTCACTGCAAAAGTCCGCGGCTTCATTCTTGAAGTCAGCAAGACCAAGAACCCACTGGAAGGAACCAACTCCAGACACAACATGAAGGAAAATATAGCTGGTTTTGATCACATAAAAATTAAAAATTCTGCACAGTTAGAAAAATATGAACAAAGTTTAAGGCAAATGGCAGAGCAGGAGAAACCATTTACAATATGTAGAATAAAAGGCAAATATCTGTAATATAGATAAAGAGGCTAAAATTAAAAATAATGTGGGAAATAAACAGGACCCAAAGAAAAATGAACAAGAAATCTAAACAGAATTCTCAGAAGAATACATGTAAATGAACCACAGGCATATGAAAGGAAATGCTGAACCCCACCAATAATAAAAAGGATGCAGATTATTCAACCAAGAG
Source organism: Pan paniscus (assembly GCF_029289425.2). Classification (NCBI taxonomy): domain Eukaryota; kingdom Metazoa; phylum Chordata; class Mammalia; order Primates; family Hominidae; genus Pan; species Pan paniscus. The sequence continues at coordinate 111,349,163 of NC_085926.1, forward strand.
TTATTATATTTTGCCTATTAGATTGGTAAAGATGAAAACATTGGTAATACCCAGTGTTATTTGGTACAACTTTATCCTCTCCCCACATTCCAGTCAGATAGCTAGCTAGGTTCTTGTTATCTCCTTCCATATGTTCCCTGAAAACATGATGCTATGGTGGATGGAGGGTCCCCAGATCAGGGACGGAAAGCAGGAGTTAAGGAAAAGAGGATTTGATAACAAGGATGGTGGGGAGGCAGAGGTGAACCATGACTCAAAGGAGGATGGGCAAGTGGGTCCCAGAGCTGTGGGCACTTGATCCCTGCATCTGGAAGTATCTGGGGAGATGGTAAGGCCTTAAGAGTGATGTCTGTATGTGTGTTTGATCTATGGCACAGGTGGCTCCTGGTCTCACAAAACGTTGCCTGCTCCAGCAGAGCACAAAAACCACAGAATGAAAGGACTAAAAGAATCAGGCATTCTGGGAAAATGAGACAATGAGCTTCAGCTATACTAAGACTGACTTTCCTATCTTCTTGATAGAATAGAAGCCCAGAGTCAAAGTCAGATTTAAGTTAGTTTAAATAAAATAAAGAACAGCCATGTACTTACATACCTAAGTTTGTGAGTTAGGATTCATATATATGTATGAATACACACACACACACACACACACACACACAACTTATATATACTGTGAATACTTATTAAAGCCAAACATAGGCTGCTATGTTGAGAGTTCTTCCTGAGAGGAACTTCTTCACCACTTTCATCTTTTAGCAGGTAGCAATCTGGTTATAATTCAGGGATTCAAGTATTGAAATATTATCTAGGAATTCAACTATTCAGGGATTTAATACCTGGTAAGAAGTGCTATAATTTTCAGAGTGAAGTACCAGAGAGGAGACAGCTGCACGATAGAGACAGAGGGAGAGAGAGAACCAGAGTCAGAGAGAGAGAACCAGAGTCAGAGAGAGAGAGCTCCGAAGATCTGCAGAGGGCTCCCTTCCACTCTGCAGTTAAGCACTAACCAGCACTGCATAAGAAGGAGTCTACCTGAGGCTGGGAAAAGAAACACCTGAAAGGAACAGGCAGAATAATCCACAGATCTCACACAGTTGAAATAGCTTGTGTTCCCATAAACCTGATAATACATGGGACATAGGATATTCTGCTCAGAAGAGTGTTGTCTTAGTAGCTGGAAAAAATTAGCCCTAGACTAAAGGCTGCCCTGATCTCACCTAACAAAGATTAAAAGCAAGCCTCAAAAAAAAAAAAAATCTTTTTCCATGTAACTTAACTGAATTCCAAAACAAAGCTCAAGAATAGTTAAAAGTATACAGAGATTAAGATGGCAGATAGGAGGCAGGATTAGCTTGCAGATGGGGACAGAGCATCATGTGGAGACTCACATCATGAACTTTTGCTCCAAGAACTATCACAGGAACATACCCAGGAAAGCTGAGAGAATCCACAGACCCTTTGAAGGAACTGGATCACCCATGCAGGTTCCCTGAGATGCCAAAAAACTGAATCTGCCTGCTTTCTCAATGGGGAGGCTCCTGGTCTGGGGCAGTTGTCAGCCCTGCTCAGCAGCTGCCTGGAAATAGACTTAGTGCTGTTGTGAGGGTATGGTAGGAGTGAGACCAGCCTTTAGGACTGTGGGTTGCATGGGAGCAGGGTCAGGCCTATGACTACCAGCTTTCCCCAACTTCCCTGTATGACTCAGCAGAGGCAGCCATAATCCCCCTGGGAATATAACTCTATTGGACTGGGATCCACACCTCCATCCCCCACAGCAGCCACAGCAAGTCCCGCCAAAGGAGAGGGTGAGCTCAGACACACCTATCCCTGCCCCCACCTGGTGGTCTTTCTCTACCTACCCTGGTAGCTGAAGACAAAGGTCATAATCTCTTGGGAGCTCTATACAGCCCTGCCCACTGCCTGAGAAACCTGAATACTTAACTAGGTGTCTCTAGGGCAAGTTTGCATCCTCCCTACAGGACCACAGCTGATGGGCTCTTGAAAGCACCACCTCCTGGCTGGAGGCCAACCAACACAAAACGAGCACACTAAACAAAAACACAACCAAGGACCCTCACAGAGTCCACTTCACTCCCCTGCTACCTCCACTGGAGCAGGTTCTGGTATCCATGGCTTCAACACCTGAAGACGGATCACATCACAAGACTCTTTGCAGACATTCCCCAGTACCAACCCGGAGCCCGGTAGCTCTGCTGGGACCCAGGGGAAAGGGTGGGGGATGGCGAAGGATTAAAGACTACACATTGGGTACAGTGTACACTGCTCAGGTGATGGGTGCACCAAAATCTCAGTAATCACCACTAAAGAACTTTTCATGTAACCAAACACTACCTGTTCCCCCAAAAACCTATTGAAATTGAAAAAAAAAAAATTAAGCCAGGCGTGGTGGCTCATGCTTGTAATCCCAGCACTTTGGGAGGCCTAGGCGGGTGGATCACGAGGTCAAGAGTTCAATACCAACCTGGCCAAGATGGTGAAACCCTGTCTCTACTAAAAATACAAAAAAATTCACCGGGCATGGTGGCAGGCGCCTGCAATCCCAGCTATTCAGGAGGCTGAGGCAGAGAATTGCTTGAACCCAAGAGGCAGAGGTTGCAGTGAGCCGTGATCACGCCACTACACTCCAGCCTGGGCAACAGAGTGAGTCTCCATCCATGGAATACTATGCAGCCATAAAAAAGGATGAGATCATGTCCTTTGCAGGAACATGGATGAAGCTGGAAACCATCATTCTCAGCAAACTATCACAAGGACAGAAAACCAAACACCACATGTTCTCACTCATAGGTGGGAATTGAACAATGAGATCACGTGGACACAGGGCAGGGAACATCACACACCGGGGCTTGTCAGGGGGTGGAGGGCTGGGGGAAGGACAGCATTAGGAGAAATACCTAATGTAAATGATGAGTTGATGGGTGCAGCAAACCAACATGGCACATGTATACCTATGTATCAAACCTGCAGGTTGTGCACCTGTACCCTAGAATTTAAAGTATTAAAAAAAAAAGTTACAAAAAAAATTTAAGTATACAGAAATATCTAGCACCTACAATGTAAAATTTACAATCAAAATTTACCAGGCAGACAGGAAAAAGCATAAAAATGTAACCCAAAAAAGCATTTAAAAAAGCATAAAAATGTAACCCAAAATGAAGAGAAATATATCAGTCAATAGAAACATGCACAGAAATGATGCAGATAATATAACTAGCAGACAAGGACACTAAAGCAATTATTATAATGTATTCTTCATTTATATATAATTATGTAGAATTATATATTATATATAAAATGTATATAATTATTATAATATATTCTACATTTTCAAGAAGGTAGAGGAAAGCGTACGTTAAAGTGAGGAAAATCCTTAGCTACCACACTAGGAAGTCAATAAAAATGACTAATAATAAATACATATAAATATATTATTTAGATATATGGTTGTAACCACTGTAAAAATATTAAAACTGCTTCTTTTTAAGATATATCATGTTTATGTAAGATAATATTTATTATTTAATTATTATTTAAATGTCTATTATTCCTAAATAGGAATTTATTTCTTAATGTCTATTATTTCTATAGATTCCATGTAATTCCAATACAAATTTTAGCAGGCTTTTTGTAAAAATTGACAAGTTGATTCTATGCAAAGAACCTAACCAATCTTGGAGATGAAGAACAAAGCTGGAGGATTTACAATATTAGATGTCAAGATTTAATTAAGACAGAATGATACTGGCACCTGGATAGACAGATAGGCCAATGAGATAGAATAAAGAGTTCAGAAACAGACCCACACATGTACAGTTACCTGACTTATGACAAAAGCATCACTACAAGCTAGTAAGGAACAGATGGTCTTTTCAACAAAAAATAACTAGGTCAATCGGATATCAATATAAAAACAAATGACATGATCTCACACCACCCATAAAAATTATTCAAGATGTAAAAACAATAGAGCTTCTAGAAGAAAACAGAATTATTTTATGAATTGGGAGTAGGCAAAAGTTCTTTAAGTATAACACAAAAGCATTAATCTTTAAAAAAAGACTAATAAGTTGAACTTCAGTAAAAGAAAAAACTTCTATTCAACAAACAACTCTATTAAGAGACTAAAGCCACATACTACAGCAAGGTATTTTGTATGTGTAAACACACACACACATACACACACATATACACATACATACATGTCATATACATAGTCACTCATATATATAAATAACCAAAAATAACTCATGTATTACATGAGTAAAAATAACTCATGTATATAAATAACCAAAGCTCATATCCAGAAGATATACATAATTCCTGCAACCCAGTTTTAAAAATGGACAAAAGACTGGAACAAACACCTAACAACAGAAAATATACAAATGATTGGTAAATATATGAAAAGGGACTGAAAATCACTCATCAGGGAGATGCCAATTTAAACCATACTGAGATGCTACTACAGAATAGCTGGAATTTAAAGGGCTGACAATCCCAAGCATGAGTATTATGGATTTGTGTCCCCCCAAAAAGCTATGTTGAGGCCCTAACCCCCAGCACCTCAGAGTGTGACCTTATTTGAAAATAGGGTCTTGATAGAGGCAATCAAGTTAAAATGAGATAATGACAGCAGGCCTTAATGAAACATGACTGGTATTCTTATAAAAAGGGAAAATTTGGACACAGAGATGGACATACACAGGGAAACCTATATGAAGAGACACAGGGAGAACACTGAGTGAAAGCAGAGGATTTGGAGAGATGGATTCATCAGCCAAGAAAATCAAAGGTTGCTGGCAAACCACTAGAAGCTTGGAGACAGGTATGGAACAGATTCTCCCCACCAAGTCTTCAGAAAGAACCAACTTGCCTGACACTTTGATTTTGGACTTCTAGCCTCCAGAACTGCGAGACAGTAAATAACCAGTTTTAAGCCAATCAGTTTGTAGTACTTTTTTACAGTAGCCCTAAGACACTAACACAGTGGGGATCAATTGGGATTCTCATACACTGATGGTAAGTGTGTAAACTGAAGAGTGTAAATTTTCAAACCGTTTTGAAAAACTGACAGGATCTAACAAGACTAAACATGCATATAACCTATGGCCCAGCAGTTCCACAACTGAGTATATAATCAACAGAAATAAGCACTTATATCCATCAAAAAACATACACAATGTTCATAGTAGCATTATTTATGGTAGCCAAAAATAGAAACAACTCAAATATCTATTAACAGTAGAAGGGATAAACTGTGGTATAATCATTTTAAAGAAAGATTAAAAAGCAATGGAAAAGAATGAACTACTGATACATGTAACAGCACTGATAATCTTAGACATCATATGAGTTTTAAAAAAAGGCCAGATGCAAAAGAATCCATACTGTAACACTCTATTTATATGGAATTCACAAACAAAACTAATATATGGCAATAAAGATTCAACTTTGAAGAGTATTTCCTGAAGTGAGGTGGACATGGGGAAACTTTCTGGAGTGCTATAAATGTTCTCTATCTTAATCTGAGTAGTAGATATATTTATACATCTGTAAAAAATTTTCAAGATGTTAAGATTTACGTATTTTATGTAAATTATATCTCAGTAAATGGCAAAAAAAAAACATTCCCCTGGAAGTCAAATTGGTGCATGAGAGGGATAAAACCAGAGCCACCTCTGGTTGTCTTTTGTTTAAAGTCCTTTGGTTCCATTTGATTTTTTATTTCTTAATACATACATGTTCATTAATTAATTTGATATAAAATAAATAATTCATCAAAACAAAGTAAATATATATTATATAATTTTAAAAATCTAAGTGTTAAACAAATTTCCCACACTTAAACTAGAAAGGAGTGGACAGAAAGCTCAGGAAAATATCAGTAGCAGTGACAAGAGGATTCCTTGAGATTTCAAGTCAGTGGGTACTTCCAGAGCCCTCTTAACTGGCCACTTCACTGACACTACTATAAACTATGTTATTCACACATGTGCTCTCAAACACCTTAGCTTGTAGAGAATATGGATCCTACCGATTCTTTAGCTTCATTAGGCCGAGTTCATGTTTCTCTTTTTCCCAAGCTAATTCCTTTTCCACTTGTTGAATTTTGAAAGCTGTTTTTCTGTGCATCTCAGCACGGATTTGGGAATCTACATCAAAATCCTGCAGATAAGAAGATCTGTTCATCAAAATGGGTACTGTATCAACTCTGTTTCATATATTTCAGTTTTGTCCCCAGTTTCATGCTGCATCATAACTCTTCCCCAAATATCATAAACTCTGTCCACTACAGAAGAAAAACTGCATATTTTAACTTTACTTCCACAATATAAGGAGAAATGTTCTTCGCAATTAACAATAATACAAATAAAGCTACACAGTTTAAGATTTTTTTCCCACAATAAAAATAATGAATGCTATCAATATTTGGAGAGTATACAGTTTTAAAGACGCTATCTCAAAGAAACTACTATTACATAAAAATTGGACATGAGGTAGATGCTTATGGCAACTGATCATTATCTGAACATCCCCCCTGGTGTGACCCCACCCCAGGAAAGATAGCAGTATCTGGTGTCTTCTTGACATCACCAAGTTTTTGTTGAATCTCCTTCACAAAGGGCTCCACTTTCTCCCATAAGGATACTTAGAGGTCTCATGTTTCTTACCTTCATCCCTGGAAAAATATCAGAGCCAATATTTGTGACAAATTGTGAGTAGTAATTATTCTTTTCAGAGGTGTTTGTGTGTCATTTAAGTAATGATGTGTACAAAGTGCTTAGTCACAGCACTTGCCTCAGTTGTTTTTTATCTTAAATTTTATTACCCATGCTCTGGAAGTTTCAACATTTTTCTTAGAAAAATAGCATAAAGGTCTTTGAACTATTTTGACCTGTTTTTTTTAACCAACATGATTAAATCATGATTTCACCAAAGCATTTTTTATATGAAATTGGCAAAGTGCTTCTAGAATTACAGGACTGGGTAACCCATGAATATATTAAGAATTATGGGTTTTTACTTGATCAGATGGTTAATTAACTCCATTTAGGAAGAGGTACAAAATGAAAAAAAGCTAACCACTAGCAGGTACATGAGGCTTTGCAATAAGTCACAAAAGAAAAAAAGGTAGAATACAAAATTGGCTTAAACAATTTTGTGATTGCCCCCATAGCTACAACTAAATTAAATCATTTAAAAAAATTTTGTAGATCAACCAGGTACTGTCTTTTCAACAGATCTGATAAATTATAGAAATAGAAGCACAGACAATCAAATTATACATGCATCTACCCATTGTATTTTGGCTAAGTACAATAAGAGTTGATAACCAGATTCAAACCTATACTTATGTCTTATCTTGTTATCAAAAAAAAAAAAGTGTGGTAGGTAAATCCAATAGTAAACTTTGTATTACGTAAAGAGGTTCATCTGCTTCCAAACCAAGCAGTGTGTCAAGTTCTAGAGTAGTTTATTTGCTGCAAACATACTGACTGGCCAGATAAAAAGAAGCTTAAAGATGATTTTGGCTCTTCACTCTTAGACATGGCCATGTTATTATCAAGTGAGATACACCAGACACCTTATTATTGTAGAAACATGTAGATTGTATCACGTCCTATGGCTCAAAGAAAGATGATTATGAATACTATATGTCTGAGTATTTGAGAATGAGTGGTGTCTATTGGGGTCTGACAGTATTGGATCTCATGGGACAACTTCACTGCATGAATAGTGAAGAAATTCTGACATTTATTAAGTCTTGCCAACATGAGTTTGGTAGAATAAGTGCTAATATCAGACATGATCCTCATCTTTTATACACTGTTAGTGCTGTCCAGATTCTTACTCTGTATGATAGTATTAATGTTATCGATGTAAAAAAGTTGTGGAATATGTTCCAAGTCTATGGAAAGAAGGTGGTTCTCTTGCTGGAGACTTTTGGGGTCCCACTGAGCAGCTGCTCTAACTGGAGCTAATGGTCTGCTGGAAGTTCCAGCGTGCACTGTGGTAGTTTTATCAGCATACAGAATTACTGGACCAGAGGGGGCCAGCCTGAAAGATAAGGGATGAACACAGTGCAGGGCAGAGAGACCAACTGTTTCATAGGATGGGAAAAATCTACTTTTATAAAGTAGGGGGAAATTGATACAAGATTCTCTTTTTGTGCGGTGGAAACTGGCTCTCCTGGGGAAGCTTGATGCTACTAATGTAAAAAAAAAAAAAAAGGCAGTTGAATTTGTTTTATCTGTGTATGAATTTTGATGGTGGATTTGGTTGCAGACCAGGTTCTGAATTCCATGCTGGGCACATTTATTGTTGCACAGGATTCCTGGCTATTACCAAGTCAGTCGCATCAAGTAAATTATGATTTACTTGGTTAGTGGTTTTGTGAATGAGTTACCCTTGGGTGGATTTAATGGAAGGCCAGGGAAGTTAGCAGGTGTATGCTATTCATGGTGGGTGTTGGCTTTCCTAAAGATCACTGGAAGCCTTCACTGGATTGAGAGAGATAAACCGCGTATGTAATTTCATCTGTCAGTCCTACTTTTGGCATGCCTGAAGAAGTGCTTCAGAGGGTGAATATTCAGCCTGAGCTAGTAAGCTAGATTCATTGAGGCAAAAGTTGCGTAGTATAGTATAATTTTGCCAACTCAACATGTCTGTATTTGAAATGCTTATGAAATCAAAAAATGACTATTATTTTGTGTATTGTGTTAAAGTAATTTTATAATTTATAAGAAATTATATAATTATACATATTGTAGAATAAAGACCTGTATTTTTTTTTTTTTTTTGAGACGGAGTCTCACTCTGTCCCCCAGGCTGGAGTGCAGTGATGTGATCTCGGCTCACTGCACACTCCACCTCCCAGGTTTCACGCCATTCTCCTGCCTCAGCCTCCTGAGTAGCTGGGACTACAGACACCCACCACCACACCTGGCTAATTTTTTTTGTATTTTTTAGTGGAGACAGGGTTTCACCATGTTAGCCAGGATGCTCTCGAACTCCTGACCTCATGATCCGCCTGCCTCGGCCTCCCAAAGTGCTGGGATTACAGGCATGAGCCACCGCGCCCAGCCTAAAGACCTGTATTTTATTTTCTGCTTTATATTTTGAAGACCTGCTATTCTGACCACAATTTTTTTTTACCAGAAAACAAACACCAATTTTATTAATATAATAGCAACAGAAAGGGTTTCTAATTTCTCAGAAGGCATGAAACCAGCACAAGTGTTATAAGATTAAATGCCTACATTTCTTGTGCTGATAGCTTCCCACCACACACCGAAGGTTCCTCAAGGATAACTGCCACCAGAGCTGCTGCAAGAATATGTTTTTCACTAGGCATAGCTTCACAGTCAAATCTTCAAGCAGAAGACTAAAATGTTATTTCTTTTTAGAAGATCTTGGTTGAGGGAGAACATATCAATATGGAGAACAGGGCTTTGCTTCTCAAATTCAAGAAAAACCATTAGCTAATCTATCAATTTTTCTCTGATACAGTGTACCGGAGTGCTCTGTGAAGAATCCTTTTCCATCCCTTCCATGTGTCTGGGTGAAGGGACAGGAGGGGGTGGCAAGGTGACAGTACACTAGAAGGCACTCCTGGTGATGCTCTGGGCTCCACTCCCTTTCTGCTGGTAGTAGTAGGCATCTTTTCTGGCAGCTGCAGCAGCTTGATGTGGAGGGGAGGAAGGGGCCACCACCAATCACCTCTTCTTGAAGCCGTATTTTTTGCATTCATAGAAAAGGTCTGTCTTAGAGTTACCCAAACTGACAATCTTTGGGCAGCCATCCCTATCCTTCTCCTGGATGGTGCACTTCCTTACAATAATAGGCATCAGAAACCCCAGGGCCTCCACAGATCACACAGCACCTCTGGTAAGATCCATAGTTAACGCTCATCACATATGTGCATCAGAGTGCAGGGATGCACATAGGAATCACAAATCACACACTTGCCATCACATTTTTCACACAGTCTTCCGATAGCAATACCAGTCTGCTTGCAGCAAAATATCAAATCAGGATGATGTTTAGCCATAGTTCCCAACGAAGCCAGCCACCGGACGCTTCAGGCCAATTTTTGTTTATACTTCAGTGTATCTGTTATTCATGTCTCTATAAAAGAAAACTTAAAAGAACTCTTGGGTTCTACTTTATTTCTTCCCCATGTATTCCTTTCATGTGTTCTATAACAACAGTTGATGTAAAACAATTTGTGTCAACAAGAATCTTAACTGATTAAAAGGGATAAACCCCACATACAAATTAAAAGATGCCCAAAATAAATGGCTATTGAAATTTTGAAAGAAACAAACAAAAAAGAAAGATGATTTTAAGTGTTTCTACTTGTTGGGAAAATAGTCATCTCTATCCAGAAATAGCATATGTTAAAATAAAAATCAAGTTTATATTAGGCTTACTGTTCGTTTAAACTGCATATGCTTTGGTAATTTTTCATTCATTTCTAATAGTTTACAAAATTCACTCCTCAAAGCTTTGATTTGCTCTCTCTTCTGTGCCTTTATTTCTCCCACTTCTTTCATTAACTTGTCATGTTCTCTTTTTCTCCTAGCATTCTCGATACTGAAAACAGAAATTTAAAACAATAACAGGTTGTTATACAGAAACAGCAGAGAAAGAGAAAATTAGTATTCAATAATTTGAAAATTCATTAAGCTTGGTCAACTTCTGCACTGTTGATTTGTTTTGCAAAATCTCAGGCCTAGTCAGTATTTATCAAAAATTCCCATACCTGTAGGCTTTGGGATCTTCAATGTCTTCTGGAATTGGCTCTGTTTCAATTCCAAACTATAAGAAGGGAAGTAAAAGGTTAGCCCTTTAAAATTGCATAGCATTTTCCTTAAAATATCTAGGAAGAAGTAAATTAAAAACTCAAATTGGTTCGGTTTTTTTTTCTGCCAATTTCTAATAATTATAGGTCTGAAAATCAGTTTCACAAAAATCCAAGGAAAAAAATGCAGTTTACTAAACTTACTTGTTTCTGCTTTATTTGAAGGAGTACATAGGAAAAGTCTTAACCTAATCATATGTTTGCAAAATGTTAATATCCCCATAATTTCCCCTCAAAATGTAAATTACTAATGTTCGTATGCTATTAACACAGAATTCACAAAAGTCTAGATCATTTATTTCAAAATGCTGTTTTTCAGTATGTACCTTTATCACATGAATCGTTTGTCCAAATACCTCAGTGTGTCCTAGAAATATTTCAATATATATATTTTTACATTTTAAGTAAGCATTTTATATCACCTTCTCAAAGGAAGACGTAAAGTGGAAAATGCAAAGAACAATATAATCCCCCTCCTTGAAAGAGAAAGATATGAAATCAGAAATACAAGTCTCCCTTCAGAAAGGAAATCAGTTTAAATTTGGGGGAACTAAAAAGTAAATCACTTAAAAGTACTCTGTTTATTCAGGTACTGTGCTGTAAAATGTCTTAGTCTGTGATACTAAGGAAGGAAAATTATAACCCAGTGAACAAAATAGTCTTAGTTTGCTAACTAGTCTGTTCATAAATAAAACTAAACTTTATTTCCTATTCTCTTTCACAGAAGATAGGTCTCTGTTTTGCTGTCATTTGTTGTAAGCAAATAAAAATTCTCTTTTGATAAAGTTGTTTTATTAGTCTCTATATGTATGAAATGTAAATCTACATATTTTTATGGAAGTCAAGGTTTATGACTTTAATAAAAGCAAAGTCATAAAACATGATCAATATAAGAGACAGTAATGGCTAATAAATTGTACTGACTATTAATCACTTAGGACAAAAATTTACTGAATTTTATTTATTTTTTACTCTTTTATTGGCCAGAGCTAAGTACCTTCGTTTTCTAATATCAGTGTAACTTCTAGGATTTTATGCTGATACTGGGGCAATTGTCTCCTGGTCACAGTTGTTTCCAATAAGGTTGAGTTAAACAAAGTTCCAAAAATATGCCAATCAGTTCCAAAATATATGCCAATGGGTCTCAATCCTAGCTGCACAGTAGAATCACATGAAGGATAGTGTATACAATACTGAAGACTGGGCATCACCTTCAGAGATTCTAATTTAATTGTTCTTGGGTGGGCTCTGGCATCTGTACTTCTAGGGCTCCCTAGCTGATTCTAAAGTACAGTAAGGTAAGAACCTCAGACCAGTGCTGAGCTTAGTTGTTTTCTGTTGTTTTTTTTTTAAAAAAATCTTTCTCATTTTTCTTTCTTAAAAGCTATGTCTGCTTCAGTGATTTCAGAAATATTGATTGCAGCCATAAATTTAAATGTGGAATAAATATTTTTCTATCCAATATGGGTTTCTGTAGGAGGGATATTGACTGCAGCTGTAAATAAAGGGACATGATTATTGAAATGTGGAATAAATATTTTTCTATCCAATATGGGTTTCTATAGAGAGGGTTGGCACCAGGTAGAAAGGCATTTTCTTCTTGTTCATATACTTTCCCTCCTGTAATTCCTTTTTCTGAGCTGGACCCTCTCTAACCAGCAGCCCATACTCCAAATTTTGCTATTAGAAGAAATGAAAATTGACCTACTCATATCTTCCCTACATTCTTTATGTGTACTTTGAAGTAGGCTACCTGCTAAATGGGAAGCCAATATGTTCAAAGGAATTTTAGCTATAATCTTTCTAATACAACTCCTTTCTCCTTAGGAGCAATTCTAATGGTTATTAACTACTGACTTTTTCTAAATAAATTGCTTTGATAATATGAAATTCAAGTTCTATGACAGGAAAAAAGGACATAATTTGGGGATCTGAACCCTCAAACTTCATCATAAAGCCAAAAATCTAGTTCTGCTTTTAAAAAAATACTTTATACTGAATCTTTGATCATGACCCACATTGTCACATTCTAATACTAAAAACAACTATATTTTTGCAACCCCTATCAAAACCACACTTTATGGCATATGTCCTATATCAGCCCTTACAATGAGTGAATGAATAAATGAAAAGCAAAAGAAAATCTGAAAAAATTGCAAACTTTGAAAAAAAAACTTTGATTAAGAAAGTTTTTTTAATATACAAACTTTTAACTACATAGAAAAACTGACACATTCTTTTTTAATCTGGGGAATTCCAATCTTTAATAATAAGGGGAATGTAATACCTTTAATATTTGATATATAAGCACCAGAAAGTCAAATTATAATAGTAGCAGGAAGATTAGACTATAAGGTGAATGTGTCTAAATAACTTTTAATTTATAACGAATATGAACAATTTTAATATCACTATTTTTAAATACAGTTTGTTATTAATTAACTGGTTAATTAATTACATACCCTGGGAGATGGAACTTTGGCCTTCATGTCTTTCCTTAGCATAAATTCAGAAAAAATGTTGAAAACAAAGATATTGCCATCTGCTCCAGCAGTCACCAAGAAACGATCATCAAAGCTACTAGCAATACTTTTAATACATCCATAATTATTGTCATGCATATTGAAGTGCCAGTAGTCCACCAAACTGGTCAATGAAGGATCATTTTGATTTAGGACATAGACTCGAATTGCTCCATTTTTCATTCCACAAAACATCATAACTTTGTTAATGCTATGAAACAAAAAATGTAAATTGTTCTTCCCCTTAATCTGAAAATAATGCTTAATTTCAACTTAATTGACAAGTGGCTAAATTAATAACAAAGTTGTTATGGACTGAATTGTACACCCCTAAAATTCCTATATTGAAGCCCTAACCCCTAATACTTCAGAATGTAACTGCATTGCGATAGGGCTTTTAAAGAGGTAATTAAGTTAAAATTAGAACATTAGGGTAGGTTCTAATCCAGTCTGCCTGGTGTACTCATAAGAAGAAGATATCAAAGGGGGTCACTTCCAAGACGGCCAAATAGGAACAGCTCCAGTCTGCAGCTCCCAGCAAGATCGATTTAGAAGATGGGTGATTTCTGCATTTCCAACTGAGGTATCTGATTCATCTCATTGGGACTGGTTGGACAGTGGGTGCAGCTGATGGAGGGCAAGCCAAAGCAAGGCAGGGTGTTGCCTCACCTGGGAAGCGCAAGGGGTCAGGAGATTTTCCTTTCCTAGCCAAGGGAAACTGTGACAGACTGTACCTGGAAAAATGGTACACTTCTGCCCAAATACTGCGCTTTTCAAAAGTCTTAGCAACCGGCAGACCAGGAGATTCCCTCCCATGCCTGGCTCAGCAGGTCCCACGCCCATGGAGCTTTGCTCACTGCTAGCACAGCAGTCTGAGATCAACCTGTGAGGCTGCAGCCCGGTGGGTGGAGGGGTGTCTGCCATTACTGAGGCTTGACTAAGTAAACAAAGCGGTTGGGAAGCTCTAACTGGGCGGAGCCCACCTCAGCTAAGCAAGGCCTACTGCCTCTATAGACTCCACCTCTGTGGGCAGGGCATAGCTGAACAAAAGGCAGCAGACAACTTCTGCAGACTTAAACGTTCTTGTCTGACAGCTCTGAAGAGAGCAGTGGTTCTCCCAGCACAGCGTTCAAGCTCTGAAAACGGACAGACTGCCTCCTCAAGTGGGTCCCTGACCCCCATGTAGCCTGAGAGACACCTCCTAGTAGGGGCCAACAGACACCTCATACAGGCGGGTGCCCCTGTGGGATGAAGCTTCTAGAGGAAGGATCAGGCAGCAATATTTGCTGTTCTGCAATATTTGCCATTCTGCAGCCTCCATTGGTGATACCCAGGCAAACAGGGCCTGGAGTGGACCTCCAGCAAACTCCAACAGACCTGCAGCTGAGGGCCCTGACTGCTAGAAGGAAAACTAACAAACAGAAAGGAATAGCATCAACATCAACAAAAAGGACATCCACACCAAAACACCATCTGTAGGTCACCGACATCAAAGAGCAAAGGTAGATAAAACCACAAAGATGGGGAGAAACCAGAGTAGAAAAGCTGAAAACTCCAAAAACCAGAGCACCTCTTCTCCTCCAAAGGATCACAGCTCCTCACCAGCAATGGAACAAAGCTGGATGGAGAATGATTTTGATGAGTTAGTTGACAGAAGTAGGCTTCAGAAGGTTGGTAATAACAAACTTCTCCGAGCTAAACGAGCATGTTCTAACCCATTGCAAAGAAGCTAAAAACCTTGAAAAAAAGGTTAGATGAATGGCTAATTAGAATAAACAGTGTAGAGAAGACCTTAAATGACCTCCTGGAGCTGAAAACCACAGGACGAGAACTTCGTGACGCATGCACAAGCTTCAATAGCTGATTCAATCAAGTGGAAGAAAGGATATCAGTGATTGAAGATCAAATTAATGAAATAAAGCAAGAAGACAAGATTAGAGAAAAAAGAGTAAAAAGAAACGAACAAAGTCTCCAAGAAATATGGGACTATGTGAAAAGACCAAATCTACATTTGATTGGTGTACCTGAAAGTGATGGGGAAAATGGAACCAAGTTAGAAAACACTCTTCAGGATATCATCCAGGAGAACTTCCCCAACCTAGCAAGGCAGGACAACATTCAAGTTCAGGAAATACAGAGAACACCACAAAGATTCTCCTTGAAAAGAGCAACCCCAAGACACATAATTGTCAGATTCACCAAGGTTGCAATGGAGGAAAAAATTGTAAGAGCAGCCAGAGAGAAAGGTCGGGTTACCCACAAAGGGAAGACCATCAGACTAACAGCAGATCTCTCGGCAGAAACCCTACAAGCCAGAAGAGAGTGTGGGCCAATATTCAATATTCTTAAAGAAAAGAATTTTCAACACAGAATTTCATATCCAGCCAAACTAAGCTTCATCAGTGAAGGAGAAATAAAATCCTTTACAGACAAGCAAATGCTGAGAGATTTTGTCACCACCAGGCCTGCCTTACAAGAGCTCCTGAAGGAAGCACTAAACATGGAAGGGAACAACCGGTACCAGCCACTGCAAAAACATGCCAAATTGTAAAGACCATCAAGGCTAGGAAGAAACTGCATCAATTAACAGGCAAAATAACCAGCTAACATCATAATGACAGGATCAAATTCACACATAACAATATTAACCTTAAATGTAAATGGGCTAAATGCTCCAATTAAAAGACACAAACTGGCAAATTGGATAAAAAGTCATGACCCATCAGTGTGCTGTATTCAGGAGACCCATCTCACTTACAGAGATACACATAGGCTCAAAATAAAGGGATGGAGGAAGATCTACCAAGCAAATGGAAAGCAAAAAAAAGCAGAGGTTGCAATCCTAGTCTCTGATAAAACAGACTTTAACCCAACAAAGATCAAAAGAAACAAAGGCCATTACATAATGGTAAAGGGATCAATTCAACAAGAAGAGCTAACTATCCTAAATATATATGCACTCAATACAGGAGCACCCAGATTCATAAAGCAAGTCCTTAGAAACCTACAAAGAGACTTAGACTCCCAAACAATAATAATGGGAGACTTTAATACCCCACTGTCATTATTAGATCAACGAGACAGAAAGTTAACAACGATATCCAGGATTTCAACTCAGCTCTGCGCCAAGCAGATCTAATAGACATCTACAGAACTCTCCATCTCAAATCAACAGAATATACATTCTTCTCAGGACCACATCATATTTATTCTAAAACTGACCACATAATTGGAAGTAAAACACTCCTCAGCAAATGTAAAAGAATAGAAATCACAACAGTCTCTCAGACCACAGTGCAATCAAACTAGAACTCAGGTTAATAAACTCACTCAAAACTGCACAACTATGTGGAAACTGAACAACCTGCTCCTGAATGACTACTGGGTAAATAACGAAATGAAGGCAGAAATAAAGATGTTCTTTGAAACCAATGAGAACAAGGACACAACGTACCAGAATCTCTGGGACACATTTAAAGCAGTGTGTAGAGGGAAATTTATAGCACTAAATGCCCACAAGAGAAAGCAGGAAAGACTTAAAATCAACACCCTAACATTGCAATTAAAAGAACTAGAGAAGCAAGAGCAAACAAATTCAAAAGCTAGCAGAAGGCAAGAAATAACTAAGATCAGAGCAGAACTGAAGGAGATAGAGACAAAAAAACCCTTCAAAAAATCAGTGAATCCAGGAGCTGGTTTTCTGAAACAATCAAGAGAATTGATAGAGAGAGCACTGGCAAGACTAATAAAGAAGAAAAGAGAGGAATCAAATAGATGCAATAAAAAATGATATAGGGGATATCACCACTGATCCCACAGAAATACAAACTACCATCAGAGAATACTATAAACACCTCTATGCAAATAAACTAGAAAATCTAGAATAAGTGGATAAATTTCTGGACACATACACCCTCCCAAGACTAAACCAGGAAGAAGTTGAATCTCTGAATAGACCAATAACAGGTTCTGAAATTGAGGCAATAATTAATACCCTACCAACCAAAAAAAGTCCAGAACCAGACAGATTCACAGCCGAATTCTACCAGAGGTACAAAGAGGAGCCAGTATCACTCCTTCTGAAACTATTCCAATCAATAGAAAAAGAGGAAATCCTCCCTAACTCATTTTATGAGGGCAGCATCATCCTGAAATCAAAGCATGGCAGAGACACAACAAAAAAAGAGAATTTTAGACCAATATCCCTGATGAACACAGACGCAAAAATCTTCAATGAAATACTGGCAAACCAAATCCAGCAGCACATCAAAAAGCTTATCCACCACAATCAAGTGGGCTTCACCCCTGGGATGCAAGGCTGGTTCAACATACACAAATCAATAAACGTAATCCATCACATAAACAGAACCAACGACAAAAATCACATGATTATCTCAATAGACGCAGAAAAGGCCTTCGACAAAATTCAACAGCACTTTATGCTAAAAACTCTCAATAAACTAGGTATTGAAGGAATGTACCTCAAAATAATAAGAGCTATTTATGACAAACTCACAGCCAATATCGTACAGAATGGGCAAAGTGGAAGCATTTCCTTTTGAAAACTGGCACAAGACAAGGATGTGCTCTCTCACCACGCCTATTCAACATAGTGTTGGAAGTCCTGGCCAGGGCAAACAGGCAAGAGAAAGAAATAAAGGATATTCCATTAGGAAAAGAGGAAGTCAAATTGTCCCTGTTTGCAGATGACATGATTGTATATTTAGAAAACCCCATTGTCTCCGCCCCAAATCTCCTTAAGCTGATAAACAACTTCGGCAAAGTCTCAGGATACAAAATCAATGTACAAAAATCACAAGCATTCCTATACAGCAGTAACAGACAAAGAGAAAGCCAAATCATGAGTGAACTCCCATTCACAATTGGTACTAAGAGAATAAAATACCTAGGAATCCAACTTACAAGGGATGTGAAGGACCTCTTCAAGGAGAACTACAAACCACTGCTCAATGAAATAAAAGAGGACACAAACAAATGGAAGAACATTCCATGTTCATGGATAGGAAGAATCAATATCATGAACATGGCCATATTGTCCAAGGTAATTCATAGATTCAATGCCATCCCCATCAAGCTACCAATGACTTTCTTCACAGAACTGGAAAAAACTACTTTAAACTTCATACAGAACCAAAAAAGAGCCTGCATAGCCAAGACAATCCTAAGCAAAAGAACAAAGCTGGAGGCATCACATTACCTGACTTCAAACTATACTACAAGGCTATAGTAACCAAAACAGCATGGTACTGGTACCAAAACAGATATACAGACCAATGGAACAGAACAGAAGCCTCAGAAATACCACCACACATCTACAAACATCTGATCTTTGACAAACCTGACAAAAACAAGAAATGGGGAAAGGATTCCCTATTTAATAAATGGTGCTGGGAAAAGTGGCTAGCCATATGTAGAAAGCTGAAACTGGATCCCTTCCTTACACCTTATACAAAAAGTAACTCAAGATAGATTAAAGACTTAAATGTAAGACCTAAAGCCATAAACACTCTAGAAGAAAACCTAGGCGATACCATTCAGGACATAGGCATGGGCAAAGACTTCATGTCTAAAACACCAAAAGCAATGGCAAAAGCAAAAATAGACAAATGGGATCTAATTAAACTAAAGTGCTTCTGCACAGCAAAAGAAACTATCATCAGAGTGAACAGGCAACCTACAGAATGGGAGAAAATTTTTGCAATCTACCCATCTGACAAAGGGCTAATATCCAGAATCTACAAAGAACTTAAACAAATTTACAGGAAAAAAACAAATAATCCCATCAAAAAGTGGGCAAAGGATATGAACAGACACTTCTCAATAGAAGACACTTACGCAGCCAACAGACACAATGAAAAAATGCTCATCACCACTGATCATCAGAGAAATACAAATCAAAACCACAGTGAGATACCATCTCATACCAGTTAGAATGGCACTCATTAAAAAGTCAGGAAACAACAGATGCTGGAGAGGATGTGGAGAAATAGGAATGCTTTTACACTGCTGGTGGGAGTGTAAATTAGTTCAACCATTGTGGAAGACAGTGTGGCGATTCCTCAAGGATCTACAACTAGAAATACCCTTTGAGCCAGTGATCCCATTATTGGGTATATACCCAAAGGATTATAAATCATGCTACTATAAGGACACATGCATACATATGTTTATTGCAGCACCATTCACAATAGCAAAGACTTGGAACCAACCCAAATGTCCATCAATGATAGACTGGATTAAGAAAATGTGGCACATATACACCATGGAATACTATGCAGCCATAAAAAAGGATGAGTTCATGTCCTTTGCAGGGACATGGATGAAGCTGGAAACCATCATTCTCAGCAAACTATCACAAGGACAGAAAACCAAGCACCACATATTCTCACTCATAGGTGGGAATTGAACAATGAGAACACATGGACACAGGGCAGGGAACATCACACACCAGGGCCTGTTGGGGAGTGGGGGGCAGAGGGAGGGATAGCATTAGGAGAAATACCTAATTTAAATGATGAGTTGATAGGTGCAGCAAGCCAACATGGCATATGTATACCTACATAACAAATGTGCACGTTGTGCACATGTACCCTAGAACTTAAAGTATAATAATAAAAAAAAAGAAGAAGAGGAGATTAGGATACAGACAGAAACATAAGGGATGACATGCACCCAGAGAAAAGATCATGCAAGAAGGCAAATATCTATAAGTTAAGCAGACAGGCCTCAGGAGAAACCAACCTGCTGACACCTTGATCTTGGAACTCCAGCCTCCAGAACTGTGAGAAAAAAAATTCTGCTGTTTAAGCCACCTAGTCTGTGGTGTTTTATTGTGGCAGCCCTAGCAAACTAATACAAAAGAATAGAGAAAAAAGGCCAATTTGAAATTTGAAGCTATTATATTGGGTCGTCAGAAGAATAACTGGCATATTTGCCTAGTTCTCAATTATTAAAGGGCTAATGATTCATTTGTGATTTCTCCAGAATAACTGTAACCCTGAACCTTCATTTCTGACTATGTAAGTAGCATCCTCCTAGGTAGCAGAATATAAATCCATACAATTCAATTGTGCGATAAACAAAAATACTGACAGAATATTTGGTGGGGGTATTTAAATATAATTTCAGTATTAGCTTTGATTTTATTTATTCATTTGATTTATTTAACCAAATATTTTTTGAGTACCCCTTCATTTGGATGGATCTTTAAAAATTGACAATATCCATGATGGACAAAAGCATAGACACTAACGGGATATGGTTTTTTTAAAGCTTTTTGAAATACTGCTCACTTGAAAGTGATAGTTTGGATGGGATTGTCCTCTGTATCCGCAAGATAACGGACATCGATAGGTTCATCTTTTTGTTCTTTGAAATCACTGCTTTCATCACAAGGGGGGAACTCACAGTGATATAGAAAACCAGAATCATAGCCACCCTAGAAAAGAGATAAGTAACATAGAAGGTGGTACTTGAATATAACACACATAAATGCATGAGAATTTTTTGATTATTTCAAATTTGAAAACATAAAATAGATGTTTTCAAACATCTACTTCTACATAATTTCTATGATTATAGATTTATTATTTCTATAAAGCATCTCCTTTATCCATTTATACACAACTATATAATTATAATAAAAACCTCATGATGATTTGTTTTCATTTGAAAGCCAATACAAGAGAGATATCACCTCTGACTCCCTATCTATAGAATTTCATTTTATTTCTTCAAGCATTATTCTGAATAATCAGGAACAAATATTAGGGTTTTGCAGTTCCTCGTTTTTACAGCTAGTTTTCAGTTTAAGGTAACTGTAAACACTGTTAATTTTCCAGAAAGGGCTATTTCAGAAAAATTTATCCATGTAGTGAGAAGATGAATGATCAACTGGAAGAGCTATATTGCTCCAACTCTAATTTCCTTATTACTGAGATTCCTTATTATAGGAAACAAATTAAGGGTCAGAACAACTTTATGAACAATAAAAGAATAAATAAGAAAGAGAAGGTAACATCATGATCACCTCTGAAAATCAAATTACTAAGTTTTCACTTTTGACAACGGCAGACTAGATTGTTTCAGCCAAACTCTCCCACTGAGAACAACCAGAACAAATTTTGTAAATGTGTTTGAAGGCATTGGCAAGCTACCAAAATAGCAAGATCCAAAAAAGAGGGAAAGCCAAAAGTGAGCCTGGCATTTGGCACTGCTTTACTCCCTGGAGCAACTGTCAAGTTCTTTTATTTATTTATTTATTTATTTATTTTTTATTATTATACTTTAAGTTCCAGGGTACATGTGCACACGTGCAGGTTTGTTACATATATGTGGCAGCTGAGAGGCTAAGAAGCTGGACAAAGCTATCTGCAGTCTCATAGAGTTATGGAGAAAGAAATAATCATTTCCAGGGTTCAAGCAGGGTCTCAAAGAGATATTTGAACACCCTCCTCATTCATAGCAGCATTATTCACAATAGCCAAAAGGTGGGAACAATCCAAGTGTCTATTTTTGTGTGTTTGTTTTGAGATGGGGTCTTACTCTGACACCCAGGCTGGAATGCAGTGGTGCCATCTCGGCTCACTGCAACTTCCACCTCCCAAGTTCAAGCAATTCTCCTGCCTCGGCCTCCCGGGTAGCTAGGATTGCAGGTGTGAGCCACTCCGCCCACCTAATTTTTTCTATTTTTAGTAGAAATGCGGTTTTGCCATGTTGGCCAGGCTGGTCTGGAACTCCTGGCCTCAAGTGATCCACCCGCCTTGACCTCCTAAAGTGCTAGGATTACAGGCGTGAGCCACCGTGCCTGGCCCCAAATGTCTATTTATGACTGAATATATAAGCAAAATACGGTACATACTTAAAGTGGAGTATTATTTGGCCTTGAAAGGAAATTCTGACATATGCTGCATCACGGATGAAACTTGGGGAAATTATCCCAAGTGAAACAAGCCAGTCATAAAGAGACAGATACTATATAATTTCACTTATTTGAGATACTTAGAGTAGTCAAAATCATAAGAAAGAAAGTAGAGTGATGGTTGCCAGGGGCTGAGAGAAGGGAAGAATCAGGAGTTATCATTTGATGGGTATGGGAGTTTCAGTGTTACAGGATGAGGAGGACGGTAGAACAGATGTTGGTGATGACGTCACAACATTGTGAATACGTTTACTACTACTGAGCTGTACACTTAAAAATGGTTAAGATGGTCAATTTTATGTTATGTGTCTTTTACTTCAATAAAAAGCAATTGGAAAAACAAACTTTAAAATAAAAGTTACGAAGCTGGAACAGAGATCAGAAAAAATAGGCTAAAGCATGGAGAAAGACAAAAAGGATGGAAAATCTTCTTGAATGATGTAAGATACATACGGAACATGAGAAGGATGTAATACACATAAAGTTAGGGTCCCAGAACAAGAGAGTGAAAAGATAGGCCAGAAGCAACACTGTGGTAGATAGTGGCTGAGAATTTTCTAAAACTGAAGAGATATGTTGAAATTTAGAGTGCTACGAACTGCAAACAAAATAAAAATGAAGAAACTACACCTTTTAACCACGCGTGTTGGCACACACCTGTAATCCCAGCTACTCGGGAAGCTAAGGCAGGAGAATCACTTGAACCTGGGAAGTAGAGGCTGTAGTGAGCTGAGATGGCACCATTGCACTCCAGCCTGGGCAACAGAGTGAGTGAGACTCTGTCTCAAAAATAAAAATAAATAAATAAATAAAATCACCTCTAAAAGAATAGTAAAAGAATGTATAACTAATAATCTAGTAGAGGAAGAAAACTGTGGAAAAAATTACCTAATCACTCAATAGAAGGTAAAAAAAAGGGAAAGAAAATAAATTTAGAATGAGTGTGACAAATAGAAATAATTAGTAAGATAGTAGATTTAAACTAAAATATATCAGTAATTACATTAAATATAAATGAACATAGTACTTTTTAAAAAGACAAATATAATCCTATAGGATTCTTTTAAGCCTAACCATATACTGTTTACAAGAGACCTACTTTCGATATAAGGGTATCAAATAGTAAAGGAAAGAGAAGAATCCTTAATAACATCGAGGTTTTGGCATAGTAACTAAGTGGATGATTGTCTCATTTACTGAGATGGAGATGGAGCAGGTTTGTATGGGACATGTATGGTTTAAAAGTAATGTCTTGGACAGGTTAATTTTGAGGTGCCAAGGAGCATTGTCAAGTTGGATATACAAGTCTAAGTGGAGGGGAGAGGTCAGGACTAGAAATAAATATTTGAGATTCACTGGAAGATAAGTGATATTTAAAGCCATGAGACTGTGGTTATCTTAGCAAGAAAGAGGGGGCCCAAGGCCACACTCTGGAGTATTTCAAACTTCAAAGCTTGTTCTGCACATGAGAAGCCAGCAAAAGAGGCTGAAATGGAATGGTCAGAAGAGCGTAATGTCTTAGAAGCCAAGAGAAGAAAGCATTTGAGAAGTATGAGGGGTCAACTCTGTTAAATGTTCCAAAAAGTCAAATGGACAGAGAATTGACCTCTGAGCTTGTCATCATTAGTGAAGTGATGGAGATATCCCAACTGGAATGGGTTGAAGATCAAATAGAAGGTGAATAAGTTAAGCCAATGATTACAGATGATTCTTTCAATAACTTTTTATGTAACAGAGCAAGGGGGGAAAAGGAAAGAGAGGTTAAGGAAATAAAATTAAGATTAGTACTAAAGCATGTTTGTATGCTCATGATAATAACTGAATAGAAAAGACAGAAACTGATGATACAGGAGACCAAGTGGTTTATCTCAGGAGCAAAATTTTTGAGAAAATGAGAAGGGATGGGATCAAGGAGCCATTGGGAACAGTGTCCTTGGAGAGTTGCAGGAGACTGTTCTCCAATTATAACAATAGGCAAAGCAGACAAAAGGAATATAGATCCCTATAGGGTGTTACATCTAATTGAGACAAGAAAAGGAAATTCCATCTGCTTTTATTTTTTTCTGTGAAATGTGAGATGAGGTTATCATTGAAGAGTAAGAGAAGGTACAAAATGCTTGAGGGGAGAAGAAAGACTTAATGTAATAATTTGGAAAGTGAATATGGCTGGGCAGTAGAATTGGCCTGCAGTGTGAGTATTGATTTGAGAACTGCAGTCATTACTTCAAAATGAAACTGGTTTTTCTTCACCATTTGTTTGGCTGCAGGCACAGAGTTGTCAAATTGTTGACTCAAGCTTTGCTACCTCTGTTAACTATGTTTTTAACCTTGTTCACCAGTGTAGCTTAATGGTTAAGGGCATGAACTCTGGAGCCAGATTGCTTGAGTCCAGATCCTAGTTTCACTTCTCATTAGTTATATGGCCTCGGATAAAATGCCTAACATTTCCATGCCTTGGTTTCTTCATATATAAAATGCAAAAAAAACCAGCACTTATTTTATAGTTGGTTAAGTAAATTACTTAGAAAAATACCTGATACAGAATAAGTAAGTTGTCATATTCAGCAAATGAAAATAAAGGACATCTATTAAATTTAAATTTCAGACAAACAAAAAAATATATATATTTTTTGAGACGGAGTCTTGCTCTGTCACCAGGCTGGAGTGTAGTGGCACAATCTCGGCTCACTGAAACCTTCACCTCCCGGGTTCAAGCGATTCCCCTGCCTTGGCCTCCCAAGTAGCTGGGACTACAGGCACCTGCTACCATGCTCGGCTAATGTTTTGTATTTTAGTAGACACAGGGTTTCACCATGTTGGCGAGAATGGTCTTGATCTTCTGACCTCGTGATCCACCCGCCTCGGCCTCCCAAAGTGCTGAGATTACAGGTGTGAGCCACTGCACCCAGCCAAAAATAATTTTTAGTGTAAGTATGTACTATGTAATTTTACTTGGAAACCCTAAGAGTAAGCACTAAATATGCGTGGAGTTTTCTGTTTGTGTTTTGTTGTTGTTGTTTGAGATGGGATCTCACTATATTACACAGGCTGGTCTCGAACTCTTGGGCTCAAGCAATCTTCCCAATCTTCCCAATTATGTTTGTTAAATAATGAGTAATTTTTGCATCTATATTTCCAGGACACTGGAAATTTATTGCATTGTGTTACATTAATTGTTTCTGTACCTCTTTCCCTCAAATGAAGACTTCCTGAAGGGAGGAACCATGTTTTCTTTATCCCTTTATCCTTTGAACTCCATACAATAGTAGCCATTTACAATTGTTTTATAAAACACAGAAGACAGGCAGAAAGGGTAGAGGAACTAATAAATGATGTCCTATGATGTCTCCAATGCTATTTTCTATCCTTCTTTCTCCTTGCCTCCTTAGTAATACAAAAGTTACATTTCTAGGAAAAGTTGAGGAGGGAAAAAGTCAACACTCATCACTCCTTACAGCAATAGTCCTTGGCTAGTCAGTGTCCTGGCCTGGCTAAAGACCTAGGACCAGGGATGAATTAGTAATGATCTTCCACACACACTTTTATGAAATTATTTTTGGTGGAGGGAACTGAAAATTGTGACAAAATTATAATGAAGGAAATCTTGCTTTGCAGTAGATCAATAGAATATTTCAAGCAAATAGTAAAAAATGTATAATTGGAGGATATACTCCTACAGCCTTGTGATGGGCCCTGGTACTTTCTTCCTAATATCCATTTTTCCCTTCTTCCTTATGAGCCAAGTTCTGGTTTTGTTCAGGGTGGCAATTAGACCATCTAAAAACACTTATCTTCCTAGACTTGCATATGACCCCACAGCATAGTTGTAGATAATGAGAAGTAAGAAAAGTCTACTGGATAGTACTGCCATGAAAGCTATTCTTTTCAAAATTAAAAAACAACAGTCTTGGTTGGAAAAACCCCTAGCCTTTTGCCTTTCTACGCTTGATCCTTCTCCTCTTTGACCTGCCTGGAACATGTATGATTGACAAGCAGATAATAGATAATCTATAATCTATAGATTTATCTGTACAATTATCTGCACAAGAAGACATATAAAAGAGATGTTAAGATTATTTAAAAACAATTATATCCCACATTCATTCATCAAAACTCACGACTTCAATAGTATTTAATAAATGAAATCTAAAAAAAAAATAGATAAATGAAATCTTAACATAAGAGTAAGAAAGAATGAAGTTACAATAACTATAAACTATATTGAAATATGATTGAGGTAAAAATTATTACATTGTTACTTACCAAAGAAACCCAGAACTTCCCTGGCTCTGAGTAAAATCCACAGAGGATGGGAGAGGGGGTTGACGGAATAAATATTTCAGGTAATGGCTCTTCTTCCTCCTCCTCCTCCTCTTCCTCCTCTTCCTCCTCCTGAAATTCTTTTTCTCCATCTTCTCCCATCTCTGCTGCTAGCTTGTTCCTCCTTTCTTCCCTTATTTTCTCCTTCAACTCCCTTTGTCTCTCCCTCTTTTCAATTTCTATTAATCTCTTTTAAAATAAACATTAAGTAGGTATAAAAACAATTATGACTCATTCATTCATTTACACCATTAGGGATGACAATGAAAATAGAAAGAAGATACACAGCTCTGTAACAAATAATATTTAAAAATACTCACCAATGCGAGAATATATTTTTATCATTAAAACTTTTAAATCATTAGAATGACTCATTTTTGTCTTACCCCCATCAATCTTGGTTTTATAGAAATTATTTGGTCATTTTTTTCCTAATAGAGAGGCTAAATATAACTTCTCTTAGAGCCTATCACTGTTAACCCAGGAATTAGGTAGACTGAAATAGTCCACAAGGAAAGTTGCTTCCAACTTCAGTAATACTGTGAGTTTGGCCTTCATCATCTATCAATTGTCCTTTGCAAAAGCCCTCTGACACTGGTATTTTCGCCTCCCATCTTTTACCACTTCATTCTGTTCACCCCTCAGAATAATCTTCCTATTTTTTTAATTTTATTTATTATTATTATACTTTAAGTTTTAGGGTACATGTGCACAATGTGCAGGTTAGTTACATATGTATACATGTGCCATGCTGGTGCGCTGCACTCACTAACTCGTCATCTAGCATTAGGTATATCTCTCAAACTTATATGATATCATCACATCAATCCCCTCCTCACAAACTCACAATGGATCCCAGTGGTCTAAAATGAAATGTCTTGGCTGGCATTTAAGGAGCTCCATGCATTGGTCACAGACTCTTGCAACATCCTTCAACAAATTGCCTCCCTATATTTTATTGATCTATTCCTCATTTCTTGAAAACACTCACAACTCTGCGTTCTCTTGGGATGTTCTTCCAGCCTTTATTGCCATCGTCCTATTTTCACCTCTCAAAATTCCCCCTATTTTTTTTTTTCTTGAGACAGGGTCTCACTCTGTCACCTGAGCTGGAGTGCATTGGTGCAATCACAGCTCACTGCAGCCATAAACTCCCGGGCTCAAGCGATCCTCCCACCTCAGCCTCCCAAAGTGCTGGGATGACAGGCATGAGCCAATGTGCCTGGCCCCTTCCATTCTTTAGGTACTAAATGTCACTTCCATGCAGTCATCTTTGACCTCCTCCCATCCCTCTATCAGGATCTTCTCTCTTTTCCTCTGCAGACCCCTAAAATTTCCTTCTTTGCATTTTGATTTCAGTATCTATTTACTACTGCCTTCTAATAGCTGCTTTCCTACCAGATTATAAACTCCTTAAGTTCACGGCCTATGTTTTATTCTTTTGTGTATTCCGTCAGCACTTAACATAGGATATTTTATATTCTAAGGAAAGGAAATTATTATAAGATAATGCTTCAGGAATATTCCATACCAGAATCTTAGATTTGACACTTGAAAAATGGAAACATTTTATGCACATGTCTTTGATTTCATAGGAGACTACATCATGATCATCCTCTTCTTGCTTTATGGTTGGAAGTGGAGCTTCAAGAATATAGCCATTTTCACACATAATTAGTAAAGTACTTTCAGGCTAAAAAAGAAAAATTGAACATATTTACATTTAGGCAAATTTTTAAAAGCATAGTTTAAAGAGATTATAAATAAAAATATAATTACTATGTATATTAGCCATGTTTAAAACACACTTAATTCCTCACTGCAGTTATTGGTAAAAAGTCAAGTATATTAATAATTATTATATGGTCATAGTACTAATTATTGTTATATCATTAAGTGATTAAAAATTAATAATTATTAAAATTAGATTTACATTTGGTTCCTTTATAGATGCTATAACATATGTGATTCATATATGTTTTCTGATTTTCTGATGAATATATGTGGTTGTGAAATCTGTTAGCCGAAAGGACCAGATATTAAAGTTAGGACTGCCAAGGAAAGTCTGCGTGTGTGGATGGCGTAGTCAGTCCCATCCTACTTTAATGGCTCATCCTCTATCTGCCTCAGTTTAACAAACGTGGATGTTCCCAAGGCTTTTGTCTTCTTCCCTCTTCTCTCCCTCCATAAGCATTTTCTGGGAAATCTTACAACCTTCATTACCACTTACATGCAATTAAATTTCAAATTAATCTCTCCAGCCCAGACCTGTCTCTTGACTTCAAAACCATGCATTTAATCATGAATGGGAAATCTCCATCTTGATATTTACAGATACATTATTTGAAATGTTTATTCATTTGGTTATTTCATCCTACAATTATTTGTTGTGTACCTACTATGTACTCAGCATTTTCTTAAGTGGTAGGGATAAATTTGTAATAAGAAAAACATATAATATCTGCCATTATGTAGCTTACCTCCAATGGAAGCTTGTCATTTAGCAAATCAGGTAAATAAATGTAAATTTTAATTGCAGAAGTCCTGCAGAGGTGTCATAAGAACAAGTAGGTTGTATAAAGCTTTCAGAGAAGGTGGTATCTGAGCTTCAAGGTAAAAAATGTATAAATTATAATTATATAATGAGTTAAGGGAGGGTTTGAGGGAGCAAGCCCTCAAGGGAAACACCATGTGCAAAAGTCCTGTGGAACATTTGCTTTTATAAGAAAATTGTGGCTTGGATGGCATCACCTAGGGCAAAAGAACAGAATGAGAGGAGAGATTGGGAGAGCCTTAGGGAAACTTAATACTCAATGACTGAGTGAAGGAGACTGAGAAAGAATGACAAGATGTGGGAGAGGGAACCAGCAAAGCATAGTATCACAAAAGTGAAAGCGAGATGGTATTTCAAAAAGTAAGGAAAGATTGACAGGATCAAATGATGCTAAGAGGTCAAGAAAGATAAGAACTAAATGTTAAATGGATATTATTGGTGCTTTTAGAAGAGCTGATTTGGTGGAATGATGAGACTAGAAGTCAGGTAAGAGCACATAAAGGAGAGAGTGATATATAAGGAAATGGAATCTGAGAATAGTCAATCCTTCTGAGAAAGTTGGCTGATTAGAGAAATATGGTAGTAGCTAGAGGAGAATATAAGATCAAGGAAGTTATATTTTGTAAGTGGGAGAGACAAGAACATATTTAAATACTGAAGGAAACAATTCAATAAACAGGTATGATTAAATTTCTATGACAGAAAAGAGAAATAATGTAAAATATTGAAAAAAAACTGGGAGAAAGTAGAAACAAATGGGCAAGAGGCAGAATTGGCCTTAAGTAGGAAGGGAGACAGCTTCTCTATTGCAAAAGAGGGACGAGGAGCAGGTGAATACAGAGGTAAATGGGATTTTCCATTTGGTAGTGGGAAATGAAAAAGTTCCTGCCTGAGGGCTCCTGGTTTTTCTATGATGTAAGTGATGCTGAGAGTGAATTGGGAGCAAAAGGCTTGAAGCTTTGTGGAGAAGAAAAGTTCTAAAATGGTCACCATGTGTGAAAGAGGGAGTTGATAAGAGCAATGTCATAGGATTGCTGAACGATTTCATGGATTATGTCCAGGCCATTTTAATCACTAAATTATAGAGGAGCTAATCTTCATTGACATATAACTATCTCCAGCAGCCTTTGGCTGATTACTATAGGCAAATATAAATTAGTTGGGGAAATTGAGAGATGGACTTTTGCTAGATGGGTATGAAGAAAAGACAGAGGGATAAAGGAAATCAGGGCATTGGAAGAATGTTATTGATCCTTGTTTGTCTTAGTCAGTTCAGGCTTCTGTAATAGAATACCATAAACTAAGTAGCTTAAATGACAGAAATTCATTTCTCAGAGTTCTAGGAGCTTGGAAGTCCAAGATCAAGGGACTGGCAGATCCAGTATCTGATAAGGGCATTTTTCCTGCTGCATCGATGGTGGTCTTCTTGTATGCTCACAGGACAGAGAGAAGAAACTCTGGTCTCTTCATCCCCTAATAAGGAAACTAATCCCATTCACAAGGGCTCCACCCTCATGACCTAATTACCTCAAAGGCCCCACCTCCAAATACTATCACATGGGGAATTTAGGTTTCAACATATGAATTGGAGTGTCAGGAGGAGCATAAACATTCAGTCCATAGTATTATTGAAATAAAGAATTATAAATTTGAAGCTGGATATGGAAGGAAATGAAGAAAAGAGTGAACTAGTAAGTTAGGAAAAGCAAATGGTGAATGAAATACAGGTCTCTGTGTCGTGAAAGAACTACTTGGAGATAAGAGTGGCAAATAAATTGTCTCAAAAAGACAAAGGGTGAACTCAGAGTAAAGGCTAGTTTAATAGTTGACCTTTTTTAAAAATTATACTTTAAGTTCTAGGATACATGTGCAGAACGTGCAGGTTTGTTACATAGGTATACACGTGCCATGGTGGTTTGCTGCACCCATCGACCCATCATCTACATTAGGTATTTCTCCTAATGCTATCCCTCCCCTAGCCCCCAACCCCCTGCCAGGCCCCAGTGTGTGATGTTCCCCTCCCTGTGTCCATGTGTTCTCATTGTTCAACTTCCACTTATGAGTGAGAACATGTGGTGTTTGGTTTTCTGTTCCTGTGTTAGTTTGCTGAGAATGATGATTTCCAAATAGTTGACTTTTTTTTTTTCTTCTGAGACGGAGTCTTGCTCTGTCACCCAGGCTGGAGTGCAGTGGCATGATCTAAGCTCACTGCAAGCTCTGACTCATGGGTTTACACCATTCTCCTGCCTCAGCCTCCCAAGTAGGTGGGACTGCAGGTGCCCGCCACCACGCCTGGGTAATTTTTTTGTATTTTTAGTAGAGACAGAGTTCTACCGTGTTAGCCAGGATGGTCTCGATCCCCTGACCTTGTGATCCACCCACCTTGACCTCCCAAAGTGCTGGGATTACAGGTGTGAGCCACCATAACTGGCCCCAAATAGTTGACTTTTAAGCTTGAGCTCTTATAGTTGTTATGTGCTGAATTGTGTCCCTTCAGAAAAAAATTCATATATTGAAGTCCTAACCCTCAATACTTCAGAATGTGACTGATAGATCTTTGGGGATAGATCTTTGGGGATAGATCTTTAAAAGAGATAAGTTAAAATAGGGTTGTTTGGGTGGGCCCTTAATCCAATATGATTGATGTCTTTATAAGAAAAGGGGATTAAGACACAGACAACACAAACATAGAGATGACCATGTGAGAACACAGCAAGAAACAGCTGTCTGCAAGCCAAGCAGCGGTCTCATAAGAAACTAAATCTACCAACACCTTGATTTGGGGCTTCTAGCCTCCAGAATTGTAAGGAAAGAAATTATGTTGTTTAAGCCATCCACTTTGTTGTATTTTGTTATGGTAGGTCTAGCAAACAAAAACACAGTAATAAGTATCCAGTGGGTAGCTGTGAAAGTGTGTGGGCAAACTATAAAAATCATGGAAGATGAGGGAATCAAGAAGTTCAGAGTCTGATGCTGTTTGATCGATTATCCACATGGTTAATATCTAATATGGTTTGGCTGTGTCCCCACCCAAGTTTCATCTTGAATTGTAGCCCCCACAATTCCCACGTGTCATGGGAGGGACCTGGTGGAAGGTAATTGGATCATTGGGGCAGGTCTTTCCTGTGCTGTTTTCATGACAGTGAATAAGTCTCACAAGATCTGACAGATTTATAAAGAGGAGTTCCCCTGCACAAGTCTTCTTCTTGCCTGCCACCATGTAAGACATCCCTTAGCTCTTCCTTTGTCTTCCACCATGATTGTGAGGCCTTCCCAGCCATGAGGAACTGTGAGTCCATTAAACCTCTTTTTATTTATAAATTACCCAGTCTTAGGTATGTCTTTATCAGTAGTGTGAAAACAGACTAATACAATATCATTCAGAATACTTGTTTGCACTTTTACTAGAGAGAAAGACAACCATATTCTTAAAATTCAAATAAAGAAACAGGATCAACCAGGTAGTCAGAAGATGATAGCAATGTGGAAAGAAAAGATGTTATAGGTGAATGACAAGAGCCTCAAAGAAAGAGAGTTTATATTTTATGATTTTCTTTCTTTTTTAAAAAACTTCATTGTATGTGGTAAAAACAACATTTGATCTATCCCAGAGAAAGTTCCATATCACTTGAGAAGAATGTGTATTCTACTGCTGTCGGTGGACTGCTCTGAACACATCTGTTAGGGCTATTTGGCCTATGGTGTTATACAGGTCTTCTGGGGTTTTGTTTGTTTGTTTGTTTGTTTTGAGCTGGGGTCTTACTCTCACCCAGGCTGGAGGGTGGTGGTGTGACCTCAGCTCACTGAAACCTCCACCTCCCGGGTTCAAGCGATTCTCCCACCTCAGCCTCCCCAGTAGCTGGGACTATAGGCATGCCACCATAAAGCTAATTTTTGTATATTTTTTTTGGTAGAGACAGGGTTTCACCATGTTGACCAGGCTTGTCTCAAACTCCTGACCTTAGGTGATCTGCCTGCCTCAGCCTCCCAGAGTGCTGAGATTATAGGCATGAGGCACTGCGCCCTGCCTCTGTTTCTTTATTGATCTTCGATCTATATGTTTTATCCATTATTAGAAGTGGGATACTGAAATCTGCTATCATTGTATTTCTGTCTATTTCTCCCTTCATCTTTCTCAATGTTTGCTTTATATATTTAGGTGCTCTGAGGTGGGATGTATATATATTCATAATTGTTATATCTTTCTGGTGGACTTATCTTTTATTATTATAAGATGTTATTCTTTGTATCTTATGATAGTTTTTTATGTAAAGTCTATTTTGTCAGATATAAATAGAGCAATCCCTGCTCATGTTTGGTTACCATTTGCATGGAATGTCTTTTTTCATCTCTTCACTTTCAACCAAGTTGGGTCTTATTTTTTTATTCATTCAGCTTCTCTATGTCTTTAGATTGTGGAGTTTAATCCATATACATTTAAAATAATTATTGAAAGGGAAGGATTTACTATTGTTGGCTTGTTCATTATTTCCTATTAGTCTGTAGGTCTTTTGTCTGTCTTTTGTCTATTGCTGTCTTCTTTTGTGTTTTGTCATTTAAGGCAAAGAAGATCAAGTTCAAAAGCATATTACATGAAACAGTGAAGAACAAAGAAGATACAGAGGAAGAGATGCCTAGGTTGTACAATCAGTAAGTCTTCCTGAACTACTGAAGGGCAAGGTGGTTAGAGGCGGGGACAAGACTAGAATAGGGAGGAGGCAGAGCAAGATGGCTGATTAGAAGCCTCCACCAATTGACCTCCCCACAGGAACACCAAATTTAACAACTATCTACACACACACAAAAACACCTTGCTAAGAATCAAAAATCAGGTGAGTGATGACAATACTTGGTTTTAACTTTATATCACTGAAAGAGGCACTGCAGAGGGTAGGAAAGACAGTCTTGAATTGCTGACACCACTCTGGTGGCTTGTGGCATGAAGAGATAATCTGGGTACTTGGGGGAAGGACAGAGCAATAACTGTGAGACTGCATCAGAACACAGTGCTGCCTGTCACAACAGAAAGCAGCTTTGGGCAGAACTCAGCCAGTGCCCACAGACAGAGTATTTAGACCAGCCTGAGTCAGATGGGAATGGTTCAGCCCAGTAGTCAGAACCTGAGTTCTGGTAAGCCTCACCACCATAGCCTAAAGTGCTCTGCGATCCTAAATAAACTTGAAAGGCAGTCTAGGCCATAAGGACTGCAATTCCTAGACAAGTCCTGGTGCTGTACTGGGCTCAGAGCCAGTGGATTTTGGAGGGCATGCAATATAGTGAGACACCAGCCTGGGTGGCCAAGAGAGTGTCTGTGCCACCTCTTGCCCAACCCCAGGCAGCACAGCTCGCAGCTCTGGGAGATAATTCTCCCATCTGCTTAAGGAGAGGAGGGGGAAAAATAAAGAGGACTTGGTCTTGCAACTTGGATACCAGCTAAGCCACAGTAGGTAGGGCACCAGGAAGAGTTGTGAGGCCCCTATTCCAGGCCCTAGGTCCCAGATGATATCTCCAGACACACCCTGGGACAGCAGGGAACCCATCTCCTTGAAGAGAAGGACTCAATCCTGGCAGGATTCATCACCTGCTGACTAAAGAGCGCTTGGGCCCCGAATAATCAACAGTGAGGGCCAGGTAGTACACACTGTGGGCCTTGGATGAGACTCTGGGACAAGCTGGTTTTAAGTATGACCCAGCACATTCCCAACTGTGGTGGCTATGAGGAAGGACTCCTTCTGCTTGAGAAGTAAGGAGAGGGAAGAGTCAAGGGTATTTTGTCTTGCAGTTTAGGTACCAGCTTGGGCACAGTGGAATAGAGCACTAAGTGGGCACCTGGGGCTCCCAATTTCAAGCCTTAGCTCTTGGACACCATTTCTGGTCCTGGGCCAGAGGAAAGCCCACTGTCCTGAAGGGAAAGACTCAGGACTGGCAGCATTCACCACAAGCTGACTGAAGAGCCCTTGGGCCTTGAGTGAGAATCAGCAATAGCCAAGGAGTACTTGCCACAGGTCTGGGGTAGTGGCAACCTTGGAAAGAGACTTCTCTGCTTGTGGAAAAGGGAGGGAAGAATGGGAAGGACTGCATTTCATAGTTGGAGTGCCAGTTCAGCCACAGTAGAATAGAAAGAACACCAGGCAAATTCCTAAGGTTTCTGACTCCAGGCCCTGACTCCCAGACAGCATCCCAGAACCTGCCTGACGATCTCACCACCCTGAAGGGAATACAAGCCTGGCTGGCTTCACCACCTGCTGATTGTAGAGACCTAGGGACTTGAGCAAACATAGGCAGTAGCCAGGGAGTGGTTACCACAGGCCTTGGGCAAGACCCAGTGCTATTCTGGCTTCAGGACTGACCCAGCACAGTCCCAGTTGTGGGGACTTGCTTATTAGTTTGTTTATAAAATCAGTGTTAAGTTGTCATCAGTTAAAATAACAGGTTATAAGATATTATTTGCAATCCTGATAGTAACTTCAATGAAAAAAACATACAATGGATACACAAGAAATTTAAAACATACCACCAGAGAAAATCACCATCACTAAAACGTAGATAAGAAGGAAGGAGAGAAGAAAGAGAAGACCACAAATCAACCAGAAAACAAATAACAAAATGGCAAAAGTAAGTCCTTACTTATCGACAATAGCATTGAAAGTAAATGGACTAAACTCTCTAAACAAAAGAAATGAGATGGCTGAATGGATTTAAAAAACAAGACTCAGTGATCTGTTGCCTACAAGAAACACACCTCATCTATAAAGACACATATAGACTGAAAGTAAAGGAACAGAAAGATGTTCCATGCAAACAGAAATCAAAATAGAGTAGAAATAATTACACTTACATCAGACAAAAATAGATTTTAAGACATAGAAGGTCATTATATAATGATAAAGGGGTCAATTCAGTAAAAGGATATAACAATTGTAAATATATATGCATCCAATGCTGGAGAACTCAGATATATAAGCCAAATATTATTAGAGCTAAAGAAAGAGATCAACCCCAATACAACAATAGCTGGAGACTCTAACACCCAACTGTCAACACTGGACAGATCATCCAGGCAGAAAATGAACAAGGAAACATTGGACTTAATCTGCACTATAGACCAAATTGACCTAATAGATATTTATAGAACTTTTTATCCAATGGCTGCAGAATACACATTATTCTCCTCAGCATATGGATAATTCTTAAGAACAGACCATATGTTAGTCCACAAAACAAGTCTTAAAACATTCCAAAAATTGAAATTATATCTAGTATCTTCTCTGACCACAATGGAATAAAATTAGAAATCAATAAAAAGGAATTTTGGAGACTACATGAACTCACAGGAATTAAACAATATGTTCCTGAATGACCAGTGGGTCAATGAAGAAATTAAGAAGAAAATTTAAAAATGTCTTGAAACAAATGACAGTAGAAACACAACATACCAAAACCTATGGTATACGGTGAAAGCAGTACTAAGAGAAAAGTTTATAGCTATAAGCAACTACATCAAAAAAGATAGAAAAACCTCAAATAACTAATGACATATCTTAAAGAACTAAAAAAGCAAGTGCAAACCAAACCCAAAATTAGTAGAAGAAAATAAATGAAAAAGATCAGAACAAAATTAAATGAAATTGAAAGAAAACAAAAGATCGACAAATTAAAAAGTTGTTTTTTTCAAAAGATAAATTGACAAACCTTTAGCCAGACTAACAAAAAAAGAGAGAGAAGCCTAAAATATATGAAATCAAAGATGAAAAAGGAGACATTACAACTGATACCACAGAAATTCAAAGGATCAGTAGAGGCTACTATGAGCAACTTTATGCAAGTAAATTTTAAAACCTTGAAGAAATAGTAAAATTCCTAGACACATACAACCTACCAAGACTGAACCATGAAGAAATTCAAAACGTGAACAGACCAATTATGAGTAATGAGATCAAAGCCATAATAAAAAAATTCTCCTAGCAAAGAAAAGCCTGGGACCCAATGGCTTCACTGTTGAATTCTACCAAACATTTAAGAATACCAATCGTGCTCAAACTATTATGAAAAATGAGGAGGAGGGAATACTTCCAAACTCATTCAACAAGACCAGTACTACCCTAATACCAAAGCCAGACAAAGGCACATCATAAAAAGAAAACTATAGGCCACTATCACAGATGAATATTGATGCAAAACCTCAACAAAATACTAGCAAACTGAATTCAACAACACATTAAAAAGATCATTCATCATGGCCAAGTGGGAATTATCCCAGGGATGCAAGGATGGTTCAACATATGCAAATCAATCAATGTGGTACATCATATCAACAGAATGAAGGACAAAAATCACACCATCATTTCAATTGATGCTGAAAATGCACTTGATAAAATTCAACATCCCATCATGATAAAAATTCTCAAAAGACTGGATAGAGAAGGAATATACCTCAACACAATAAAACCCATATATGACAGACCTATAGCTAGTATCATACTGAATGAAGAAATACAGAAAGCCTTTCCTCTAAGATCTGAAACACAACAAAGATGCCCACTGTTACTGCTGTTATTCAACATAGTACAGGAAGTTCTAGATAGAGCAATCAGATAAGAAAGAAATAAAGGGCATCCAAACTAGAAAGAAAGAAGTCAAATTATCCTTGTTTGCAGATTATATGATCTTATATTTGGTAAAATCTAAAGACGCCACCAAAAAACTATTAGAACTGGTAAACAAATTCGGTAAAGTTGCAGGATACAAAATCAACACACAAAAATCAATAGCATTTCTATACACCAACAGCAAACAATCTGAAAAAGAAATCAAAAAAGTAATCACACTTATAATAGCTACAAATAAAATAAAATACATAGAGATTAACTTAACCAAAGAAGTGAAAGATTTCTACAATGACAACTATAAAATATGGATGAAAGAAATTGAAGAGGACACAAAAAAGGAAAGATATTCCATATTCATAGATTGGAAGCATCAATATTGTTAAAATGTCCATAGTATCTAAAGCAATCTACAAATTCAATGCAATCCCTATCAAAATAGCAATCACATTCTTCATACACATAGAAAAAAAATCCTAAAATTTATACAGAATCACAAAAGACTCAGAATAGACAAAGCTATGCTGAGCAGAAAGAACAAAGCTGGAGAAATCACATTAGCTGACTTCAAGTTATACTACAGAGATACAGGAACCAAAACAGCATGGTACTGACATAAAAACAGAAACACAGACCAATAGAAAGAATACAGAATGCAGAAACAAATCCATACATCTACGATGAGCTCATTTTTGACAAAGATGCCAAGAACATACATTGCACAAAGAGCAGTCTCTTTAATAAACAGTTCTGGAAAAACTGGATATCCATATGCAGAAGAATAAAATGACCCCTATCTCTTGCTATATACAAAAATCAAATCAAAATGGATTAAAGACTTAAACTTAAGACCTCAAAACTATGAAACAATTAAAAGAAAACATTGGGGAAACTCTCCAGGACATTTGACTGGGCAAAGATTTCTTGAATAACACCCCACAAGCACAGGCAACCAAAGCGAAAATGGACAAATGGAATCACATCAACTTAAAAACCTTCTGCGCAGCAAAGGAAGCCATCAATAAAGTGAAGAGAATTTCTTTTAATTCTCTTCATAAAGTGAATTAAATTCTCTAAATAAAGTGAAGAATATTTCTCTCACAGAATGAGAGAAAATATTTGCAAATTATCCATCTGACAAGGAATTAATAACCAGAATATATAAGGAGCCCAAACAACTCTATGGGGGAAAAAAATCTACTAATCCAATTTTAAAATTGGGAAAAGTTCTGAAGAGACATTTCTGAAAAGAAGGCATGAGAATGGCAAACAGGTATATGAAAAGGTGCTCAACATCACTAATCATCAGAGAAATGCAAATAAAAACTATGATATATCATCTCATTCCTGTTAAAATGGCTTTTTTCCAAAAGACAGGCAATGCCAAATGCTGGCAAGAATGTGGAGTAAATTATACTGTTGGTAGGAATGTAAATTAGTACAACCACTATGGAGAACAGTTTGGGGTTCCTCAAAAAAACTAAAAATGGAGCTAACATATGATCCAGCAATCCCACTGCTAGGTATATACCCAAAAGAAAGGAAATCAGTATATTGAAGGAAATCAGTACATCTGTACTCCCATGTTTATTGCATCACTATTCACAATAGCCAAGATTTGAAAGCAACCTAAGTATCCCTCAACAGATGAATGGATAAAGAAAATGTAGTACATATACACAATGTGTACTCTTCAGCCATAAAAAAGAATGAAATCCTATGATTTGCAACAACCTGGATGGAACTGGAGGTTATTAAGTTAAGTGAAAAAAGCCAGGTACAGAAAGACAAACATCACATGGTCTCCCTTACTTGTGAGCTAACAATGAAAACAACTGAACTCATAGAGATGGCGAGTAGAATGATGGTTACCAGCGGCTTAGAAAGGTGGTGGGTGTGGTGGGGGGTGGGGTGCAAATTGGGGATGGTATATGAGTAAGAAAAAACACATAGAATGAATAAGATATGGTATTTATTAGCACAACTGGGAGAGTATAGTCAATAATAATTTATTGCACATGTCAAAATAACTAAAAGAGTATGAGTGGATTGTTTGTAACACAAAGGATAAATGCTTGAGGTGATGGATATCCCATTTACCCTCATATGATTATTATGCATTATATGCCTTATCAAAATATCTCATGTACCCCATAAATACATATATCTACCATGTATCCACAAAAATTACAAATAATAATAATAAAGACCAGAATAACTCTCAAGATTCTGGCTTTAGTGACAGGGAAAATGAAGTCCAAGAATAATACGGGAGGAAGAACATGTCTTAGAGAAACTATAATGAACTCCATTTAGATACCTCAAAATTGTCTTCACAAAAATAAAAGATCACCAAGTTCTGTCAATTCTCTCTTCTAAATATCTCTTGTCTGCACAGTCTTTCACGCTCTAGTCACATCACAGCTGCCCAATAGATCCACCTGCCCCTGACCTGGCTCCCTTGTATCTTCTCCACACTGCTGCCAAAGTGAACATGGTAGTAGCCATGGCAGACAGAATGGCTCTGCGTGTACATGGGACGCACCCTCACCAGAACCACCCAAAGCCATCAGGCAGAAGCTTAATACGTTATGCTCAGATATGAGATCTGATAATTCAGCTGGTAAGGGCTAAGACCTATTGTAATTCGGACAATTAAAGTCTGTAGCAGGTCAGTTACATACAGTAATTTACTTTTTACTTTAGTAATTTGCAAATGACATTAGAAATACAAGTGCTAGCAAGCAGCACTGCCCAAAATGACTTTTAAATTATGCTGAGTGATTTGGTCTTGTACGTTACAGGATGTTTGTCCCCTCCAAATCTCATGTTGAAATTTGATCTCTAATGTTAGACATGGGGCCTAATGGGAGGTGTTTGGGTCTTGCGGGTGGATGCCTCATGAATAGATTGATGATTTCCCTAGGTGGGGAAGGGGGTGGGTTCTTGTTCTATTCATTCCCAGGAGAGCTGGTTATTAAAAAGAGCCTGGCACCTCCCCACTCCCTCTTTTGTTTGTTTGTTTGTGATAGGGTCTCACTCTTGACACCCAAGCTGGATGGAGTGCAGTGGCACGATCTTGGCACACTGCAGCCTCAAGCGATCCTCCCACCTCAACCTCCCAAGTAGCTGGGACTAGAGGCATGCACCACCATACCTGGCTAATTTTTGTATTTTTTGTAGAGACAGGGTTTCACTATGTTGCCCAAGCTTGTCTCAACTGCTGCACTCAAGTGATTTACTTGCCTTGGCCTCCCAAAGTGCTGGGATTACAGGCGTGAGCCACTGCGCCTGATCTCCCCACTCTCCCTCTTGCTTCCTCTCTCACCACATGATCTCTATACAGGTTAACTCCTTTTCACCTTCTGACATGACTACAAGCCCGTGAGGCCCTCACCAGAAGAAGATGCTGGCACCATGCTTCTCGTATAGCCTGCAAAGCCATGAGCCAAATTGCCCAGCCTCAAGTATTCCTTTATAGCCATACAAATAAACTAAAAATTATTTTTAATTTTTTTAAACTTATTTTGAAATAAGTATAGATTTACAGGAAGTTGAAAAGATAGTAAAGAGAGGTATCACATACCCTTCACTCAGTTTCTACCACTGGTTACATGTTATGCAACTATACACAACCACCCAGGACATTGACATTAGTATAGAATGTGTGTACAGCTCTACAGCATTTTTCATATGTATAGATTTATGTAAGCATCATGACAATTAAGACACAAAACTATACCATCACCACAAAGGTCTCCTTCAAGCTACTTCTTTAATGTCACACCTACTCCCCTCCCACTCACCACCCCAACCCCTGCCAAATGTTGGTTGATCTTTTTAACTTTGTATCTAGGGAAGTGAATGAAGGATGCACATAATATTATATGTTGTGATATAAACATTCATGCTTTCTCACAGAGCTTCCTTTGCAGCTATCACTCCCCTCACCTGAACCATCTGTACCTATCTCTTATTCATTTGGTCATATCCTACCAATTTCTCAAAATCAAGGTACAATAATACAAAATAATAACTTAATTTTAACTTCTTCCTTTCTTGATAGTTCCCTGCTCTAAATTCACAACACACATTCTCTATACCAGGGGTGTCCAATCTTTTTGCTTCCCTGGGCCACACTGCAAAAAGAAGAATTGTCTTGGCCCACACATAAAATACACTAACACTAACAACAGCTGACGAGCTAAAAAAAAAAATTGCAAAATATCTCATAAAGTTTTAAGAAAGTTTACGAATTTGTGTTGCGCCTCATTCAAAGCCCACATGCATGCAGCCCACAGGCTATGGGATGGACAAGCTTGGTCTACACCATTGATATTTTAGTCACCAATTCCTTTGTGAAACCTTATTATTCAATGATAAGGTATATTTAACTTTTTAAATGTATAGTTTTTTCTCCTTGAGAGACTACTTTGTACTGCTTATTTAATCCACCACAGTGCCTAGAAAATATAGAAACAATGAGTATTTGTTGACTAACTTCAAAAAGCATTTTGTAGATAATACTAATATATTTTATGGCCCTTTTATTTAGAAAAGCTTAAAGTGGATTACCAACGTTACTCCAATAATCCTGATGGCACTTCTATGCAATTCATCAGTATTATCATCTTGGCACCTGGCACAGCACTTGGTTTAGACAGTCAATCAATATTTAGATGACTGAATTCTCATATGCTCACATTTAGTAAAACTGGAGACATTAAAAGAGATTAGTAATCAATACCGAATTACCAATTGCTAAGAAAGAAGAAATAAAAGGATAGAAGAGAAAATAGATGTGGATTGAGGGCAGAGGAGAAGTAAAGAGATAAAGATGAGGAAAAGTACATTCAGACCTTAGAATTCAGCTTCTGATTGTTAGAGAGACTGACTGATCCAGGTGAAAGCATTTTGACATGCCGTGCCTGTGGCCAAAAGTCCCGTTGGAGCAAAGCCTGATATAACCCTGGTTTTTGAGAGAAGATCATGGTCAACTAATAAGCCCATGGAAGAGAAAGGAGGCAGTGAGGAGAGAGCAAGGCTCCTGAGTGATGCTCTACGGGCCAACCCCAGCAGCAGCCACCTGAGCTTTCTGTTGCCGCATCCCTGACCCTCACTGCAGGAACCAGGAGTGGGCTAAAAATTCCACCTGCTATTTTCTATCTACAAGATAGTTTCACTATGTAGTAATTGAGATTCAAACAGGAAGACAAATAATAATGACTTACATGAGACATGGGAGACCACATTAACTGGCACACAGGTCCAGGAGTATTAATATAACCAATTGGCTTATAATCCCTTTCCACTTCAAAGAAGAAAACAGTTTGATCTTTACTCTAAGGAAAAAGAGACACACCGACAAAATACGTATTACTATGAAATCTAGTCTATAGATCACAAA
The DNA here is from genome assembly GCF_029289425.2 of Pan paniscus. Classification (NCBI taxonomy): domain Eukaryota; kingdom Metazoa; phylum Chordata; class Mammalia; order Primates; family Hominidae; genus Pan; species Pan paniscus. The sequence continues at coordinate 111,392,401 of NC_085926.1, forward strand.
AAAGCATTTAATAACATAATGCTATCTCTATCTACAATGGTCATATATCCCAGATTATTCTAGGAGAATTCTTATTTCTAAAACTTGCTCAATTTTCCCCATTAGAACATTTGGAAAACCATGTGTTTCAGTATGTGGTTCTGAAAATATGATCACCATACTTTCAGAAATTCACACAAAAAAATTATACCATGAATATGCTCACCTATTAGTGCATAAAGAATTTACACAGTTATTCTCTTCATTTATGGCAATTCTATATAAGAACATAACTATGCTGAATAAAATACTGATTATAAATAATACAACTAGCATGGTCCCCAGTTGAAATTTTCAATTCACCTAAAATAAGCATTAGAATTCAATTTGTAAGAATATTTTTAAGTGTTATTCACATGCTCCAGCTCTCTTCTGATTAAAAAGAGGGTTATTCACAGACTATGCTGAAAGAATATGACTACAAAGAAAGCAAAATGTGAATATATTGATAGAAAATGAATTTCAGTAAATAAGACATGATGAAGTAGGAAGACTTATAAGGCAATTTAACTATAAAATTTCAACAAGAAAAGAAAGGAAATGTACTGCTTACCCCTGTGGCTAAAATTTCCCCATCACGTTCATAAGCTAAAGCAGTGACACAAGCAGTATGGGGTTTGAAAACCTGTTTCAATTGAATATCAGCATCCAAAATTTTCTTCCGTCCCGCAAAAATCGTGAGCCCTTTTGGATCATAAAGTTCAAGAATTCGAACAACTCCATCTTCAAATCCTACAATAATTTGTGCTCCAGTGAAGTTTACCTTGGAGAAAATTAAAGATAAGGGACCTGAAATTAGTTAAATTGAGAAAGTTGTACTATATAACAGATATTTTATTTAGACTCAGGTAATTTAATATTGGCTGCCCATTGGCAATTCCTTATACCACTTTCTGGTAACCTCTATCCATTCCAGCATAGTTCCTTATAACCAATGACCACAGGAAGGATAAACAACGTTAATTCAAACACTGAATAAACAAACAGCAGAGTGTCTGCCTACCACATGCTAAGCACCTATCATCAGCAACTCAGTGGTGAATATAAACCGACTCAGTGCTTGGTTTCACAGAGTTTTGGTCTAGTGAAAGGTGCAGACATTAATCACATAAATGAGTGTGAAATTGTGAACTGAAATAAGTGCTAAAAGAAAGAAATGTATTCTCTGAGAGCATGTAACAAAGAAGGCTGACCTCGACTTATGGCTTCCCTAAGAAAGAGATGGTGGAGCTGATAACAAAAGGATGCTCAGGAATTAGCTAGGTACAGGAAGGTGGCACAAGCACTCCTAAGAGAGAATTTAACTTGTGCAGAAGTCCTGTGGCAGGAAATAACAGAACTCAAGAAAAAGTTATAGTCTGACTAGAGTAAGAGAACAATGTTTCCTCAGGAGGCTGGAGAGGAAGAGAGGCAGGCAGCAGATCATAAAATGGCTTCCATGTCACAATAAGAAAAGCCTTCATCCCAGAGCAGTGGAAAGCCATCAAAGTGTTTTTAGTTGGGTTCCAGGGGGAAGTGGTAGTGACATGGTCAGATTTGCTCTTTTTAAAATGACATCCTAGCTGCAGTATGGAAAATAGATATGAGGTGGTTTGGATAGGATGCTGGGAGAACTTTTGAAAGATCCTTTAAGATGGCTTCTACACTTCAGGGGAACTATTGGTCTGAGGTAATGTAGTGAAGATGAGGGATATGAACATATTTTAGGAAGAGGTGTAATGGCCCTACTTGGTATTACTGGATATGGGGAATGAAGCAGAGGGAGGAGTCAAGGATGACTGATAATGGCACTAACTGTGACAGAAAACACTGGAAGGGAGCCAGGTGTGTGTGTGGTTTGTAGTTGCTATTGTTGATTTAGAGAGAGGGATGATTGGGGATGTGCAGAAGATCATGGACTTCGTTTTGGAAACATGGAGTTCGAGGTCCCCTTGAGATTTTAAAATAAAGATATCATAGCCTGCAGCTTAGAGGAAAAGTCTCAGCTAGACATGTAAACCTACCAATGTTGGAATGTACCAAATCTACTGTCTTGGAAGAGCCTGGGCATCCTGTAGAGCTCAGTGACCATCAGTTATGAGAATTTAGGGAATAAAAAAGCTGTACACCATTCAACTTCAGTTGAATGTTGTTTATCCAATAAAAATTTACTAAGTGTCTAAATGTACCAGTAACTATAGAGGCACTGGAGATGCAAAGAAGAATAAGGCATGGTTGTCACCATGAAAAACAGTCTAGTGGGAAGACAATAAAGCACATAATCTTAGTATGCTCTGATAAATGCTGTAAGAGATATACACACAAGCACTAAGGGGAAGAAAATCACAGAGGAAGGAGGCCCTAACTCTACTTGAAGGTAGATTCATGGAGGGCTATGCAGAGATGATGTCTGACCTGAGCTGAGTCATAAAAACTGATGTGTAGCCTTCCAGAAAGGTAAGGGGGTATGGAGAAGGGACATTTTAATTGTAGCTTAAAATCCATATGATCATTACTCGAATATAAGCCTAAAAAAGGAAACATGCTGTGAACATTACACGATCATCTGAATAAACAATTCAATTACCTGGATTGTAGTTTTAAGACTTCAGTTAAGAGTGTAACTAGATTAGGATAGTGAGTGAGCTAGGTCTGCCAATCCAAATGCTCTGTCATTTCTACTTACTCTAGCCTCATCATGAAGATGGCTCTCTTCCCTGGACTAAGTTCTCTTTCTGATCTTGATCCCATCATGAAATTCCCCCTAATTCCAATTATATCCAAATTTACTTTTAGCCTGGAATATTTTCTCTTTAATTTCAACCCAAAATAGTAAAGATTAAATATTTCCCCAAATACTTCCATGGCATTTTAAAAATATGGCTGCAAATCTTTGATGGGCCTCCCATGGACAGATGGGGTTTAAGTTCCCTCCTCTTGATTCTGTATGGGGCTTGTGACTGTGTGACTGCTTCACCCAATCAAGTATGGTAGAAGTGATATTTTGACTTCTGGGGAATGGGCCATAAAAGGCCATCAGCTTCTGCCTTTACAGTTGGAACACTAGATCTTGGAGCCCTGAGCTACCATGTAAAAAGTGTGTGACTGTCCTGAGGCTGCCATGTTCTGATGAAACCTAAGCCACATGGAGAGGGTATTAGGTATAAACACTCCAGTTGGCAGTCCCAGCTTAGCCTAGCCTTCAAGTCATCCAACCCAGGTGACAGCCTTGTGATCAAGAAGCCTTTGGATTATTCCAGGCCTAGCCATTCATGTCTTCCCAGCTGAGTTCCCAGACACTCTGAAGCAGAGACAATCCATCTCTGCTGTCACCCGAATCCCAACACAAAGACTACATGAGCAAAATAAAATGATTATTTTATGCCACTACATTTTGAGATAGTTTATTATACAGCAATTGATAAATGGAACAACTCCCTATCTCAGCCTAATTTTTTTCTATAGTTCTTATAATTATCTAACATAACATGTACTTAACTTACTTATTTTGACTACTATCTGCCTCTGCCTCCCTCCCACTAAAGCGTAAGGACCATGAGGGGCAAGTATTTTTTGTCTTTTTATTCACTGCTATATTCCCAGAATCTAAAACAAGGCCTGGCACATTGTCGGCACTCTGTAAATATTAATAGAATGAATGGAATCAGAGTCAGATGGACTCTGATACACAAAGTTCTGTTGGGAAATTGCTTTGCAACATGAAACTGTTACAAATCTACAGGTGGCAAAAAATTTCACTAAAAACAAGACCAAACCCATAACAACAATCATGGTAAAGATTTCTATTACATTCTGACTAAAATAAACTAACTTAAAACTTTTATTATTCCTTAAAATTTTGAGTCAGCAAATATCTATATTTTCAGGAAATAGCATTGATATACCATATTTACCAATAGATTCTGGTAGTTCATTATAACAACAAACTTACCATTCGGGGTACCCAAACAAGGGCAGTACCTCCTTGTTTGAATTTCATCTGGGCCAAAGGAGTTTTGCTAGCAAAATCATAGATTCGAACAGAGCCTATAGAAAGACAGTTTTAAAAGAAAAAAATTATATACATAATTTTTTTAAGTCTTGGCTCACTTTTTACATGTTGAATATTATAACAAGAAATTTCTTAACTAAACCAGTCAATAACTTTCTTTTGTAAAAAATTTCATGTACAACCTCAAACAGGTAATTCATAAACATGAATAATAAAGAAGAAAACAGATGATTGACTGCTGGGTCAATTTCACCTTGCATAGTCCATATAGATTTGCCATAAGTTACGAAGGAAGAAAGGAGACGGAAAGAATAGAAAAAACACAAATGTGGACAATATCAAAACGAGCAGCATTTTCATGAGCAATTTACAGATTTTGTCCTTCTTTTAATCTCTCACAATAACCATGGCTGCTGTGTTTTGTGGCCTCTCCTCTCCACAGCTCAACTCGCTTGCATTCAAGAGGCTCCCCTTTTGGGAAAATCCCCAAATGCTCTTAAGTCAAACACATATAAAAATTTTATTGCAAATAAAACAAAACAAGGCCAGACATATTTTTATTAAGAGTTCCTACTTACAGTCCAAGGCAGTTGTGGCCATGAGATAAGTGAGAGGAGAAACAGCCACGGCTTCAATAGCTCCAGAATGGAAGGAGAAGAGGCATTCTGGGTCCTGGGTCTGAGAATAGATAGACAGCTTACTAGATCTCAAAGACGGAGTAACAAAGAATTAAGATCAAGTTTAAAAAAATGCAAAGATAAAAATATAACACATGTGATTTTATTTGGATAGAAATAAGAAAAAGCCTAAAAAGTTAGAAAGAACACTGGTTCAGAATTAGGAGAACCAGATAGAGTCCTGGGCTTTGTCCTTAATGGCTGTGTGATTTTGCGCAAGTCACCTCAAATGCCAGTTTCCATTTCTTCATCTGTAAAATGAGATGGTAACAGCTGCTTGCCTACTAAATAGGGTAGTGATGAGGATCACATGAGATAAAATACATGAAAATTCTATATATTTATAAAAACTATAAAGTACTATATAATGTTAGGTATTGACATTGCCACTTTTCTGGTAAATTGTGTTATGAGATAGATTCTTTTTTATGTAAAATCATAACGAGAGAGAGAATTCTCAAGAGTAGCACATGTTAGGCAAGTTTTTTATGAGGACCATGACGAAATATGGAGAAAGATAAAGCATACTTTAAAGACAAATAACAAAAGTTTTTACTATGAAAGTTAGGAGAAAATAAGAATAATAGGCAACTTACAATATTTGAAAAACTAAGGTCAAGCTTCCATATGGCTCCATTGGCATCCTAAAAAAATTAAATAGTATTTTGTTTTATCATTTTAAACTTTCATCAAATTTTTAAAATGTTCTTTCTATGATTTATTAAAGTAAGGACAAGCAATAATATCAAAAGCTCACATATATTTTAAAGTATAATTGAAATTTAATAAAAACAACTTCTATATTTTAGACTAAAGCCACACAATAAGCAATCTCATAACACTTACAGTCAAATGGACTTGTAGCCAAATCAATCATACTACTACTTTAATTTTTGGTCCATGTAATGTTAAAGAGCCAAGAGACAAGAATGCAACACACCTGAGCCAACCAAAAGTTATTTCCAGTTTCATTCATTTTTATCATAGAGAAGAGATTCACATTCTTGTCTACTTGAAGTTCATTAATAGGCTCAATCTCCAACAATCCAGTCTCATCTATTACATCAGCAGTGTCTATTGTCTCAAAATCCCATATCTTGTAAAATGAAAAGAAAATACTTTAATCGATCAGTAGTTTCTGAACATTTATTTTCTAAGCCAGAAAAACCCTGATTTTTTTTTCAAAAGTCATTTCTTTTTCTTTCATGAAAAGTAACAATGAACAGGTGTGATAAGAACACCAGCCAAAACCTGACCCCTGAAATTTTACTCTGAACTGAGGTATGATAAGCTATTATAGTTTCCTTTATATTTATAAAGATTAGTGAGAAAGTACAGCCTTGCATAAGAATTCTAATTTATCCAAAACAAATTTTATTTCAAGGTTTCTATTAGGTCTCTTTTTACATAAAGTGGCCATAGGAGTATATGGTTCAGTTGTTCAGCAAGACATTATAATGAACCCTGTTTTCTACATACCAGTAGGCCCCTGGAAGGGGGAAATATACCTTCTTGCTTAATGACTCAAGCACTATCTCATTAGAAGCAAAGAATATAGATGTAGATAAAGTCTCCATTAGAAAATGTTTCTCTTCCTGAATATTAATATTTCACACTTTACTATCTCATTGGGAAAATCTGGCATTTCCCCAAGTGCATACCACCAAACATGTCTCAGTAAGTGAGACAGTAAATGTTACTATCTGACAGTGAGACAGTGAAGTGTAGATTGTTGTTCATTGGGAGAGGAGTCTAGAATACTATAGGAAGAGTGAAGGAGCACAGTTTTACCTCACGGTGGCAGGGAGGCTCAGCAGGACCTCCCCTGTGAGGGGCCAAAGCTCATTCTGGACAGTTCTGGCAACATACCCTGCCATGTGATCCTAGACTGAATAACTGAGACTTTGAGAAAGGAACTCTGGGAAGACTGTCCCATAGATTAGCCTGGTTGGGGGAAGAGGGAAATATCTGAGGGTCAGGGTTAGGGTTAAGGATCAAACTAGGATCAGACTAACCCCTGGGAGTTGGGCTAGGTTTTTTCTAAAGGGTAGGAGGTAAAGATTTACTGTGTGAAGGACTGAAAAGACAAGGACAGACTCTGAAAAGAGAAGCAAGCTTAGGAAATACTGGTGTCCATGAAGGGATCCTCTGTGAAATATTTAACTTCTTTTCTCCTGAGGTTTTCTCCCACTTGGTATTTAGACATTTTGGGGTAACGTATAGCTTGGAAAGATAGCAAATATATCATATGACAAAATAAAGGACACAAAAGATTCTCAGAGAAATGTGTGAAATCTAACAAGATTAAATTTAATATTGTAAATGTAAAAACATACACTGGGGCTCAAAAAGCCAGTGGTAAGAGGACCCACTGTGGGAGATATGGGTTAAACAATATTAAACACAGTAAGCTCAATCGGTGGCAACAGAGTGACCAGACTCTTAAAAAAGAAAAAAAAAAAGAATCTTACTTTTGATAACATTTCTTAAAGAATGTCAATAGAACACTGCCACTTTCTTATGAAAGGCCCCACTGAAAATATCTACCAAGAGGACTACAAGGCAAATCACAAGGCTACAGGTTGACCAGCCACAGCACGATACTCATTAACAGAAAGTGCTACACAGAGTGGGTGGAAGAAGTGTGACAATAGCAATCAAGGGGACTTAGATGCTGGAGCAATGTACCAGCTTAGCCCAGGCTTTGGGCAAGAGAGTGTCCCCAAGAGAAAGCAAGTGAGTTCCCTAGCATAAGGAGCAAGAAGAATGTAGCATCCATAGGCAAACTCCATCAGTTCACCTCTGGGTGTATTTCTAAGTGGTAACCTCAGTAAAAAATAACTAACAAATGTTCAGCACCTTTGTTCCTACAAAATGGCCCATTCATATGGAGCCTTTTGGAAGGATATGTGGGTCTACTGTTCATCTTGTGCTAACATGAGTTTTCATCTTCTGAAGCTATTATTTCAACAGAATCAAAATAACAAGAGGCCCTCTCAAAAAGTTTCAGTGGTAAAATGCAGTAAATTAATTTTGACAAGAATGCAAATATTTACCACAAGAGAAGCATTATTTAAAGTGAGTTGGCCTTGGGAGTAAATGACTACTGATCTCCTTCACAAAATAACCTTTATGAGAAATAAAACCCTTTGGGTGAGCTACAAGTCTTAAACGTGGGTGCTACCATCCAAGTATCAAGAAAACTTACCCTAACATATCCATCTGACCCAACAGTGATAACTTCACCCTCATACAGCATTATCTGGTTAATGGGACCATTGTGACATGACTTGCTTGTCCCTCGACAGAGCTCCACTTTGATCAGACCACCTTCCCAAAGCAGCATGTTGCCCCATTCTGACCCTGAGAGCACCTGGCAGGTATGTGGAAAAAAGAAATGTGCATTAAAACAGGTAAGTGTACATATTTATGCCTCAAATAGTAGGTGAAAATTATTTTTTAAGGTTATCTTTATTGATTATAAAATTTTTAAATGGAAAAATAAAAAAATACAGAAATGAAGACCTACTACCGCAGACACAACTACCAATAACATTTTGATGTATTTCCTTCCAGCAATATGATCAGTTTTACATCTTTTTGATTAGGCTGTATGTTGTTGGTAATTGTTCATGTATGTATACAATAGACTTCTTGGTACATCTCTTAGGACAAAAGACAGGAGTGGAATTAAATGAGAGTCTACTTTTTAAATGTAATACTATCAAATTTTAGATGTTAGATAACTTGTAAGGCCAGTACTGAATTAAGTAGATTATAGCATAATAGTATCCAATTTCAAACAAGGATAATCATCTAAAACTTTTCTCAAATTAGTCTGTTTAATCTGGCATTTTCCCAAGTGCATGCCACCAAATATTAGTTGTTAAGATATTTAACAAGTGTCACAAATAAAGTAATATTTATTGAGTACTGACTCTGTACCAAGCACTGGTTCAGTACTTTATATATGTTAAGTTATTTAATGCAAAAAACCATATGAACTAGGTACATTTATCAGGGATACCATGTACACTTGTGCATGTTGGTTACCTCATTCTCCTAGAACAAACAGCTTTTTCTGACTCCCGCAAAGGAACCATATGGGCCAATGATAGCCCTGACTATTATTATCCCCATTTTACAGAGGAGAACATTGAAGCACAAAACAGTTAAGTAACTTGCCCAAAACTACCCAGTCAGCATTCTAATCCAAGCAAGGTGGCTCAAAACCTCCTATTCTGACTGCACAGCCTCAGAAGGCTGTTGCTAAGATAAACAAAGTCAAACAACTTTATTTTCTCTAGGACCCCTGGGAACTTTTAATAGAGAAGTATTTGCTGGGAATCACCAAGAGGAATTTTTAGATACAAAGGAATTTGACTTAAAAAGTCTTATTTTTATGGAGCTTCTGTACAGACTGATGTTCCATAAAAATGTACTTTGGGAAACTCTATTCTAATTTTTACCTGCATGCTCTAGAGGTCTACATTTCCATTTCCCCCTTATCTAGAGAAACTGATGATTTTATTCAGTCTTTTATCTCTTGGGTCTACCTATTTTTTAACAACCCTACCGACTTTACTGATTCTGTTCTTAAGCCTCAGCCATTTATGGTAGAGTCTTTAGACTTATTTTCTTCTGTCCAGTGATGAAAGCCAGCAGTGATGACAAAAACCTACAAAGCATTCCTTTCTGAAATGTGACTCATATCTAGCTTCCCTTTTCCATTTGTTCTGAGAAGTCTAGGCCCTTGATCATCTCTTTTTAGATGACAGCAACAGCTTCTGTTCTAGCTTATTTCCTTGACTCCAGATTTCCCTTCTAATCAACCTGGCATTTTATGGCCAAATTTGTTTACTACTTCTTTCATTTGCAAGTCTACTCTTCCCATGTAGAGTAGTTCTGCCTACCTATTAAACTCCTTGTACACTAGGACCAAGTCATACTTCTCAACTGAAATTCTCCACTTTTTGCCAACATAAATGGTTAATTCCAATCTGCCCTCTAAAAATTTGATATTTATTTCTAATGCTAAACATTTCCTTCAGTTGCTCTATCATTTAAAATGGCTTATTTCTTCCCTATATCTATACAAATTCTACCAACCCTTTAAAAAATATATCTCATACCAGGTTTTTAACAAGGATTCTATTGATCTTTATCTTAGCTTAATTCTTACAGTATTGAGAATTTGAAGCTGGGATGATTTAAGATCATCTCATGGATTTAGACATATAGTTTCGCCAGCATCCAAGGCTTTTTACTTCCTCCTATATACCATGCTTTTGAATTGAGAATATTCAGTCAGGTAGATGACTAGACCACTTGGTTCCTTAGAGTAATATTTGTGTGCTGGCATTTACTTACAACTGAGATTATCACAAATAATAATGTATAACTCATTCTAATAGGAAGCTATGTAAAATAATGATAGAGAACTAATCCTAATTAACCATTGTTTCAGGCAATATGCCTATAAATTTTATAAGAGAAAGAAAGGAAAGAAACTAACAATATTAAAGCATAAATTAACAGATTACAGTTGCAGTGTTGCAGATGCCTCTATAAAGTGGTTTGCTCTTTCTGAGTAATAATCTGACAATAAAAATAAATGCCACATGGTTGTATATAACCTTTGACCCAATAAGTCTTCTTGGATCATGATAGCAAGACAAAATGGGGAAAAGTAAGTAACATAAATACTGCAACTATGTGACATAATTGAAAGTAACAAATATTTGGGAGGCCGAGGTGGGCGGATCATGAGGTCAGGAGATCAAGACCATCCTGGCTAACACGGTGAAACCCCGTCTCTACTAAAAATACAAAAAATTAGCCAGGCATGGTGGCAGGCGCCTGTAGTCCCAGCTACTCGGGAGGCGGAGGCAGGAGAATGGCGTGAACCCGGGAGGCAGAGCTTGCAGTGAGTGGAGATCGCGCCACTGCACTCCAGCCTGGGCAACAGAGCGAGACCCTGTCTCAAAAAAAAAAAAAAAAGTAACAAATATGTCATTATGTTAATATATGAAAATGCTCACATACTTTATATGTGTGTACCATATTTAGTAAAAAGAAAATAGAAAATGGTAGGTAAGTATGGATTATGACAATTTCAGGGAAATATTTTAATTACAATTGATAATTGAAGAAGTAAAATTAAATGTTCATTACATTTACAATGATAATATCTGTTATTGGCAGAGCTTGTTAGAATTTTCATATATGTGTGCTTTCATATATGTACTTGAAAACACAATTTTAATATTGTAGAATAGTAGCTGTACTCACCTTCCCATCTGGGAGCTCCATGTAGCCTTCTATATCAGTAGTGATTGTTTTGCCAAATCGACCTAGTGATCCCTGCAGCTTGAGACCTGTGAATGTAAAAGCCATTTCCCAGAACCTACAAACAAGAAAGAGACTGAATGTACCTCAAAGATATTTTATTGATTTTTATTTTAATATGACCCAAACATTTACATATTTCATAGTTGCATATATTATTTCATTCATTCATTCATTTATCTGATTAAGATTTATTAAGTATCTACTACCTGTCCGGCAAGGTTGTAGGCAATGTGAATTCCGCAATGATCAAAACAGGCGAAAAATAAAATTTCCTGCTTTCATGCATCTTATATTTTAGGGCTGTGCTACCTCATGCAGTACCCTCCAGCTATGTGTGACTATTTAAATTTAGATTTAAAGTAATTAACATTAAATAAAATCAACATTTTAGTGTTTCAGTCACACTAGCCAATTTCAAGTGCTCAGTAACTACATGTGGCTGGCAGCTATTGTATTAGGCAGCATAGAACATTCCCAGTCTGTCAGAAAGTTCTATTAGACAGTATTGTTTTAGAAGACATAAAAGTTTTCCAAAGAATTCTAATTTACTAGCTGTGTGACTTTGAGCACTTTTCTAGATCACCCTGTGCCTTCATTTTCTCAGGTATAAAATGAGAAAATTAGTAACATCTACCTTAGAATTGTTGAAAAATTCTTAGAACAGTGCCTATCATATCAAAGCAATCAATAAATGTTATTACTAACATTTTCTTATTAATAGTCTAAACAAATGGACAGGATGATGAAGACCATGTAGAAAAAGAAGACCTATCCAAGTAGATATAAAATAGATAATGGAGAGTATCAACAAGCCAATGATACAAAGCTAAAAGCCTAGATAGCCAACATCCTCTCCAAACGAATGGTAGGTCCCCTGATGATATGCTTCCATATACTCTGGGTTCCTTCATAGCACTTCACACATGAAATTAACTGTTCAATGTCTGCCTTTTCCCCAAAGATATGGGGCATAGAAAATACAGATTTTACTAAATAATCAGAAAATATAAGAAATTGGAAAATTTTCACATATAGCTAGCAGAAGGTTATTTGACAATTCCCCAAAGATTACAATTAAAAATCTGCTCAATTAGTCTATATTTCTAATAAATGAATAACAAAAAGACCAGATTTAAATTGAGACAAGAGGAAGTCAGGATGGATAAAAATGTCTTTCTCTTAAAGAGACACTGATAATCAAGTTATGGGAAGCTCTGGGGTGGTAGAAGATTGTTACGCAAATGCATGAGACAAAGTGGAAGAAAGAGAGAGAAAGACAAGATCATTCCATCCCGGAAATACACGAGGGTGTGATATAATGAAAAGAGCATGGAGTTTGGAGCAAGACCTAAGATCAAGAGTAGGTTCTGCCACTGTTTCGTATTGAGTGTTCCTTGTCAGGAATGATAATGTGATAATTCTTGTTTTACAGATGAAGACTGAGTTGCTACAAAAAAGAAATTCAGTAGTGGATGTGAAAGCTCAGTATGAATTTGGAAATACCATCCCAATGTTAGTTATTAAGACACTACATAAACTCTTTTAGGAGGTGGAGCCTATAAGAAGGCAGCAGGCTATATTTAAAAATCCTTATTTGGCTGGGCACAGTGGCTTACGCCTGCAATCCCAGCACTTTGGGAGGCTGAGGCGGGTGGATCACATGAGGTCGGGAGTTCGAGACCAGCCTGACCAACACGGAGAAACCCAACTCTACTAAAAATACAAAATTAGCCAAGCGTTGTGGTGGGCGCCTGTAGTCCCAGCTACTCAGGAGGCTGAGGCAGGAGAATCGCTTGAACCCAGGAGGCGGAGGTTGCAGTGAGCTGAGATCATGCCATTGCACTCCAGCCTGGGCAACAAAAGCGAAACTCCATTTCAAAAAAAAAAAAAAAAAGCCCTTATTTTATCTATGCTGTTTGCAGAAATAAAATCCCACATATCTAATTAGAAAAGGTGCATTACTAGTTAGCTTTTAAAATAACATATTTTTAAATAATTCTAATGTTAACCAAAACAGCAAAAAAAAAAAAAAAAAAAATGTCTCCAGCTCTTAGATCCTCTTAGAAAAATACTCCTGTGATATCTACTGGCACCTCTATTGGTTACCCGACCTACTTGATGTGGCCTGATCCCGATGTAGTAAGCTGCTCTTCATTATCAGGATTGAAAGTAACCTTAAAAACTTCCTGAGAAAAAGCTTTTGTCCTTAGTATGGGTTGTTCTTCTTTCCAGTTCCAGATAGTCAGTGTGTAGTCAGGGTTGCTACCAACAGAGGCCAGCAAGTTACCGCTGTAGTTAAAGTCCACATAAGCATATCCCTTCTCAGTCCCATCTGGAAGGATAAATGGAAGCCTAATAAATAAGGACACATTTATTTCATTTTCAAAAACATATTGTAAAAAAAAGAGAGGGAGTCAGCCCATGGTGATGTAAGAATGCCAAGAATACCCTAAAGGAACAATTCCAAAAACATTCACCATCTTTGGCTTTAGAATGAATTATGTGATATGAAAGGGGAGGGTAAAGAAGTCTTAATCACATATTGCATGAGAAAAACACTTTGAGAACATATTCCATTTTATGACTTGGGGAGAAACACAAACGCATATTAGATAGCAGTGTCAGAAACATTAAAACCAGAGTGACTCCATCTGGAATAGGAGCTGGGTAAAATGAGGCTGAGACCTACTGGGCTGCATTCCCAGGAGGTTGGGCTTTCTAACTCACAAGATGAGATAGGTGGTTGGCACAAGATACAGGTCAAAAGACCCAACTGATAAAACAGGATGTGGTAAATATGCTGGCCAAAACCCACCAGAATCAAGATGGTGATGAAAGCGACCTCTGGTCGTCCTCACTACTCATTATATGCTAATTATAATGCATTAATATGTTAAGGATACTCCCACCAGCACCATGACAGTTTATAAATACCATGGCCACATCAGTAAGTTACCTTATATGGCCTAAAAAGGGAGGAACCCTAAGTTCCAGGAATTGCCCACCCCTTTCCTGTCCGGAAACCTCATGAATAATCGACTCCTTGTTTAGCATATAATCAAGAATAACTATGAGTATTCTCAGCCAAGCAGCCCAAGCCACTGCTCTGCCTATGGAGTAGCCATTCTTTTATTCCTTTACTTTCTTAATAAACTTGTTTTCTTTTTTTTTTATTATACTTTAAGTTCTAGGGTACATGTGCACAACGTGCAGGTTTGTTACATATGTATACATGTGTCATGTTGGTGTGCTTCACCCATTAACTCATCATTTACATTAGGTATATCTCCTAATGCTATCCCTACCCCCTCTCCCCACCCCACGACAGGCCCCGGTGTGTGATGTTCCCCTTCCTGTGTCCAAGTGTTCTCATTGTTCAATTCCCACCTATGAGTGAGAACATGCAGTGTTTGGTTTTTTGTCCTTGCAATAGTTTGCTCAGAATGATGGTTTCCAGCTTCACCCATGTCCCTACAAAGGACATGAACTCATCCTTTTTTATGGCTGCATAGTATTCCATGGTTATATGTGCCACATTTTCTTAATCCCGTCTATCATTGATGGACATTTGGGTTGGCTCCAGGTCTTCGCTATTGTGAATAGTGCCACAATGAACATACATGTGCATGTGTCTTTATAGTAGCATGATTTATAATCCTTTGGGTATATACCCAGTAATGGGATGGCTGGGTCAAATGGTATTTCTAGTTCTAGATCCTTGAGGAATCACCACACTGTCTTCCACAATGGTTGAACTAATTCACACTCCCACCAGTAGTGTAAAAGCATTCCTATTTCTCCACATCCTCTCCAGCATCTGTTGTTTCCTGACTTTTTAATGATCACCATTCTAACTGGTGTGAGATGGTATCTCATTGTGGTTTTGATTTGCATTTCTCTGATGGCCAGTGATGATGAGCATTTTTTCATTGTGTCTGTTGGCTACATAAATGTCTTCTTTTGAGAAGTGTCTGTTCATACCCTTCACCCACTTTTTGATGGGGTTGTTTTTTTCTTGTAAATTTGTTTGAGTTCTTTGGAGATTCTGGATATTAGCCCTTTGTCAGATGAGTAGATTGCAAAAATTTTCTCCCATTCTGTAAGTTGCCTGTTCGCTCTGATGGTAGTTTCTTTTGCTGTGCAGAAGCTCTTCAGTTTAATTAGATCCCATTTGTCAATTTTGGCTTTTGTTGCCATTGCTTTTGGTGTTTTACACATGAAGTCCTTGCCCATGCCTATTTCCTGAATGGTGTTGCCTAGGTTCTCTTCTAGGGTTTTTATGGTTTTAGGTCTAACAATTAAGTCTTTAATCCATCTTGAATTAATTTTTGTATAAGGTGTAAGGAAGGGATCCAGTTTCAGCTTTCTACATATGGCTAGCCAGTTTTCCCAGCACCATTTATTAAATAGGGAATCATTTCCCCATTTCTTGTTTTTGTCAGGTTTGTCAAAGATCAGATGGTTGTAGATGTGTGGTATTATTTCTGAGGGCTCTGTTCTGCTCCATTGGCCTATATATCTGTTTTAGTACCAGTACCATGCTGTTTTGGTTACTGTAGCCTTGTAGTGTAGTTTGAAGTTAGGTAGCGTGATACCTCCAGCTTTGTTCTTTTGGCTTAGGATTGTCTTGGCAATGTGGCCTTTTGGTTCCATATGAACTTTAAGGTAGTTTTTTCCAATTCTATGAAGAAAGTCATTGGTAGCTTGATGGGGATGGCATTGAATCTATAAATTACCTTGGGCAGTATGGCCATGTTCATGATATTGATTCTTCCTATCCAAGAGCATGGAATGTTCTTCCATTTGTTTGTGTCCTCTTTTAATTCATTGAGCAGTAGTTGGTAGTCCTCCTTGAAGAGGTCCTTCACATCCCTTGTAAGTTGGATTCCTAGGTATTTTATTCTCTTTGAAGCAATTGTGAATGGGAGTTCACTCATGATTTGGCTGTTTGTCTGTTATTGGTGTATAAGAATGCTTGTGATTTTTGCACACTGATTTTGTATCCTGAGACTTTGCTGAAGTTGCTTATCAGCTTAAGCTATTCATGACAAACCCACAGCCAATATCATATTGAATGGGCAAAAACTGGAAGCATTCCCTTTGAAAACTGGCACAAGACAGGGATGCCCTCTCTCACCACTCCTATTCAACATAGTGTTGGAAGTTCTGGCCGGGCAATCAGGCAAGAGAAAGAAATAAAAGGAATTCAATTAGGAAAAGAGGAACTCAAATTGTCCCTGTTTGCAGATGACATGGTTGTATATTAGAAAACCCCATCGTCTCAGCTTAATAAACTTGTTTTCATTTTACTCTATGGATTCACCTCAAATTCTTTCTTGCACAAGTTCTAAGAACCCTCTCTTGGGGTCTGGATCGGGACCCCTTTTCCATGACAATTCCATTAAATATATCTCTTTTATTTCTTCTAAAAAAAAAAAGATACATGTGCAGAACGTGCAAGTTTGTTACATAGGTATATGTGTGCCATGGTGGTTTGCTGCACCTATTGACCTGTCCTCTAAGTTCCTTCCCCTCACCCCCACCCCCCAACAGGCCCTGGTGTGTGTTGTTCCCCTCTCTGTGTCCATGTGTTCTCAATCTTCAACTCCCATTTATGAGTGAGAACACACAGCATTTGGTTTTCTGTTCCTGTGTTAGTTTGCTGAGGATGATGGCTTCCAGCTTCATCCATGTCCCTGCAGAGGACATGATCTCATTCCTTTTTATGGCTGCATAGTATTCCATGATGTATATGTACCACATTTTCTTCATCCAGTCTATCATTGATGGGCACTTGGGTTGGTTCCACGTCTTTGCTATTGTAAATAGTGTTGTAATAAACATACGTGTGCATGTCTCTTTACAGCAGAATGATTTATATTCCTTTGGGTATATAACCAGTAATGGTATTGCTGGGTCAAATGGCATTTCTGGTTGTAGATCCTTGAGGAATCGCCATACTGTCTTCAACAATGGTTGAATTAATTTACATTCCCACCAAAAGTGTAAAAGCATTCCTATTTCTCCAGAGCCTCGCCAGCATCTATTGTTTCCTGACTTTTTAATAACTGCCATTCTGACTGGCATGAGATGGTATCTCATTGTAGTTTTGATTTGCATTTCTCTGATGATCAGTGATGTTGAGCTTTTTTTCATATGCTTGTTGGCTGCATAAATGTATTCTTTTGAGAAGTATCTGTTCATATCCTTTGCCCACTTTTTGATGGAATTTTTTTTTTCTTGTAAACATGTTTAAGTTCCTTGTAAATTCTGGATATTAGACCTTTGTCAGATGGGTAGATTGCAAAAATTTTCTCCCTCTCTGTAGGTTGCCTGTTCACTCTAATGATAGTTTATTTTGCTGTGCAGAAGCTCTTTAGTTTAATTAACTCTCTTTTGTCAATTTTGGCTTTAGTTGCAATTGCTTTTGGCTTTTTTGTCATGAAGTCTTTGCCCATGCCTATGTCCTGAATGGTATTGCCTAGGTTTTCTTCTAGGGTTTTTATGGTTTTGGGTTTTACATTTAAGTCTTTAATCCATCTTGAGTTAATTTTTGTATAAGGTGTAAGGAAGAGGTCCAGTCTCAGTTTCCTGCATTTGACTAGCCACTTTTCCCAGCACCATTTACTGAATAGGAAATCCCCGTTGCTTGTTTTTGTCAGGTTTGCCAAAGATCAGATGTGTGGTGTTATTTCTGAGGTCTCTGTTCTGCTCCATTGGTCTATATGTCTGTTTTGGTACCAGTACCATGCTGTTTTGTTTACTGTAGCCTTGTAGTATAGTTTGAAGTCAGGTAGTGTGATGCCTCCAGCTTTGTTCTTTTTGCTTAGGACTGTCTTGACTGTATGGGGTCTTCTTTGATTCCACATGAAACTTAAAATCGCTTTTTCTAATTCTGTGAAGAATGCTAATGGTAGTTTGATGGGAATAGCATTGAATCTATAAATTACTTTGGGCAGTATGGCCATTTTCACAACATTGATTCTTTCTATTCATGAGCATGAATGTTTTTCCGTTTGTTTGTGTCCTCTCTTACTTCCTTGAGCAGTGGTTTGTAGTTCTCCTTGAAGAGGTCCTTCACATCCCTTGTTAGCTGTATTCCTAGGTATTTTATTCTCTTTGTAGTGATTGTGAATGGAAGTTCATTCATGATTTGGCTCTCTGCTTGCCTATTGTTGATGTATAGGAATGCTTGTGATTTTTGCACATTGATTTTGTATCCTGAGACTTTGCTGAAGTTGCTTATCAGCTTAAGGAGATTTTGGGCTGAGATGATGGGGTTTTCTAAATATAAAGTCATGTCATCTGCAAACAGTGACAACTTGACTTCCTCTCTTCCTATTTGAATACGCTTTATTTCTTTCTCTTGCCTGATTGCCCTGGCCAGAACTTCCAATACTATGTTGAATAGGAGTGGTGAGAGAGGGCATCCTTGTCTTGTACCAGTTTTCAAAGAGAATGCTTCCAACTTTTGCCCATTCAATATGATATTGGCTGTGGGTTTGTCATAAATAGCACTTATTATTTTAAGATATATTCCATCAATACCTAGTTTATTGAGAGTTTTTGAAATGAAGGGATGTTAAATTTTGTTGAAGGCCTTTTCTGCATCTATTGAGATAATCATGTGGTTTTTGTCTTTGGTTCTGTTTATGTGATGGATTACGTTTATTGATCTGTGTATGTTGAACCAGCCTTGCATACCAGGGATGAAGGCGGCGTGATCATGGTGGATACGTTTTTCGATGTGCTGCTGGATTTGGTTTGCCAGTATTTTATTGAAGATTTTTGCATCGATGTTCATCAGGGATATTGGCCTGAGGTTTTCTTTTTTTTGTTATGTCTCTTCCCAGTTTTGGTATCAGGATGATGCTGGCTTCATAGAATGAGTTAGGAAGGAGTCTCTCCTTTTCAAATGTCTGGAATAGTTTCAGAAGGAATGGTACCAGCTCCTCTTCGTATTTCTACTAGAATTCTGCTGTGAATCTATCTGGTCCTGGAGTTTTTTTTGGTTGGTAGGCTATTAATTACTGCCTCAATTTCAGAGCATGTTATTGGTCTATTCAGGGATTCAACTTCTTTCTGGTTTAGCCTTGGTAGGGTGTATGCATCCAGGAATTTATCCATTTCTTCTAGATTTTCTAGTTTATTTGCATAGAGGTATCTATGGTATTCTCTGATGGTAGTCTGTATTTCTGTGGGTTCAGTGGTGATTTCCCCTGTATTACTTTTTATTGCATCTATTTGATTCTTCTCTCCCTTCTTCCTTATTAGTCTAGCTAGTGGTGTACCTATGTTGTTAATTTTTTCAAAAAAACAGCTCCTGGATTCATTGATTTTTTTGGAGGGTTTTTCTGTCTCTATCTCCTTCTGTTCTTCTCTGATCTTAGTTATTTCTTGTCTTCTGCTACCTTTTGGATTCATTTGCTCTTGCCTCTCTAGTTCATTTAATTGTGATGTTAGGGTGTCAATCTGAGATCTTTCTGGCTTTTTGATGTGGGTATTTAGTGCTATAAAATTCCCTCAACACTGCTTTACCTGTGTCCTAGAGATTCTGGTATATCCTCTCTTTGTTCTCATTGGTTTCAAAGAACTTCTTGATTTCTGCCTTAATTTCATTATTTACACAGGAGTCATTCAGGAGCAGGTTGTTCAATTTCCATGAAGTTGTGTGGTTTTTAGTGAGTTTCTTAATCCTGAGTTCTAATTTGATTGCACTGTGGTCTGAGAGACTGTTATGATTTCAATTCTTATGCATTTGCTGAGGAGTGTTTTACTTCCAATTATGTGGTCGATTTTAGAATAAGTATCATGTGGCACTGAGAAGAATGTATATTCTGTAGATTTGGAGTAGGGGAGAGCTCTGTATAGGTCTATCAGGTCCACTTGATCCAGAGCTGAGTTCAAGTCCTGAATATCCTTGTTAATTTTCTGTCTCATTGATTTAATATTGACAGTGGGGTGTTAAATTCTCCCACTATTATTGTGTGGGAGTCTAAGTCTCTTAGTAGGTCTCTAAGAACTTGTTTTATGAATCGGGGTGCTCTGTATTGGGTGTATACATATTCAGAATAGTTAGCTCTTCTTGAATTGTTCCTGTTACCATTATGTAATGCCCTTGTCTTTTTTGATTTGTGTTAGTTTAAAATCTGCTTTGTCAGAGACTAAGATTGCAACCCTTGGTGTTTTGTTTTTTTTTTTTTCCTTTCCATTTACTTGGTAAATTTTCCTCCATTCCTTTGTTTTGAGCCTGTGTGTGTCTTTGCAGGTAAGATGGGTCTCCAGAATTACAGCACACCAATGGGTCTTGACTCCTTATCCAATTTGCCAGTCTGTGTCTTTTAATTGGGGCATTTAGCCCATTTACATTTAAGGTTAGTATTGTTGTGTGTGAATTTGAATAAATCTCTTTTCTATCTTCCACTAGTTCTGTTTCTCTGGAGAACCTTGACTTATGAAATAATGTCACACCTTCTTCAGAATGTTGTTATCCTTGAACATGAAATATTTAAATGTGCTTCTGGACTCACCTCGAAGGATTCTGTATGGTCTCAGAGAAGGATATTCATAGATGATAATATCTGGAAAACTCCCTTTTTCAGCTACTGTGAAATAAGTTTTATGTGGATGAACCTACAAAAGATAAAATTTCACCAAAATATTAAAAGAAAGATTTTTGTATAAATAGTCTGATTAATGCAGTATTTAGCATCCATTATTTAATAATTTATTAGGCTTTACTCTAATAGAAAACTCAAAAATGGGCATCAGATAAATATTTAATGATGGATACAATTGAAACTGAAAACTAGAAGAATACACATTTTAAATTTTACTTTAAGACAGCCATTTCTAACTCTACAATTTCTTTAATTGCCATTGGAAGAGCTAGAACAATGGTTCTCTATCTTCGATGTGCATCAGAATCCACTAAAGAACTTATTAAAATATAGATTGCAAGCCCTAACACCCAGAGTTTCTGACTTAATCTGTCAGGCTGGGACTCAAGAATTTGCATTTACATGTCTAATAAGGTAATTTCTAACTGCGTGATTTACATTCTAACAAGGTGATTTACATTTCTAACAAGGTGATGTTGATGCAGCTAGTTTGGAGACCTTGCTTTGAGAATCACTGAGATGAACTGTCTACCCTACATATAAATCAACCTAAATTTTGTATAGAAAAATTCATGGAATGTATGGGATTCTTGTTTCCAGACCAGGTTACATCACAATTTTTAAAATTTCACTGTGGAAAAAGTTACAAACGAATGTAAACTTACCAGAAGTAAGAAAGATATAATATTTCCAAACCAGACACAGAGGAAAATACAGTAAGTATGCCCTGGATAAACTATTTGTGTCAGTATTTTCAAAGATAGCCATATAAGTTGGATAAAATAGTATGGTCATTTCTGTTATTTTTGTCTATTGGTAAGCCAAATGTGTAGGAAGGGTAAATGGCCAGCCAAAAAATGAAAATAAAAATAAGCTGTTATAAGGATAAGCTATTTAAAACACATATTATGCTTATAAAATTCTGTTTTCAGATATTATTTCACATCTCCTGATTATATATAAGACAAAGAGCCTGGTTCTCAGATATAGATTGCTAATCCTGGTACCCAAGATAACATTATTTCCTTTAAATTTTATACCAACCTTGTGAGCTTGGATACCATTATTATCTCCATCTTATTGATGAGTAAACTGAGGCACAGAGTTCAAGTAACTTGCCTGCAGTCACACAGTCTACAATGTGTTAAGTGTAAGAGATAGGATTCAAGCCAAGTATCAGAGTCAAGAAGCAAACGGGCCTAAGAAATAGTAGATCTCAAGGAGGTGGGGGACATGGATTAAGACCATATCTATCTAGATTCCCATTTGTAAAGAAATATGGTGTAGAACATATGGTCAAAGAAATCTGGATGAAGATTCATGCAAATCCTTTACCCTTCTAGGTCTTGTCTACAGTAAATTAAAAAGTTTCTGCCTCATATTGGAAACTGCTGTGGGGTTGAGTTTGGGAGTTTTATTTATTTAATTATTTATTGAGACACAATTTATTTATTTATTTATTTATTGAGACAATTTATTTATTGAGACTCTGTCACTCTGTCACTCTGTCACCCAGGCTGGAGTGCAGTGGCATGATCTCTGCTGTCTGCAACCTCTGCCTCCCAGGCTCAAGCAATTCTCATGCCTCAGCCTCCCAAGTAGCTGGGATTATAGGTGTGCACCACCACACCTGCTAATTTTTGTATTTTTAGTAGATACGGGGTTTTACCATGTTGGCCAGGCTTGTCTTGAACTCCTGGCCTCAAGTGATCCACCCACCTCAGCCTCCCAAAGTGCTGTGATTACAGGCAGGAGCCACCGCGCCAAGCCAGGAGTTTTATTTTTGGTGAAGACCTGGAATTAGTAAATCATTTACTTTACACTCAACATAGAGGTTCACCCTACCTTTTCCAGGTAGGGTGCCCAAACACTTTTCTCATAGGTTTCTCATAGCCTTGCTAAAGTATTTCTGAACCATAACTGGATAACTGTTTCAGAAAAGATGAGGTAACATGGACAGTGGAGGCAAGGCCTCTGTCACTACCCAGGCTTCAACAGCTCCAGCACACATGAAGAAAAGGCCTTGTGGACATAAAACTGCTCAACATCCAGGTGGATGAGGGTTAGGATTAGCTTTTGTTTTTTTTGTTTTTTGGGGTTTTTTTTTGAGACAGAGTCTTGCCCTGTCGCCCAGGCTGAAGTGCAACGGCATGATCTCAGTTCACTGCAACCTCCACTTCCCAGGTTCAAGTGGTTCTCTGCCTCAGGCTCCTGAGTAGCCGGGATTACAGGCGCGTGCCACCATGCCTGGCTAATTTTTTGTATCTTTAGTAGAGACAGGGTTTCACCATGTTGGCCAGGCTGGTCTTGATCTCCTGACCTCGTGATCCATCCGCCTCAGCCTCCCAAAGTGCTGGGATTACAGGCATGAGCCACCGTGCTTGGCCAGGATTAGCATGCTTGACCACACTACACCTCTGACTACTGTCCTCAAACCAAATTATTTTATAACAAAATATTAAAATAGAAATTTAAAAACTATTACTGCCATAAAGTAATAGATAAATATGTGATAATTAGATGTTTCTTGGTCCCCTGCAGATGGTGTGGACCTCAGGGCTCCTGAAACCTCATAGGCTCCGACTGACTTCCCTCCACAAAATCCACGACCCTTACGTTGGGCCCATGGCTATCTGCACACAGTTATTGCCACATTATCATGTACTTGTGTGTCTAGTTTTTTTGTTTTTCTTTTTACAAATATAGGTCTTGTCTCTTTAGATGGATTTTAAACTCTGAATTCATATAGGTCATGAGTTCTTCTTCATTTAAATTCCCCATTATATGTTCTGTGTAGTGTTGGATGCACAGTATTACATAATAAATTATTGCTGAACTTATTAATTAGTCTTATAACAAACTCTCCGAGGACATGGACTTTTATCATGTATACATACTATATATAGATAGATGATCAAGAAAGAAACAAACATGATAGTATCTTTCACTCCATATATCTCAACATATCCTGTTTCCATAGTCAATCTATGTCTACATCCTATGTGTGTGTCTCACATTTTCCTCACCTTCTCCATTCCCATGGCCATGTGCCTGCTTCAGTCTTCACATTAAGATTCTTTAAAATCTCCTCACTCATCTCCACTTCTAATCTAAATATGAAAAACTTGCACGACTACGGGGAAGTCACCTAACCTCTATAAGCCCATTTCCTTATCTGCAAAAAGACATAATAATATTATAATAGTGCACAGAGGTAGTGACAGTGAATGAGTGTCTGTAATAACTGAATTGAAAATGCCTTGGAATAAAGACAGCTGTGCATCTCATGTGAACCCACAATACTGTGCATGGTGTTGGCATCTAACAACCATGTTGGCTGGTCCACAGAACAAGCAAAAAGATAGGGTTTTTTGGGTTTTTTTTTCTAATTTATTGAAGGCATACCCCAATGACGCCAATTCCTTCACCACTGCTACTTCGCAGGTAGATCTGTTCCTTGGTTTTCAAATTCAGAAAGATCAGTTGGTTCCCAGCTATGTATATGGCGATACTGTCGTCCAGAAGTTGTAGGTTGGCTCGCTTTCTACAGTCATAACCAAAAGAATGTCTGAGGGAAAGTTGCTAAGGAAAAGAAGTGAAAAACAATACCATCCTAGGGATTGGAAAAGTGATGAAATAAATTTTTAAATCTACACTCTTAGATGAAGATGTGAGGTTGAAGTAGTTGAATTTTACCCTGAAACTCATGATTTTTCTACATATTACTAACAATTTTGTTTTTAAATTAGGTGAGAAAAAAAAAGGCCTGGGCAGGAAAACAATAAACAAATAAATAAATAAATCAGGTGACTATCCCCATACTCTGATTTGGTTACTATTTTAATTTTCCTGGGGAAATCCTGAGAGCCCATTAATTGTTTTTGCAAAAATAAATAAGGTTAAACCTATTTGGGTACCACAGGCAGCAAAACTGTCACCTAAATAATTTTATTTTCCTCTCTCCCACTAAAACTAAATCATACTGTATAACATGGGAGAAAGTCTGTATCTTCATCACCTTTGTATTCACAATGCCTGTTAAGTTTGTTGACTAACCACAGTAAAAATATTACGTAGGCCTTTTCCTTGATGTTGAAAGACAAGATGCTTAAAATTCTAACATGTTTGTAAAATTTCAACACACCATTTGATAACATGATTATAATAAATTCACATAAATATAACTAAAATTTAATTCATATCAACAAATTATGAAAATTGATTTATAGCATATAAATATATATGTAATTAATAGACTAACATTTCTTTTCTGAGCTTATTAGTATATGTATTGGTGTGTAGGTAACTAGTGTGTGTGTATATGTATGTGTTTGTGTGTATGTATGCTATAGAGTAAAATTGTACTAATTCAAAATAGAGTGGGACCTAACTCAACTAAAGAGTTTCTGTACTGCAAAATAAACCATGAACAGATTAAACAGACAACCTACAGAATGGGAGAAAATATTCCCAAACTATGCATCTGACAAAGGGCTAATATCCAAAATCTATAAGGAACTTAAAGAAATCAACAAGAAAAAAATAACCCCACTAAAAAGCAGGCAGAGGACTTCAATAGACACTTTTCAAAAGAAGACATGCAAGCGACCAACAAACATGAAAAACGCTCCACATCACTAATCATCAGTGAGATGCAAATCAAAACCACAATGAGATACCATCTCACACCAGTCAGAATGGCTATCATTAAAAAGTCAAAAAATGAGAGATGTTGGTGAGGCTGCAGACAAAAGCGAATGCTTATATATACTATCAGTGAGAATGTAAATCAGTTCAGCCACTGTGGAAAGTAGTTTGAAGATTTCTGAAAGAACTAAAAATAGAACTACCATTCAACCTAGTAATCCAATTACTGGGGATATACCCAAAGGAAAATCATTGTACCAAAAAGACACATGCACTCATATGTTTATCACAGCACTATTTATAACAGCAAAGACATGGAATCAACCTAGATACCCATCAGTGGTGCACTGGATAAGGAAAATGTGGCATATATACACCATGAAATACTATACAGCTGTGAAAAGAATGAAATCATGTCCTTTGCATCAGCATGGATGCAGCAGGAGGCCATTATCCTAAGCAAATTAATGCAGAAACAGAAAACCAAATATTGCATGTTCTCACTTATAAGTGGGAGCTAAATCTTGAGTACACACAGACACAAAGACAGGAACGACAGACACTAGGGATTCCAAAGGGAGGGAGGGAGGGAGGGGGCAAGGCTGAAAAACTTCCTATTGGGTACTATGTTCACTATGTGGGTGATGAGATCAACAGAAGCCCTAACCTCGGTATCACACAATATATCCTTAAAACAAACCTGCATGTGTACCCTCTGAATCTAAAATAAATATATTTTTTTAAAAAAGAGGTATAAAAATCTAAGTTATATAAAACATCTTTTAAATGTATATTGTTAGTATGTTTAAGTCAAAATTAATATGCCCAAAATATAAATATAATAAGCAAGTTAAATGAGATCAATCTATGAAAAAAACTAGAGCTGACAAAAGAAGCATATCCTATAGTGTAGCTTAAGCAGATAGATTCTTTGTTCACAATAATTTGTTGCTGAACATCAGAGTTGAAG
Organism: Pan paniscus; assembly: GCF_029289425.2. NCBI lineage: Eukaryota > Metazoa > Chordata > Mammalia > Primates > Hominidae > Pan > Pan paniscus. The sequence goes on from NC_085926.1 coordinate 111,418,696, forward strand.
GATCATTGGAGGAATTTATATTTCTTGAGCCCTTGTTTAAAAACAAATTCTGATTTTAGAGAATTCCACTTATTCATAACTAAATAATAATTTTCAGAGAAAGAAATTATGGAAAGTTTTAACAAGAAGAAAATGTAGAATGTAAAAAGAGAAGATTTACATTAATGCAATTTAAATTGTGAAATATAAACAAATTATAACCAACCACAAGCAGCCAATCTCATTACCAAATGGTTAAACTGAAAGAGAGAGATAAAGCATTTCAGGGTACTGGATCTGTTCAAGAAAAAGAAATTTTATAAATTTAATAAAGACATAAATGCCTAAAATTAAATCTTGTATAGAAATGTGAATGAATACGTGATCCAAAGATGTAAACGAAGCTATTCAAGCCTCCTGGAGGAAGTTTTGCCCACCGTTTTTTTTCTTTCCTTCAAACCACTGCTCTCACATCCCCTTCTTCCCCTCCTGTCTTTCCCTCTTCCCAGGTGGCAATATGATACCTCAGAAGGCTAAAGCATGTTAGTAGCTATGAGAATAGAAATTGGTTACCATCTCTTCACTACTTTAGATGAAAATTAGGAATTGGAGAAATTATCATTTATCTAATATTATTATCTTTAATTTTAGCAGGAAAATTCCCTTTTACACGCTGCTGCCCTGATAAAAGGCTCTTTCAAACCCAGAATGGATCAGATTGTAACTTCTCAAATTCTCCCCCTCTAAATTACAACTTACTGAGGGCAAAGACTGCTTCTCTCCATCTCTATTTCCCAGAATGCCTAACACACTGTCTTCAGCCTATTGGCTATTCAGGAAATGTTTGTTGAACTAATGAATTCATTAATTTGTGCATAACTGGAATCTGATCCTTCCTTTTTTTTTTTTTTTTTTTTTTTGTGAGATGGGGTCTCACTTTGTCACCCAGCCTGGAGTGCAGTGGCATGAACATGGCTCCCTGCAGCCTCAACTTCCCAGGCTCAAGAGATTCTCCCACCTCAGCCCCCCAAGTAGCTGAGACTACAGGTGTGCACCACCACACCTGGCTAATTTTTGTATTTCTTGTAAAGACAGCATTTTGCCATGTTGCCCAGGCTGGTCTCGCACTCCTGAGCTCAAGTGATCTGGCTGCCTCCTGAGCTCAAGTGATCTGCCTGCCAAGCCTCCCAAGGTGCTAGGAGTACAGGCCTGAGCTGCTGCGCCTGGCCTGATCCTTTCCTTTTAATCCCAGAAGACAGTGGCAGACCCTTAGTAGAGTTCTGAAAATCTTAAAATGTGTTCTGATGTACCTTCAGCTCCCTTTGTCTTATCTCACCCTCTCTTCTGGCTTGCCTCTTCTTAAATTCCTGTCAAAGACCTAGAGCTTTCAATGTTTTTTCATGGCCATCTAGAAACTTCACTTTAAAATTGTTTAAACACTGTTAAGTTCTGTATAATCTCTTTTAAAATTATACCATGGTTTAAGTAATACTTTATAAATGGCACATTTCTTGCTATTAAAAGAAAACTTTAGCCAAATTAAATTTAACAGAGTTTAATTGAGCAAAGAACCATTCAAGAATTCGGCAGCCTTCTGAGCCAGAGTAGGCCCAGAGACTCCAGCACAGCCACCTGCAGGAAGATTTATGGACTGAAAAAGGAAAGTGACATACAGAAAACAAAAGTGAGGTACAGAAATAGCCGAATTGGTTACAGCTTGGCATCTGCCTTATTTTAACACAGTTTGAACAGTTGGCCACCTTTGACCAAAACTCAGTAACTGGCTCAAGAGTAGGCTAGAGTCTAACTCCCTTTAGGTTATAGTTCACCATGTACAGAGAAACCTGGAGGCTGAATTTAAAGTATGTAAGGAGGCAGCTTTAGGCTAAACTTGATTTAACATTGCTAAAATTTAGAAGACATAAATTTAAAAACTGAAGTAGAGGGCCAGGCACGGTGGCTCACACCTGTAATCCCAGCATTTTGGGAGGCCAAGGCGGGCAGATCACGAGGTCAGGAGTTCGAGACCAGCCTGGCCATTATGGTGAAACCCAATCTCTACTAAAAATACAAAAATTAGCTGGATGTGGTGGTGCACGCCTATAGTCCCAGCTACTCGGGAGGCTGAGGCAGGAGAATTGCTTGAACCCGGCAGGCGGAGGTTGCAGTAAGCAGAGATCGTGCCATTGCACTCCAGCCTGGATGACAGAGCGAGACTCCATCTCAAAACAAAACAGAACAAAACAAAAAAGCAAAAACTGAAGTAGAATCAATATAATATATTAATAATCATTAAAGGGTTAATTAAAAGAGTACTTAGGGAATACCTGATGGCTGACTTGTTCTTCCTAGAATTCCTCACAAGATATAGAGATTATATATGTCCATCTGCAGAGAGGAGAACTAAATCTAATGGGGGCCATCCCAGCAAGGCAGAATTTTATTCAAGGCCCAAAAAGCTCTCTAGTGAGCCGTCCAAAAGTGGGGTAAGCTACTTTGTGATTTTCCTGGTGTTGAAAATGTTTAAGAAAAGGCTATAGTTTATACAGCCACCCATCCAGCATGAATAGAGATAATTCATATATTGGAATAAAAGTTAAGGTTCTTCTGACTCTGATGTTTAGAATTTAGGCATATTTGTCTAATACAGACCCTCCCATCCTGGAGCAGTGAGAAGGCAGTGCACTGCCAAACCAACTCGGAGTTTCTTCAGAGTACATATTCCCAAGTCCCTCTCCACACAGAACTAGCACAGTAGGTCCCAGAAGGCATCAGAGCATTGTGTACTTTAGGAAAAACTTCCAGGGGACTCTAATATACCACCCCATCCCATTTGGGAAAAAAAGGCTAAAAGAAAGCAAACAGCATAACTTTTGTCAGAAACTTGTCCAAAGATAAGGAAAAAAAAAAAAGCCATGAAGAGAGAAAATTCCAGGTTACAAGATAAATCAGCATGAATTAATTTAGTTACACCTGGGATTTAACAACATGTTCTATTTTTATGTTTTTATGTAAAAAGCAAAACTGAGTCAGGGAGTACACCACCCTATCTCTGTAAGTATTCCTTATGTAAGAGGCCAGTTGGTGGATAAGGCCACGTGGTGATAAGTACTAACTATCCAAAAGGGAAGCACAGTACATTGCCAGCTAAGGACCTCAATGAAAACTGTTTTCTAACTACCCGCATTGCAAACCTAACATCATAATGTGATGACAAACACAAAATCCCCTTGTCAATCATCCTGTTTCTACATATCTTAAAAGACTCTTATTCTCCAGACCAATTAAAACTTTATATTTTGTGCCCTGTTTCCTAAGAATTGTCTTCTCTGATAGCTCATCTGATATATAATGTGAAAGTACTAATGCCTTACAATGGACAGACACATAAGTGTTTCAAGAAGGGAAATTGATTATGTAACTTGACAGGCACTGACAAAAGTAAATGGGAAGAAGAAGCCTTCTGATTTCCTTCACTCAGATCTCATGAACTGCAGCCTTTCCACCTGTGCAAAGGACAGCCAGAAAAATATTTCTCTGTATGGTTATTTGGCATCAAACAAAAGCTTAGTTTAAATTAAGATCATGCATTTCTATCAAATCTCTAAGAATTCAAGCTTCTTAGAATTACCTAATATGGGTTGGCACACTTTTTTTTATAAAGGGAAGGTAGTAAATAGTTTTTGCCTTGTGAGCCAGATGGTCTCTGTCACAACTACTTATCCCTGTCCTTGTTGTGTGATGGCAGCCATAATAAACAAAATGTAAGCAAATGGATGTGGCTGTGTTGCAATAAAACTTGATTTACCAAAACAGGTGGGAAGGCACATTTGGGCTCCCTGGGCTATAGTTTGCTGACCTCTGACCTAAGAAATGAAAATCCCAAAATTATACATATTTAGCCAGGGTGGATACACAAGTGTGAGAAGATCCAGTGGTATGTTTGAATCCAGAGTCACAAAAGGCATCGAAGCAAGCTCCATATAATCATAGAAGAAGCTCTCTGATATTTTCTTCTTAACTTCCTCCTCTGCTTCTTCCACAGCTGGGGCAGGGGTTTGCTGAGGTACTAAAAAAATAAAATAATTTAAGAAGAGTGATATGGTTTGGCTGTGTCCCCACCCAAATCTCAACTTGAATTGTAGTTCCCATAATCTCCACATGTCATGGGAGAGACCTGGTAGGAGGTAATTGAATCACAGGGGCTGTTACCTCCATGCTGTTCTCATGATGGTGTATGAGTTCTCACAAGATCTGATGTTGTATAAGGGACATTTCCCTCCTTCACTCTGCACTTCTCCTTCCTGCCATTATGTGAAGAAGGACATGTTTGCTTCCCTTTCTGCCATAATTGTAAGTTTCCTGAGGCCTCCCGAGCCATGCAGAACTGTGAGTCAAGTAAACCTCTTTCCTTTATAAATTACCCAGTCTCAGGTATGTCTTTATTAGCAGCATGAGAACGGACTAATACAAAGAGTGTCTGGTGAATCCAAAATTGTATTTCCCAGAGACAGGAGGAATGTACACAGCCTGCAATACTCTAGCAGTAAGTACTACTACTGGCTGGAAGATAGGAAGCAGTCATCAGTGCGCATGGAAGGAAGAGCCATTATGCCCACGTGCATCAGGTGTAAATGCTGAGTTCTGGTCGGTCATGGCGCAACAGTCTCCAAGGGGAACTCCCAATTACTTCCAAGGGAAAGTTGAACTCCCACTAATCTGTAGTGGAGCAGTTTTTATACCTTCTTAAAACCCAGAAGAATGAGTATCAGAGTACTCTATGTGATCCTCAGAAATAAAAACCACAAGTCTAGGGCTGCTAAAGTACCCTACCAAAATATGTACTTGTCCTTTTATCATTCCCACACATATGTACATCCTGCACATTTTTCTTTCTATGGATTTATAACTCTTCCATTTGTCTGGGCTTTGTCTCTAAAACAGTGACAATTACTGACAGAAAACTAATAATACCTACCCGTAGTGCTTTGCAAATCATCATACTGAAATGAACTCAAACTTCCTTCCAAACGTTCCTCATCTGAGTCTTCTTCTAAATATGATCCTTCTCCTTCGTTAAATGTTTCATCTGTGTCATCTTCTAAAAATGTGTTATCTTCTTGAACAGGAGCTATTAAAATTTGTTTTAATAACTTCTAAATTTTGATTAAACATTTTCTTATTTCTAAAGTAGCTAAAACTTCCAATTTGCTTGTGCTATAGATGTAATAAACCTAATACATACTCAAAAATTTCTAGAAGAATCATTTTATTTGGTCAGTCTTGTAACTTTACAAAATAAGAAAGCCTTTTCTGTTTGTTAATCTCCATTTTCACTTCATTTTCAGTCTATTTCCTATCATTAAATACTTACAAGAAGAAAAAGATAAAAAGAAAGAGGTTAGTATGCTGCTATCATAATTTCAACTAAATTCAATTTTACTAACTTTTATAGGGAACCTGTTATGTTAAAGACAAACAAGCCTTATTGTCTTTCTTTCTCTGAGTATGCTGATTTCTCTTGGAAGTGATATCCCAGGAATAAGTTGGAATATTGGCTTTAGGACAAGCTGGGAATGAGAACTGGTATAGGAGTAAAATGGCCCCAGGTATAAGCCAACATTCAGATCAAGTGCAAACATGAGGATGGTTAAAATATACAATGCCAAGCAGGATGGGTATACTTTCATATAGGGCTAGGTGAACTTTCAGAAGAATAAGGAAGAAATGGCAAATGTACTACTAGGTACCAGAGCTACATAGTAGATCTGAGATGAGGCTAAAAGATTAGGAACAAAGCCCAAGACTAATATGAGTAAGATAGAAAAGCTGGGCCAAGCCAATTAGTTGCGGAACAGGGCAGAGTTCCTTAGGATGCGTGTATTTGGATGGCAAGAAAGTAATCCTGGGTGCCTAAATAGGCCAAACAGATTCCCCAAGAGGGGGCCCTGGAGAACTACTCTCTAATAATACCTTAGCTCTTTCTTGTGACTGTAGCAACCAAAGACTATTTCCTCATTTCAAGATTAGGGCACTACAAGTGTAACACTCCTAAATGCTGGGTTCCCCAGGAAAGGAGTTAGAACTGGTAGATAAGGTGATCACAGATTAACGAATTGAGAGTGAATACAGATGAAGGAGAAGACGTAATAAAAAATAATGGGTATTCTGAGCCTGGAGAAGGGTTGTGCTACTGACGGAAAACTAGAGTTAGGGGAAGAAAACTAATTTGGCAGGAAGTAGGCACATTAAATCAAGCTGGCAAATCAACACACTTAGGCAACTTTGTGAAGGCTGGATATTTCTCTAATTTTTATAATCCTAAAATAGACAGATGGAAGACTTATGGTTTGAAGAATAAATCAGTATTTGCCTTTCTATTCTTGGAAATAATCTAAAATCAACATGGAGAATAAATACCAAAAACATAAACTCCATTTTTTTGTATAACTAGAAGCAGTTAAAACCTGAAATCACAAATGGATGGCAGGGCTGCTGGCAAAAGGGCTGGCAAAATTAGTGGAGACTGAACAAGGATGGGTGCAGGAGGAAGCAAAGGAAGGTGACCAAGGAGAAAGGAATGCCATAACTGTAGATATCAAAAATAACCTGCTGGGATTTTTGGTGTATGACCCACAATTTTATATACAAGTTTCTTCCATTTTTTTTGTTTGTTTCCTCCAGCCAATGGATGTAGGAAGCTTTGGGACCTCTCCTCTCCAGCTATCTGAGAGATACTGCTTCCCGCAAACAGTTTGCCTCTGTGATTCTTATTTACCTCTACCTTTTCCATGAGATTGAGAACGCTATAAGAAAGCCTACAAATGCTATGGTTGCACATACAGAAAAATCCGTAAGAGCAACTTTATAAAAAATTTATAAGAACTAAATTATAATTTATTATAATTTTAAAAAGAGTTCAGCATGGTTACTGCATACAATAACAATATACAAATATTAATAGTAGGCATGTATACTTTGGCTATTATGAAGTAACTAGTACTAAGCTGCTTTCTTACTATGATTGTGGAATTACTTAGTTTTTCTTTAATTCTATTTTTGCTTTGTGTATTATGATGCTGTTACTAGGTGAATACACATTTATGATTATTATGTTTTCTTAATTGATCCTTTTATCTTTATGAATAAATTGATCCTTTTACCCTTATGTCACTGGTAGTACTCTTTGCCTTGAAGTCTATTTTATCTGGTATTAATATAGCCACTCCAGCCGTGTTATGCTTACTGTTTGCATGATGTATCTTTTTCTATCCATTTACTTTCAACCTATTTGTATCATTATGCTTAACACGTGTTTTCTATGAGCACCATATAGTTGGTTCTTGTTTTTTATTAGCCATGCTGATAATCTCTGCCTTTTTATATTAATGTTCAGTTAACTAATAATTAATGTAATTATTGATATGGTTAGATTTTAATAACATATGCTTGTGAAATTAACAAATAATATTTGATAAGTTATTTTGTTTTTCTCCTCCTACCTGTCCTTTTTCCCTCTTTTTCTCTTTCCATGTTTTCTTTTAGATTATTTACTCTTTAGAATTCTATTTAAATTTCTGTTGGCTTTTTAGCAATTCTGTGTTTTATTAGTGGTTGCTTCAGAGATTACAATATATAACAACTTTCCACAGTCTACTTAGAGTTACCATTTATTATAGTAACACGTATCTTTCAGCAATTGATAGAACAACTAGTCAAAAACTTAGTAAAGACATAGATGACCTGAACATCACTATCAACCATCCTGACCTGACATTTATAAAACACTTACACCTATCAATACAGGATACACATTCAAGCATACATGGGTCATTTACCAAGACAGATCACTTGCTGGGACATAAGACCAGTTTTAATACATTTAAATGGATTGAAATAATATAGAATAGATATGTTCTCTGAAAACAACAGAGGTAAGTTAGAAACCAATAATGATAAGATACCTTGAAAAAAAGTCCAATATTTGGAAATTAAATTACACAATAAAAATAATGCATGGGTCAAAGGGAAATCAACAAAGAAATTAGAAAAGTTTTCAAATTAAAATTTATTAAAATACAACACATTAAAATTGAGATATAGCTAAAGCAGTCCTTGGAAGGAAATTTATAGCTTTCAATACATATGTAAGAAAAGAACAAAAGTCGAAAAAAATCAATGACCTAAAGTTCCACCTCAAGAAGCTGGAAAAATAAATGAAAAAAAAAAAAACAAAAAAAAAAAGTAAATTAGCAAAGCCAAAATCTTAGTCTTTGAAAAGATCAACAACACTGATAAGCTCCTAGCTACACCAATGAAGAAATAAAAGAGAAACAACATAAATCTGCAACATCAAGAATGAAAACAGATCCTACAAAGTTATGTCAACAAATTTGACAATTGAGAAGAGAAGTGGGCAAATTGCATGAAAGATACGAACTTGCAAAACTTAGTAAAGAAGAAATAGAGAGCCCTCTATTTAAAAAATTGAATTCATGGTTAAAATTTTCCCACTCATCAAGAAAATTCCAGGCCCAGACAGCTTTACTGGTAAATTCTACCAAGCATTTAAGGAAGAAATAATACCAATTCTACACAAAATATTTTTGAAAATAGAAAAGAACAAAATACCTCCCAAAATTATTAAATAAGGTCTGCAATAATTTAGTCCTTTGATAAGCATCAGAAATCAATGCCTTAGTAACTAACAGTACTTCACCATCGTGAGAAATGATGGATGGTTTAGCTGGTACACTCGACCTAAATTTCTTAATAGAACTCAGAGATAGCAGAAACCTCTCGTTAAGTATGGGAAAAAGTCTACTCCAACTTCTCTGCTTGGGTGGAATACAAGGACTTTTATTCATTCTACATGAGAATCCCAGAGTAAAAACTTGCTGGATGTGCTAACAAGCCTGAGAGCAAAGCAAGGTTTCCAGGGGTGGGGGGAATGCAGCTATCAGGTATGAGGCTGAGCCAGGAGGAAGAGACCTCTTCATGCAGCAACAAGGTACAGGATGTTCAGAATGCCAGAAAATTATTTCACATTATCATTTGGGAGTCTAAGACGTATGATATGTGAACTAATTAATGAGCTGAGCACTGGGCCAGGTCACACTTGAAAAGGTCTGCGCCTAAGAGCATCTGACATAAGGAAGGCAGGTCCTGAAGGCAATGCTAGACAAAGGGTCATTATCATTAAATCCATCAAGGGAAAGTTGAGAGTAGCATCCAGGAAAACACTGCCGAGGACTGGAAACCAACACGCAGACAATCCTGTGTCAGAAATGTAGGGAGTACAGAAACATGAAAAAGGAAAAACAAGGGGGGAACAAACTAAAGTTTCTGAAGTAAGCGATATAATGATACTTTTTGGAAAGAACTCTAGTGGTGGTGTGGAGGGAGATCTGGACAGGAAGACTGAGGTAGAAATCCATGTTGCAAGAGTCTAAACCAGAGAAGACAAATGCCTAAAATAAAATGTAATGTGGAGAAACTGTGGATTTACAAGACATGTCTGCGATAGATTAAAAGAATTTAATGCAAATTTTGCGTGTGTATTGATTTTCCCAGGACCTGATCTTCTCTAGGTGAAGAGTCAAAATTAAATTTCTCAAATCATATTTAGGATTAGAACCTTAAACAGTCAAGATTCCACTAAGATACCTAACATCGTGATAGTCAGTCAGAAAGAGCCAGCCATCTTTGAAAAATCCTAGTTATAAAATTCCTCCTTTTTTCTTCCATTGCGGTCTATGAAGTCCTTCCACATGTTATGCAATTTAATTCCCAAGTGACTCATAATTGTTTTAATGGGTGAGAAAATTGAGGCTCAGAAAGATGTGGTAATGTTTCCAAGATCAAGCATCTCTAAATGGTAGATCCAGGACTCAAAACCAAAGTCCAGGTCTCTTTCCACTACATTGTATCAGAAAAGTCCATATAAGACTTAGTAGCTCTCACAGGAGAACTCTAGACCAGACGTGTGGATAGGTTATTATCAACTTGTGTGCCAGGAGCTGTGATAAATAAGTAAAACACAGACAGCTCTTAAGGAACTTAGAGCTTTGTAAGGGAGTTGAACAAGTAAACCATTTCTGTTCTATAAACCCAGATATGCACTATTTAAAAATTATTTTGCCCACTTTTTTGACTTTTAGAAAATTATTTTTAGTTTTGTTGAAGTACATGCCCATAACTTAAAAAGTCAAGTAATGCTAAAAGACTTGTCTTTTAAAATACTCAACTTTTCCCTGCTTAACAGCCTTCTCTATCTCTCCAGAAGAATCACTTTTAGCTTTTAATCTTTTTTCTTCTGATATTTACCTCCATATATCTAAACAATATGGATATACTGCTCTCTCTAGCTACTTTTAGACAGTGTTTATTATGGGAAGATGAAGAATGTTAAATCTCTATCACCACTTGCTATCTCTCCACCCTTGCAATATAATCAAAGCACAAGAAAACTATAGTGAAGTCCATGCTTACTGTTTTTAGTATACTGCCTTAATAACACTCATTCCTGAGTTAAGAATGTATTATTTTATTTCCTTCTTGAACAACTAACTCGCTTTTCTAAAACTAATACCTCATTTATTTTCACTTTTTAACTTTCTGGAATCTCCTGATAAATATTCCCACATCTTGTCATAGTTCTATAAATTCCACTCAGTTCAATTTTCTATATGCATCTATCAGATAATCTATTATTTAACATTTTTAACTTTCTTGGAGGTGAAAATTCTCCTTTCCTTGCTTCAGTATAATTGTTCTCTGCATGGCTGCCCAGGTGTCATCCTAGGCATTACCTTTACCTTATTTCTATTTTTGAATCTCCTATTTCCTGGACCATATGTAGTCCTTTTTCTTTGCTAACTCCATCATTTTTATGGAGCCCACCTTCCTACAGCTTTCTGGGAACAGGGAGTATAAGATCTATTTTGGCCCAGCATGGTGGCTCACGCCTGTAATCCCAGCACTTTGGGAGGCAGAGGCAGGTGGATCACCTGAGGTCAGGAGTTCGAGACCAGCCTGACCAATATGATGAAACCCCATCTCTACTAAAAATACAAAAATTGGCTGGGTGTGGTAGCAGGCGCCTGTAATCCCAGCTACTCAGGAGGCTGAGGCAGGAGAATCACTTGAACCCAGAAGACGGAGGTTATAGTAAGCCAAGATCGTACCATTGCACTATAGCCTGGGCAACAAGAGCAAAACTCCATCTCAAAAAAAAAAAAAAGATCTATTTTATAACATCCTGCTCTTTCCATTCTACTATAAAAATTAATTATTTAAATGTTTACCTAAGTTTAATACTTTTAAAAGTATACACATTATCTTTACTTACATCTTGATTCTGATTTAGAAGACCTCAGAGACTTCTTCCCATCACTCTTTGATGTAACTGATTTCTCCCCATCAGTATCCTGATCATCTGGTTCCTTCATTTCCTCTGTAAGTACAAAATGGGGATGAGATATGGATAAAGCTGTAAAATTGAAACTAACAGATTTCCCCCTAACAAATTTCATAAGCACCAAACACCATGTGTGTCAATAATCCTTGTTTGCACAGGATCCAGGATGACCCACCAGTAGGAGGGTGCAACTACCACCAGAGACCTCTGACCTCTGCAAGACAGCTAATTATAATCACAGATTCTCTTTCTCTAGGTAAATTGTCATTGTGGTGCACTTTGGTTTTCCAGAGGTCCACTACCAAAGTTCATCTTTTCCCCAAATGCTTCACCATTAAAATTAACCTTCTGCCATCCTACCTTTGGTCCATCCCTCCCTCTTTCTCTATTTTCAAATTCCCTTGGAGTTACTAATCAATTTTAGTTTTTAAAATATTTTTTGAGCACACCTGCAGTGTATCAAGTCTTATGTTGGGTACTAAATTACAAACCTGGAGAAGAGAAATATGGTCCCTAACTTTATGGAGCTTGTTTATAAAGATAGATATTAAACAAGCAATTAAAAATAATGAGTGCTACAAAAAGGAAAATGGTACTGTGGGCATGTATAGCAAGAAGCCTAAAACATGATGGGGGGTTAGAGAAGAGGTGTTTGAGACATGGATGATGGTCAGGAGTTGGCCAGGCAAAGAATGTGAAAGATACGTTAGGCACATCAAAGAGGGCTGCATCTTTAAAGGGCTGCAAGCAGTCTATTGGCCAGAGTGGGAGAGTAAAATGGATAGTGAAGAGAAGGTAGGTATCATATCATAAAGTTGTCTCTAAGCTTTGCTAAGAAGTTTATACCTTATTTCCTTGACAACTGAAAACCATTAAAGGGTTTTAAAGAGGGGAGCGACACAACAGGTTTTCTCTGCCCTCTGTCTATATTGCAGCTTTTCATATATTTGAAAACACCTTCCTTCTAAGTCTTCACTTCTCTATACTAAACACCCTATGTTTCCTCAACATTCTTCTACGATATGCCTGGCAAGCAGAATGGAACACTAGTTCTATTTGGATCAGATTTATAGTTAGATTAGGGTTTGAATCCCAGTACTGACATATAACTAGCTAACTATACTTTATATGAATTCCCCAACTGTAATGGGAATGAAGAAAAAACTTTTTACAAGCCTGCTATGAGGGTTACTTAAACTGCCACACTGTTATATCTTCCTGGTCTCTGAAGATAGACTGGTATGCCTAAAGCAGATATGGTACACTACACGATCAAAGGACAAAGGAGAGTGTATTATGATGACTGTCTCCCTTCAAGTGGGCACTAGGGTTCATTCCATGTTTTCCTGCAGTGACATCATAATGATGCCTTCTTTTGATACGGGGGATAACAGTACATTGTCTAAACATTTGTATTATAAACTATGATCGAGAAAGATATAGACCGAGCTCAGTGGCTCATGCCTGTAATCCTGGCAGTTTGACAGGCTGAGGCAGGAGGACTGCTTGAGACCAGGAGTTCAAGACCAACATGAGAAACATAGTAAGACCCCGTCTGTATTAGTTTGTTCTCACACTGCTAACAAAGGCATACCTGAGAATGGGTAATTTATAAAGGAAAGGGGTTTAATTGACTTACAGTTCGGCATGGCTAGGGAGGCCTCAGGACACTTACAATCATAGCAGAAGGGGAAGCAAACACCTCTTTTCTTCACATGGTGGCAGCAAGGAGAAGTGCAGAGCGAAGGGGAAGAAAACCCCTTATAAAACCATCAGATTTTGTGAGAACTCACTTACAAGAACAGGATGAGGTAACTGCCCCCATGATTCAGTTACCTCCCACCGGGTCCCTCCCATGACACATGGGGATTATGGGAACTATAATTACGATGGGATTTGGGTGGGGACACAGCCAAACTGTCTCTAAAAAAAAATTTTAAATGGCCAGGCATAGTGAGGTATGCCTGTAGTCCCAGCTACTCAGGAGGCTGAGGCAGGAGGATCACTTGAGCCCAGGAGTTTGAGGCTGCAGTGAGCTAGGATAGCACCACTGCACTCCAGCCTGAGTGACAGACCAAGACTCTGCTTCTAAAATTAAAAAAAAAAAAAAAGATATGGTCTAACATGATACTCATGTTATTAAATTTTGTATTTTGTACTTTGGAGGCATTCTTCTGGGTTACAAAAATAATGTTTTACTTTTTAAAAAGTGTATGTATGTGTGTGTGTGTGTGTGTTTTCCTTTCTTTTTTAGTTGTGAATCTTCCTTCCTCTCTCTCTCCATCCTTTCTTCCTTTTCTCCTTCCCTTCCTTTCTCTTTCCTTCCACCTAATTGTAGAATATATACCTTTTGGGGTTTATGGAGGGGGTGGGGTTAGGAATCAAACAATAAAAACCTGTAAGTAGCAAAATCTTTTAAAATTCACATTCTGTCATCCTTTCAGTTATCCACATCTCAACATCCACCCCAGCACTGTCAGAAAAGCAGTCTAGTGTGTTGGCCAGGGCTGAGAATATTTTCTATTCCTTCCAGTTTGGGATACACAGACTTGCTTTCTATGTTACTCTACAGTGAGTAACTGTTTTTTTTTTTAAATAAAGAATTATGCAGCCAATTCAGTTATTACAGAGGTTAGTTATAAATGACCACATACTGTGGGTAAAATTGTTTAGATACACACACACCTAAATATTATTTTCTCCCTTGCCTTCATAATTTAGGTCAATTTAGTTCTTAAAACTATTGAGCATATTATTATGCTAGGCATTGCAGAGGATACAAAGGTGAGCAATATACAGTCCCTCACCTCAATGTATAATTCAAGATGAAGAAATCAACAATTCTCTTTCAAAATAGTTTCAGAATAAACTTATCTTCTAAATCACTGATTCAGATCCATCAGAGTTTGACCAAAACAAGGATGGTCTGACAGTCGTGACTGAAGTGACTATGATTGATCGATAATGATTTCTTTGATAAAAATCAACATTTAAAGTATTGGAAAGTACTCCCTAAGTTTCCAAGATGCAGGTCCCAAATAAGTGAAGGCAAGGCAGTTCCTGGGTTTTCCAACAAAATCAAACTGATATTCTACTGCTGCTAATCAATTGATAACTAAATGAAAATTTTTCATCTGTGAGTTTCAATAGCACTTTCTTCTGTAAGTAGGTACTGTTTAGTTTTCCATTGCTGCCATATAAATTACCAGACATTTAGCAGCTTAAATAACATCCACTTATTATTTCATGGTTTTGTGAGTCAAAAGTCCAGGTCAAGTGTGACTCAGCTAGCTCTCTGCTTAGAGTTTCAGGAGGTTGCTAAGGTGTTGGCAGTGCTGCCTTCACTTTCAGAGGCTCTGAGGAAGAATCTACTTCTGGGCTCATTCAAGCTGCTGGCAGAATTCAGCCCCATGTGGCTATGGAACAGTGGTCCCTGCTTTCTTGCTGGCTGTTGCCCAAGAGTCCTTCTAAGTTCCAGAGGCCACTCGCATTCCTTGACTTATGGTGCCCTTTAAAGCCAGGAATAATGGGTCAAGTTCCACCTAGTGATTTGAATCTCATGATTTTCTTCCCTGCTATCATAAGCCTCATGACTTCATGAGATCACTTTCTACTTTTCAGTCTTTTTTCTGAATAAATTTATTTTAACATACTATAACTGAACGTTAACTGGATATAGATTCTAATAAAAAGAGCCCATAATTTATTCACAAGATAATCATAAGGTGGGTAAAAAACAATTATGGGAACTAAAGCACTCTGAAAACAAGAGTTGAACCACAACAAAAGGTAAGTTGGTGTCAAGACAAAAGCACCACACTTTATTCTGTGCTATCTTAAACAATATATTCCCCAAATGGCTAATACTACCATGTAATAAACTTTCACATTACAAACCCAGTTAATGTCAGGTTGTGTACAATGTGGAAGAAAATACTGGAAACCAAGGAATTTGCCCGGTGTTCTGATGTAGCAATACCGGACAATAAATACTATTCCTAGCTTTCCTGGGTCATAAAAGGTAACTGAAGAACCTGTAAAAAGCAGTGGAGCAGGTCAGGTGGGAGAGACTCCTGTTCTCCTGGAGATTATCAGTATAACTGGTAAGGTAGAATAAGGTATTTTTGGTTTTTTGGGGTTTTGTTTGTTTGTTTTGTTTTAATAACAAAGGGATTGGAAAGCTACATTGTAACCTGTGGAGACTTTGGAGCCACAGAGACTTGGGTTCACATCCCTGCTTGCCCAAGAAACAAGTTCCTTAACCTCTTGATCCTTTAATATGTAAAATGAGGGTGATAGGGTTATTTGGTAGAGTTGTTGTAAATATTAAATGAGATCTTTTATATACAGAGTTCTCAACTTTGACTGCACTTTGCAATCACTTGGAAAACTTAAAAACGTACTGTTAACAGGGTCTCACTACCCAGATAATTCTTTCACACAATCAGGCATAAGAACTGGTTAGGAATCATGAGTTTATATAAAACGCCTACTAGGCACTCAGAAATGGCAGTTGTTTTTACTATACTCCTAGATATTCTCTTTGACACATGTAGGGTTCAATAAATAAAATCATGGAATCCTCAGAGTTGAAAGAGGACTTTAGTTTAACTTCCTACCCCATGCAGGCCACACATCTCAACATCCACCCCAGCACTGTCAGAAAAGCAGTCTAGTGTGTTGGCCAGGGATGAGAATACTGGCTACAGTCAGTCTGACTAGGTTTAAGTCTTGGCTCATCCTCTTCCTGGTTGTGAGGTGTTAACCACGTATTTAATGGCTGTGTGCCTCAGTACTTCCATCTTTAAAATGCAGCACCTACTGGGTAAGGTTGTTCTGAGTCAACACAGGAAAGCTCTAAGAATGATACATGGCAGTCAATATGTAAAATGGTTGCAGGAATGAATTTATTGATATATTCCTGAATAGATGAAAGAACAAGATTGTCAGTCAGCTTCAACTTAAATATTTCGGGTAAGAGGGTGAGCACATTCTGTTCATGCTCAGCTCTAGTTCTTAGTATATTTTATATTAAGCTGAAATCTGCCTCCCTGCAACTTGGATCCATTTGACCCTTATTTTTTCTTCCGAGAACACACAGAACAAGTTTTTCTGTGTACTTCAACCATTCAAATAATTGTAGTTGGCTCTCATTTCTCTCCAGATCCTCTCTTTTCCCAGAGAAAGTATCCCAATTATTTCAATTATTCCTCAATGACATGTTTCCAACTTTTCTTTACCACCCTGAGAGCTCAAGAAGTTAATTCCCAATGCATCATATATACCTCCTAATTTTATATGTTCTTCGTAGGATCTGGACACTTTCCAGAAGAGAGGAACTACCAATTCACCTATCGGGGACATTCATTGTATTCCTTTAAGACAGTCGAAGTTTGGGTTCTAGACCATGTTCTACATTCTATTAGTAAACTAGCTAGGTTTGGAAGTCTATTTGCAGGACTAGCATAAATTTCGTTTCATTAGATCCAGGCTTATTCGTCCAGACTACAGCCAATTCTTTCAACTAACTCATTAGATAGACTGTGCAGTTTTGAGTTGTGAAAGTTGTCAGAATTAGAATGGAGTCACCAGTGTTAAGAAAGAACCCTGACAAATAGAGCTGGGGAAGGCTATGAAGAATGGGTTCTCATGCTTGTATGCTGGATAACAATCCCAAAAGACTGCAAAGACCACAGCCTTGCACAAAAGCCATCACAACTTTACACATAAAAAAAAATATTTCTACAAGGACATCTGCCCAACAATTGCCTGTCCAACCTCAGACTAGCATCACACTTATTGTTGATCTTTGTAGCCAAGGATAATTATCTCAAAATAATTATGTAGTCTTTTTCATTTTTCCTTTAAAACCCTTGTTTTCCTTTACCTCCCTAAATACACATATAGTTTACCATGGCACGCATATTCCATTGCAATGCCTTACTCCCGAATAAACATCATCTTCTTTTAGAAAGCCGCTCTCTGTATGTTATTTAGGTTGACAGGGTCAACTCTAAGGAAGTATAAAGAAAAAGGGAAAATAATAGTACACATTGATGCAGAGGAGTGTGTTGCTAGAAGGTTGGCTAGACGCCAGACAGAGTGCTGTCTAAGGTGACATTACTCTGATTCATTCACCAGAGTCCAGGTTCTGGTCCTCATGCTCACAAGCTCACTCAATCCCAGCTGTGTGCCAGAGGTGGTTATTTAAGATTCACTGTGACTGATGTATAAAACAGACTCTCGGTTTTTACTTTGCAATGTGAAATACAGCTGTGGAGAAAAAAAGTAATAGCTTGTCTTTTTTAATGTTTACTATGTGTCAAGTACAGTTCTAAGAAATTCTACACATATTATCGTACAATTCTCAAAACGACCCTATGAGGTAGGTACCATTATTATTTTATTTATGTATTTATTTATTGAGATGGAGTCTGGCTCTGTCACCCAGGCTGGAGTGCAGTGCTGCGATCTCAGCTCACCGCAAACTCCACCTCCCTGGTTCAAGCGATTCTCGTGCCTCAGCCTCCCGAGTAGCTGGGATTACAGGCGCACACCACCTCGCCCGGCTAATTTTTGTATTTTTAGTAGACGGGTTTCCCCATGTTGGCCAGACTTGTCTCGAACTCCTGACCTCAGGTGATCTACCCACCTCCGCCTCCCAAAGTGCTGGGATTACAGGCGTCAGCCACCGCGCACAGCCTATTATTATTATTTTTGAGACAAAGTCTTGCTATCCATTATTATTACTGTCATTATTTTACAGATGAGAAAGCAGCGTATTTACTCTGAATCCGTTCCTCTCACCCAATTCATGTAGATGATTTCCAAGTCCTGTTACTTGGTGTCCAGTGATTAAGCCTTTTGAATTCCTCCCCTCCCTTCATTCCTACTGTCCCTGCTGTCCCTCTGTAGTTCCAGTCCTCATTGTGTCTCACCTCTACCATTACTGTACCGTCATACTTTGTCTTCCCTTCTGTAACCCATTTTCTACACTATCGCTTGTATTTCTAAAATACAGCTTTTAATGTGTCACTCTTGCTTCAAACCTCTAATGGCTCATCACTGCTATCAAATAAGAGCTCAGATTCCTCGGTCTGGTGTAAAGGTCCCTTGTCAGAGGGTCTGTAGCTTATTGCAGCCCAGCTACAGTCACCCTCTCTCTCTCCCTAGCCTCCTTAGCCTTCTCCTCTCAAAGATTTTCATCAGTACGCACCCTTAGCAACTCATGATTGATTGGACACACTGAGCAGCACACATGTATGTGACTGTCTTTACCTATTATCCGACAAATATTTATGTGCACCTACTATGTGTCATGCATGTGCTAAGCACTTTACTTGTATTATCCTGTTTAATAATAATAAGAACTCCATGAGGTCACATTATCACCTTTCTTTCTGGAGATGAGGAAACCGAAGTGCAGAGGGCCCAGCGTGCCAAGCGTCGCACCCAGCTGAGCGCAGGGCAGGTGTCTCACTGGAGCGGGGAGCCCCAGCACCTTCCCAGCTGACTCGCTGCTGCTCTGACTTGGCCGGGTCTAAGCCGTGCTCCTGCTGCCTGGCTGGCTTCCGCCCGGTCAGACTGACAGGGTCTCGCAGGCAGGAACCGTGCACACAGTGTCTAGCTCCGAGCCTGAGAATACTCGAGGCTTCAAAAGTTTGCTGAGCTACCGCAGGGAGGACGAAGGCTATAACACTGGTCCAGCCTGAGAGAAGCCCAAGTGGGGTTCACTGCCCTCTGAGCCACAGATTTAAGAGGGAGGGTGTGGAAACTGCCGGCTGCTGAGGTCCAAACTCACCGAAGGTACTGACCGCCGCGGCTCCTCTCTTCACAGCGTCTGCCGGAGGCCTCCGTTTACTCCGGTTACCGAGACAACGCCACCCCTCCTCCAGGGCGGCGGAACCAGGGCGGGCCGTGGGGCGCATGCGCGGCCGGCGTCCAGCTCTCCGGGAACCCGGTACCTATCCGCCCTTTGGTCGGGCCTTCTCCGCCTCATGACACTGGTTCAAAGCCAAACAGAAAAGCCCGACGAGTTTATTATCCCCTAAAGGACGTCATGTAGATAATTAAATGACATGAATACCGTCGAAGATACCTGCCCGATATTCCAAAATGGCCCAACGGAGCCCTGATCGCGGCGTTCCTATGTCAGGTTTTAACTTCGATTTTAAGAGGGGTCCTGGGAGATAGTAGGCAGCTTGCCGGCAACATCAACAACAAAGATACATCGTGGGATTTTTGTTATTTTTAAAACTATATTATCTCTGTTGGCTTTTAAGAGTAAATCAGGTTTTATGTTGTGGGTTTCTTGGTCGCAGCGCTCTGGGCACAAAAGTATAGGCCTCCCTTGACAGATTTCTAGGTTTAGCAGTTTGTTCAACCTCTCTGTAGTACTGTGGTCATATTGTTTTTTAAAGTACCTAGCCTAACGTTATTAGTTACCAAATACTTGTTTTAAAATGGTCATTCCAATATGTGACAAAGGACTTTGTATACAGAATGTATAAAGAACTCTTATAATTCAATAAGAAAAAAACACCCAATTTCTTAAATGGGCAAAGGATTTGAATACTTCACCAAATCAGATATATGTATGGCCAATAAGCACATGGAAAGATGCTTAAAAGTAGTCATAAGGGAAACAGAAACCACAATACACATAACTCCACATCCACGTGAAGGGGTAAAACTTCAAAGATTGCTAACACCAAATGCAGAAGGATATGGAGCAACTGGAACTCGCATACACTGCTGTTGGGAATGTAAAATGGCATAACCACTTTGGAAAACTATTTGAGAGGTTTCTTCAAAAGTTAAACATACACAAAGTCATTCCACATCCAAGATAGTCTAGAGACTTGGGCAAAGTGGTTGCCTAGGACTTAGTGAGATGCACTGGAAAGAGACACAAGGAATCTTAGAAATGATAGAAATGCTGTGTCTTCATTGTGGTGGTAATTTCATGGGTATATACAACTGCCAAAAGCCAATAAACTGTTCTCTTTAAATGGATGTCGTTTATTGTATATAAATTATTTGTCAATAAAATTGGCAAGAAAAAATTGCTATAATACAATTTGTGTTTATTAGTTTCCACAATGTTACACAAATACCATGCATTTATTTGCAATACTGAAATGTCCTCTTTAATCAAGATTTTCCAGGGCTTAAAAAAATGATTATCCTTGCTATTACTTATTAAATGGTATATCTAGGTGCCAGAAAAGATAGAAAACATAGGGTAAACTTATTTTTAAATAGCATGTTATTTATATTTTCAAATCATATGCCCAGCATGTTTTCTTTCAATCTCTAGACATCTTTTCAGGTGAAATACCTCTAAATTTCAAGCACTGTGTGCAATTGTTAATCTGAGAAAGATACAATAAATTCACTATACAATGTCTTAAAAATTGGAAACATGGGGGAAATAGTGTATTTATTTATTTATATACCAAAAAAAATTGGCAGTGATCATTACTGAGTGTTGTGAGCCAAGCTCTGATCTCAGCCCATTTACATACACTTGCCTCACTTAATCCTCACAAGCCTCTAGGGAAGACATTATGTCTGACTTTCAAATGGGAAAGATGAGATTAATTTGTCCAAAGTACACAGCTCAAGTGGCAGAAATGGCATTTGAGGCAAGATTTCTGGTTTCAGTACTTGCATCCTTAGCTACTGTACGGTATTAGTTCCCGTAAATTAGGAGAAATCCAGTAACTGCAAGAAAGAGCTTCAAGTCTTGGCTTTACCTCTTACAAGCACTCTGTCATTAGACAACTTTCTTCACCTCTAGGGCTCAGCATCCTCATCTGTAAAGGTGCTGGGAGAGGAGGAAGCATTTACATACCTCTAACTGATAGGTCTACTATGAGATTCAAATGAGATAATGGTGATACCACAGCTTATAGTATGGTGTCTGCCACAGTAATGGCTCAATAAGGAACAGCTATTCTTATTATTATGCTGCTTCCATACTACACACACTGTAAAACAGGTTTACTCTCCAACAAGAGGCAGCACAGCATAGGCTTTGGAGAAAGACTGCCTATGTTCCCATTCTAGTGCCACCACTCCCTAGTTGTGTGACCTTGAGAAAATACCTCCTTGTACCTCAGTTTCCTCATCTGCAAAATGAGGATAATAGTACCTATCCCATAAGGTGTCATGAAGCACATAAAGTGGCTACAATAGTGCCTAGTATGTAGTTAACAGTTAATTATTAAATTCTGCTAACCAAAATAATTTTGTTTACAGCATAAGAATGATTATATCGTAACTGTGGATGTTGTTATCAATCCAGTATCTCTGCCAACCTGTAATTTGGAAAACTGTAAATTTCAGGTTGAGCAAGTTATTAGCAGCTTTCTGGGGCATACTGGAGAAGTCATATGTTATCAAAATATATGAGTCTAAACACAAGTAATCTCAGTTTGAATTGTTCACTCAGGTTGAGAATTCCTATCGTAGAGCCAGGGAGCAGAGATCATTCAAAAAACAAGTTTAAAATAGAAATAAACATCTCAGAACCAAAAGGGTACCCTGAAAAATCTATCCTGAGCCGGGTGCAGTGGCTCACACCTGTAATCCCGGCACTTTGGGAAACCAAGGCAGGTGGATCATTTGAGGTCAGGAGTTCGAGATCAGCCTGGCCAACATGGTGAAACCCCGTCTCTACTGAAAATACACAAATTAGCTGGGCGTGGTGGCATGAACCTATAATCCTAGCTACTCAGGAGGCTGAGGTAAGAGGATTGCTTGAACCCGGGAGACTGAGGTTGCAGTGAACCAGATTATACAACTGCACTCCAGCCTGGGCAATAAAGCAAGACTCTGTCTCAAAAAAAAAAAAAAAAGAGAAATCTACCCTGAAAGATCTGCTTAAATTCAGGGCTGGGAAAATTAATAGCAACTTTTTCTATTTAATTGTTTGAAACATTAAATATACCATTAAATCAATGTTACCACATTTAGGCATTTGAGCTCTAGAATCATATTTATTTGATTTGCATTACCATTATTGATGACATTTTCACATTTAAAAACTACATAAGATTTTATAATAAATGCAACCACTCTTACCTGCTTAAGCAAATATAAACAAACACTCCCAGGCCTATTTTTTTTAAGGCTGTATATTTCACTTGATGAAAAAAGTGATGAACAGCAATGACTTCCCAAGAAAAAAGAAAGAAAAGTAGGTGTTACATATTCCTGAAAGCCAGACTCTAATCACACAGAGGAATTTTATTGTAAGTTACATGCAAAGCAAATTAGTTCTTCAGGAAAATAAATAAATAAATGGATCAACTAAGATACACTAAATCTCAAAAAACCCTGAATAAAGATAAACGTAAAAATGTATTAATAAAAAAAAACCCTTAAAATACTTAAGAAAGTATTAAAATACAAAACTTCAACTTCTCTACAGTCAAAGTTTCATTCACAGGGAGCTGTAGGTCAGTTGGTTGTTGAAAACTTATTTGAGAAAGTCAAAAAATAATTGCTTTATTTCTCTGTTTCATTAGTACTAATTCACAGGATCTTTGTAGGTTTTATCTGAAAGAAGGATATAAAAACTTAAAAGTCAGAGCAGGGAAAGGGGAGTAATAAATTATTAAGAACAAACTCAGTGAGACTTGACTTCACTTATGATACATGGGTAGAAAGAGCAAACCAGCCTTCTTCATTCTGTTTCTCAATCTGTTGAACAAAGACACGGAAAAAATTTAGATGGTAATTAGAAACATGAGACTACTCAAGATTTACAGATCATTTAGACCAAGTGCATAAAACAAAGTCATCCTGTGCCATTGAATGGTACTGGAAATTAAATTGTTATTGGCAATGTTTATTCTCTAACAGAGATACTACCAAATAACTGATTACTTGGTCAACAGATCCTCTTACTGATTTAGGAGTCATAATTTTTTTAAGTCCAGTGTTTTATAGCTATCATAGGCATAAATTTTTAAAATGATAAAAAGGCAGTTATTTGGTCTTAGTAAATTAAATGTTACTAAATTCCAGGAACTAAGAATAATTTATATAAAATAGCTTACTTTAAAGCTTTTGTAGAATATAAGAAGTAGCAAAGAACAAATCTCCTAGAACTGGACAATTCGGGTATCTATCATTTCCCTATCATTTAATATCTTTCCCCTATCATTTAATTTGGGCTATAAGCACCCACTCTTTGATCTAATTACTGAACTCAGTAATAAGAAATGCAAACATTTTCCCAATGTCAGACACTTGTTGGCTCAAGTCTACAAAATCAACTTTTACAATTTTAAAGATATCCTCACAATTTACCATAACCGCTCAAAGGAACTATATTTTACTGTACTAGCACCACAGAAAAAATGCCTTCTGCAAAAATTTTGAATATACTGTGAAATGCTTAGCTTCTATACATACCTATGGCACATCAAAATACATGAAGAACACATTAAGACATTTATTTTTCCCTGGTACCATAACCTATTTAACCAATGGCACAGTCAGATATGGCACACAGGGATAAAATGAGAGGAAAAGTGACTGGACCCAGTGCTCTGGCTGTCCCAGACCGCACCCAAGCACAAGGACTGGGGGAACCAATAGCTCAGTAGATCTACAACCCATTCAAGGCACACCTTGTGTGGCCTGCCGTAATATATGGGAAGCTCTACCTGAAACCAGTAATTTCCAGTCTTTAAGGACTGTTGAATATCCTATTGAATTTTACCTTATTCCTTAGTTACCCTAGAAAACAGAAGAAGTATACGGCTTGTTTTTCCTAAAAAGGTAAATTAGTATTTCTTTTCTTTTAAGAATATCATACCAGCTTTAGGATAACAGGAATGATAATTAAGAATGGAAATCACTAAATCAGCCACCTTCTACCCTCACCCCTATATGCATTTCACAATTACATTTTAACGTGTACCTTTGCTCTTGGATTAAGAGGTGTGAATCTCCCACTTCCTGAGGTGGCATTTAGTGGAGAACAAGAATTACCAGTAGCCCCGGAAGATCTATTCATGAAAAATAAAACAGAGTAAGAGAGTGAGCTATCATTATTAACCTTAAAAGATTATGCAAACAACTGACAATTCTCAATACTGGCAAGAGCTTGAAAACATATGGCTAACTTAGGTCCAACGAGGTAAATTATTTGTAACTTATTTTCACCAACCTGTAAGTCTTTATTTGTTCATTAATAGTGATACGGTTTGGCTGTGTCCCCACCAAAATCTCAACTTGAATTGTATCTCCCAGAATTCCCCCATGTTGTGGGAGGGACTCATGGGGAGGTAACTGAATCATGGGGGCTGGTCTTTCCCATGCTATTCTCGTGATAGTAAATAAGTCTCATGAGACCTGATGGGTTTATCAGGGGTTTCTGCTTTTGCTTCTTCCTCATTTTCTCTTGCTGCCACCATGTTAGAAGTGTCCTTCGCCTCCCACCATGATTTTAAAGCCTCTCCAGCCATGTGAAACTGTAAGTCCAATTCAACCTCTTTTTCTTCCCAATCTCGGTTATGTTTTTATCAGCAACATGAAAATGGACTAATACAAATACAATTTAATTTTTAGAGCTGTTTTAGGTTTATGGAAAGATGAGTGGAAAGTACAGAGTTCCCATATGCCCCTTACCCCCCACCTCCAACACACACACAGTTTCCCCTATTATTAAGATCTTGCATTAGTGTGACAAATCTATTACAACGGATGATCTAATGTTGATATAATTGACTGAAGTTCATAGCTTACATCAGGGTTCACTCTCTGTGTTACACATTCTGTGGGTTTTCACAAATGTATAATGACATGTATCTGCCATTACAATATTATATGGATAAGTTTTCAATAACAAAGGGAAAAAGAACGTGCAGGGATGGGGAAAAAGGTCCAGGTAGTAGAAGAGTAACACGACCTGGAACAGCACAGTACAATATTAAGGATGCAGAGTAGAGACAGAAAGGCCAGGTATGTCCTTAGTGTCACTATTTACCAATCATATGACCCATCTAGACAAATCACCCAATTAACTCGGAGAGCTTCAGTTTCATTTACTGTGAAGGAGGAAAATACTATTGGTCAATTCAGCTGTCCTGTCAAACATCATCTCCTAATTTTGTAACCCGTAAGTACTCTACATACGTGTTATCTCACTTTTGTTTTCAGTAGCAAACCCATGCCTTTCTACTTAAAGTTTATTCCTCACTCCATTTCCCCTCAAAATTCTCTTTTCCAATTATTTTACTCTCTTTGCATGAGTCTGTCTCAACGTAAGTCAGATACTGTACACTTCGTTTTTTCACAAAGAGAATAAAATACATACCAAATTCTTTTTGCTTTTTTTTTTAAAGTAAATTTTCACACTGCAACTTACCTTCTTGTATTTATCCCGCTGACGGGAGAGACAGTACTACATTTTGAGCTTTCTGGGGCTTCTGCTCCTGGAAGAGATATCTCAATTGTCCTCTTTGCTCCTTCTAAAATATAAAAATAAATATTAGTTTCATTACCTTTCAATGAAATAAAAATTTCACTCAATTTCTATCTTACTGCAAACTGCACATTAAAAATTTGGTGGTTCTTTCCATCTGTTTTAATCTTAGCCCAAGATACACTTGAAAGACTTTTTTTTTTTTTTTTTTTTTACTGAACTGTGGGATAAGAAACTTTAGTTACTAGTGTTAATTCAGTTCATAGAGAGCCAGAATCTTCAGACAAGTGGCATCATGTCAGTTCTGGAGGTGAAAAACAGGAATTAAGAGCCAGCCCTAAAGAGCTTGAGATCTTTGTCCAAAAGAGCTTACCTAAAGTTTTCCCAAAAAAAAAAGGAAAAAGAAAAGTTCTGAAGTCATTCAGTAAAACTTTAAATCTTTTAAATCGATTACATTATGATTATTACTGAAGACATTAAAGTAGGAGAGGAAAGTTGGCTGAAGAGCTCCATATGGCCAATAGCAAGTATAATTATGAATATTTTCCATATTTCAGAAGTAGGTAATCAATCAGCATATTTACTAAGTATTTACTAATGAAAGACTTAATGTTCATCACAGGCAGTTTCACAGAGGCTCCTGACTTTGTGTGACTTCCTGGCTTTACAAGGTAATAAAACCCTATTTAATTTTACAAAATATTCCTCAGTTACCCTAGAAAACAAAAGAGGTTTTTCATGGCATATGGTTTATTTTTATTTTTATCATTATAGTCCACAGAGGCTTTTTTTTAAACAAATATAAGAATTTTACTTATAAAAAGAATACTTTAGAGATAAATCACTGGACAGGAAAGAATGCAGTTGCAAATCCACAACTTGCTTTGTAACTTGATAAATCACATAACCTCTTTGTGCCTCAGTTTACTTATTCATCAAATAGGTATAATATTAGCCCTGTCTCCTCTTAAAGTATGTTGAGGACTAAATTACATAACATAAATCAAAGCATATTTTAACCATACACAAATACTGAAATGGAAGATGTATATTTAAACACAAAATTATTCTTAAGGCTGATCTGCTTTATTTTTCTTCCTTGCACTTAGCACTAACTGATATTATCCCAAATATTGATTTGTTTGTTGCCTGCTCCCCTACTCAAATGCTAGAGTATTCAAGCCCACACATGGCAGGCACATAGTACATGTTCGCACATAGTACATGTTCGCACATAGCACATGTTCATACATAGTTAATTGATTTATTTATTCTAATCAGAAGTTGTCTCTAGGCTTCATAACTATGAAGAACAGTAGACGAAACTGTCATTTGAGGAAGCCTAGAATAAACAGAGAGAGCCCTGGGGAAATGCATTACCATCTTTTTCCAGCAATTTCCAAAAGAGTCTGCTTTCTGGGTCTGTATTTCAAAAAGGAAATAATTTCTGAGGGGAAAAGTCTTATTGGAAGGTATCTTAAAGGTAACCTACTTCAACCAGAAATAAGACATATGAGTCCCCTTCAAACACCAATGTTTGAACATCTCAGAGAACACATCAATTATTGGTACATGGAGCTTTTTCTATTCCTGACAATTAGAGCCTTCTCTTTTACTGGGCCAAAATCAATCTCTCAGTACTCTTCATGTAGCTCTGTCCCTTGAGGGCCTTAATAGTGCAATTTCTGATAAAAAGCAACTTGATACATACTTCGTTTCATCAGTATCTTTTTGAATGTGAATACTATGACAATTTTTTCAGTTACTATTTTATTATTCAGAATCCCCTCCAGCTTTTCACATTCCTAAATGTAACAAAAAATTTAATTGAGTGAAAATGTTTTAACTGTTTTACAGAATAATAACTTGTAATTCGTTGCTGATGAAATTCTAAATGAACATTCAGATATTTCATGCTTAGTTGCAGCATATGACCTAAGTGAACCGTACACTATAATGAATCCCATTTAGATGTACGATAATTTAGGAACTCAGACACCGAAGATTAACTATAGGCATCATAGGACAGAAATAATCAGGAGATCTGCCTTCTAATCCCATTTCTGTCACTTAACCTGTGAGTTAGGGCTATTTCTTTCTGTGCAAAATTGAAGGCACCAAAATATATGCTCTGATACTTCTTTTGGCTTAATATAAACTTGCAAAATCAAGAAAACTGAAAACCTTCATATTTCTAGTTTTTAAATCATGAATTTGTGACCAACCAGTCCATGCTCTGAGAGGTAACTGAACAGGTGACATTGGTGGAGAAAGATTCAAACCAACAAGTTTCTGCTGCTCTATCAACTGCAGTAGTTTTCCACGAGCCTCCATACTTTGTCGATTCAATTCTGCAATCCGTTCCTCCATACTACCTGGTGTTAGAGACTGTGCTACTGGAAAAGTCTTTGGGAGAAAAAAAAAAAGTACAAATTGAATACCGAATACTGAAAAATCTCTCCCACGATTTTTTTTTTTTTTAGGCGGAGTCTCACTCTGTCGCCCAGGCTGGAGTGCAGTGGCGCTATCTCGGCTCACTGCAACCTCTGCCTCCCGGGTTCACGCCATTCTCCTGCCTCAGTCTCCCGAGTAGCTGGGACTACAGGCACCTGCCACCACGCCCAGCTAATTTTTTGTGTTTTTAGCAGAGACGGGGTTTCACCGTGTTAGCCAGGATGGTCTCCATCTCCTGACCTCGTGATCCACCCGCCTCGATCTCACACAATTTTGACTTACAAATGCCAGCAAGTTAGTATTCATAGCCCTTACTATATATAAATGTGAATAGTGAGCATACAATAGAATTTACAGTCCCCTTAAGCATATATTCTGGGAAAAGCTTTTCTGTATCTCTTAGTATCTGCAGAGCTGCACAAAAGATCACATGAGCAAAGAGACTGCTCCAAGTGAGCTGGTCTCTAAGTAAATGCCACACATCTTTGAAGACAGTTCTGCAGTTTGACAGATTACAAAAGAGGCTCTGCTATCTTGCAAACAGAAGTTTCTATAATTACAGTCTTCAAATATGCACCATTTGGCAAAGATTCTGGGAATCTTGTCACTCCTTCTAACCATATGTCAGCCTCCCCAAGCCACTTTTGGCCTAAGGTATCTGATTCAAGAATAGTTGGTGATTGGAAAGAAATATGAGAGGTAGGGTAAAAAATAGCCACCCAAAAAATATAGCATAAATTTAATTTGAAAATTCCCCCCCAAATGTGCTTATGTCATTCCTAATTATTTCATTATTCCTAATTATGTCATTATTTCAGTCCTAGTTATTTCATTTCTCTTTGGGAAAAAACAATCCCTAATAAAAATCACTGATTTTTAGCTTATGTCTATTAGTAATAAATAAATAAATAAATAAATAGGAAAATCAGTATGAATTAAAGATCATTTTGTATTTCCAATTAAAACAAAAGAGGGTAGTGAAGACAGAAATATTAGATAGTCCCTTCCAGCTTAATCTACACACTAATTAGAAAAGGAGGCAAGCAAAACATTAAACTCTGCTGTCTTTTTTAAACCAAGAGTTGCCTGTTATGAATAATCTTCAAAACTACAAATATATAAATGCCTCCCAGTGACTCAAAATTGAGGCAGTTGATATTTACTTATATACACCACTACCAATGGCTGGCTGCTCCCTACTAGCAATATTCCTTTCTGGCTCCTCTTCTGCCAGTTCCTTCTGTCTACTTCTATGATTCAGTACCCATATTGTCCTTATTCCCCATGACCCAGTGCTGACAAAGATGGCCCTTACCCTATGACTCACCTCACCCTAACCTTCCTCACCAAAGTCCTCCAACCCACTGTTGTTAAAGCCCTTATGAACACAGCCACCTCACGAGCTTCTAATCCCCAGTGACAGTGCCCAGCTCCTCCTATCAGAAACTTGACAGGAGCTGCCTTGGCTCTAGAAGGGGTAAAAGAAAGTGTCTACCATCACTGGAACCAGCATTTGGAGCTCTTTTATAAACCCTCCCTAGCTGGAATTTAGACTTCCTATCTCCCCCATAAACAACGAAATGAAGGTTTAAGTTACCAGGTTAGCCCACAAAGTTTATTTAACTTACAAAACTCCTGCACTATAAAATGCAGACCTTTGCTACTCAAAGCGTGGTCCTCAGACTAGCAGCACTGGCATCATTTGGGAACTTATTAGAAATGCACAGGTCCTACCCTAGACCTACTCAATCAGAAACCACATTTCAGCAAGATCCCCAGATGATTAATATGTATATTAAAGTCTGGCTTTAATAATCCTTTAAAACATTATTTCTGGCCAGATGCAGTGGCTCATGCCTGTAATTCCAGCACTTTGGGAGGCCGAGGCAAACAGATCACTTGGGGTCAGGAGTTCGAGACCAGCCTGGCCAACATGGCAAAACCCCGCCTCTACAAAAAATACAAAAATTCACCAGGTGTGGTAGTACGCACCTGTAATCCCAGCTACTCGGGAGGCTGAGGCAGCAGAATCGCTTGAACCCAGGAGGCGGCGGTTGCAGGGAGCCAAGATTGCATCACTGCACTCCAGCCTGAGCAACAGAGTGAGACTCCATCTCAAAAAAACAAAACAGGCTGGGCGCAGTGGCTCATGCCTGTAATTCCAGCACTTTGGGAAGCTGAGGCGAGCAGATCACGAGGTCAGGAATTCAAGACTAGCCTGACCAACATGGTGAAACCCCGTCTCTACTAAAAATACAAAAATTAGCCAGGTGTGGTGGTGCATGCCTGTAATCCCAGCTACTTAGGAGGCTGAGGCAGGAGAATCACTTGAACCCGGGAGGCAGAGGTTGCGTGATCTCGGGATCACGCCACTGCACTCCAGCTTGGGCAACAGAGCAAGACTCTGTCTCAAAAAAAACAAAACAAACAAACAACACACAAAACAAAACAAAAAAACCACCTCATTTCTATAGGAAAATCCATTCTATGTCCTCAAAAATTAACTACTCATGAGTTGAGGGCCAATACTCTTTTATGAGCCATTTTAAAAATAAAAATATTTTCAATTAACATGTGGCTGTGTGGCAAACATTCAAGTAATATTAATTCTATATTTTATACCTAAAACTTCATTCCTAACTTAATCTTAGCTTTCCTACGCATTTTATCTTTGTCCTATTTTCATTTATATAATTTTCCTTTTATGCTGTCTTGTATTGTATGTACAACAGACTGATAAATAACTTGGACCTATTGTATTGAGGACATGCCAAACATAAGCCATCTAGCCTCAAAGCTTTCTAGGATCACTTCTGAAAAGAAGTTTCTTAAGTTGCCCAAGCTAAAGTTCCTATTTAAATTCCTATATGTCCCTAATCAATCCTTAAATGGTACTCACAGAAGTCATGTCACTTGCACTTTCTTGTTTGTTCAACTCCCGGAGTCCATCCCCTTGCTCTCCTCTGGGCTCAATAATATTATTCATATGTGCCTTGATAGCTGAATTCTGCAATGTCAAATCAGCAATTCGTGTCATTATGTCCTTTCTTTGTATTAATGACTCATTTGTTCTCAGCTGCTGCCCATCTCCCAGTACTGGGAGCTCTTCTGAGAATGTGGGGCTTCTTGACTGTTGAGTGTTGGAATGGGAATTGCAGAGGGGCTGTGAGAGGTTAACAAAAGGAGCCTGAGTTTTGTTCTCCAAATCTTCTCCCATGTGAGAGACTCTCCATCTCTGAGTGAAGAGACGATTCTCTTCACTTGAATTCTGAATGTCTGTATCAATAGGTAAGGTCTTCTCTTCCCAATTTTGTTCCTTCTCAATTATTTCCACAGTTGGAGGAAGTCGTGGAGCAGGACGAGTTTGAACAGTCCTTCTCAATACTATAGATAAGAATTTAAAAATAACAAATATGTATTATTTTCCCATAGATTGGCACTATACTCATTTCATTAGCCCACCATGGTAGTTAGAAAAGTATTTCAGTAGAAGGGTTTGGCTTCTGAATGCTTAAACTATTTTCAGCAGAGAACACACCAGCAATGCCGCCCCTCGTAATCAAGTACAGAGACTTTTTACATTCCTTAAAGCATTTGTTAGTACCCTTGTGAAAAACCATCTGTCAAGTTCACATTTTAATGCATGTATTAACTCACATCTGGGAATCTTGGGGAATGAGGAAGTGGGTATAAGTACCCAATTTAAACAGCAGATAACCAGGAAAGGCCTCTCTGAGGAAGTAAAATTTTTAAAAGATTACATAGTAATAGGAACTGAGCAAAGGACATTACAGGCAGAAAATGACTGCCTTTAGGGGTATGTACTGTGAAAGCTGTCAGAATCAAAATGGAGTCATTTGGCCGGGCGCGGTGGCTCACTCCTATAATACCAGCACTTTGCAAGGCCAAGGTCGGCAGATCACCTCAGGTCAGGAGTTCGAGATCAGCCTGGCCAACATAGTGAAACTCAGTCTATACTAATAATACATATTTTAAAAACTAGCCAGCCGTGATGGTGCACGGCTGTAATCCCAGCTACTCAGGAGGCTGAGGCAGGAGAATAGCTTGAACCCAGGAGGCAGAGGTTGCAGTAAGCTGAGATTGCACCATTGCACTCCAGCCTGGGTGACAAGAGCGAAACTCCATCTCAAAGGAAAAAAAAAATTCAGACATTTGTGTCAGAGCGCAAGTGACTTTATCAGAGTCACTTTATCAGACACAAGTGACTGATAAGTGGAGCCTTAAAAAGCCAGGAAGGAAGGGTTCTTATGCATGTATGACTGATAACAAGAACTGTTCAAGAGACTTCAAAAACCAGAACCTTGCACAAAGGACACCACAATCTTACACAAAAAATAATTCTGCGAGGACATTTGCCCAGCAACTGCCTATCCAACCTTAGACTGATGCCACCCTTGTTATTGATCCTTGTAGCCAAGGATAGTTATCTCAAAACAACTTAAATAATCCTCCTCATTTCCCCTTTAAAAACTCTTGTCTTCCTTTACTTCCCTGAATATGCCCACCATATTCCCATTGCAATTCTCAATCTCAAATAAATATCAGTTTGTTTTAGAGAGCCTTTCTCTGGGTTAAATTGACAGTACTTTTTAAAAAACCATATACAAATATGAATTCGAATGAACATTTTAAAATAAAGGATGAATGGGAGATCAGAAAATGAAATGAAACTGCACACCAATACACACAGACACACACACCCACTACTCGTTCAAGAAGCATGGCTGTAAAGAAAAGCAGAAATAAATCAATAGCTAGAGGAAAATATTTATGATGGGAAATTCTACAGCAATATTGTCCAATATGGCAGCCTCTAGCTATATGTGGCTATTCAAATTTAAGTTAATTAAAATTAAATAAAATTTAAAATTCAGTTTCTCAGTCACATAAGCCACATATCAGGTGTTCACTAGCCCCATGCAGCCAGTGGCCACCATTCTGGATGGAGCAGACACAGAACATTTTCATCAACCCAGAAAATTCTATTAGACAAAGCTATCCTAAAAGAGAACTGAATGCTGATGAAGGGCCCTATGTATCACCCATTTTCATCTGCATATTCTGTTTAACTGAATAATTCTTTATATGTGAGTATTCCAAACAATGCTTGAAAAATATAATAAAACATCACCAATTCAAATACATATTC
Source organism: Pan paniscus (assembly GCF_029289425.2). NCBI lineage: Eukaryota > Metazoa > Chordata > Mammalia > Primates > Hominidae > Pan > Pan paniscus. The sequence continues at coordinate 111,452,161 of NC_085926.1, forward strand.
ACAAGCAGCTGTCTGCACATTATAAAATAAATGGGCAGTTATTTTAAATACAAACTTGCTGAAGATATTAACAAAATGTTGTCTATAGCAATCCCTGACAAATTTGCTTTAACAAGCATTTAGTACGGTTGTGATCAGAGTAAACATATTTATTGTAACTGAAGCCCTCTGAAGAGGAAATACTGAATCATACAATGATAGAGCTGGAGGGAACATTAAAGATAAAGAAATATCTTCTCATTTCATAGATGGAAAAACTTAGGTCTAGAAAAGGTAAACTATCTGAGCCTCATGCCTCACAGCTAGTCAACAATAAACGGGCCAAGATACCAGCACGTCTGACTCTCAGCCTGGCACTGCCACCACTGCACCATACTGATCTGACAAATGCTACATCTGCATTATAAATACCAAAACAGAATTTTTAATAGCAAGGATTTGCCATTTTCTTTAACCCCTGGGCTTCTTCGTGTCCTTTATTGGAAACATACATCAAAGTGCAGAAAATTGCACAAAATTTGTATGTCCCAATAATAATAAACAGTTATTTTTCTGTTCCCTTATGTAAAAATAAAAAAAAAAAAACTTGTCAAAGAAATAAAAATTCAGGCTAATCAGACCTGAATAATATTTTTCAAAAAACTTTGGAAGAGAGTTTAAGATGGTGGTTCTTTTTTTGACTAAAGACCTCTTTAAAAATGAAATAAAAACAATAGCTCCAGAAAAAATGTACATGGGGACAAATAAATTTAATCTTCCCAACAATGAGGTAGTCCATGGAACTTCTGAAGACCATTCATGAACCCTAAGTTAAGAATCTTTGAGCTAAGAATAATATATTCTTAACATGTTTATTCAAAACTCTACCTGTGAGCTGCAAGAGTAACTCTAAAGCTATTTTTAATTGTCCATTAACTTTTATTATAAAATTCTCTCAACTAACTGAGCTGAAAACTTTTGATGAGAAAGAGGTGAATATAATGACCAGATGTCACTTACAAGACCCTTAAAATCACAGTTTTCACCTTTCCTTAGTCTAACTTTCATTACTCTTTGGAGTATAATCTCCTGCTTCTAACTCTTTGAAATGCTCCTGGACCACAGGGACAAAAGGGATTCCCCTTACTCTGAATCTTAATGCTAAGGACTCTGATCTTTTGATCTGAGTTTAATACTTACAATGTTTAATAAAATAGATATAAAATAAAATTAATTAAATGTCACACATGACCACAGGTATGATACACATAGCATGAAAATTCTTCCTTCAGCTTAAAGGCTATGTGTGGTAATCAGTGTCTTTTTCAATTCTGTTTTTCATGTAATGGTGAAAGTAATACATTGCACAAATGAAACATTAAAAAACAACTTTCATGTAACTTTAGAAGAAGACTTACCATCCTGAAGAGGAGAGAATTTTAAGTTGCTCTTCTGCCTGGGTGGTGTTAACAACACAGCTGGCTCAAAAATATGTGCTGGAAAATTCTTGGCCAGATTCATGTTATCTGGAGGGTCTGGCACCTGAGACAGTTTAACAGGCAACTCTTCCTGTGGGAATTCAGCCACTTCCTCTCTGAACATCAATGGCACTGAGACATTGGCATTTACAACTGGACGCTCTGAAGAAGATGAGAGGATATTAGTACAATAGGAACAAAAAGAAACTATGAGCACATTTCAGGTATTTATTCTTAAATGCATCTCAGTAGAGTGCAAAATCCACATGAATCAACATAGCTCCTAGAGCCTTCACTTTCTAGGCTGTATCCTCCTCTGCCAATCATTCATGGGCAGGCTCCTGGGGGGCTAGTACTGAGAAGTTACTATTTTTGAGAAAATCACTAAGGCCTCAAAGCCATGAAAAGCGAGCCAGTTAGGGACTCCTAAAAAATCCTATGTGGCATTCCAGAGTTTGTCTTTTTCATTTTTCCTTTTTTTCACACAGAGTCTCACTCTGTCACCCAGGCTGAAGTGCAGTGGAGCGATCTTGGCTCACTGAAGCCTCGACCTCCCAGGCTCCAGTGATCTTCCCACCTCAGCCTCCCGAGTAGCTGGGACTATAGGCATGCACCATCACACCCAGCTAATTTTTTGTATTCGTTGTAAAGACGGGGTTCACCATGCTGCCTAGGCTGGTAGAATTTTTCATTATTTGTTATGGATAGCTTTTTAATGGTCATAACAAGTAACAAAATGGCTAAAATGGGTCATATTAATGCACTGACCTCCATATATAAGGCTCATTACAAAACAAGGAACTTCACAGGTCATGCATTATCACAACATAGTCACATTCCATAGTATTTTAAAAGAGTTACAAGAGCTGAGACTCAGGAAGATATTACATAAATCTTTGGTCTCACCAACATAAATCTTTCTGACTTTTTCCACAGGCAATAACAAGAATTAATAATAATTCTGGCTCCCTCTCCCGTCTCCCTCTCCTCTTTGCACGTCTCCCTCTGATGCCCAGCCGAGGCTGGACTGTACTGCTGCCATCTCGACTCACTGCAACCTCCCTGCCTGATTCTCCTGCCTCAGCCTGCCAAGTGCCTGGGATTGCAGGCGTGCGCCGCCACGCCTGACTGGTTTTCGTATTTTTTGGTGGAGACGGGGTTTCGCCGTGTTGGCCGGGCTGGTCTCCAGCTCCTGACCGCGAGTGATTTGCCAGCCTTGGCCTCCCGAGGTGCCGGGATTGCAGACGGAGTCTCGCTCACTCAGTGCTCAATGTTGCCCAGGCTGGAGTGCAGTGGCGTGATCTCGGCTCGCTACAACCTCCACCTCCCAGCCGCCTGCCTTGGCCTCCCAAAGTGCCGAGACTGCAGCCTCTGCCTGGCCGCCACCCCGTGTAGGAAGTGAGGAGCGTCTCTGCCTGGCCGCCCATCGTCTGGGATGTAAGGAGCCCCTCTGCCTGGCCGCCCAGTCTGGGAAGTGAGGAGCGCCTCTTCCCGGCCATCATCCCGTCTAGGAAGTGAGGAGCGTCTCTGCCCGGCCGCCCATCGTCTGGGATGTGGGGAGCGCCTCTGCCCCGCTGCCCCGTCTGAGAGGTGAAGAGCGCCTCTGCCCGGCCGCCCCGTCTGGGAAGTGAGGAGCCCCTCTGCCGGGCCGCCACCCCGTCTGGGAGGTGTACCCAGCAGCTCATTGAGAACGGGCCATGATGACGATGGCGGTTTTGTCGAATAGAAAAGGGGGAAATGTGGGGAAAAGAAAGAGAGATCAGATTGTTACTGTGTCTGTGTAGAAAGAAGTAGACATAGGAGACTCCATTTTGTTCTGTACTAAGAAAAATTCTTCTGCCTTGGGATGCTGTTAATCTATAACCTTACCCCCAACCCCCTGCTCTCTGAAACACGTGCTGTGTCCACTAAGGGTTAAACGGATTAAGGGCGGTGCAAGATGTGCTTTGTTAAACAGATGCTTGAAAGCAGCATACTCGTTAAGAGTCATCACCACTCCCTAATCTCAAGTACCCAGGGACACAAACACTGCGGAAGGAGGCAAGGCCCTCTGCCTAGGAAAACCAGAGACCTTTGTTCACATGTTTATCTGCTGACCTTCCTTCCACTATTGTCCTACGACCCTGCCAAATCCCCCTCTCCGAGAAACACCCAAGAATGATCAATAAATACTAAAAAAAATTAAAACAAAACAAAACAAAACAAAACAAATAATTCTACAATATATTTACTCCCAGCCCTTCTTACCTATAGGATAATTAAAAGCTTTCTCAGTAGTGAAGCTTAATTCAGATAATAGTAAAACACTAACATATTCCTTGACTGAGATATTAATAGCAAGACTTGCCAGGTGCGGTGGCTCACGCCTGTAATCCCAACACTTTGGGAGGCCAAGGCAGGCAGATCATGAAGTCAGGAGTTCGAGACCAGGCTGGCCAACATGGTGAAACCCCGTCTCTACTAAAAACACAAAAATCAGCCAGGTGTGGTGGCAGGCGCCTATAATCCCAGCTACTCAGCAGGCTGAGGCAGGAGAATCGCTTGAAACTGGAAGGCGGAGGTTGCAGTAAGCCGAGAGGGCGCCACCACACTCCAGCCTGGGTGACAGAGCGAAACTCCATCCCAAAAAGAAAAAAAAAAAAATAGCAAGACTCCACCAGAAGACAGAGATGTGCCCTAGCCAATGAGTTTACCTCATGCAAGTTAAATTTTGGTCAGCCACTTCTTAGAATCCATCCTAAGAAAACGGTTTTAAATACATAAAACACTTTTCTTACAGATACTCATCAAAGTCTTACTTAAAAGTAAAACACATGAAAAAACCAAAATGTCCAATTCAGCCTAAAGCATATGATGGCACATGAGATGAAGGAAGAATTTCAAAATAACAACACTATCACACATGAACAAAAGTTATGAATTTCTAAAACTCAGTATTTTTCTCTTTCCAAAACCATCTCTTCTGAATCTAGAGCACTGGGATTAAAAGTGCTAGCACTCTCTTTGGTCTAGGTGTCCAGTTCTGCTACTTTCTACCTGTATGACTTTGCTAAGTTACCAACTCTCTCTCAGCCTGTTTCCTCTAAGGATAACACCAATGGGGATAACAATAACACCTACCTCATCAGACTATTATGACACGAATTGAAATTATGCATGTAAGACTTAAGTATCTGGCATAGAGCAAGCATCCAATATTAGCTGGAAAAGTAGTGGCAACTGTAGTAGTGACAATACTGTACATGCATAAACAGTCAATGAGTCTATATAAGTTTGGAGATTTAAGGTTTGGTTTGTTATCTAAGGCCATTAAGTAGTCTAATGACAGTCTGAGAGAGTAAGACCACACTCACCTGGACTGTCCATAACTCTTCTACCTGTGGCTCCGCTTTCTGATGCCTGAATTTCTTGTCTGTTATTTATCACAGGACAGTTCTTAATAGCATGTGTGAGTGATATCAGTTGCTCATCTGTTGTGACCATGTACTGCTGAAGTCTTGCCTGGGGAGGAAAACATATGAAATAATATTATTAGCATATCAAACATCAAACCACCACCTAGAAAGCAAACCACACAAAGGATACGTGTGTTTAATATCATATCAATACATATCAAAGGATATGTATGTATAATATCATCATTTTAAATACTTCAGGAATTTGAGACTTCAAATTAAAGCAATGCTATTTATAATTATAAATATTCTAATAGTTCCATGATAGGGAAATGGTTAAGTAAATCATGAAACAGTAATTAATAAATACCCTGCTATAACAATAAGAATTAACCTTTCTACAGGGCTTTCCATTTACAAAACCTCTTCATATAGATGTTTCAGCTAACTCTTAAACTACCCCCAAGAGACACAGATACATGAGGTGGAGGAAACAATGAATATTACCCAGGCATTTAAACTGGTAAACATGAACAGCACAAAATTCTGTATGTAATTAATATAAATATTAATTACAACTTGATTTTTACATATGTGCATGAGAGAGATAACACTATATTTTATATATGTATATAGATATTTTCATCTTTGTCTATATGTGTGTGTATATATATATTTTTTAATATTACATAAGGTTTTTTTTTTTCTATATTTAAAAGATCACCCACAAAATACCATACCCATAGATTTACTTTCTGGCACAGAGCTGAATGTGTTCAGTGTTTAGAATTCCATTCTTACATGTAAAAGTCAAATAGATTGCCCAGAAGGTTAGATGAATTTGTTTTGTTCTTAATCTTCTCTACAAGGATGATACAAGTATGTCATCTAAAAACATCAGGTTTGATCACTACCACATAATGCTTATCTAAGTTATGTATTGGTGTTACACAAATGTTCCTAGAAGTAGAGAAGATTGCAGGTAGAAGGAAGAAAAGGAGAGTTCTGTAAATTGCTGACACTCTGTAATAATGACAAAGTAAGAAAACCCAAAGATGGCAGCTAGTAACAAACTTCTATCTAAGCATATATATATCTCTCATGTATGCTTAGAGAGATACAGACATTTGATAAAAGTCAGGTGCAGCCAGACTCAGAAATATTATTAATAGTACTGCTGAATGAAGTATAGTAAACATTTTTATACCACCAGCCCAAATTTTTTCCCAAATTTCACACTCATATATCCAGTGGCCTACTCAACACCTCCATCTAGAACTCAAATAGACTTCTCAAACTTAAGATACATAAAGCCAAATTCCTCCTCAAGCCTTCTTTACCTCATAAATGGCAACTTCATCATTTTAATTATTCAGTCCAAAACTTTGGAATTACCCTTGACTCTTTTCCAATATCCTCTACTTCACTCCACATCCAATAAATTAGCAGACTGCATTGGTCAGCCTTCAAAATATATTCATAACTTGATCACTTTTCACACCCTCTCCCACTTCCACCCTAGACCAAGCTGCCATGTCTCACCTGAACTATTCCAATAACTCCTCATGTAATATTCTGCTTTTTGGCCACCTACTCTAGTCCCATACTGTTCCCAAACTGTTTGCTGAGGCACCTCAGGGCACTAAAGTGAACTTACAGGGGCACCGGGGAAAATTTAAATCTTCAAGGGAAATAGTGATGCCTGCCATCTATCAGACACTGGTGAACTATTAGCTCAGGACAGTTCACAGTTTCAATGTCAGATTCCATTACATTCCTTTTGAGGATGTCAAATCTTCTCATGGCTGGGTTTTCAGCAGTTGCTAGGTTAAAAAAACAAGTTCTGGAGGAAAATCAGTGTGGAACAGGAAATAAGAATGATTGTGTCCCACATGATTCCAAGCTTTGAGAAGTGGTACAGTGCTCAAAAGGTACATATAACCCATTAGTAAATAATTGTAGTTATTTAAGAGAAAGTATTACTTTTTCTCAAACAGCCCCTCAGTTGTTAGGACATAGTTGTTTGGACTCAACAACTTAGTAAGTAGAACTGTTTTTGGCCTAGTAGAACTGTTTTGTTATAAGACACTAAGGGCATGCGACTCAAGAAAGGGCACCAATCTCTGATCTAGTTTCAACACAGCCCAGAGTGATCCTCTTAAACCCAAGACAAATCACGTCTCTTCTCTTTAGTGGTTTCCCATCTCACTCAGCATAAAAGCCCATATCTTTAACCATCATGCAAGGCACTATGTAATTGGGCTTACCTGATCTTGTCTCCTGCCTCTCTCTCTTCCTCTTCCTCATACTCTACTCTTGCCACACTGATCTCCTTGATGACTCTAAGCTCACCAGTCACACTCCCACCGCAAGACCTTCGCACTTGCTTTTCCTCTGCCCAGACTGCTCTTCTCTCAGCTACCCACATGCTCACTCCTCGCCTCTTCCAGGTCTTGGCTCAAATGTCACTTCCTCAGACAGGCATGGCCCATCTCATTTGTAACTGCATCCTACCCCATCCTATGCATTTCCTGTGCCTTTATGTGCTTTATTTTTCTTCAAAGTACATATCACCATCTAACTTACTATACTTCAACTTTTTGTTTTTAGGATTTATTTAGAATGTAAGCTCCATGAGGGCAAAGTTTTCTATATTTTGTTCACTATTCTATTTCCTGTACCTAGAACAGTACCAGGCCCACAGCAGGTATTCAACAAAGATTTGTTAAGTAAATTAGTACATTTTAAAACTGCACGTCTTCCCAGGAGAATTAAACATATGTTCTGCAAAAATATGTATATGAATGTTCATAGCAGCATTATTCATAACAGACAAAATGTAAAAATAACCCAAATGTTCATTAACTAATGAAAGGATAAATAAAATATGGTATATCCATACAATGGAATATTATTGGGCAATACAAAGGAATGAAGTACTGATACATGCTAAACATAAATTAACCTTAAACATTATACTAAGTGAAAGAAAAGCACATATTACATTATTCCATTTCTATGTAATATCTATATTAGGCAAATTCACAAACACAAAAAGTAGATTAGTGACTGCCAGGAGCTGGCGAGAAGAGAGAATGAAGAGTGACTTCTAAAGGGTACAGGATGGCCTGGCGCGGTGGCTCATGCCTGTAATCCCAACACTTTGGGAGGCCAAGTCAGGCAGATCACGAGGTCAGGAGATCGAGACCATCCTGGCTAACACGGTGAAACCCCGTCTCTGCTAAAAATACAAAAAATTAGCCAGGCGTGGTGGCAGGCGCCTGTAGTCCCAGCTACTCAGGAGGCTAAGACAGGAGAATGGCGTGAACACGGGAGGCAGAGCTTGCAGTGAGCTGAGATCATGCCACTGCACTCCAGCCTGGGGGACAGAGTGGGACTCCATCTCAGAAAAAAAGAAAAAGGGTACAGGATTTCTCTCTGGAGTGAGGAAAATGTTCTGGATTTAGATAACAGTGCTGGCATACAACTTCAAACATACTAAAAACACTGATTTGTACATTTTAAAAGGGTGGAGGACTTAATGGTATGTGAACTATATTATCAAATTTGTGTGTGGTTTCGGTTTTTTGTTGTTTTTTTTTTTTTTTTTTAGAGACAGGGTCTCACTCTGTCACCTAGGGTGGAGTGTAATGGCAAAATCATAGCTCACTGCAGCCTCAAACTCCTAGGCTCAAGTGATCCTCCTGCCTCAGCCTCCCAAGCAGCTAGGACTACAGGCATATGCTACCATGCCCAGCTAATATTTTTATTTTTTGTAGAGACAGGTCTCACTCTGTTACCCAGGCTGATCTCAAACTCCTGGCCTCAAGTGATCTTCCCACCTTGGCACCCAAAATGTTGGGATTAAAGGTGTGAGCCACTGCGCCTGGCCCTATATTATCAATTTTAAAAAATTATACATCTACATCTAATGTCCATTAACACAAACATAATTTATCTTCTAACTATTACTTGTCTAGTCTCTTCTGGCTGATAAATAAAAGTAATAATAACCATCATATGAGAACAAAAAAGATGAATAAAATAGACTGTGTACACTCAAGAAGCATACAGTCTCAGTAACAAGTACACATATAAGTATAAAACAATTTGATAAATGCAATAATACCAATATCCAGACAGTATCAGAAGTGCACAAAGAAGCAAGGTGCAGTGGCTCATGCCTGTAATCCCAGCACTTTCGAGGGCCAAGGCGGGCGAATAGCTTGAGCCCTGGAGTTCGAGACCAGCCTGGGCAACATGGTGAAACCCCATCTCTACAAAACATAAAAAGTTAGCTGAGTATGGTGGTGCGCACCTGTAGTCCCAGCGACTTGGGAGGCTAAGGTGGGAGGATCACTTGAGCCCAGGAGGTCCAGGCTGCAATGAACTCATGCCACTGCACTCCATCCTGGGTGACAGAGTGAGACACCATCTCAAAAAAAAAAAAAGTTCACAAAGGAAGAATGCTCAATGCAGCATGGAAGCAATAGGTTTTCCAGAAGAGAATGGTGTAAGTCTTTTAAAAAAGAAAAGGAGCAATTACTCAAGCAGCAAAGAGGACTTTATGTAACAACTATGAAGATACTGTGAACAACTGTAAATGGCATCTGATGTAATTGCAAAAGGACTCCTCAAAGGCTATCTTCTGCTGTTTTGAAATTAAAAGTGGCTATCATAACACTCATTTCACATTTTGGATTAACTACTGTAACACTTGTAGTTATAATTTAAATGTAGACTCTGTCTTCCCACTAAATAGTAAGTCTCTTGAAGACAGGAAGACAGTCCATATACTACTTCCAAGTTTCTACTATAGTACTTCCATGTAATAAATGTTCAATAATACCTGCCACTGATGATAAAAATGACTGATAAGTAATCACATCAATACAGTTAAACCAAAAGCAACTCTAAGAGAATCCAGTACATGTTTAAAGATGTTTTATACCACTGAACACATAAAAATTGGGATCTCATCTGAGTACCTGTGTAGCAGCGTTTTCTTCTCTAAGACGAAGAATTTCAGCTGTCAGAGCATCAATGAGCTCTCGATGATCACCTAATACTTGTTCCAGTTGTTGCCTTGTCTCTACTTCTTTACGTAGCTGGATCTCACTCTACAAAAAAATATCAAATAAACTTCCACCAATAGCATCACATGTTGAAAACTAAAAGTTTGCACTCAAAGCTGGCAAAGAAGATATTTACAAAGAAGCAAATATTATGTGACAGTAATGATGAAGAGTTTTATTAAAAGGTTTATTATATTTAATTAAAGAAAATGTGCTTCTTTATCCTCTTCCCTTCTTTAAATAGAATAAAATGAACTAAATGCTATATAAAATTAAGTAACTACATTTTTTGTAAAAAGAAAGTAGAGGGATATACATATACATATTATTTGAATATACACTGACCATCTCTAGAAAGATACACTGGTATCTGGAATGATAGTTGGCTATAAATAAGCAAACATGCTAGCTAGAAGTTAGTCATGAGAGTTAGTACAATCTGCTGTTATCTTTGAATTTCATAATATGTGACTATATCGCCAATTCAAAAATTAAGCTTGTTAAAATATAATTTAAAGTAAATGACTACAACTTTAAATGGTTTAACTTTGTAAAACAAGTGATTAGCTTAAAAGTACACGCTTCTGGTCGGGCGTGGTGGCTCACGCCTGTAATCCCAGCACTTTGGGAGGCCAAGGCAGGCAGATTATAAGGTCAAGAGATCGAGACCATCCTGGCCAACATGGTGAATGAAACCCCGTCTCTACTAAAAATACAAAAATTAACTGGGCGTGGTGGTGCACGCCTGTAGTCCCAGATACTCAAGAGGCTGAGGCAGGAGAATCTCTTGAACCCAGGAGGCAGAGGTTGCAGTGAGCCAAGATCATGCCACTGCACTCCAGCCTAGCAACAGAGCGAGACTCTGTCTCAAAAAAAAAAAAAAAAAAAGTACATGCTTCTAAGCCTGCAATACTCTCCAAGAGCCAAAAGTATACTCCTGAAGATTCCTGAGTTAAGGGTGAAAGAATGTTAAGGTTTTAATAGGTCTGACAATACAATGAATCTGTCATTAAAAAGTTAACTTTAGGGTCAGGTGCAGAGGCTCACGCCTATAATACCAACACCTTGGGAAGCCAAGGTGGGCAGATCGCTTTGAACTCAGGATTTCGAGACCAGCCTGGGCAACATAGTGAAACTCTGTCTCTACAAAAAAAATACAAAAATTAGCTGGGTGTGGTGGCATGCACCTGTGGTCCCAGCTACTTGGGAGGCTGAGGCTGGAAAACCACTTAAACCCGGGAGGTGGAGGTTGCAGTGAGCCGAGATCATGCCACTACTGCACCCTAGCCTGGGCAACAGAATGAGACCCTGTCTCAAAAAAAAAGCAATTCAATTTTAGGAAGACGGCTCTAGAGAAACTAAAACATCTGTATTAAGGTGGTAAATCTATCTTATTAAATAATAAAGTTTCCTTAAACATTTTTGTCATATTTGTATAACAGGCTTAAGTACGTAACAGTTTAAATAGATTTTCAAAGATGAAACACATAGCTAACTCTAATTCTGTGGCATTCTGTGGATGATTATTTGAAATCAAATTAAACAAACAATTCTTTTTTTATTTTTTTTTTTTTGAGACAGTGTCTTGCTCTGCTGCCCAGGCTGGAGTGCAGTGGCACGATCTCAGCTCACTGCAACCTCCACCTCCCTGGTGAAAGTAATTCTCCTGCCTCAGCCTCCCCAGAAGCTGGGATTACAGGCACCCGCCACCATGCCCGACTAATTTTTGTATTTTTAGTAGAGACAGGGTTTTACCACGTTGAGGCCAGGCTGGTCTTAAACTCCTGACCTCAGGCAATCTGCCCGCCTCGGCCTTCCAAAGGGCTGGGATTATAGGTTATAGGCGTGAGCCACCGCGCCCAGCCAAACAAAGAATTCTTGCTTATTTTATAAATTATTTTTACAACAATAAAACATCTCCCACTTAGACATTGAAGCCATATGTGAGTTACCAGACATACAGGGAACATGAAGAATTCTCCCACATATCAAGTCTACCGATTATAGGCAATGCCACTCTCCAAACTGAATGTGGGAGTAGGAAGCAGAGAATAGCAATAGAATGCAGACACAGTTAACAGTTCTATTTAATCTACAACTGTCAAACAGTAATATTTAATATTAGCACAAGATATAATTATATTAATGGCAGATTTACCCTACTAATTATAATTTGCTAAAGCTCTTATTAAAATTAAAATCACTTATCTGAGCATGTATCAACTAACGGCAGAAAAGACTTAAAGGATAAGCCTTTACTGCAGATAATCTAAAACTGAGGTATTTTAAACGAAGCTATTCAAATTTGACTGTACTTTATTTGGAGGTTGCAATAAATGGAAAGGAAAAAAAACTCATGCATTTCTGCCTGAAAAGAAGACTCTACTAACCTAATGTTCTTACCTCTTTAAGGTACCGAACCAGGCGACAGAGGGAGCTCACCAGCGACAAAGTGAAGCCTGTAAGACCCTGACTGCTCTGCAGACCCTTGACCTCGCGACCTGTCCACCACTCATATTCTTCCATTTCATGTTCCACTTCATGTATCATGTGTTTGAGGACATCCAGGTTGGAATTAGTCCTATTTGGTAAGTCTGCAGAGGTTGTGCTACCTGATAACATGTTTTTCTTCGGCTTGGAAAGAGCATGCAAATTCGGTTTTCTTTTCACTGATAATGAGAGAAGTCATTCTATTTTAAGACCAGGAAAAATTATGACTAGAAAACTACTAGAAAAATCTTTTGACTATTGTTCACAATTTATAAAAGGCTTTTATAGACGATATCACCATTTCTCTCATAAAAATTAAACAGTTTAAACCAGATTTACACTAGCTATAATGAATGCACTAGAACCACTGTTCCAGAGTTACATGTGGTAGGAGACATTTCTTAGCTACCATTCAATAAACTTTCAGTTGGAACCATGTGGATGAGATTAAGGGAGAAAAACATTGACTAAGAGATTAAGACAGCTGTATCAAGTTACATTTTTAATATTCATCTTTGTAAATTAAGGGACTGAACCTTTATTTAACAGCTGTTTTTGCTTCCTTGAGTTCAGCACGTGTCCCACAACATAGCTTGAGTCTGGAGTCTCAGTAGATTCTTCAGGCTGAAGCCTGGTTTGGAGTCTCTTGACAGCATTGGTAGCATTCAGAGCAGCTAAAAGGAAGAACATTTCCAAAAGTATCTCAAGTGAACAAACTTCTTAAGAAAGTATTTCAATTGACAGATCCATCAGTATTTTAGTCAATTAGGCAAAGGCAGTCAAAATTCAAATAACATTCCTTTAAAAATTACTGCATTCAAGAATGAACCTAATAAAGCAGGCACCTAGAAATAATGCAAAAGGGAAACAAACCTCTTTGCTCCCCTGATGAAAGAGCAGATGATGGCGTTCCTGGAGGAGTTATTTGTGACTCGGTTGCTATTTTCTGCTGAATGTCAGTCCACAACTTACTAATTAACTCAGAATTCTCTTCTGTTAGTTGTTGGAGAAACCTATAAATTACAGGACAATAAGCTACATGAGAATTATAATATAAATTAATATAATATAAATATAAATTAAATGATAGCAGGCATTTAATTTATATTTATATTATCTATATTATAATTTATGTTTATATAATTATAAGTTTAATTTTATATATAAATATGCATATAAATTTAATTATAATTTATAATTATATAATTGTTATATATAATTATATAATTATATATAATTATATAATTAATTATAATAATTATATAATTACACATAATTATAAAATATATTCTATATTACATGTAATTTAATTTATAATTTAATTATATAAATTAAATTATATTTATATCTAATTTATATGTATATTATATTAATTTATATAAAAAATAGGTGCTATCATTTAAACTGTTCAAATAGTTACATGTTTGATTTGAAGGAGCTTTTAGTAATTCATAGTCAAAGAAAAAACACTATTCACTATAACTGATAAGACAGGTAGATAGCAAAAATGCCTATCACCTTAGTGTTAGAAAGAATCATTCCATCTGCCTCCCAGTTTCCTACCTACCTTGGTCCCTAACATAGGTATGTTTGCCCTTTCTGCAGTTTTGTGGTATGGCTCCATCCTCCTCTCTCTTTCTCTAGAGTAAAGTAATTAAGCATATATGGCTCAGCCCCTTTTGGTTTCTCTGTCCTACAAAGGAGCCTGTCCACAGAGCAGCCAGTCTCTGCTCATCAATGAAGTAAATTGACCACAGCATACTCTGTCCCTGTGTGTCAGGGAGGGGCTAGATAGAGTGAGAAGAGGTGCTGCAGTTTAGGGGTTAGTAATTACAAGCACATTGGTTACAGACCTAAGCGTTATGCTGTAAACACTTTTATCACTGATAAGGTTGATATTTTAATTTTCAACTGTCTGATTCATTTGTCTGTTTCTCAAAGTGCTAAAGTTACAGCCTACCTTCTTCTGGAGGCTTAGTATAAAAGCAAGAACAAAGAGATAAATGGTGGGAAAAACTTTAAGCAAGAGGAACCAGGACTTGATGTTTTGAGAAGTTTTCAGCCTGTCCAAATTGCAAAAGATTAGTAAAGTCGCTGTTAGGAAAGCATACTCTGGAGAGAAGGGCAAGAGTGTGGCTGAATAACCTTTTGCTAGTTCTGAAGAGATAAAGCATGTGATTCATGGATCCTCCAAATGATGTCAGAAGACGCTAACAATAAAGATGGGATTTTCCAGGAAAGATCTGTCTATGGAGTAGATGACCATGACATATGCAAGACACAAGATCTTTTGAGAATGTTATACCAACAGAAATACTGCTAGCTTGAATTGAAAGACACAAAGACAGGATGAAATGAAGGAAGGGTGCTAGACTCAAAAAATTCTACAGACTACCTTTCTCAGCCTCTGGTAACCATCATTCTACTCTCTATCTTCCTAAGTTCAACTGTTTTAATTTTTAGCTCCCAGAAGTAAGTGAGAACATGTGGCCAGAGCTGCAGATCCATAGGCACAGAGGCCAAAGCCAGAGCCACAGGCACAGAGGGAAGGGCCATGGATCCAGAAGGGTAAAGACTCAAGTCACAGAGCATTAAGTCCTAATAGTATTTGCTCTAATGAATTTCAAAGTTGCTTGGAACTGCTGATCCCTTTCTTCCTTGATTTTCCCTCGTAAAATGGAAATGTCTATAACTTTCATCCTATGTCTGTCCCATCATGGTATTTTGAAAGCAGACAACTTGTCTTCTAGTTTCACAGGACCACAAATGGAGAATTTTGCACCAGGATGGATTCTATCCAGTCCTCCCATAACTGATTTAGATGATGAGATTTGGGACTTTTGAGCTAATGAGATTTAGATGAGATTTTGAACTTGAAATGAAGCTGAAAATTGAAGGATATTGGGATGGATCTTTGGGGCCCACTGGAGGGACCATGGTAGGCTAAATAATAATGCCTGAAGATATTCCATGTCCTAAACCCTGGAGCCTGTCACTATTACCTTACATGGCAAAAAAGGGGTGGGGGAAGCCTCTTCAGATACAATTTAGAATCTTGAGATGGGGAGATTATCTTGAGTAGGCCCTAAATGCAATCACATATTTTTTTAAAAAAATTTTTCGTATTTCATGTATATTCTTATAAGAAACAGACAGAGGAAGATCTTTGACACCCACACAGAGGAGATGATGTGAAGACAAGAGGCAGAGATTGGTGTGCTGCAGCCACAATTTCAGAAGCTAGAAGAAGCAAGGAGCAAATTCTCTTCCAGAGCAGCTTCTCCTCTGGAGGGAGTGTGGCCCTACTGATATCTTGACGTTGGCCTAGTGAAACTGATTTTGGATTTCTGGCCCCCAGAACTGGGAAGAAATCGAGTTCTGTTGTTTTAAGCCACCAAACTTGTGGGATATTTAATATACTTAATTGTAGCTATAAGACAAAAACAAAAACGGGATACGCATGGAAGCATAGTATGTAAATACTTCATGTTCTGTCAAAGCAAAATATATAACTAAAAATGGGAAGGATGGAGAGAAAATAATGGAAAGAATAGGAACATAGAAAAGCTCACTTATTAAAACAAAAAAAAAAATTTGTTTTTTCGGGAAGGGCAGCCAAGGTGGCCGAATAGGAACAGCTCCGGTCTATAGCTCCCAGCGTGAGCGACGCAGAAGATGGGTGATTTCTGCATTTCCATCTGAGGTACTGGGTTCATCTCACGAGGGAGTGCCAGACGGTGAGCACAGGACAGTGGGTGCAGTGCACCGTGCGCGAGCCGAAGCAGGGCGAGGCATTGCCTCACTCGGGAACCGGAAGGTGTCAGGGAGTTCCCTTTCCTAGTCAAAGAAAGGGGTGACAGACGGCACCTGGAAAATTGGGTCACACCCACCCTAATACTGCACTTTTCCGACGGGCTTAAAAAACCAGGAGATTATATCCGGCACCTGGCTCGGAGGGTCTTACGCCCATGGAGTCTCACTGATTGCTAGCACAGCAGTCTGAGATCAAACTGCAAGTCGGCAGTGAGGCTGGGGGAGGGGCACCCGCCATTGCCCAGGCTTGCTTAGGTAAACAAAGCAGCCGGGAAGTTCCAACTGGGTGGAGCCCACCACAGCTCAAGGAGGCCTGCCTGCCTCTGTAGGCTCCACCTCTGGGGGCAGGGCACAGACAAACAAAAAGATAGCAGTAACCTCTACAGACTTAAATGTCCCTGTCTGACAGCTTTGAAGAGAGCAGTGGTTCTCCCAGCATGCAGCTGGAGATCTGAGAACGGGCAGATTGCCTCCTCAAGTGGGTCCCTGACCCCTGACCCCTGAGCAGCCTAACTAGGAGGCAACCCCCAGTAGGGGCAGACTGACACCTCACACGGCCGGGTATTCCTCTGAGACAAAAATTCCAGAGGAACGATCAGACAGCAGCATTCGCGGTTCACGAAAATCCGCTGTTCTGCAGCCACCGCTGCTGATACCCAGGCAAACAGGGTCTGCAGTGGACCTCTAGCAAACTCCAACAGACCTGCAGCTGAGGGTCCTGTCTGTTAGAAGGAAAACTAACAAACAGAAAGGACATCCACATCAAAAACCCATCTCTACATCACCAAAAGCAAAGACCAAAAGTAGCTAAAACCACAAAGATGGGGAAGAAACAGAGCAGAAAAACTGGAAACTCTAAAAAGCAGAGCACCTCTCCTCCTCCAAAGGAACGCAGTTCCTCACTACCAACGGAACAAAGCTGGAAAGAAAATGACTTTGACGAGTTGAGAGAAGAAAGCTTCAGACAATCAAACTACTCCGAGCTACAGGAGGAAATTCAAACCAAAGGCAAAGAAGTTAAAAACTTTGAAAAAAATTTAGATGAATGTATAACTAGAATAACCAATACAGAGAAGTGCTTAAAGGAGCTGATGGAGCTGAAAACCAAGGCTCGAGAACTACATCAAGAATGCAGAAGCCTCAGGAGCTAATGCGATCAACTGGAAGAAAGGGTATCAGCGATGGAAGATGAAATGAATGAAATGAAGTGAGAAGGGAAGTTTACAGAAAAAAGAATAAAAAGAAATGAACAAAGCCTCCAAGAAATATGGGACTATGTGAAAAGACCAAATCTACATCTGATTGGTGTACCTGAAAGTGACGGGGAGAATGGAACCAAGTTGGAAAACACTCTGCAGGATATTATCCAGGAGAACTTCCCCAATCTAGCAAGGCAGGCCAACATTCAGATTCAGGAAATACAGAGAACACCACAAAGATACTCCTCGAGAAGAGCAACACCAAGACACACAATTGTCAGATTCACCAAAGTGGAAATGAAAGAAAAAATGTTAAGGGCAGCCAGAGAGAAAGGTCGAGTTACCGACAAAGGGAAGACCATCAGACTAACAGCGGATCTCTCGGCAGAAACTCTACAAGCCAGAAGAGAGTGGGGGCCAATATTCAACATTCTTAAAGAAAAGAATTTTCAACCCAGAATTTCATATCCAGCCAAACTAAGCTTCATAAGTGAAGGCGAAATAAAATACTTTACAGACAAGCAAATGCTGAGAGATTTTGTCACCACCAGGCCTGCCCTAAAAGAGCTCCTGAAGGAAGCACTAAACATGGAAAGGAACAACCGGTACCAGCCACTGCAAAATCATGCCAAATTGTAAAGACCATCGAGGCTAGGAAGAAACTGCATCAACTAACGAGCAAAATAATCAGCTAACATCATAATGACAGGATCAAATTCACACTTAACAATATTAACTTTAAATGTAAATGGACTAAATGCTCCAATTAAAAGGCACAGACTGGCAAATTGGATAAAGAGTCAAGACCCATCAGTGTGCTGTAATCAGGAAACCCATCTCACGTGGAGAGACACACATAGGCTCAAACTAAAAGGATGGAGGAAGATCTACCAAGCAAATGGAAAACAAAAAAAGGCAGGGGTTGCAATCCTAGTCTCTGATAAAACAGACTTTAAACCAACAAAGATCAAAAGAGACAAAGAAGGCCATTACATAATGGTAAAGGGATCAATTCAACAAGAAGAGCTAACTATCCTAAATATATATGCACCCAATACAGGAGCACCCAGATTCATAAAGCAAGTTCTGAGTGACCTACAAAGAGACTTAGACTCCCACACATTAATAATGGGAGACTTTAACACCCCACTGTCAACATTAGACAGATCAATGAGACAGAAAGTCAACAAGGATACCCAGGAATTGAACTCAGCTCTGCACCAAGCAGACTTAATAGACATCTACAGAACTCTCCACCCCAAATCAACAAAATATACATTTTTTTCAGCACCACACTACACCTATTCCAAAATTGACCACATAGTTGGAAGTAAAGCTCTTCTCAGCAAATGTAAAAGAACAGAAATTATAACAAACTGTCTCTCAGACCACAGTGCAATCAAACTAGAACTCAGGATTAAGAAACTCACTCAAAACCGCTCAACTACATGGAAACTGAACAACCTGCTCCTGAATGACTACTGGGTACATAACTAAATGAAGGCAGAAATAAAGATGTTCTTTGAAACCAACGAGAACAAAGACACAACATACCAGAATCTCTGGGACACACTCAAAGCAGTGTGTAGAGGGAAATTTATAGCACTAAATGCCCACAAGAGAAAGCAGGAAAGATCCAAAATTGACACCCTAACATCACAATTAAAAGAACTAGAAAAGCAAACACATTCAAAAGCTAGCAGAAGGCAAGAAATAACTAAAATCAGAGCAGAACCGAAGGAAATAGAGACACAAAAAAACCCTTCAAAAAAGTAATGAATCCAGGAGCTGGCTTTTTGAAAGGATCAACAAAATTGATAGACCGCTAGCAAGATTAATAAAGAAGAAAAGAAAGAAGAATCAAATAGATGCAATAAAAAATGATAAAGGGGATATCACCACTGATCCCACAGAAATACAAACTACCATCAGAGAATACTACAAACACCTCTACGCAAATAAACTAGAAAATCTAGAAGAAATGGATAAATTCCTCAACACATACATCCTCCCAAGACTAAACCAGGAAGAAGTTGAATCTCTGAATAGACCAATAACAGGCTCTGAAATAGTGGCAATAATCAATAGCTTACCAATCAAAAAGAGTCAAGGACCAGATGGATTCACAGCCGAATTCTACCAGAGGTACAAGGAGGAACTGGTACCATTCCTTCTGAAACTATTCCAATCAATAGAAAAAGAGGGAATCCTCCCTAACTCATTTTATGAGGCCAGCATCATCCTGATACCAAAGCCTGGCAGAGACACAACAAAAAAAGAGAATTTTAGACCAATATCCTTGATGAACATTGATGCAAAAATCCTCAATAAAATACTGGCAAACCGAATCCAGCAGCACATCAAAAAGTTTATCCACCATGATCAAGTGGGCTTCATCCCTGGGATGCAAGGCTGGTTCAATATACGCAAATCAATAAATGTAATCCAGCATATAAACAGAACCAAAGACAAAAACCACATAATTATCTCAATAGATGCAGAAAAGCGCCTTTGACAAAATTCAACAATGCTTCATGCTAAAAACTCTCAATAAATTAGGTATCGATGGGATGTATCTCAAAATAATAAGAGCTGTCTATGACAAACCCACAGCCAATATCATATTGAATGGGCAAAAACTGGAAGCATTCCCTTTGAAAACTGGCACAAGACAGGGATGCCCTCTCTCACCACTCCTATTCAACATAGTGTTGGAAGTTCTGGCCAGGGCAATTAGGCAGGAGAAGGAAATAAAGGGTATTCAATTAGGAAAAGAGGAAGTCAAATTGTCCCTGTTTGCAGATGACATGATTGTATATCTAGAAAACCCCGTCGTCTCAGCCCAAAATCTCCTTAAGCTGATAAGCAACTTCAGCAAAGTCTCAGGATACAAAATCAATGTACAAAAATCACAAGCATTCTTATACACCAATAACAGACAAACAGAGAGCCAAATCATGAGTGAACTCCCATTCACAATTGCTTCAAAGAGAATAAAATACTTAGGAATCCAACTTACAAGGGACGTGAAGGACCTCTTCAAGGAGAACTACAAACCACTGCTCAATGAAATAAAAGAGGATACAAACAAATGGAAGAACATTCCATGCTCATGGGTAGGAAGAATCAATATCGTGAACATGGCCATACTGCCCAAGGTAATTTATAGATTCAATGCCATCCCCATCAAGCTACCAATGACTTTCTTCACAGAATTGGAAAAAACTACTTTAAAGTTCATATGGAACCAAAAAAGAGCCTGCATCACCAAGTCAATCCTAAGCCAAAAGAACAAAGCTGGAAGCATCATGCTACCTGACTTCAAACTACACTACAAGGCTACAGTAACCAAAACAGCATGGTACTGGTACCAAAACAGAGATATAGATCAATGGAACAGAACAGAGCCCTCAGAAATAACGCCGCATATCTACAACTATCTGATCTTTGACAAACTTGAGAAAAACAAGCAATGGGGAAAGGATTCCCTATTTAATAAATGGTGCTGGGAAAACTGGCTAGCCATATGGAGAAAGCTGAAACTGGATCCCTTCCTTACACCTTATACAAAAATTAATTCAAGATGGATTAAAGACTTAAATGTTAGACCTAAAACCATAAAAACCCTAGAAGAAAACCTAGGCATTACCATTCAGAACATAGGCATGGGCAAGGACTTCATGTCTAAAACACCAAAAGCAATGGCAACAAAGCCAAAATTGACAAATGGGATCTAATTAAACTAAAGAGCTTCTGCACAGCAAAAGGAACTACCATCAGAGTGAACAGGCAACCTACAAAATGGGAGAAAATTTTCGCAACCTACTCATCTGACAAAGGGCTAATATCCAGAATCTACAAAGAACTCAAACAAATTTACAAGAAAAAAACAAACAACCCCATTAAAAAGTGGGCAAAGGACATGAACAGACACTTCTCAAAAGAAGACATTTATGCAGCCAAAAAAACACATGAAAAAATGCTCACCATCACTGGCCATCAGAGAAATGCAAATCAAAACCACAATGAGATATCATCTCACACCAGTTAGAATGGCAATCATTAAAAAGTCAGGAAACAACAGGTGCTGGAGAGGATGTGGAGAAGTAGGAACACTTTTACACTGTTGGTGGGACTGTAAACTAGTTCAACCATTGTGGAACTCAGTGTGGCGATTCCTCAGGGATCTAGAACTAGAAATACCATTTGACCCAGCCATCCCATTACTGGGTATATACCCAGAGGACTTTAAATCATGCTGCTATAAAGACACATGCACACGTATGTTTATTGCGGCACTATTCACAATAGCAAAGACTTGGAACCAACCCAAATGTCCAACAAGGATAGACTGGATTAAGAAAATGTGGCACATATACACCATGGAATACTATGCAGCCTTAAAAAATGATGAGTTCATGTCCTTTGTAGGGACATGGATGAAACTGGAAATCATCATTCTCAGTAAACTATTGCAAGGACAAAAAACCAAACACCGCATGTTCTCACTCATAGGTGGGAACTGAACAATGAGAACACATGGACACAGGAAGGGGAACATCACACTCTGGGAACTGTTGTGGGATGGGGGGAGGGGGGAGGGATAGCATTAGGAGATATACCTAATGCTAAATGACGAGTTAATGGGTACAGCACACCAGCATGGGACATGTATACATATGTAACTAACCTGCACATTGTGCACATGTACCCTAAAACTTAAAGTATAATAATAATAAAATAAAATAAAAAGAATCTGCCGAAAAAAAGCATTAAAAAAAAATTTAACTGACATACCTGACAATGACATGTAAAAAAAGAAAACAAGATTAAAGGCTCTATAAAAGGTATATATGCAAAGGTAACCACCAGAACAATATTACAAACTTCCTAAATACCAAAAGAAATTTTTTAAAAGAACAGAGAAGAAACATCACATAGAAAATGAAATTATAGTACAATAAACAGTACTATAAAATAATGTGATGAACTTAACATCAAACATATCAGTAAGTGTTATAAGCTTACTTCAATTAAAAGAAGAATAGTTTCAAATTGTCTAACAAGGCAAGACTGAACTCTGCATTGTATACAAGAGACATACTTAATACAAAATAATTCCAGAAGGCTAAATATATTAAACATCTAAAATACAGAAAGCTAAATGTAAAAAGCCAAAATAAGCCAGGAAATTGGAAACAAGAAAAAAGTAGAGGTTTCATTCCTGATATTAGATGAAGTAGAAATGAAGTCAAAAGGTATTAAATGTGACAAAGCATACTTTATAATGCTAAAAGTTATAAATCACAATGAAGATATAACACTTACGTTCCAAAAAACATGGACCAAAAAACACAAGAATCACTTTTATAAGAAAGGAAGTATTTAACTCTGAACAATTAAATATACTTAAACATAAAATGCAAAGAGAAATAGAAACATACTAGTAGTAGGAGACTTTAATACACCATTCTCAGAAGAAAAGAGTGGCAAAAATAAGTAAGGATACAAAAGTATTCAACAATATAATCAGTGAGGTAGATCTATGGATATACCTTTAGAACTTTATACCTTGTTAGAGTATATACCTTCTTCTCAGGCACACACATGGAACATTTGTAAAACTTTGATCATATATTAGGTCACAAAGAAAACATCATTAAGTTCCACAGGTAGAAATATTACAAATCACACTCTGAATGTAACGTAATAAAACTAGAAAAACAAAGAGGCTCTGGAAATTTTTTTTTAAATCTTCTATTAGACAATTTTTAAAAAAATTATTATACTTTAAGTTTTAGCGTACATGTGCACAATGTGCAAGTTAGTTACATATGTATACATGTGCCATGTTGGTGCGCTGCACCCATTAACTTGTCATTTAGCATTAGGTATATCTCCTAATGCTATCCCTCCCCCCTCCCCCCACCCCACAACAGTTGCCAGTGTGTGATGTTCCCCTTCCTGTGTCCATGTGTTCTCATTGTTCAATTCCCATCTATGAGTGAGAACATGTGGTGTTTGGTCTTTTGTCCTTGCGATAGTTTACTGAGAATGATGATTTCCAATTTCATCCATGTCCCTACAAAGGACATGAACTCATCATTTTTTAAGGCTGCATGGTATTCCATGGTGTATATGTGCCACATTTTCTTAATCCAGGCTATCATTGTTGGACATTTGGGTTGGTTCCAAGTCTTTGCTATTGTGAATAGTGCCGCAATAAACATACGTGTGCATGTGTCTTTATAGCAGCATGATTTATAGTCCTCTGGGTATATACCCAGTAATGGGATGGCTGGGTCAAATGGTATTTCTAGTTCTAGATCCCTGAGGAATCGCCACACTGAGTTCCACAATGGTTGAACTAGTTTACAGTCCCACCAACAGTGTAAAAGTGTTCCTATTTCTCCACATCCTCTCCAGCACCTGTTGTTTCCTGACTTTTTAGACAATTCTTAAGTAAACATGAAAATATAAACTGAAATTACCTCATTCCTAAAGTAACAAAACACTACATACCAGAATGTATGCTACACATTTATAGTAGTGATCAGAGTAGAATTCAGAGCCCTAAACATGTTTATCAATTAAAAATAAAAGAATGAAAACGAATGTATTAAATTCTCAACTAGGGTTACTAGAAAAAGTAAACAAAAAAAAATGCACAACGAAGGAAATAAAGACAAAAGCAAAAATTGATGAGGAAGAAATCAGAAAACTAGACCTCTAACTAATAAATTAAAAATGTTAGTTCTTCGAAAATTCATAAAATAGGCAAACCACTAAATAACCTAATTTTAAAGAGAACCAAAATAAATGATTGAGGAGAACAAGTAAGCACTGAAACAAAATTTTTTAAGAAGTATAGAGATTATTGGCACATCTCTATAGAAATACATTGATTAACCTAGATGAAATGGAAAATTTCCTAAGAAAATATAACTTATAAAAATTGGCTTCAGAAGACATAGAAGCTTAAATAAACAAGCAAAGTTACTATGGCACTTCCCCACAGAAAAAAAAAAGCACCATGTGCAAATAGTTTCAAAGGAGGAAAGCTATCAGCCTCAAAAAACAGATAGTCTCAGTGCTATATAAATTGTTCCAGGACTTAAAAAATTAGAAACATCTTCCAGATGGTTCTTATGAAATCAAGTACCGCATTGTTACTTCAATCTGATAAAGGCTGCAGACACAAAAAAACTACAGAGAATATCATTTATGAATTTTAACACAAGAATACTAAATAAAATATTAACAAACAACCTCCAATACTCCATTAATGAAAATAACACATTATGGCCAAATAGAATTTACTGCAGAAATGCAAGGATAGCGCAATATTAGGAAACTCATAACATAATGTACCATATTAAGAGACATAAGCAGAAAACTCATATGATTATCTCTATAGATATTGAAAACGTCTGATAAAATTAACACTTAATACTGATTAAAATAAAACAATCAAGAAAACAAGAATTGACTGGCATTTCCTTAGCATTGTTTAAAAAAAAATGTATCTGGGTATGGTGTTTGCATGCCTGTAGTCCCGGCTACTAGAGGCTGAGGGAGGCTGAGGTGAGAGGCTGAGGTGAGAGGATTACCTGAGCTGTGATCACACCACTGCACTCTGGCCAGGGTGACAGAGTGAGATCCTGTCTCAAAAAAGACTAAAAATAACAATGATTTTAAAAATTTAAAGAAAGAAAGAAAAAAGACCTCAGTACTAAAGCCAATACCTTACTTAAGAGGAAACAATAGAAGCATTTTCATACAATCAGAAACAAGGCAAGGATCCCCACTATCTCCATTATTATTGAACACTGTCCTATAACTAATAAAATATACAAAAGAAACCAATTAGAGGTGAAAGACTTCGATAACAAGGAAAACAATGTCTATTTGCAGATGAGATGACAGTCAACCTAGAAACCCCTAGAAAATCAGTGCTAAAACTAATTCAACCAAGATTCAATAAAGTAGCAGAATATCAAGGCAACACATGGAAATCAGTAACTTTCATAAAAACAAAGAATAACTAGTTAGGAGGTATAATGGAAGACAAAATTCCATTTAAAAGAATAACAAAAGCCCCAAAACACTTAGGAATAAACTCAATAAGAAATAAGCAAACTCTATATGAGAGAAATGTTAAGACCCTGTTGAAAAACAGAAAAGTAGACTTTTTTTTTGTTAGTTTTTTTTTTTATTATTATTATACTTTAAGTTCTGGGGTATATGTGCAGAACGTGCAGTTTTGTTACATAGGTATACACGTCCCATAGTGGTTCGCTGCACCCATCAAACCTGTCACCTACATTAGGCATTTCTCCTAACGCTATCCCTCCCCTAGCCCCCCCCCCACCCTCCAACAGGCCCCGGTGTGTGATGTTCCCCTCCCTGTGTCCATGTGTTCTCATTGTTCAACTCCCACTTATGAGTGAGAACACACAGTGTTTGGTTTTCTGTTCTTATGTTAGTTTGCTGAGAATTATGGTTTCCAGCTTCATCCATGTCCCTGCAAAGGACATGAACTCATCTTTTTTATGGCTGCATAGTATTCCATGGTATATATGTGCCACATTTTCTTTATCCAGTCTATCATTGATGGGCACATGGGTTGGTTCCAAGTCTCTGTTATTGTGAATAGTGATGCAATAAACATATGTGTCCATGTGTCTGTATAGAATGATTTATAATCCTCTGGGTATATACCCAGTAATGGGATGGCTGGGTCAAATGGTATTTCTAGTTCTAGATACTTGAGGAATCGCCACACTGTCTTCCACAATGGTTGAACTAATTTACACTCCCACCAACAGTGTAAAAGCATTCCTATTGCTCCACATCCTTTCTAGCATCTGTTATTTCCTGACTTTTTAATGATCGCCATTCTAACTGGCGTGAGATGGTATCTCATTGTGGTTTTGATTTGCATTCTCTGATGACCAGTGATGATGAGCTTTTTTTCATATGTTTTTTGGCTGCATAAATGTCTTATTTGAGAAGTGTCTGTTCATATCCTCCACCTACTTTTTGATGGGGTTGTTTTTTTCTTGTAAATTTGTTTAAGTTCTTTGTAGATTCTGGATACTAGCCCTTTGTCAAATAGATAGATTGCAAAAATTTTCTCCCATTCTGTAGATTACCTGTTCACTATGATCACAGTTTCTTTTGCTGTGCAGGAGTTCTTTAGTTTAATTAGATCCTCTTTGTCAATTTTGGCTTTTGTTGCCATTGCTTTTGGAGTTTTAGACCTGAAGCCTTTGTGTATGCCTATGTCCTGAATGGTACTGCCTAGGTTTTCTTCTAAGATTTTTTATGGTTTCAGGTCTTACGTTTAACTCTTTAATCCATCTTGAGTTAATTATTGTATAAGGTGTAAGGAAGAAGCCTACTTTCAGTTTTCTGCATATGGCTAGCCAGTTTTCCCAACATCATTTATTAAATAAGGAATCCTTTCCCTATTGTTTGTCTTGGGTTTGTCAAAGGTCAGATGGTTGCAGATGTGTGGTGTATTTCTGAGGGCTCTGTTCTGTTCCATTGGTCTACATATCTGTTTTGGTACCAGTACCATGCTGTTTTGGTTACCGCAGCCTTGTAGTATAGTTTGAATTCAGGTAGTGTGATGACTCCAGCTTTGTTCTTTTTGCTTAGGATTGTCTTGGCTATGCAGGCTATTTTTTGGCTCCATATGAAGTTTAAAGTAGTTTTTTCTAATTCTGTGAAGAAAGCCAATGGTAGCTTGATGGGGATAGCATTGAATCTATAAATTACTTTGGGCAGTATGGCCATTTTCATGATATTGAGTCTTCCTATCCACGAGCATGGAATGTTTTTCCATTTGTTTGTGTCGTCTCTTATTTCCTTGAACAGTGGCTTGTAGTTCTCCTTGAAGAGGTCCTTCACATCCCTTGTAAGTTGGATTCCTAGGTATTTTATTCTCTTAGTAGCAATTGTGAATGGGAGTTCACTCATGATTTGGCTCTCTGTTTGTCTGTTATTGGTGTATAAGAATGCTTGTGATTTTTGCACATTGATTTTGTATCCTGAGACTTTGCTGAAGTTGCTTATCAGCTTAAGGAGATTTTGGGCTGAGACGATGGCGTTTTCTAAATATACAATCATGTCATCTGCAAACAGAGACAGTTTGACTTCCTCTTTTCCTACTTGAATGCCCTTTATTTCTGTCTCTTGCCTGATTGTCATGGCCAGAACTTCCAATACTATGTTGAATAGGAGTGGTGAGAGAGGGCATCCTTGCCTTTTGCCTTGCGCATCCAGTATTCTATTGGCTGTGGGTTGGTCACAAATAGCTCTTATTATTTTGAGATATGTTCCACCGATACCTAGTTTATTGAATTTTTAGCATGAAGGGGTGTTGAATTTTGTCAAAGGCCTTTTCTGCATCTATTAGGTTAATCATGTGATTTTTGTCTTTGGTTCTGTTTATGTGATGGATTACATTTATTGATTTGCATATGCTGAACCAGCCTTGCATCCCAGGGATGAAGCCAACTTGATTGTGGTGGATAAGCTTTTTGATGTGCTGCTGGATTCCATTTGCCAGTATTTTATTGAGGATTTTTGCATCGATGTTCATCAGGGATATTGGCCTGAAATTTTCTTTTTTTGTTGTGTCTCTGCCAGGATTTGGTATCAGGATGATGCTGGCCTCATAAAATGATTTAGGGAGGATTCCCTCTTTTTCTATTGTTTGGAATAGTTTCAGAAGGAGTGGTACCAGCTTCTCTTTGTACCTCTGGTAGAATTCGGCTGTGAATCTGCCTGGTCCTGGACTTTTTGTGGTTGGTAGGCTATTAATTACTGCCTCAATTTCAGAACTTGTTATTGGTCTATTCAGGGTTTCGACTTCTTCTGGTTTAGACTTGGGAGGGTGTATGTGTCCAGGAATTTATCCATTTCTTCTAGATTTTATCCATTTCTAGTTTATTTGCATAGAGGTGTTTACAGTATTCTGATGGTAGTTTGTATTTCTGTGGGATCAGTGGTGATATCCCCTTTATCATTTTTTATTGTGTCTATTTGATTCTTCTCTCTTTTTTTCTTTATTAGTCTGGCTACCAGTCTATTTTGTTGATCTTTTCAAAAAACCAGCTCCTGGATTCATTGATTTTTTGAAGGGTTTTTCATGTCTCTATCTCCTTCAGTTCTGCTTTGATCTTAGTTATTTCTTGTCTTCTGCTAACTTTTGAATTTGTTTGCTCTTGCTTCTCTAGTTCTTTTAATTGTGATGTTAGGTGTCAATTTTAGATCTTTCCTGCTTTCTCTTGTGGGCATTTAGTGCTATAAATTTCCCTCTACACACTGCTTTAAATATGCCCCAGAGATTCTGGTATGTTGTGTCTTTGTTCTCTCTGGTTTCAGGGAACATCTTTATTTCTGCCTTCATTTAGTTATGTACCCAGTAGTCATTCAGGAGCAGGTTGTTCAGTTTCCACGTAGTTGTGCGGTTTTGAGTGAGTTTCTTAATCCTGATTTCTAATTTGATTGCACTGTGGTCGGAGACTGTTACGATTTCCATTCTTTTGCATTTGCTGAGGAGTGTTTTACTTCCAATTATGTGGTCAATTTCAGAAAAAGTACGATGAGGTACTGAGAAGAATGTATATTCTGTTGATTTGGGGTGGAGAGTTCTGTAGATGTCTATTAAGTCTGCTTGGTCCAGAGCTGAGTTCAAGTCCTGAATATCCTTTTTAATTTTCTGTCTCATCGATCTGTCTAATACTGACCACAAAGTGTTAAAGTCTCCCCTACCCAAGGGAATCCAGGAGGGACTGAGCCTGAGGAACCTTGCACTCTGACCCAGATACTGTGCTTTTCCCACGGTCTTCGCAACCCACAGGCCAAGAGACTCCCTCCAGTGCCTACCCCAGCAGGGTCCTGGGTTTCAAGCACAAAACTAGGGGGCTGTTTGGGCAGACACCAAACTAGCTGCAGGAGTTTTTTTTTTTTTTTCCCATACCACAGTGGCGCCTAGAACGCCAGAGAGACAGAACTGTTCACTCCCCTGGAAAGGGGGCTGAAGCCAGGCAGCCAAGTGGTCTGGCTCAGCGGGTCCCACACCACGGAGCCCAGCAAACTAAGATCCACTGACTTGAAATTCTTGCTGCCAGCACAGCAGCAATCTGAGATCAACCTGGGACGCTCGAGCTTGGTGGGGGAAGGGGCAGCTGCCATTGCTGAGGCTTGAGTAGGTGGTTTTACACTCACAGTGTAAACAAAGCCACCAGGAAGTTCAAACTGGGTGGAGCCTACCGAAGCTCAGCAAAGCTGCTGCGGCCAGACTGCCAGATTTCTCCTCAATGGGCAGAACATGTCTGGAAAAAAAAGCAGCAGCCCCAGTCAGGGACTTATAAATAAAACCCCCATCTCCCTGGGACAGAGCACCTGGGAGAAGGGGCGGCTGTGGGCACAGCTTCATCAGACTTAAACATCTATGCCTGACGGCTCTGAAGAAAGCAGCGGACCTTTTAACAAATGGAAAAATATACTGTGTTCTTGAATAGCAAAATTCAACATCATAAAGATGCCAGTTCTCTCTAGTTAATTTAATAATAAAACATGGAATACTATGCAGCCATAAAAAGGAATTAAATCATGTCCTTTGCAGGGACATGGATGGAGCTGGATGCCATTATCCTCAGCAAACCAACGCAGAAAACAAAACACCACATGTCCCGCTTTTAAGTGGGAACTGAACAATGTAGTCTCTAATAAAAATACAAAATTAGCCAGGCCTGGTGGCGCATGCCTGTAATCCAGTTTCCTGGGAGGCTGAAGCAGGAGAATCACTTGAACCTGGGATGTGGAGGTTGCAGTGAGCCAAGATGGCGACACTGCACTCCAGCCTGGGCAACAGAATGAGACTCCATCTCAAAAAATGAAAAATAAAATAAAATACTGAAAATAACCTAAATGACCACATATATATATATATATGAGAATGGTCAAATAAACTACAGTACATTCACACAATTTAGTACTATGCAACTGTTTCATTTTATTATAAAAATGAAGAAAAAAATACCTGTGTAAACTTATGAACAGCTATGGGGAGATTTCCAGGATATATCATTAAGTGGTAAAAGCAAATATAGATGGATATGTTAATTACCCCAATCTGATCACTATACATTATATGTATCAAAACACCTATGTACCTCATGAACATGCACATTTATTGTCAATTAAAGTAAAAGAAAAGCAAATATACTACGTTACCTTTTATATAAGAAGAGAAAATAAGGAGTATGTTATCTTTTATATAAGAGAAAATAAGGAGATATATATATATATCTGCTTACATTTATAAAAAGAAACACAGAAAGAATAAATTTAAAAACTAAGGAAACTGATCACCTACAAGGGTAAGTGTAGACGGGAACTAGTTAGAAGGGATAGGGGATGGTGACACTACCCTGAAAACAGCTTTTTGTATAATTTTGTCAAAAAGAGAGGTAAAAACCTAAAATTGAATACAAATAGAAGCAAATGAACCTAATTATATTTCAAATGAATACAATAACCTTTTAGAAATCTGCAAACAATCTTGAACTCTACTTAGCAGGTTTATTTTTGCAGTAGTATGGGCGCAGCAATTCCAAAACTATTTTCTATGTATTGCAGGATTGAATATGAATAAATATACTTGTGTAATGTTTGGAGACATGCTGCTCAGTGTTAAAGAAGAGTGATACAAATGTGGAATAAGAAGACCAAGATAAAACCAATAGTGTTAAATTGGACTTAGAGGTATCACTGTAAATTCATGATTTATAGCTAAATAGACAGAAAACTAGATACTAATATAGATATGTTCATATACATATGACTATAGGTATATATATGTATGTGTGCATATATATGTATCTGTTGGTCTAAAAACAATGACTGCCAAGTGCAATAAACGCATCTAATACTTAGAGCTTGGTTTTTAAATACCCTTCTTTAATAAAATGAGCTAAGGATTCTTGAAGAAATGGTTGATTCCAGGGAAGAGAAAGTATAATAAGAGCTATGTTGTGCCAGAAATTAAACATTAAAGAAGATACGTTAAAAGGACACAGGAATTACTTGAAGAAGCTCCCAAATATGTGACAAATAAACATCAAAATAAATAAAAGATAAAACAGTATAATCCATTGAAGGAACGTGGCAGACATCACTGTAACCAAACGATGAAAGTTAACAGCACCAATAATTAAACCAAGGTGTCACTGCCTCTTGATATGACACATTGAGGACTTAACATCACTTTAGGGATATTCCTGCCCAAAATGCATAAGTAAGCTGGGTCTAATAATGAAGAACTTATAAGACAAAGTCAAACTAGAGGGAATTCTGTAAAATAACTGCCCTGTACTTCTTCAAAACTATAAAAATGTCATAAAAGGCAAAGAAACACTAAGATTAGATTTTAGAAGATTCCAGGTTTTTTTTAAAAATGAAAAGACATGAAAACTAAATATAATAAGTGATTATGATTAGTTCTTCAATCATCCAAAAAACAAAATAAACATTACTGTGACAACTGGAGAAATCTAAATAAGGTCTATGGATTAGATAATAGTGTTAAATCAATGTAATTTCCTGATTGTGATCATTGTACTGTGATTTTATCTGAATGAATGCTCTTTTTCTTGGGAACCACACACTGAAGTATTTAGGGATAAAGGAACATGAAGCATGCAACTTACTTCCTAATAGTTCTTTAAAAATGTATGTTAGTCAACTGCAAAAATATGGAACCAAACTAAGTGCCCAACGACCAATGAGTGGATAAAGAAAATCTGGTATAGACACACCATGGAATACTACTCAGCCACTCACACACACAAAAAAATAATAATAATAATGTATTTTGCAACAACTTGGATGGAGCTGGAGACCATTATTCTAAGTGAAGTAACTGAGGAATGGAAAACCAAATACCACATGTTCTTACTTGCTAAGGAGCTAAGCTATGGATATGCAAAGGCATACAGAGTGATATAACAAACTTTGGAGACTCAGAATGGGGAGGGCGGGAGGTAGGTGCGGAATAAAAAACTGCATATTGGGTACAATGTATATTACTCAGGCGACCAGTGCACATGTGCATGCATGCATGTGTGTGCATACTCAGAAAGGAGATAAAATGATAAAAGAAATGTGAAAAACATTAATAATTGATGAATCTGAGTAAAGAGTATACAAGAGCTTTTTATATTATCCCTGCAAATTATTTGGAAATACCAAAATAAACAAATTTTTAAATAAAAATAAACTCCCATTTAATAAAAAATGATGCAATAGGCAAACATTGAAATGGCCATGGAAAAAACCTAAGAGTTGTAAATATTTATGCCATATACACATACCTGTCTGTATTCGTGTTAGACTGAGAGTTTAGAGAGTTATCCAACTCATTCTCATTCTCACTTTCTCCTGACTGGCTATTAACAGTTCCTTCTTCTTCACCATCTACATCATTAAGAGCCTGTCTCAACACAACAATAAAAATAGCACAAGTTGATTATATATATACTCAGACTTTCTTTTTTTTTTTCTGTCATAACAGAAGGGAGTTCCCTCCTCCTAAGCCCTCCACATGTTGTAGAACACAAATCTTCTCACATCCTTCCACTACTATCAATTATCCTATCTCTCTACCACATTTTCAACATCTGTCTCTGTAGTGGCTTCAGTTCACCAACATTTAAATGTAAGCAAGCTTCTCCCATCTTAACCTGACCCTATACTTACCTTAAGCTATATGTATCTTCTTTCTTCTACCACCAAACTTCTTGAAAGAGTTGTTCCACCCTCCTCACTCACCACCTATGCCCTGCAACTTTGCTTCTGCCCTATTGCTCTACTCAAACTGCTCTCTACAAGGTCAACTTCAACACACTTATTTCTAACTTAGATGGATATTTCTGTCTTTGCCTTCCCTTACTTTTCTGACCACTCATTTCTTTCCTTTAAAATCCACTTGGCCAGGTGTGGTGGCTCATGCCTAAAACTCTAGCACTTTGGGAGGCCAAGGCAAGTGGATCACTTGAGCCCAGGTGTTGAAGACCAGCCTGAACAACATGGCGAAACCATGTCTCTACAAAAAAATTTAAAAATTAGCCAGGTGAGGTAGCCCACACCTGTAGTCTCAGCTAGTCAGGAGGCTGAGGAGGGAGAATAATCTGAGCCCAGGAAGGTTGAGGCTACAGTGAGTTGTGATCGTGCCACTGCATTCCAGCCTGGGCAACAGAGCGAGACCCTGTCTCAAAAAAAAAAAAAAAAAAAACCCTACTTGATACACTTCTTTTAACTCCCATAATACTGTATTTTCTTAGATTTTCTCCTACTCTTCTGGCCATTCCTTCCCAATCTCCTTTACTGATCTTATTTTTCTACCCTTTCCTTGTATCTGATGATGTGACTCAAGTCACATCACACCTACTAAGTAAGCACTCAATAAATTTTAGCTATTATTATCCAGTCTTATCTTGTTTGGTACAAACGTTACTCACAGGAAGTGCAATACACTTAAGTAAAAGCAAATCTAGCAACCACAACTAGCATTTGTTGATATTTAAACTTTTAAAATATTTACCAAAAGGCCTATATCAACCTTTTCTCCCCTCATCTGATCCACTTTCTGAATGTTTTTATCTAATTCCAAAGCTGTAATTACAAATGAAATGCTATTAATTTCCAAACCTCTATCTTCACACCCAGATCTGTCCTAAGCCCTAGACATTCATATTCAACTGCCTATAAGACATCTCTATTCTGGCCAGACACAGTGGCTCATTTCTGTAATCCTAGCATTTTAAGAGGCCAAGGCAGGAGGATCATGTGAGCCCAGGAGTTTGAGACCAGCTTGGGCAACGTGGCAAAACCCCATCTCCACCAAAAACACAAAAATTAGGCAGGCTTGGTGGCGTGCACCTGTGGTCTCAGCTACTCAAGAGGCTGAGGCAGGAGGATTGCTTGAGCCCAGGAGGTAGAGGCTGCAGTGAGTCATGATTGTGCCACTGCATTCCAGCCTGGGTGACACAGCAAGACCCCATCTCAAAAAAGAAAAAAAAAAAATCCCTACTCAATAGGTCCAAGCTGAACAGCTTTCTAAGCCCTCCTACCATTCTTCCAGAAACTTTGTTCCTGCCAATATTACCTAAGACCATGAACAGTGTCACCATCTACTCAAATGCTCAAGCCAGCAAATGAGGAGTTATCCTTCTTTCTCACTTGTCCTGTCCTATCGGCCACCCAATCCTGCCAACTCTACCTCATTTTAACCAATCTCAAGTCTATCCCTATTCTCCTCTATTTCCTTCCCTATTGGCATGGCTTTGGGTCAGGCCCTCACCACTTCTAAGATGCCCACCAAAGTCTTCTAACCAGACCCTCTCTCCAGTCTTGTCCCTCCCCAATCCATCTTCCACACTATACTGGATCTCATCATGACTCCACTCTTTAAAATCCTTCAGTGACTCTACTTTTACTTTCCAGTCCTTAGTCCTTCAGGACCTAGGTCCTACTTGTCTCTCTAACCTCAACTCCTGCTATTTCCCTAATCCAATGACAAGAGACATGCCTTGATCATCTATGTATCTTAGCATCTAGTGCATGATCTGAAATATTACATGATGAATAAGTGAGTAGGTTTAGTCTCACTAATTCCTATATGGATGAAGAAACTAGGACCCAGAGAACTTAAGTAATGCAGTTACAATTCCATTTTTTCTTGGTGACTCAAGATTATCTATAGCAGGCCGGGCGTGGTGGCTCATGCCTGTAATCCCAGCACTTTGGGAGGCCGAGGCAGGCGGATCACAAGGTCAGGAGATCGAGACCATCCTGGCTAACACGGTGAAACCCCGTCTCTACTAAAAAATACAAAAAAAAAAATTAGCCGGGCATGGTGGCAGGCGCCTGTAGTCCCAGCTACTCGGGAGGCTGAGGCAGCAGAATGGCGTGAATCCGGGAGGCAGAGCTTGCAGTGAGCCAAGATTGCACCACTGCACTCCAGCCTGGGTGACAGAGCGAGACTCCGTCTCAAAAAAAAAAAAAAAAGATTATCTATAGCAACACCAATTTCCTTTCTGATGTATAGTGGTCCTCTGCTTATCTATTCAGGTATCCTCTCTCTCCTCCCTCACCGCCATTTTTCTCTGCTACCTCTGCTTTGAGAGGCTCACATCACTGTTTTTCATCTGCTATCAGCTGTAAATTGAGAAAGAACTTAAACCAGGTAGGTAAATTAGTTGTATCAGTAACATTAATTTGAAATTCTACTGCTGTATTAATGGTAATAGGCTCAAGTGTGCGAATGGACTCTTCAACAGAATAAAATCTGACTGCTTTATTCCATGTTGCTGGGATACATCGTGTACTTGTTTACAGGCTCCAATTAACTGAAAAAGTACTTAAAGTATGACTGAAATAAACAGGGCACACTTCACTTATGATTTATTTAAATAAAAGTAAAATCTTCAGTTGAACATAGTACAGCAATAAGATATTCTAGGGTGATTAAATTTCCAGCTATCTGAAAGCTAACTTCTCATTAAGTGCCAAAACATAAATGGTTTTTGCCGGAAATAGGGTAAAAGGTTTTTGGCTATTTAAAATATGTGTAACATTTTACTTAATTGCCTTTGGAAGTATGAAACAATATAATTAATATATCTTTTATGATTCTGGACCTTGCAACTCCCTAGGAATATCCCTCTAATTGATGATTCTCTTCTTTTTTCATAGAAACTATAACTTAGGAAATTTCATTAAACAGGTACTGAGTCCTAGTCATGCATAAGTTGTCTTATTTTAGTATTAAATTATTCACGGGCTTTAAAAAAATTTTACTATCTCAAAATTCTAAACATTTTCATTAATTAAGAATTCCCATTAGGTTAGAATACAGCCAATTAATGTTTTACTACTGTAATACAATTCTCCCATATAACTAGTTGATACATTGCAAGTTTCTTGTGAAGCTATTTTTTAAATATCCTAATACATTAAAAGAGACTAACATTTACGAAGTACTATGTTCCTGGTATTATACCAGGAATTTTACATAACTTTTCTCACCTGATCCATGCAACAACGATATCAGGTACATTCTAGTCCCATTTAACAAAAAACGAAGAAGCAAAACACATTCTGAGCCCACCCAGATATATTAAGAAATCAGCTCAAGAACAAACAGCTAGTAAGTAGATCCACCTGACTCCAAGTGGAAAGACTCCCTGCTGTCTCCATAATGATCGATGGTGGCAGTCTTGTTGAGCCACATGGCCTAGATTTGAATCCCATCTCTGATGCAAACTATGTGATCTTGGCCAAGTCACCTAATTTTTCTCAGCTTCAATTTCTTCATCTGCCAAATGGGGATAAAGCAGTATATACACCTACTAGGTAAGCACTCAGTAAATTTTAGCTATTATTATCCAGTCTTGTTTGATACAAACATTACTCACAGAAAGTGCAATACACTTAAGAGCAAATCTAGCAACCACAACTAGCACTTGTTGATAT
The DNA here is from genome assembly GCF_029289425.2 of Pan paniscus. NCBI lineage: Eukaryota > Metazoa > Chordata > Mammalia > Primates > Hominidae > Pan > Pan paniscus. The sequence goes on from NC_085926.1 coordinate 111,489,141, forward strand.
TTAAACTTTTAAAATATTTACCACAAGGCCTATATCAACTTAAACTTCCTTTCAGCATGAGTGTTATAGCTGTGAGTAGAACACATTACCTGAGGTTCTATGACAGACTCATTAAAGATAGATTGGGTGATAGGGTCTTGATTTACCACAATGGGACCCTGAGAGGAATCAGGAGCCACTGTTACATTTGGAAACCCTGCAAAAGGAAAAGAAGTTGTGATGATTTGTTTCATTTAATTAACTTGACTTCACAAGCTCTATACTGCCATTGGTTTGCATCATCATATGAAAATCTTAAACAGCAGCTCACATTAATGTAGTGCTTACTATATGCCAGGCACTGTTCTAAACGTACTTACATATATTAACTCATTTTACTCTCATAAAACCCTATAAGTACGATTACTATTTTACAGATCAGTAAACTGAAACTCACAGACATTAAGTAACTAGCCCAGAGTAACACTAATAGATTGCCAAGCCGGAATTCAAACCTTACATGAAAAACTAATGATGTTTCTAGAAGATTAAGATAAACAATGAACTACACACACATTAAAATAAATAATGCGTGTATCTGACAAGAGGCAAAGTTCCTTTTAGAGAGAGACTGAAGTTGCTTTAGGTTTCAAATTAAGCTTTATTCAAGTCACATTTTAAAATTACAAAATCCTGTACTTTACACCATATTTTAGTAGATTAAAACAATTTACTTTTCCTTAGCTGAATTATTTGTAATACAAGTGGTTAATATTCTTAGTGGAAAGGAAACAGATTATAATGACTCTAACCCTAACAACCCTTGTAAATCCACCCTACAATACTTGTAATATAAATAATATGATGCCTAAGAAAGGACTTTAAATTCTTCCAAATAGTCAATTGTGGGCTACAGTTAATAAAAAAGAGAAGCTTTTGTTTGAATTGAATACCTGTGCGCCTACGAGGAAACAGCTCTTTTGCTGCAGCTATTAGGTGATCAGATTTCTCCAACACATCTTGCATCTGGTATTGATCAGAAAGAATCTAGACATGTGTTAATGACAAATATTATTATTCAGATAAACATATATTTACTTTTCAAATCGCAAAGGAAAAGACCATAAAAAGGCCTGGAGCATGAAAATAACCATAGGCTACCTTCCTAAAAACCTTCAGTAGCAATATCCTTAAGAACCAGTAGATGGGGCTAAGACAATAATTAGTGGCTTTCCAATACCTGACTGAAATCCAAAGTAAGAAATATTCACAATTGTGACCCACCACATTTACATACACATATACAAAATAAAATTTTTAATTAAATAAAAAGTTAATTAAAATAAAAGTTTTAATTAACCTTGCTCCATGAGAACCACTGATATTTTCTTGTTAATTTCTATTCTATTTTTTAAATGTTGGCAGCAACTCACTTCACAATTCATTAACAAATTATAATCCATAGTTTGAAAAACACAGATGAAAGATATGAATCTTTGAGCCATAAACTTAGAGGTGTTTCAACCACTAGAGTGAATTCAGAATCCACTAATGTAATCCACTAATGTGTCAAGTCATGACCTACAACTTTAAAAACATGACATAAGATATGAGTTTTAGCATTAAACAAAAAATGTGAGGCCTCTGTGTTTAAAAACAAATCAGTTTTTTACCCTGGAGAGGTAGGAACACAAAAAGTAACATTACAGTAGTGCCTCTGGATTATGCACTTTCAACTTAGGAACTTTCATAATTAAAAGTAAGGCCACAGGCTAGAGTAAAAGCCAGATAATTCTCTCGGCACCACCACCAGATGGCATTCTCAAGTTAAAAAGTACCTGGAAACTGCTCAGTTTCCAACACTTGACTCAAATTGATAAAATATCTGGTAACAAATACTCTTACCAGAATTTCTCTATACTACAGAATCAAATACATACACAATGTGACCTCAGTTATTGTTTTAAGACAAGAAAGAAAAGTAGCAAGAGTCACATTCTTAATTTTTCCCCTTCTTCCCCGGCTATAGCCAAGGAGGTTGGCTGACTCAGTGAGAAGAAAGCCCTGAATTTATTCCTTCTACAAAGAGTAAGCTTTGGAATGGTATCAGGTCAAGAGCACATCAGACCCAGAAGACTGAGAGTCCAGTCCCAGTCAACAACCCTTCCCCAGCCCTACAGGGGTGGTAGATGGATATGGAAACACTGATAACCTATATACCACTCTAGAGATGTTTCAGAATTTTGCTATAACTTAAATTATATTATCCCACAAACCAAATTTCTATTCTTACTTAGCCGTCTTGCAAGTACAAGGAATTATGAGCTTAGGAAAGAATGTGAATGAATGAGTATAATCTTTCACTATACCAGAAAAATTACACAAAGCTTATTTCCTAATAATAATTTTAAGAGTTTACTATTTTTTAAAAGCATTGACCTATCAAAATAAAGAGATGGAATTGACACATGAAGATTATAATCTTATAACCATATTGAGACCTGATATTGATTATAATGAGGTCTCATGTAAAAACCATTATCTGTCACCTTCTGCTAGTCCAAGCTTGTCCAACCTGTGGCTCAGGATGGCTTTGAATGTGGCCTAACACAAATTTGTAAACTTTCTTAAAACATTTTGAGATTTTTTTTTTTACAACTTTTTTTTTTTTTTTTTTTTTTTTTAGCTCATCAGCTATCATTAATGTTAGTTTATTTTATGTGTGGCCCAAGACAATTCTTCTTCTTCCAATGTGCCCCAGGGAAGCCAAAAGACTGGAAACCCCTGTTTAGTCCCTGCCCTTGGGAAAAATGGTTTGAGTGATCAAAGATCAGTGTATTGGCTTTTACTTCTTCTTTCTAGATTTATAACTCCTCTCATAAAGCCCATCCATTTGACAGGTAAACTGATCTCTACAAGCCTAACTCTATCTATTACTCCTCAAATGAGTTTGCAGAGCACAAACTTAAACCTGTAAGTGGTGGTACACATGTTGGATTTTCAAAGGATCCCAGTCTCTACAAAAAAAAAAAAGACATTATCAGAAACTCGTCATCTTAGCCCTTTTGTACCACGGTAAAAGACATCAGGTAGAATTGGGAAATTACAAAGAGGCTTTAGGAGTTATTACATTTTGGGGATTTATAAGATCTTTTTGAAAGCCTCCCTCTCCATGAGTGAGAGGGAACCCTAATTTGCTTGATTCCCGTGGCATGGGTACATCTTACAGCAAATGAAGTCTAAGATTATGCTGGCCGAAGAGCTTTCTCTTAATTTATGTTAATCTGGGAGTCCACCTTCAGGTGGATGGGTCCTGTTAGCTTTAATACATAATGATGAAGCTTATGTGAATATGTCTAAGGAGGCTTCTTCCTTTGGTCCACTGCATCCCTTAAACAGAGACGTTGCAAATTTACCAACATTGAAATAAAAGATGCACATATCCATTGACTAAGCAATTCTACTTTTAAGAATTTATCCTGAAAATATACTTACATGTGTACCCAAAAACATTTTCAAGGATATTTATTACATTATTGATAGTAGCAAGGTAGAAAACAATCTGTGGGTAACTGACAGTACTACTTAAGTATCCAGCAATGTTCTTTTGGTTTCTCCTTTAACAGCAGAACTCCTGCATTTTAGCCAATTACATAGCTAGATTTCCCAACCATCTTTGTAAGTGGGAATGGCCATGTGATGACTTTCTGGCCAACAGGATATATGCCAGAATTTCTGGGTGACATGTAATAGGAGTAGCATGCACTGTTCTTCCTGTTTCCTGCTGGCTGGCATATAGCTGAATGAAGCTGCTATGGCCATTTTGTATTCAGAGACAGAAGCTGTGTAATAAAGGACTGCAGAGTTCCCTACCAGCTACCACTTTCCTCTCAACTGTTTAATAAACAGAAACAAATTTGTTTGTTTAAAGCAAAACATATAGGAGGGTATTTTTTTATTTCCAGAAGCTTAAATTATACTCTAATACACAACCTAAGTGTTCACCAATAAAGCACAGGATAAATAAATTGTGGTACATCTATATGCTAATGGCCATCAAAAAGAAAAGGTAGATGTCTAAGCACTGACAGGAAATTATCCCAAGATATGCTGGTAGAGAGAAAATACCTGAATCCTGATGAGAGCTGAGGTGCTCAACCCCTGCAGCACATTCAAATTACATAGGAACTGTCTAAAAAACACCTACATGGGGCCACATCCTAGGTCAACTAAATCTGAATCTCTGGGTATAGAGTCCAGATATAGTCATATATATATATATATATATATATATATATATATATATATATATATACACACACACACACACATACATACATGCATAGAGAGAGAGAGAGAGAGAGAGAAAGAGAGTTTTCTTTTTTTTTTTTTTTGAGACAGAGTCTCACTCTGTTGCCCAGGCTGGAGTGCAGTGGCACAATCTCAGCTCACTGCAACCCGGATTCAAGCGATTCTCCTGCCTCAGCCTCCCTGAGTAGCTGGGACTACAGGCACCTGCCACTGTACCCAGCTAATCTTTAGGGCTTTTTTTTTTTTTTTTGGTTTTGCTGTTGTTGTTTTTGAGACAGGCTGGAGTGCAATGGACCAATCTCGGCTCACTGCAACCTCCGCCTCCCAGGTTCAAGCAATTCTCCCACCTCAGCCTCCCAAGTAGCTGGGATTACAGGCACCCGCCATCATGCTCAGCTAATTTCTGTATTTTTGTAGAGATGGGGTTTCACCATGTTGGCCAGGCTGGTCTTGAACTCCTGACCTCAGGTGATCTGCCCGCCTTGGCCTCCCAAAATGCTGGGATTACAGGCATGAGCTGCCACACCCAGCTGTTATATATTTTTTTAATGGAGCTTCTTGACCCTGACTGATTCTAATGTGCAGTGAGAGTTGAGAACCACTATACTAGTGCCTGAGGCAGCAGATCTACAAAAAGAAGGCAAAGAAACATCACTCATCGTCTCTCACCACCCTTCTTTAAACACCTACTTCTACCACATCTATAACTTGTATGAGAAATTCAGGACATGAGCAGGAACCACTAGAGAAAGGAAAATAAGCCCAGAGTCTGATGCAATCCAAGCAGGCTGCCTTTTTTCGTGGTGAGATCTGTGTTTTTAGGCCTTTCACTGAGAATTACCCCATAACATTTAAATGTATGCGACTTGTCCAAGATCACCAAAAGATACTTACCTGTAAAGAAGCATTCTCTCAATCAAGCCACTGTTCTTTTCTCAAGCTCATGTAAACATTTATTTGGGAGATATTATTCTTCCTGATGATGTCTAAGACTGAGACTTTATTTCAATAAGAAGCCTAACAAATTCCTCAAAAGAAAATGTATGATTCAAAGCTGCCGTGAAAGGTCAGACAGCTAAGTGCTGTACATAAGCTTCAATCTGAACAAGGAGCAACACTACAGACAAAGCACATTCCTTCACAATGACTTCAGCTCAAATTTAAAAAGGTTATTTGCTGTAGTTTCCTCTTATTTCCCATATTGTTTATCCCTACATATCTGATTACTTATCTGAACACCCCACGTCTGGCAAAAGGTTAAGCCAAAAACAAGTTGCTTATTACTCAGTTGGACAAGCATACAACATCATTATTTTTTTTTTCAAAGTAACCTAACAGCACTGCTGTTAAACTGAGAAAAATAATTATAGCAGCTTATATATAAAAAGAGGAATAAGAAAAGGTTGTGCTAATCACTTTACCGAGAAAAATAATTATAGCAGCTTATATACAAAAAGAGGAATAAGCAAAGATTGTGCTATTCACTTTGTAAGTATTATATCACTGAAATCTCATAGCAATACAAGCAAATAATAATTTTAAATATGAGAAAATTCAGGCTGAAAAGTTAAATAATTTACTTAGGGTCACACAGCTGGTAAGTAGTAGAACAGGAATTCAAACCACCAAACCAGACTCCAGTCACCACTCTGTTGCTTTTTTTGAAGTCCACATGTAGATTATTGAATAAGAATGCAGTGATTACTAGAGTCTCTCCAACGTGAATCAAATTGAAGAAAAAGAAAGAACCCTATTTATCTCCTTTTTTTCTTTCTAACTCTAATGCAGTTTAGCATTACCTCCTTCATGATAGACAATCTTCTTTTCTCAAGATTTAAAGTTTCTGGTTTCTGCTTCCTCCATTTTCTCTTCAAAGCTTTTTCTTGGAGTTCCCAGTGTACTAATGCTCTATTCTTCGATTTGTGTATTTCATGACGGCGTACCTATACAGAAGAGAAAAGTACATAAAGGAATGTTTCAGACACAAAGAAGTTGCCTATTCAGATGATGAGATCACCTACTCTAGTTCATCACTTTTTAAACTTTTTCTGGTCCAATATGTGCATGTTTATATATATTCATAGCCAAAATTTTCAGTCCCCTAAAATTTCAAAAATGATCTTAAAGAAAGAAGTATATAGAACTGGTAAACCTACCTAAAAGATGTACAGAAAGAAATAATAATTTCTACTACTTTTCTGCAAGACTATCCAGCAAACTAGTGTTTTTCAAACCACAGGTTGGGACTCACTTAATGGATGATAAAATCAATTCATGGGTCAAAACCAGCATTTTTTTTTTTAACATACACATACACACATATACATACACTAACTGAGCACAATGTAAAAGGTACAAAATCCACCGAGTCATCTTTGGCAAAGACACACTCATTTCATGATCATCACATTACCACCAAGAAATAATAATGTAGTGTGTTTATAGCCCTTCAATGGCCTCATGTGGGAGTGGGTCACTGAAAATACAGAAGTCAGGGAAATAGAGTTCCTGAAGTACAAGAAGAGATACACGCCACAGATCTCAAGTGTTAGAGGGTTCACTAAGGTGGGTTCACTAAGGTTCACTAAGGTAGCTAAGAAATAAAATTAGATATTTGATTTTACAAGTACTCTAGTATTCAGAACTGTGAACATGAACATATATGATAAAATGTACTGCTGAGTTTTCACCATGTAAATAAAAAATCAATCCATTAAAGAGACAATAACAAGTATTACACAAGGATTCTGACTCACAAAAAACAAATGAAGATGACATTTTTTAGACAATTGAGGAGATTTGAATATGGGCTAGGTATTAGGTGTTACAAATAATTATATTTACTTTTGTTGGATGTAATAATGGCACTGTGGTTATGTTGAAAAAAAAAGGCTTACATTTTTAAAAAATGCAAACTGAATATGTAAGCACAAAATGATGTGTTCTCTGGAATTTGCTTTAAAATATTTCAGAGAAAAAAGAAAAGGGTAAGATAAATGAAGCAACTGTGGCAAATTTTTAATAACTATCCTATCTGGGTGAACAGTACATAGTAGTTACTTCTATTTTTATCTCCATTTTCCCTTGAGTTTGAAATTTTTCATTTAAAAAATATTAACTCAGTTGGGCATAATTATTATTCTCAGTAAATAGTTAATGAGCACCTACTAGGATTAAGACTCCCGGGTACACAAAGATGTATAAGATATGGTCTGTATCTCTCAAAAGCATTAACAATCTGCCCATTGAGATTGGGCACATCCTTATAAAGACAAATGATATACATTAGATGTCATATACTCAATGCCTAAGTTAGGTAGTAATAGTTCAGAGGAGATAACTGTTGGTCAGTTTCAAAAACAGGACTTCAAACTTACTATAAAACGATAGTAATCAAGACAATGTGGTACTGGCATAAGGATTGACATATAAATCAGTGAAATAGAATTGAGAGTGCTGAATAAACATTTATATTTATGGACAAGTGATTTTTCAACAAGAGTTCCAAGATCATTCAATGGGGAAAGAATAGTCTTTCCAATAAATGCTGTTTGGACAATGATTATCCTTTAGCAAAAAATAGTTGGGGCCCCCCCCACCACACACCATACAGAAAAATTAACTTAAAATGAATCATAGTTCTACATATAAGAACTACAACTATAAAACTCTTAGAAGAAAACATAGGAGTATGTCTTTGTGAACCTTGGGTTAGGTAACAGTTTCTTAGGTATGATACTAAAAACTCAAGTGACAAAATAAAAAACAGGTAAATTTGACTTCATCAAAATTAAAAACTTCCCTACTTAAAGGACACCATCAAGAAACTGAAAAAACAACTAAGAAAATGGGAGAAAATACTTGCAAATTATATCTGATAAGGAACTCAAATCCAGAATACATACATAATTTTTATAACTCAACAATAAAAGCATAAATAATCCAATTTTTAAATGACTAAGGTATTTGAATAGACATTTCTCCAAAGAATATAGTAGAACTGGCCGAAAAGTACACAAAAGGATGCTTAACATCATTTATCAATTAGGGAAATGCAAATTGAAACCACAATGAGACAGCACTTTACACCTACTAAGAGAACTAAAATGAAAAAGGTGACAGTAACAATGTGAGGAAACTGGAAGCCTCATACATGCTGGCGGGGATGTAAATGGTGCAGCCACTTCATAGAACAGTTTGACAATTATTTAGAAAGTTAAATATGGAGAAATTATATGACTCAGCAATTTTACTCCTAGATGTATACATATAAAAGAACTGATAATATATGTTCACACAAAAACTTGTACATGAATGTTCACAGCAGCATTATACGAAACAATGCAAAAGCAGAAACAATGCAATGTCCACCAACTGAACAACAGATAAATAAAATGGTAGATCCATACAATGGAATATTATTTGGCAATTATAAGGAATAAAGAACTACTATGAGCTGGGCGTGGTGGCTCATGCCTATAATACCAGCACTTTGGGAGGCTGAGGTGGGCAGATTCCTTGAGCCCAGGAGTTCGAGACCAGCCTGGGCAAGACGGCAAAACCCTGTGTCTACAAAAAATACAAAACTTAGCCAGGCGTGGTGGCATGCACCTGTAGTCCCAAGTACTCAAGATGCTGAGGTGGAGATGGCTTGATCACAGGAGGTGGAGGCTGCAGTGGGCAGAGACATACATGCTACAACAGGGATGAACCTTGAAAATATTATGCTAAGACAAAGAAGCTAGACACAAAAGGCCACGTGTTGTATTCCACATATATCAAACGACCAGAATAGGCAAATACATAAAAGCACAAAGTACACTGGTCATTGCCACAAACTGGGAAGAACTGGGCACAAGGAGTGACTGTTAATGGGTAGAGGGTTTCATTTTGGGGTAATGAAAACATTCCAAAATTAGATAGTGACAATGGTTGCACAACTCTGAATATACCAAAAATCACCAAACTGCACACTTTAAACAGGTAAATTTCATGGTATGTGAACTATATCTCAATAAATCTTAAAAAAAAAAAAAAAACCTAAGTGGAAACATAAAAAAAAAAGTAGGATTTGAACTAGGATAAGGAAGTAAGGTAAGATTTGAACGGGTAGAGAAGAAGGTACAGAAACTGTTCCAAGTAAGGAATGGGGGCTCAGACATGGAAATACACAGAAATTATTACATTGACTAGAACAATATGTTTGTATAGGGAAGTAATAAATAATGCTGAAGATATCTATAGATTTTTTAAAAAGGCAGATAGATAGATATATATCGGGCAGTACTAGACTGAAGAGATTTCAACTATAAACCCAACATATTTAATGAAACTCTAATACATACTAATTGATATTCCTAGCTAAAATCAGGAAGTCCAGAAGATAGGCGTTTTGATTTTATATAGACATAAACAAGATTAAACACAACTGAACAACTTCCAGGAAGTGCCTATAGTTTCTATTCTAAAGGTTACAAGTCAAATACCAAATAAAACACTGAATAAATGACTTAAGTTTTGATATTAAACTCACCAGATCTTCAGGAGTTGCCCGATGAACGGTTAGATCACTCACGGTATTCTGTAAAAAAAGGTGGCCTTTCTTTAAAAAAAAAAAAAAAAAGTTTTCTTATAAAATATACACATTTATTGGATTTTAATGGCTAAAATGGTTTCAAAATCCTAGGACCAAAAATTTTTTTCTTTCTAGGAACCAGTATTCTCAATTTAGATATGAACACATATTAGTTTTAGGTGTCCTATTTATAGAAAATAACAGACTAATTTTAGATGTCTTACAGAAAATAAGTACTGTATTCACCAAGCAGTCATACACTATAGTAAAACAATGAAAATACTCAAAATGAATATATGATATATGAATAAATGGTAGTATATATTCAAAATGAGTAAGTTTAACTAAAGTTTTAGTTTTCACACTGTAGTCTATGGAATCCCAGGATTCCACAACGCAACACTAAAGGTTCCTAAAAGAAAGTGAGATCACTGGCTGGGTACAGTGGCTCATGCCTGTAATCCCAGCACTTTGGGAGGCTGAGGTGGGTGGACCACCTGAGCTCAGGAGTTCGAGAACAGCCAGGCCAACATGGCAAAACTCCGTCTCTACTAAAAATACAAAAATTAGCCAGACCTGGTGGCGGGCACCTGTAATTCCAGCTACTCAGGAGGCTGAGGCAGGAGAATCACTTGAACCTAGGAGGTGGAGTCTGCAGTGAGCCAAGATTGTGCCACTGCACTCCAGCCTCAGCGACAAAGCGAGTTTCTATCTAAAAAAAAAAAAAAAAAAGAAAGTGTGATCACTATAGAGAGGTTCAATTTGTGTCTGCAAACATCTTAAGCATAGATTCTACTACAATGGAAGATGAAATTTGAGGGCAATGCATAATTTCATAAAATGTGAAAACAGTCACTTAAATTAAAAGGCACTAAACTAATATGGCAGGGCTACCACCCTGCACAACTCCATAAGTTACCATTAATATCGGAGTCCGTGTAAATAGCACCCCTTGAAATTGTGTGGTACACAGGCTGCACAGCTCTAAGTAGCAACCCTGTAACTTGGCCCTTTCCAAAGCAACTTCAGCCATTTTGCTACACAGATTTGGTAAGGCAGTAAATAAAACAAGTTAGTTTTACTTCTAAGTGACGAGGAATACGAACAGTCAAAAATGGCTTCTGATCAAAGACTAAACTTTTTGGCCATGATTTATATTTGGCTCAAGGCTTTTCTGTATGAAAACTGTTATTACTTTTACAATGATTTAGAAAGGTACAAGAGCCAGGCATGGTGGTGTGCGCTTGTAGTCTCAGCTACCCAGGAGGTTCAGGAGGCCGAGGCAGGAAGATCCCACCATGAGCCCAGGAGTCTGAGGCCAGCCTGGGCAACATAGCAAGACCTTGTCTCAAAAAAAAAAAAAAAAAAGGGAAAAGGAAAAGAAAGGTACAAGGTACAACTACAGGATCATGAGAATTGTTTTTAATAGGCATTTAAAAACTCAGGCATACAAGTAAGTGATAGGCTTGAAATTTGTTCTCATGGAAGAAAATAATAATTCCATCAATACTAAAACCATTGCTTAAAACCATTTTCTTTTGACATTCCATTTAAATCTAATCTACAAGCCATTTCAGAAAATGTTTCACTATTTTTATCAAGACAGTAATAATCAGTTTGATCTCTTCTCCATCATTTACCATTTACTCCAAATGACTTACGACTATTTTCCAAGTTCAGTCTACCTTCAAAAAACAAAAGATTTTTCCAGCACTGCAGATAATAAAAAGTAAATGACGAAGGTTCTTAATGCAATTTCAAATGATAGATTTCAATTAAGTTTTAAGCAATAGTGGCATATTGTAATAAATGCAGTCATCCCACAGTATCCAGGACACCCACATATACCAAAATCCACACATACTCAAATCCCACCTAATTGGCTCTCCATATCTGGGTTTTACATCCTGAAAACACTGTATTTTCAATCCACCTTTCGTTGTAGAGGTGGAACCCCAGGATACAGCCAACTGTATTTATTGAAAAAAAATTCATGCGTAAATGAACCCGTGCAGCTCAAACTCATGTTGTTCAAAGGTCAACTGTACTAAACTTCTCAAAGTAACCACTCTGAAGGGGAAAATATGTTATCACATATTTTTTTTTTCCGATTTATCAGTTTCCTTACCTTAGAGTCACATCCTTGTTATTAAAATTTTATAGCCAATCAGACTGCAACAAAACAATCTAAACACAGAGAAGTCCCGCTGCCCCACTTCAAAGGCAGTCAGTTTGCCCAGGATATCTGGCTAACATGGTAGGTTGCAAACAAGAAGATTCCAAGGCCAAAAGAATCCCTGAGATCCAAACTAATCCCTAACTAGTTACTCTTCGCAATGGAAAGTAAAGACACCTAAAGTCTCATGGTCCAAACCAAAGTATCAGGTCACAAAAGAGAAATCTAGCTGGGTGCGATGGCTCGCCTATAATCCCAGCACTTTGGGAAGCGAAGGCACGAGGATTGCTTGAGGCTAGGAGTTTAAGACCAACCTGGGCAACACGGCAAGGACCTGTCTCTACAAAAAATATTTTTTTTAAGTTAGCCAGGGGTGGTGGTGCATGCCTCTGGTCCTAGCTACTCAGGAGGCTAAGGCAGGAGGATTGCTGGAGTCCAGGAGTTTAAGGCTGCAGTGAGCTATGATGGCATCACATCACTCCAGCCTGGGTGACAGGACATGACCCTGTCTCTTAAAAAAAAGATATAAATCCTCTTGGTAACACCAGGCAATATTCAGGTTAGGAGCCAGAGATCACATGTTACAGGTACTTCAGCCTTGTCTTATACCACAAGAGAACATTTGTTCTGAAACCGATCAACCTCTGGAATTGAGCAATTCATGGGATAAGAGAGCAAAGGTCACCTATTTTTTTCAGCCAAAACTGGCACTCACATGTTTATGATATCACTGGTTGCTCTGAGCAAACCTAAAAAAGGTACCGAAAAATTTACAGACTTCATTGACACCAGTGAGCTAGAGTTGCCTTTATGCAGTGAGTTCTCAGAGTCAAAGTGAAAAGACTTTTTTAAAAATATGCTCCCCATCCCCTTAAGATTCCAATTCTTCAGAGGATATAGAGGTTACAGCCTGGATGTGTGTATTCTAAAAACCTCCCCCAAAGGATTCTGCTTTTCCCTCCAAGACCTAGAATATCACATGCCCAGAAACCTATTCCACCCTATTACGTGATGAGCCCCATTCAGAACACCATCTTGCATGACTAGGGCCATATCACTGTGTCCATTTCTCCAGAGTAATGTTACATTATTTACTATCCCACCTATACTCACATCCCATTCTTGTTTCACTGAAGTTTTCTTCTTCTTTACTTTCGGTGTCTTTCTTACACCAACTCGGGGACCACAGCGGTTCACTCTGACAAATGACATCTAGGAATAATAATCACATCAAATTTTAAAAATACAAGAAAAAACAATAAGCATCACCAGAGTGGGGGAAGACACCTGAAAAAAAACAAATTTTAAAATGCCAGAAGAAAAATTTAAGCATGATGAAAGGAACAGCCTATCAAAATACTTAGTTCTTTCATTTTACAACTAATAAATGTTGGTACTGATAATTATAATAAAAGAGGTCTCAAGTCAATAACTTATATATTTGATTAAAAAAGAACTCTAGGAATGCAGAAATTATGGCCTAAAGCAGAGAACTAAGACATTCGTCATAAGCTTTGTCATCAGTTACACAAATTTACAATTAGTAGAAAATAGCCCAGTCACAAGCTAACAATATGAATGTAAGGTGAAGGGAAGAAAGGGCAAAAGAGAGTTGGAGTTCTTTTTTAAGCACTCTAACACTCAAAATCACTACCAGGTACATATGGGCTTACTTGAAAATAAAAGTAGCTAAACTTTAGAGAACAAATGAGGTATGATATCACTTCTAATATATCTGTCACATAATGCTAAATGGTGCTAATTATTGATTTTTTTCTATTGCTGATAAACAAATTAATAATTATTGATTTTAAACTAGAATTTTTAAATTGCCAACATTAGCTTGCCACTGTTTAAAACAGCAATGCTAAGCACACTAGACTACACATTACACCAAATTAGAAAAAGACCCATAGTCCCCAAACACCAGGATTTTACAATACATATATATGACTTTTAAAAAGCAATACATATACATGACTACTATTGCAGACACTTTTAACCTACCTAAATAATTACAGGACTTTCCAGCTGACCCCCTTACTCCCAATTAGTCTAAAACAAGGACTCTAGTATTTTCCTTAAGTACTTTTTTTTAAAAAAAATCATTGTCTACTATAATAAAAATGTCTAAATACAAGTATTTCTTAAGAGTTTGCCCTCAATCTTCCTTGCACTCTGTACTCTCTCTTAACAAGAACATTCACTCCTTAAACATGGTATCTAATTTCAGCATTTACAATTTCAGCCAAAGAAAACAAGTCACATACAAGTTAGAAAATAACATTTAAGTTTTATGATGGTAATGATGATGATAGCCACGGTGGTAATGATGGCATCAGCTAACACATACTGTGTGCTTACTATATGCCAGATGCTATTCTAAGCTCTTTAAACGTTATTTTCTTGAATCCTCACAATAACCCCATGAGGTACTTACTATTTATTCCTCATTTTACAAACGAGAAAACTGAGAGACAAAAGTTAACCAACCATGAAGGTCACACAATTAGTAAGTAGCAGAGCCATAAGTACCATTTAAAAAGATACAGAATATAATAGAACAAAGAGTCTAAAACAAACCCTTACATTTATGGTCAGTTTTTCAACACGGGTGCCAAGACAATTCAATGGGGAAAGAATAGTCTTTTCAACAGATGGTGCTGGGACAACTGGATACGCATATGAAAAAGAATGAAGTTGGACTCCTACCTCACACCATATTCAAAAATTAAATTGAATCATGGATTTAAATATAAGAGCTAAAACTACAAAACTCTTAGAAGAAAACATAAGAGTAAATCTTCGTGAGCCGTGGGTTAAGCAATGGTTTCTTAGAAATGACACAAAAAGCACAAGCAACCAAAGAAAAAAATAAATTGGACGTAATCAAAATTAAGAATTTTTGTGCTTCGAAGGCACAATCAAGAAAATGAAGACAACCAATAGAATGGGAGAAAGTATCTGCAAATCCTCTATCTGATAAAGGACTTGAATCCAGACTATATAAAGAAATTTTACAATTCAACAATTTAAAAAATCCGATTTAAAAATGGGCATAGGACTTGAATAGACATTCCTCCAAGGAAGATACTATAGACAGCTAAGAAACACATGAAAAGATGTTCAACATAATTAGTCATTAGGGAAATGCCAATCAAGATGCCACCTCACACCGACTAGGATGGCTATAATCAAAAAGACGGACAACAACAAGCACTGACAAAAATATGGAAAAACTAGAATCCTCACATATTGCACATGGAATGTAAAATAGTGTGGGCACTTTGGAAACAGCTGGCAATTCCTCAAGAAGCTAAACACAGAGTAACAGCATGACCCAGCAATTCAACTCGCATATTTACATCCAAGAGAACTAAAAACATACGTCCACGTAAAAACTTGTACATAAAAGGTCACAGCAGCATTTTGAACAGACAAAAAGTAGAGACATCCCAAATGTCCACCAACTGATGAATGTATTAATAAAATGTGGTATATCTACACAATGGACTATTACTTGGCAATAATAAGCAATGGTGTACTGATACATGCTACAACATGAATGAATCTTGAAAGGGTTCTAAACACAGAAGGCCCCCTATTGTTTGGTATCATTGATATGATGTGTCCAGAATAAGTAAATCCACAGAGACATAGATTAGTGATTGCCAGCATCTAGAGGGAGCATATAATGGAGAGTGACTGCTAATGGGTATAGTGTTTCTTTGGGGAGTGAAGAAAATGTTCTGAAATTAGATAGTAATGTTAGTTGCGCAATTATGTGAATTGACTAAAAACCTCTGAACTGTATACTTTAAAGGGTGAATTATAGCTCAATAAAGCTGTTATTTTAAAAGATAGGAAAACAATAGTTATTCAAAGACATGAATCTAATGTATTTTAACCACTTAGATCTTTAACCACTTAGATCTCCAATTTACTCTGCAAAAACAAGAGTCATAAAATGTCAGTATACCTATATGATGAATTATGTATCCATTAAAATTAAAAATGTTTAATGACAGGAAAATACATAAGAAGTATAAAAAGTAGAATACAGAACTGTATGTATAGTATATTCTCAATGATGTTAGAATATAGGCATTATTAATAAAGCACTTATCTCTGCTAAGAGCTTCACATTTGATCCCACAACCCTGTGAAGCCTGTTCTGTCTTGAGAGACAATATAGTATAAAGGCTAAGAATACAGTCTGGAATCACTGTCTGGGTTCACATCCCAGCTTTTTCACTAACTATAAAACAGAACTAATTAAATATATAAGTGCTTAGAACCCCTGCTGATATGGTTTGGCTGCGTCCCCACCCAAATCTCATCTCGAATTGTAGTCCCCATAATCCCCATGTGTCATGAGAGGGACCCAGTGGGAAGTGATTGGATCATGGAGAGCAGTTTCCCTCTTGCTGTTTTCATGATAGTGAGTTCTCATGAGATCTGATGGGTTTACAAGTGTCTGGCATTTCCCGTTTGCACTCACTTTCTCTCCTGCCACCTTGTGAAGAAGGTACCTGCTTCTGTTTGGCCTTCTGCCATAATTGTAAGTTTCCTGAGGCCTGCAAAACTGTGAGTCAATTAAACCTCTTTTCTTTATAAATTACCCAGTCTCGAGTATTTCTTTATGGCAGCATGAGAATGAACTAATACACCTGCCTAGCATACAAAATTGTATTTAAATGTTGAGGATAATGATGTCAGTGACAACAATTAACCCTTTTCCCAAATAAGAAAAATGAGACTGGAAGAATCAATACAGTGAAAATAGCCATACTGCCATTTTTAAGTAATTTATAGATTCAATACTATGCCTATTAAACTACCATTAACATCTTCACAGAATTAGAAAAAACTATTTTAAAATTCATATGGAACCAAAAAAGGGCCCATATAGCCAAGACAATCCTAAACAAAAAGAACAAAGTTGGAGGCATCATGCTACCCTACTTCAAACTATACTACAAGGCTACAATAACCAAAACAGCATGGTACTGCTACAAAAGCAGACATATAGACCAACGGAACAGAATGGAGAACTCAAAAATAAGACTGCACATCTACAACCATCTGATCATCAACAAACCTGACAAAAACAAGCAATGCGGAAAGGATTCCCTACTTAATAGTGTTGGGAGAACTGGTGAGCCATATGCAGAAAATTGAAACTGGACCCCTTCCTTACACTATAGACAAAAATCAACTCAGGATAATTAAAGGCTTAAATGTAAAACCCAAAACTATAAAAACCCTAGAAGAAAATCTAAGCAATACCATTCAGCACATACACACAGGCAAAGATTTCATGATGAAAATGTCAAAAGCAATTGTAACGAAAGCAAAACTTAACAAATGGAATCCAATTAAACTAAAGAGCTTCTGCACAGCAAAAGAAATTATCATCAGAGCAAACAGACAACCTACAAAATGAGAGAAAAATTTTGCAATCTCTCCATCTGACAAAGGGCTAATATCCAGAGTCTACAAGGAACTTAAATTGACAAGAAAAAAACAAACAACCCCATTAATAAGTGGGCAAAGGACATGAACACAAACTTCTCAAAAGAAGACATTTATACAGCCAACAAACGTATGGAAAAAAGTCAACATCACTGATCGTTAGAGAAATGCAAATCAAAACTACAATGAGATACCATCTCATGCCAGTCAGAATGGCGATTATTAAAAAGTCAAGAAACAACACATGCTGGCAAGACTGTGGAGAAATAGGAACAATTTTACACTGTTGGTGGAAATGCAAATTAGTTCAACCATTGTGGAAGACAGTGTGGCGATTCCTTAAAGACCTAGAACCAGAAATACCATTTGACCCAGCAATCACATTTCTGCATATATACCCAAAGGAAAATAAATCATTCAATTATAAAGATACACGCACATATATGTTCACTGCAGCACTATTCACAATAGCAAAGAGATGGAATCAACCCAAATGCCCATCATTGATAGACTGAATAAAGAAATGTGGTACATATAAACCATGGAATACTATACAGCCATAAAAAGGAATGAGATCATGTCCTTTGCAGGGGCATGGATGGAACTGCCAAGTATAATGATACTTGGCAAACGAATGCAGGAACAGAAAATCAAACACCACATGTACTCACTTATAAGTGGGTGCTGAACAATGAGAACACATGGACACAGGGAGGGGAGCAACACACACTGGGGCCTGTCGGATGGCAGGGGTATGCAGGGAGGCAGAGCATCAGGAAAAATAGCTAATGCATGCTAGATTTAATACCTAGGTGATGGGTTGATAGATGCAGCAAACCACTATGGCACACGTTTACCTATGAAACAAACCTGCACATACCGCACGTGTACCCTAGAACTTGAAACAAAATTTAAAAATATTAAGAATATTAAAATTCAAAAAAAATGAAAAATGAGGCTTAGAGAAAGTATATAGCTCAAAGTTATACAAATAATAACAGGCAGAGCCAAGAGCTGACACTCAAGACCAGGTCTGACTGACTGTAAAGCACATGCTGGAAAACTTTGCCAGAATTGGGTTACCTCTGTTTGCTTTTATATTTCCCAAATTTTCTATAATGGACCTATGTTACTCTTAAAAATGGGGGGAAAAGTATTTCAAGTTACATTTAGAATATTTTACTTATTCAGAAGCTAAAACTCCAGATGAGAATGCATACTGGCCAACGACTTGATTACAGCTTTGGAAGACCCTAAGCAAAGAATCTAACTAAGCCATGTCCAAACTCACAACCCACAGAAATTGTGAAATGATAAATAGTAATTGTTTTAGGCCACTAAATCTGTGGTAATTTACTACCTGTGTACAGTAGGATAACACAGGTATAGTTAAGCTGCTATCCCATCTTTGCCCTTCTCTTGCCATCCAGCTTCATGAAAAGGTACACTTTAGCACCTGTATTTACTATTCCTTAGTTCTACCTCCAAGTTTTATTAATTACAAAAACTCTGACCCCACCTTTGCACTGAAAAGCTTTCTTTTTTTTTTTTTTTTTTTTTTGAGACGGAGTCTTGCTCTGTTACCAGGCTGGAGTGCAGTGGCACGACCTCAGCTCACTGCAACCTCCACCTCCCGGGTTCAAGCGATTCTCCTCCCTCAGCCTCCTGAATAGCTGGGATTACAGGCGCGTGCCACCATGCCCGGCTAACTTTTGTATTTTTAGTAGAAACGAGGTTTCACCATGTTGGTCAGGCTGGTCTCGAACTCCTGATCTCGTGATCTACCTGCCTTGGCCTCCCAAAGTGCTGGGATTACAGGCGTGAGCCACCACACCTGGCCTCTTCTATTCTTTTCTCCTTTTCTTCACAGGCTCTATTGTCCTCCTCCACACAAACAATTTAATCAAGGATTTCCACCCAGTTCTATCTCAGTTCTCATTCTTCTTGTCTTTCCATTAGATACCCTCTCCTTTCATTCAATAATTATTTGGGGGAGTGCAGCACACACCAGGCACTGGCTAGGCATTAGAGATACAAATAAACAAGAAAACTAAGTAAACTAAATAAACTAAGATATTAGTAAACAAGTCTAATATGGTGCCAGCTCTCATGGAGCTGCTTTCTTGATCACAAAGGGGCAGTTCACATCCTCCCTCAGTGACCTCACCAACTCCCTTGAGCAAAGCTATGAATGTATGGACAAACAAACACACTGTGAAAATGAGTCCCAAATCAATGATTCACACCTTTCCTCAAAACTTCAAACACAGTGGCTCGCATCTGTAATCCCAGCAACTCGGGAGGCTGAGGCTGGAGGATCGCTTGAGGCAGGAAGCTCAAGACCAGCCTGTGCAACATAGCAAGACTCTGTCTCTAAAAAAAAAATTTTTTTTTAATTAGCCAGGAGTGGCAGTGAGTGCCTATAGTTTCAGCTACTCAGGAGGCTGAGGTGGGAGGACTGCTTGAGCCCAGGAATTGGAGGCTGCAGTGAGCTACGATGGCGCCCCTGCACTCCAGCCTAGGTGACAAAGTGAGGCTCTGTCTCTTAAAATAAACAAACAAAAACAAAACAAAAACACCAAATGCTCATTTCTAACTACCTACTATATACATCTCCCAAATATCACAAATACAGTATATCAAAATACAGCTCATCATCATACCCCAAATCTCTACTTGCTGATATATAACTGGTTGACTCGATAAATGTGTTCAATTAAGCTGAATTTACAGAATTACAATCCTAGTTGCTCCAATTTAAAACCTCAGCATCACCTCTGTTCCTTATCTCTTAGTGAATCATATAACAGAATCTATTAACTTTTTCCCTAAAAATCTCTCTTGCCCGCTCTTCTCCATCTCTACTAAAAATATTTTTGTTCAGGCTCTCATTATTCTAATTAGTCTCCCTTTCACTCTTCACTCACTGACTTCATCATCCATCTATTAATGTAACTAATATTTTGAAGCACCATCTAAAAGCGAGGCACCAGATATAACAAGAAAGTAGAATAGTCTATGCCCTTGCAGAGTTAAGAGTTTCTAACAGGACCGCAATTAAACAAGTATTTACAACAAAAGGGCAGCATGGGAAGTAAATTCTGTGTGCCATGAAAGTACCTAACTAACTCTATGCAGTAAGTAAAAGCTTCTCCTCTCTGTAATACCCCCAAAAATGTTTGCACTGAGAGCTAAAATACGAATAAAAGTTAGAAGCAGGGGAAGGAATATTCCAGGCAAGGGAAAATGCATTTACGAAGAGTTTGAGAAGTTCAGTTCAATTAACAAAGATCTGAGAGGGTGAGAGGTTAAAGGAAGAAAGGCAGACAGCAGATTGTAGTCTTGTGAGCCACAGCAATCTGAACACCTAAGACCATAGGAAACCACTGAAGAATTTTAAACGGGATAGTTATGACTGGACTTAGTAAATCCACTCTGACTGGTGTGGAAAACTGATCAAAGAGAAACAAGAACTCTTTCCAAACACTGTTGATTCAATCCTACCTAAATACATGGATAGAGAATAGATCTGAACCCTTTACCTACTTCCTCTAGATTCGGATGGCTCCCCACTGTCAAAAGCAATCCAACTCAGCTTGGCATTCAGACCCTCTCCCCCATATGGCCCGGCTGACTTTTCTTTCCAGTGTTCTCTCACATCTCCCGCAAATCCTAAAACCAAGCTCTCGCCTCACACACAGTTGCAACCATTCTTTTCCCTCTGCTTGGAACACTCATTAGGCTCACTCTCTTCTCTACTGGGTTAACTTCCACGGACTCCTCAAAACTCACAGGCGGAGCCTTCTGAGAAGCCCCTCTCTGACATCCATCGATTTAAATGACGCTCCCTGTCCCAAAGCACCCTGGATAGTTTGCCTCTCTCCTGCTACACGGTGAACTCCCCCAACGCTACAATCGAGTACCCCCAATTACCAGCTCTGTGCAAAAGCTCCCGAAAGCGGTGCGCACGCGCATACTCGAGGTGCTCTGGCGCCACGCACAAACATACCCAGACACGCACCCTGACACGTACTTGCACTCTCAAAACACAGAGCCGCGGCTGCGCTTCCTGAAGTAAGGATTCCCCAACCGGGCGCCTGGAACCCAGGCAACAGACAGATGCCACCACCGTTCTCCCCACCCTTTTGGTAGCCCTGGTCCCTAAGGCTCGTTGGGACTGCGAGCTGCAAGCCTCAGATCCATCATCTCAACCTGCCTTGCAGTAGGTCCCGACTGCCGCCGCCACCGCAGCTAAAACTTCAGGCGCCGGAACCGCGGAGCGCGCCACAGGTTAACCCAGCCAGCGGCTTCCGGGCTGTTGCCTGGGTTACCAGAGCTCCGCCCCACGCCCTTGCGTATATCCGGCGAGCCCAGTGCGCAGGCGCCTCCCAAAGCCTAGCTCGGGTCCTGAGTCTAAGAGAGAGGTTCCTCTGCAAGGTTCAGGGCAAATTATTAAAGAATAGGTATATAGCAGGCCGGGCGCGGTGGCTGACGCCTGTAATCCCAGCACTTTGGGAGGCCGAGGCAGGCGGATCACGAGGTCAGGAGATCGAGACCATCCTGGCTAACACGGTGAAACCCCGTCTCTACTAAAAATACAAAAAATTACCCGGGCCAGGTCTGGAGGCTGAGGCAGGAGAATGGCGTGAACCTGGGAGGTGGAGGTTGCAGTGAGCCGAGATGGCGCCACTGCAGTCCGGCCTGGGCGAAAGAGCGAGACTCCGTCTCAAAAAAAAAAAAAAAAAAAGAATAGGCATATAGCATTAGCCGGTGCCTCGAGAATTCTCCAAAAGAAAGATGTTGCTCTCCTCACCAGACTTCACATATCACTTAATTTGCTTTCATCTCTATTCATTTGTTTACAAATCTTTAGTAGTGGAATCCCAGCACTTTTGGAGACAGAAGCAGAAGGATTGCTTAAGCTCAGGAGTTTGAGACAAGCATGGGCAAGATGGCGAAACCCCGTCTCTACGAAAAATTAAAAAATTAGCTGGGCGTGGGAACACGCCTGTAGTTCCAGCTACTCAGGAAGCTGAGGTGCGAGGATTGCTTGAGCCAAGGAGGGCAAAGCTGTAGTGAGCCACAGTCATACCACTTCACTCCAGCCTGGACGACAAAGCAAGACCTTGTCTCAAAAAAAAAAAAAAGTTGTTTATTACAACCTACAAATGTGCGGGAGAGCTAGGTTCTATGGGGGCTAAAAACAGGCAAGGTGGGAAACTTACAGCATATTAACAGACAGTTATCAATGACAAAAACATTAAAATTATGACGAGTGCTAAGAAGGAAGCACTCTAACCAAATACTTAGCTTATTATTATAGTAATATTTGAATTACTCAGGAAAGCTCAGACATGAATAGGCCAGTGGGGAAGGGGAAAGCATTCCTGCAGAGGGA
The DNA here is from genome assembly GCF_029289425.2 of Pan paniscus. Lineage (NCBI taxonomy): Eukaryota > Metazoa > Chordata > Mammalia > Primates > Hominidae > Pan > Pan paniscus. The sequence continues at coordinate 111,512,055 of NC_085926.1, forward strand.
GCTGCATGTGCAAAGATGTGGAAAATGCAAGGGACAGGAAGAGGTCCAGTGTGTCTGAAGTTTAGAGAACAGTGGGAACTTGCTGTGAAGGGGAGGCTGCCCTGATAGGCTGGATCCACGACAGTCAGAGCTGCGTGGACCACGTTAAGAACTTTACAAAGCACTTGATTCAAAAACAGAGTTTATTTGCTCTGGTAAGACAATTTCCTCTAGCCCCTTGCTTTCTGCTGTTACAATACACCCATGTGTGGTCTGCAAATACATGCCCAAAACCTTCTAGAGGAAAGGTACTGACTTTAATAGTTTTCACTCTGATTGAGGAAGTTTGATGTAGATATATTTAATAATCAACAATCATCCACTTGCTTGCATCCTCAACTCCCTGCCCCTCTCTAAATTGCTGTAATCACTTGGCAAAATGACCATATTAGCCATCCCTACTTTACACTTACTAAGTGCTTGCACCCATGCAGCTGAATCTGAAAAAAAACACCCAATCATGCTGACTTTAACTTCATAATTACTGATGTTAAGTAGGACCTTAAAGATGCTTGAACATCTCATTACAGGTCCCTGTTCATTGATTTTCCTACATATTAGTTTTATACCTTCATTCATACCCAATGTCTTGTCTCCTATCCTCATTCTCACACAATGACCTTGCTTCCTACTGCATTGATTACACTGAATTATTCAAAAGAGAACTTCCCTAAGCTCCCATCATTATTTTAATCCTTCTATCACTATCTTTACCCACAGACCTGCCTTCAGAAGCTCAGCACAAGAAATATGAAGAAAGCTAATCAAAATACTTCATAATCAAATTGCTCAGAACGAGTGATAAAAGAATCTTAAAAGCATCCAAGGAAAAAAATACATGTCGTATACAGCAGAACAAAACTAAGGATTACATCAGTTTCTCATTAGAATCAAAACAAGCAAGAAGACAGAATAACAGTTCAAACATATTCAAAGAAAAAAAGCTATCAACCTAGAATCCTTATACTATTCCTTTTTTTTTTTTTTTTTTTTTTTTTTTTTTTTTTGAGACAAAGTCTCACTCTGTCACCCAGGCTGGAGTGCAGTGCCACGATCTCGGCTCACTGCAACCTCCACCTCCCAGGTTCAAACAATTCTCCTGCCTTAGCCTCCGGAGTAACTGGGACTACAGGAACACACCACCATACTCAGCTAATTTTTGTATTTTTAATAGAGACGGGGTTTCTCCATGTTGGTCAGGCTAGTCTCGAATTCCTGACCTCAGGTGATCTGCCCGCCTTGGCCTCCCAAAGTGCTGGGATTACAGGTGTGAGTCACCGCGCCTGACCCTTATACTATTCCTGATACCACTTAAAGGTAGACTATGATAAAATAAAGATGTATACTATAAACCCTAAAGCCGCCACTAAATAATAAAAGTTATTGTTAAAAGCTTACAAAAGTCATGTAAAGGATAACGAAACAAATACTTGATTAATCTAAAAGTATAAAACAAGAAAAAACAAAGAAAAGAGAGAAGTAGGAAAGAAATTGCAAGATGATAGACTCATAAATCATATTAAATGTAAATTGTCTAAACACACTGAATAAAAGGCAGAGATTGTCAGATTGTCAGAGATTGTTTAAAATCTTGAATTTTTTAAATTGCTGCTTATAAGAAGGGAAACATTAAATATAAATAAGTTTAAAATACAAGGATGGAAAAAAGATATATCATGCTAACACTAGTGAAAATAAAGTGGAGTGACTTTATCAATATTAGACAAAGTAGAGTTCAGAGCAGAGAATATAACCAGAGATAAAGAAGATCATTTAATAATAATAAAAGAACCATTTAATCAAAAGGACATAACAATCCTAATCATTTTTGCATCTAATAACAGGACTTAAAAATATATGAAGCAGAAACTGATAGTACTGCAATGCGAAATTGAAAGATCCACAATAGTCAAATATTTCAATGCCCCTTTCTGAATAATTTATAATGCAAATAAGCAGAAAATCAGCAAGGTTATAAGAGACTTGAGCAACACTATCAACCATCTTGACCTGATTGACATTTATTAAACACTCCAATAATTGGCAGAATACACATGGTTCTTAAGCATATACAGAAAGTTTAGAAGATGGACAATAATCTGGACCATAAACAAATGTTAACAAATTCAAAAGGATTGAAGTCATGCAAGATACATTCTCTGACCACAATGTAATTAAATTAGAAATCAATAACAGAATGATTCTTGGAAAATCCCTCAAAATTTGGGGAATAAAATACACTTCTAAACAAGCCATTGCTATGGTCTGAATGTGTCCCCACAAACTTTCTATGTGACAATTTGCCAATGTGATAGTATTAAAAGGTGGGACTTTCAGGAAGGAGGTGATTAGGTCATGAAGGCTCTGCTCATCATGAATGGGATTCGTGCCCTTAAAAAAGAGTCTTTTAGGAAGCCTGTTTGTCCCTTTTGCCCATTTTGCCCTTCTGCTATGTGAAGACACAGGATTCACCTCTTCCACCATATGAGGACACAGAAACCAGACACTAAATTTGTTAGTGCCTTGATCTTGGATTCCCCAGGCTCCAGAACCATGAGAAACAAATTTCTGTTGTTTATAAGTTACCCATTTGAAGGTATTTCATTATGGTAACACAAATGGACTAAAACAGAAGTTGGTACTGAGAAATGGGGTGCTGCTGTAACGATTACCTAAAAATGTGGAAACAGCTTTGGAACTGGATAATGGAGAAAGGCCGGACTATAAAGGGATGCGATAGTGTGGGCTCAGAAGGAGAGAAGAGCTGTAAAAAAAAAAAGCCTCTGTCTTAAGTGGTCATGATCAAAGTGTTGGCAGTGAACAAAATTCTGATGAGGTCTCAGGTGGAAATAAGGAATAAAATATTGGAAACTGGACAATACGCAAACCTGGTTTTTAAGTGGTAAGAACTTGGTTAAATTGTGTTTGTGTCCTAATGTTTTGTGAAAGAAGGAGTCCAATATCCAGTCTTAATAGAAACCTCTCAGATAACTAGAAATAGCGAGGAACTTCCTCGACCTGATTAAGTATATCTACAAAAGACCTACATCTAACGCGATTCGTAATGGTGAAAGACTGGATGCTTTCCTCTTTAGATCAGAAAAAGACAAGGATATCTAGTCTCACCACATCTATTCAACATTGTACTGGAGTTTCTAGTTAGTGCCATCAGACAGGAAAAATAAATAAAAAGCATTCAGATTGCATAGGAAAAATATCTTTATTCCCAGTGGAGTGAATGTCTATGTAAAAAAATTCAATAAAATCTGTAAAAAGAGGCCAGGCGTGGTGGCTCACACCTGTAATCCCAGCACTTTCGGAGGTTGGGGCAGGAGGACTGCTTGAGGCCAGGAGTTCGAGACCAGACTGAGCAACATAGCAAGACCTTGTCTCAAAAAAAAAAAAGAATATGTGAAAAGAAAAATGCCATTAGAATTAATAAGTGAATTTAGCAAAGTTGCAGGATACAAGATCAACATACAAATATTGAGTGTAGGCCGGGCTCAGTGGCTTATGCCTGTAATCCCAGCACTTTGGTAGGCTGAGGCAGGCAAATCACTTGAGGTCAAGAGTTCGAGACCAACCTGGCCAACATGGTGAAACCCCGTCTCTACTAAAAATACAAAAATAAGCCAGGCGTGGTGGTGCATTCCTGTAGTTCCAGCTACTCGGGAGGCTGAGGCAGGAGAATTGTTTGAATCCAGGAGGCGGAGGTTACAGTGAGCCAAGATCGTGCCACTGCACTTCAGCCTGGGCGACAGAGCGAGACCCTTTCTCAAAAAAAAAAAAAAGTATATATTGAGTGTAATTCCATATATTAACAATGAACTATTAGAAATAGAAAATCTTAAATGCATTTTATGACATCAAAAAATTAAATATTTAGATATAAATCTAACAAAAGATATGAAAGCCCTGTACATTAAAAACTGCAAAGTATTGCTGAAAGATATTTTAAAAGACCTAAATATGTAGAGGCATACCTCATTCGTGGGTTGGAAGACTCCATATTGTTAGATGTCACTTACTTCAAACTGATCTCATATATTCAAGTAATCCCAATCAAAACCCCAAAAGTTTTTTGTAGAAATTGATAAGTTGATTCTGAAATTCATATGAAAATGCAAAGGACCTAGAATAGACAAACAACTCTGAAAAAGAGCAAAATTATGTTACTACAACTACCTAATTTCAACACTTATTATAAAGCTACGGTAATCAAAATAGCATAATATTAATAGAAAAATACACAAATATATCAGTGAAACAGGATAGAGTCCAGAAATAAACTCATGCATATATGGACAACTGATTCTCCTCAAAGGTGCAGGCATAATACAGTGGAGAAAGGGAAGACCATTAGATAAATATTTCTGAAATAATTGTATATAAATATGCAAAATAATGGATCTATATCCTACACCATATGCAAAAAATTAACTAAAAACATGCCATTGACCTAAATGTAAAATCTAAAACCATAAACTCCTAGAAGAAAACATTGGAGAAAATCTGTGGGTTAGGTAAAGATTTTAGACATGATGCCAAAAGCACAATTCATAAAATAATAAATCCATAAATTGGATTTAATAAAAATTAAAAACTTCTCTTTAAATCACCTTCTAAGTGATCAAAAAAGCCACAAACTGGGAGAAAATCTTTGCAAAGTATATATCTGGTTAAAAGACATATCAGAAATGTGTTTTAAACTCTCAAAACTCAATAATAAGAAAACAAGCCAGTTTTTTAAAACTGGGCAAAAAATTTGGGCAGGCACCTCACTAAGGAAGATATGCTGATATCAAATAAGCATCTGAAAATGTGCTCAACATCATTAGTCATTAGAGAAATACAACTTAACACCGCAGTGAGATACCACTACACTCCTACTGGTGTGTCTAAAAATTAAAAGACTGACCATACCAAGTGTCATTGAGGATGAGGAGGACTTGGAGCTCTCATACATTGCTGGTGGGAATGTAAAATGGTTCACAACTTGGGAAAATAATTCGGCAGTTTCTTATACAGTTAAAACACACTACCGTATGATCCAGTCATTCCACTTCTGGATCTTTACTAAAGAGAAAAAAAAAAAAAACATAGGTTCTTACAAAGTCTTATGCACGAATGTCTATAGCAGGTTTATTTGTAATAGCAAAACACTGGGGTAAGAAAACAAATATCCATCAACAGATGAATGAAAAAAATTAGAATAGATTATTGTATATCCATACAATAGAACACTACACAGAAACAAAAACTAATAAACTATTGATACACACAACATGAATGAATCTCAAAATAACTATGCTGAGTGAAAGAAGCCACATTTTCAAAGAGTACATACTGTGTGATTACATTTACATAAAACTCCAGAAAATGAAAACTAATGTAGACCGAAGGCATGTGAGCAGTTCCTTAAGAATGGAAAGGGAACAGGGAGGGGCAGGAAAGATAGACTTAAAAGAGTGAGAAAACTTTGGAGAGTGATGGATATTTATTTTGTTGACTGTGGTGATGGTTCCACAGCTGTATGTGTGTATATAACATAGGTGACTTGCATGTGACTTTGTGCGGGGGTGTGTGTGTCAAAACTCATTAAATGGTATGCTTTAAATATATAAAATTGGATGTCAGTTATACCTCTAGAAAGCTATTTATTTGGCTTTTTCTTGTTGCTCCAAATATGATCCAAATATGCTCCCAAATAATAAGATGTCCTGCTACTAGGTAATCCACATCCAGATTCCCCATACCCTTAATCAGAGCATTCCTGAAAGTTGCCCTTTATTTCACTATAAACCTTTCCCACTCCCTTTCCTGTCTTTGAGTCTCTGCCAAATGCTAAATCCTTTACTATGTATATCAGACTCTGAATAAATGGCCTTTGTTTATTCTCATTTGAGTGATCTTCATTTATTTCCTCTGTGTGTGTGTCTGTGTGTGTGTATGTGTGTGTGTGTGTGTGTGTGTGTAGTTTTACTATATTGTTGGGTTTTCTTTAATATTGGGAAAACCCATCTTGAGTACAACTATAATTTAAGATGCCTAAACTGGGATATAAATCATATGAATCTCTGGTTGGCTCTGGGGGGAAAAAAAAGTAGAGAAACTGGCAGTCATGACCAAATCCTGACCATTCTGGGCTAACTGCTGCAGAGGTTTGTCCAACTGTTCTTTGATTGTCCTTTGAATATTCAGTCTCTCAGCCCTTTCTCTTTTTTTTTTTAAATGGAGTTTCACTGTGTTGCCAAGGCTGGAGTGCAATGGCATGATCTCTGCTTACTGAAACCTCTGTCTCCTGGGTTCAAGTTATTCTTCTGCCTCCCAAGGAGCTGGGACTACAGACATACACCACTATGCCCATCTAATTTTTGTATTTTTAGTAGAGACAGGGTTTCACCATCTTGGCCAGGCTGGTCTTGAACACCTGACCTCAGGTGATCCGCCCACCTCGGCCTCCCAAAGTGCTGGGATTACAGGTGTGAGCCACCGCACCCAGCCTCAGCCCTTTCTTTTGGTCATTCTCTCACTTCCAAGAGCTTGACCAATTCAGAGAAGGCTAAATATCCATCCATATCTTTACCACTTGGGGATTCTCCAATTATCTCTATAGTCAACCATATTGCAAGATCTTCTTGACCTTTTTGTTGTGTCATGATCATGACCACGTGATGAAAGAGCAGCTGCACAGAAACATATAGAACTTCAGATAGAATTCAAAGAACCTACATCATAATGACTATTGACATAAACAACAATAATTAACAGTCCCTGTAAGATGCTTCAGAAACAGGAACCCCAGCTGCCTAACCCAGGCCAAGAGAGTAATTCCTGAAGGCCATGAGGATCAATCTTACAGAGCCAATAAGCTCTTTTGTTCAGATGTTGTTTAGCCTGTCTTACGTTGTCTGTTTCACATGGCAAGAAGTATATATAACAATGGCACAGACACAACCATGACTAGCAAACAAGAAATCAAGAACAATGAAATTGTCCATCACTGCTCATGCCAATGAATTGGCATCGGTCTGTATTTCCTCCAGGGCTGAGGTGATATCACTAATAACTTCTGCCAGAGTTAATAATAAGTTTCTTACAGTCTCTTTCTATTTGTATGATTTGCAACATTGAGAAAACAGCTCTGATTGTTCATATAAACAGTGAGTCAGTAATTCCTTCAGGTAGAGTACTTGAATAATCAAGGTGGCCTCCTTTTGGAGTTTGCATCTGAGTCAAAATTTTCATCCTTGGTGGTTTATAGAATTAGAGTCTCTGTATACAGACAAGTCTTGGAATACCATTATTAAAGTGCATGAAGTGTTAGTCTGAGGTAAAGAGGACCATGTGTCCTGGGTGCAAAGGAAGTAATAGCGTTAGAGACACATGGAAATGCAAGAAAAAGATGTGCATGACATGAAGTCAGAACCAAGGACTTTACGTTTGCTGGGTTACATATTTGGATATCTATTAGTCTTTTTCAGGTGACAGGTATTTGGCTCATCAACCTTCAAAAGTTGTTGGATTCAAATTTAGAATTACCTGGGATCTGACAAACAGATTTTAATACTTCATTATTTTTCTGGAAGAAAAGAAACTAGCAACGTTATGGGTTAATTTTTCCAGTAGGTGCAAGTGAAACTGCCATAGGCTATAAGTCCCTGTGGTCTAATTTGATGAGACTGGAATTACCCACACGTTTTTATCTTGGTGGTCCAACGATGGATGACATATCCAACAGTCAGTAAGATTGATGGCAGTGGCTACTGTTTCACATAATCTGAGAATTGTGTTAGAATAAGTATATTCTGACCTGTCAACAAAGAGGGTACCAAAAGAAAAAAGGGATCGTTATGGTAGAAAATAACCGGTGGTCCATAGTTAACAAGAAGAATGATTATCAATAAGCAGGTCAAAAACAAAAGAGGAATTAGACAGGGGTCTTTGTCCAATGTGTTAGGTAGAAGCTGTCCATTAAGAGGACATCTGCTTGTTTGAAAGGTCTTGGGTCAAATGTCTATTGCCAAAGATAGGCTGCTTTTGAGGATCTCTGAGAATTCTCAGCATGAGGTATCCTATGGACTAGTCTTCCAAAAGTGTGGAATTCTGGCTTGTTTCTTTAGTGGTGAAACATAAAGTTGAGGATTGGTCTGCTGCAGTTTCACTGCTGTATTCGTTGTTAACAGTACCTGATAAGGTTCCTTCCATTGAGGTTCAAGAGCAGTTTTTTATCCGATGTCTATTTCAATAGATGAAATTTCCTGATAGATGCTCCTGAAGAGCCAATGTAAGAAGATGTTGTAGCAAGGTGGCCTTAATTTATTGGTGATAGGACTGGGTATAATACATGAGTCCCTTGCAATATTTTCCCATATCTGGATGCAGCATGGAAGAATCTAGCATCAGGATGAAATTTCTAAATGCTTGGGTCTTCCTGGTAGCAGTTCATAATCAATATGACCCCAAAATAATGGATTATATGGCCGTAAGAGCTCAGGTGATTACCTTTAGCAGGGAAGTGCAAGGATTTATGAAAGTTTTCTTAATTTGAATTTAAGGATGCCATTGATTCTTTCAACCTTTACAGAAGTTTGTGGGTGGTAAAGGCAGTATAGTTTTTGAGAAGGGGTATCACCTTATTAAGTTGTTTTATAATGGTTCCTATAAATTGTGTGCCTCAGTCAGTTGACATAAAAGTTTGTATACCCTAGTTGGAAACATAAAATCAAGAAGCTTTTTAGAGACTGAAAATGCTGGAGATTTTCAGCAAGAAAATTATTCAACCCATTCTGAAAATAGACAAATCCCATCTGAAAGTGTTCAAAGGGTCTTTGAGGCTTTGGTTCTTGGCCATGCCTCACCTTTATAATTTTTCCAGGATTATGTTGTTCACAAGTAACACATGACCCCAAAACAATCTCAGCTGTCTTTTTAAAGTTTTCTCACCAATGTTGATTTAAGATAGTAATCAATTTGTCTTTAACATAATGAGTAGCTTCATGGAGAAATTCAGCTAATACTCATTTGAAATCACTTGGGGCCACCAAAAGGCCATCTTGAGTTCCAAGGATTATCAGAGGTATGATTCATCAACAAATAACATAAGGTCAGGAATTTTTTTTTTGAGATGGAGTTTCACTCTTGTTGCCCAGGCTGGAGTGCAAGGTCCCAATCTCGGCTCACTGCAACCTCCACCTCCTGGGTTCAAGCAATTCTCCTGCCTCAGCCTCCTGAGTAGCTGAGATTACAGGCACCTGCCACCACGCCTGGCTAATTTTTTTGTTGTTGTATTTTTAGTAGAGATGGGGTTTCAGCACATTGGCCAGTCTGGTCTCGAACTCCTGACCTCAGGTGATCTGCCCTCCTCAGCTTCCCAAAGTGCTGGAATTACAGGTGTGACCCACTGCACCCAGACAAGGTCAGGATTTTCAATGAGAGTTACTAATACATCTGAGCAAAGTATTTAAAGTTCTCTAACTAAGACATTCATGAGGTTCCCCTTCTTTCGGTAAGTTCAGGAGGATGGCAGGATGCAGCAATGAATAGTAACGTGAGATGGAGAGTGCATCTGGAACTCTTAGGAGGTTAATTGTGCCTCAATGGGTGGTAAAGTCTGTACTGCATGAGGAAACATCAGGTCAAGCAGGAAGCCTAGAACTAATTCAGCAGATTTGACCAGTTCTGTAGTGGTGGTAATATCCTAAGACAATCTTGGATTTGCAACTGGATTGAGGGCAAGGCTATAGTAAGTGATGGGTTTTCAATAATTCCTATGAAGTTGAATTAAAATACTGAGGTTTGTCCAGAACACTCATGCACAAATAGACAAAAGTTTTAGTTAGGGATGCCTATGGAAGGAGGCTGTTGAAGAGCTGTCTTCAGATTATAGGAGGCTTTTTCAATACTTGGGCTCCCAGAAGAGAGGGAATCTTACTGAGGACTTAGCCATTTCATAAAGAGGTGTCACAATCTCAGGAAAATTTGGCACCCATTAACAAGAATATCCCATTAGACCTAGAAATCATTTCAACTGTAGTTTTCTGGGGATCTAGGATAAGTCTGGATAATACTTAGTCTGTTAGGAGAGAATGTTCTCCTCCTGCCCTAAATGAACTATGTTTTGGCAAAACTCTGTGTTTTAAAACTTTATGTCCCTTTTCTGCTAAGGCTGAGAGCAAGTGAGTGGAATCTTTTTACCAGCTTCTCTAAACGAGTAGGAGATCATCTACATATTATATCAGAACTGGATCACCAGAGAAATTTGGATCTTTTAGTTCTTAATTAAGGGCATAGGAAAAATAGGAATGGGTTTCAGTAAACCCCTGGCACCTAACTGTTTATGTATGTAGTGTTGTCCTCTCAGATGAAGACAAAGGTATTGACTGTTCTGGTGTAATTTAACAGTGAAAAGGCAGAGCAATTATCCACTACACTGAAGCAAGTGGTTTGGGGAGAAAATGATGACAAGATAGTATTTGGGTTGGGCACCAAGGAAAAGTAAAGATAACAATTTTATTTGTGTCTCTGAGTTCTTGAACAAGTCAATATCCCAGTCCATTTGGTTTCTTTACTGGCAGGGCAGGAATATTACAAGGGGTAGTGCAGGTTGTAAAAAGGCCTTTGAATATAATGCCTTCAGTTATAAGTTTGAGGCTTCCTTTGCTCCTGGATTTAAGAGATATTGGGAAAGTTTGGGTAGCAATTTGGAAGGATGTATCTAAATTTCAATAGATTCTGCTCCAATTACTTTTTCTATGTCAGTGGAAATTTTAGCCCATAGAGCGTCAGGTACAGCCTCAAGATCTTCATCTGAGGTATACAACAAGAACAGTGGAGAAGGCAAAGGTATATATAGACCAGATACAACTTGATTGTAAATAGAATCCTCTGAAACCTCAAGAAATCTTTCCTCTGGTATGCATTTAATATTACAATTGCATAGGCAAAGCATAGCTCTACCTATTAAGCTTGTAGCAGTGGTATCACAAAGCAGGAGAGAATATTTTTCAGGCAAGGGTCCAAGGTTATGGTTAAGTGAGAGAGATAGGAAAAAAAAATGTGTGGGTTACTTGAAACACCTACCACTTGTGTGCTATGTTAGGTCCAAGGAAGAAGTTGAACAAAGATGGCAGGTTTAATGTAGAAAGACTAGTGTTGTCAGAAGGTGTTTTCTAGGCCGGACGTGGTGGCTCATGCCTGTAATCCCAGCACTTTGGGAGGCTGAGGCGGGTGGATCACTTGAGTCCAGGAGTTTGAGACCAGTCTGGCCAACATGGTGAAACCCTTTCTCTACTAAAACTACAAAAATTAGCCAGGCATGGTGATGCACACCTGTAATCCCAGCTACTCTGGAGGCGGAGGCACCAGAATCACTTGAACCCGGGAGGCAGAGGTTGCAGTGAGCCGAGATTATGTCACTACACTCCAGCCTGCGCGGGAGACTCTATCTTAAAAACAAAAAACAAAAAATTTTTAAAAATGGTATTTTCTAGTAGTCTACCCCCAACTCCAACTACCTCATTTAGTTACATATCTTGTTTGTTTCTTTGTTAACATGATTTAATTAAGGTCCAATCAACTTTTTTTGGAAATGTTTCACATATGTCTTTTTTGAAACTTTGATCTACTTTACTGGTTTTTGTCTTTTGTTTTGGGATTTTTTGACTCTCAGGTTTATTGTAGAGAGAGAAATCCTACAGGTCTCTTTCTGCATCAGTTCAATCAGTCTTTGCTATCCAATATCTGATGTTTCAACCAACATATGCACAAATTGATATAGGTCAGGTACTCCTGGGTCATAGGCACCCAAAAAAATTCCAAATTATTCTACAACTATTTGCTCTTCTTTTTGGGTTTAAGGAAATCTTCAATGATAGCTCTTAATTCATCTTGGGTTCAAGGTTTAAATTCTACAGTTGCCTACATACCTAGCTCATGGAAGGGATGCATCCTTAGAAGCAAATGGCATTTTGAGTTTTAAGAGGACTGTTGGGGAAGAAGGTGGTCTGCATGAGAGGAAGGCAAGGAAGGAGATGCAGAAAAAGAAATATCAGAAAAATAAAGACGAAGAAGGAAAACTGAACATAGAGTGATAACTGGAAACCAAAAAGGAGTAGAATTTACCAAGGAAATAATTCTACTTTGTTGTTGTTTAAGTCATCAGATTGCTCATTCGCTTTAACCAAAGAATCTTACAGTGAAGCAATTTTAGAACTGAGTTTCATTTGTAGACTTTTGCATACCAATTAGAAAATTATCCATTACATCTGATAAATCATTTTCTCTTTCTTTTCTAAGGTGCTTCTCAGATAATTGTTTAAGTCCAGTGTTTCCCAGCATGGCCACTGAAAGCCCAAATAATCTTTGGTGAAATTATGCCATTTAGAGAGGTGGGCACTAGAATTAGAATTAGAATAAGTATCTATAGATAGGAAAAAGGAGTTTTTCCTGTAGGAGTGGAAAAATCTGACTTAAATGATCCCATAAGAGCTAGCAAAAGTTAAAAGTAAAGCTTGTGTACTTTGTATCTTGAGCCCCCAACCTTGAGGATGAGTTGCCTCTAAATGCACACCTGACAATGTGTCTCCCCAGGCAAGTATAACACCAGAGAGAATGCTCTTTTTGGATCAAAACCAAATTCTCAGAACAAAAATCTAGATGAGAGGATAATCTTATCTAGTTTTATTGGTAACCCACAGCAAAGTTTGTCCATATAAATGCCAGTCAAAAAAAAACTACATTGGTCTGGGAGGACAGCTCAAATTAAAGGCTTATAGGGCCTATGCCTGTGTTCTACTCTATGACAACACTTCCAGATAGCACAATGCAAAACAGAAGCAGAAAAGAGAGAAAACAGAGATGAAAAAGAATAGCCTGACTCCACCAAAGATGCCAATCAAATGGGAAGTGATAACAAATCCTAGGTACCAAAGTGAGACTAAATAGCCAAAGAACTCAAAATCAAAGAGCAGAGTTCAGAACCAGTGCTGACCCAATGTGTCAATGCAGACTCAACTGTGTGCAGTGAGGCACAAGAAGCCTTGGTGGGTACTGCACCTGGCAGAGAACTGGGATCCATGGTGACATGCAGTGCAGACAGTATCTCTGTGGAAACTTCAAGAAAACTACAGAAACAAGTGAAGCTCACACAAATGAAAACAAACAGAGGCTAATTATTCAGAGCTTGCTCTAGCAAGGGAGTTGACCACCATCACTTCTGCTTGGTAGAGACTCAAAGGCAGGAAGGGGAGTGAGAAAACTTCATAGTTATAAAAGGGGAAGGTTTCAGGTATGCTCTGACTGGATCTTGCTGTTGGAAGCTGGAGGCAGGCTAAGTAGGAGCAGAGCATTTTGTGGTTTGGGAAGAATATTTGACTTTCTCTGATTGATCCTAAGTTGGAAGCAGGGGCAAAAGTTGGGGAAATTGACTCATTGACCAAGCCCTAATTCTTTTGGGCCATTTGCTGCAGCAGTTGTAGTTTGATTTCTTGGACTGGTTGCTGCTAAAGTGTTTTGGTTTCCTGAGCTGATTGCTGCAGAAACTGTGGGTCAGAGTTAGTTGTATTGCTATTTATGGTCTGGCCATTGCCCACTTGCATATTTAGTCTCTCACAGTAGAATCCTGACATTGTAGATATTTAAAAAAAAAGCTGCCTTTAAAATCAAAACAATTGAACTCATGGAGAAAGAGAGTAGAAGGATGGTTACCAGAGGCTGGGAAGGGTAGTGGGAGAGTTGGGGGAGGAAGGTGGGGATGGTTAATGGATACCAAAAAATGGAATGAATAAGGTGTAGTATTTGATTGCACAACAGGCTATAGTCAATAATAATTTAATTGTCAATTTAAAAATCACTAAAAGAGTATAATTGGGTTGTTTGTAACATTATGGATAAATGCTTGAGGTGATGGATATCTCGTTTTCCATGATGTGATTATTATGCATTGCATGCCTGTATCAAAATATCTCATATACTCCATACATATATACACCTACTAAGTACCCACAAAAATTTAAAATAAAATTCCTTTTAAAAATAAAGAAAAAAACCACCTACCTAATAGACCACATTTTATTTTTTAGCTATTGAACTAGCAGTCACACCATAACAGTATTTGTTCATTCAACACTTTAAACTTTTTAATGTACTTTCAAATACATCATTCTCCCTTTTATCCTTACAACAACTTTGTGATCCTGAGAGGTTAATTACTTGAGGTCACTGAATGACTTTTGGCTAGAATAAGGATTAGATAATATTACAGAGTGACTTGTAATATATAACTCAAATTGTTAGGTATAGATAATCCATACAAATGGCTTTAAAATAAATATTTTGGGTTTCATGCTATGATGAAGGATCTGTTCCATTTGCTTCCAATTTAGTTGCTTAAAGTTGAGATAAAATCTTGAAGGAAGGGTCATAGCACCATTTAAATACCCACAAGTCTGTCATGTGGAAGAAGTATTAGGTTTATTCCTATGACTCCAGAGGGCAGAACTAGTACAAGTGAGTAGAAGACAGGCAGATTTCAACTAAGAATATGAAATGTCTTTCTAATAATGAGACACTTGCCCCCAAAAGAAGGTGTTGACTTGTGAAAGAACCAGTTCCTCATCTCTTATAGTGTTTAAAAAGAACGCCATAATAGAACTCCATAATCCTAGAGACTCCTTTAACTGGTCACACCAGCTAACCTCCAGGACCTTCATAGATTTCAAGTTTATGAAATGTTGTTGAACTTTGAAAAGAGGCACAGATATTTTGAATACAACAGTTTAAAGTCATTCAAATTCTGGATGAAATTATTTCGTTATGCTCCTCAAAAACAGTGAGTTCTATTTGAAGTTTTACCCCCAGACTCTCCTTTGAATTAGTATTTTTGCCCATATACCCATATATTTTCAAGAAATTTCTTTCTTTCCTTCCTTCCTTCCTTCCTTCCTTCTTCCTTCCTTCCTTTCTTCCTTTTGAGATAGGGTCCTGCTCTGTCATCCAAGCTGGGGTGCAGTGGGGTGTTCACGGCTCATTGCAGCCTCGACCTCCCGGACTCAAGCAGTCCTCCCAACTCAACTCCCAAGTAGCTAGGATGACAGGCATGCACCACCACGCCCAGCTATTTTTGTATTTTTTGTAGAGATGGGGTTTCATCATGTTGCCCAGACTTGTCATGAACACATGGCCTCAAGCTAGCCTGCCTCCCACCTCAGCCTCCCAAAGTGCTGGGATTACAGGCATGAGCCACTGCACCTGGCCAAGAACATTTAAAACTTTAAAACTAAAAATTGTCCTAATAACGAGTCTACTAACTTAATATTCCATCAGCATTGTTTTCTGATTTCACAGAAAACTTTACAACAAATGTATTGCATTCATTCTTGATGTTTTAAGAAATTAAAGGAATTAGACAAGGTAAAAACAAAAACAAATCTATCTCTTTAAAGATGGCAAGGACTAGGATTTTAATTTGTAATCTTAAATTTTTGAAAAAGATCTTTTCCTTCTTAATGACTTCTTTTTAAATGGTCCTTCAGGTTGAACACAATTACATTCTTTTATAGTATACAGTAATGAAGCTGAAATAAAACAGTGAGTTCTCTTCCACACGTAAATTGTGATTGTTCAATGTTCTGCAAGGTCTTCTGATGGCCCCATTCTCACCCTGCTCCTTACCTGCCTCTTTAACTCTTTAAATCTAATCCCTTAATTTTTATCAGAAAAGTATTTCCTTTTTACGATAGGCTGTGGTTTCTGCCTTTAAAAAAACAATCCTGGGGATTCTCCCGGAATCTGGAAGAAGTCATTGCAGTGGTAAAGTAGGTAAGAGGCTGGGGTGGAAAGAATTGCCTTCTGCATAAATCTAGTTAGTCTGAGTCGTTTTTTGACAACTTCCGGGACCAGACTTCAGGCAGTGCTGGAAATTGTTCTCTTTACCATATCTTTTTTTTTTAACTGTACATATTTACATACATACACATATGGTGAGGGAGAGAACGTGATGACGTGAGACTCTCCATGGAGAGTAGGAGGTAATAAAGAAATAAAACAGGTGTCTGAGGAGAGGTTCTATTAGAGAGGGGAGAATAGAGAGTAATTATCGTTCAGACAGGCAAGAGTTCTCTGCAGGTAGCAGCCTGGGAAAGCGAACTCGCGCACCCTCTTGGGGGACGGGCTCTTTTGCTTTCTATTTCTTCTCCTGCAGCCAGGGTGCACACGTATTTGAAACAGACCGAATTTCCTCCTCGATGTGGGATCAGGTTGACTTTTCGAGACTAGCGGGTATTTCTTTTTAATGACTCCAGTGCCTTTTTATTATTGCTGTTATTGAGGTTGAGGGAGAAGAGATCGGTCTAAATTCTGGCTGGGTAAGTGGGGGGATTCTCGGCGATGAGAAACGGGGGACTTAGAAGCCGGAGGAAAATCAGCAGCCCCACATCTCCACTTCTCCAGTCCCCCCTACTCTCCACGCGTGACCTCCAGTGGAGACCCCAGGCGGCAGCATCAGTATTTGATCGGCCCTTCGTCAGCACGCTGCCAGCCCTGGCCGGCTGGGTTCGCCAGGCATCACCCGCTCGGCTCTGAAGCGGACGCCTGGCCCTGCACCGGGCTTTGGAAGGACCCTCTCTGCGCTCGCCCCCTCCCCAGGGTGGCTCCGCTTCCGAGCCCGGGCGCAGTGCCCACCATGCGCGGCTGCCTGCGGCTCGCGCTGCTCTGCGCGCTGCCCTGGCTCCTGCTGGCGGCGTCGCCCGGGCACACGGCGAAATCCCCCAGGCAGCCCCCGGCACCGCGCCGCGACCCCTTTGACGCTGCCAGGGGCGCCGATTTCGATCATGTCTACAGCGGGGTGGTGAACCTCAGCACCGAGAACATCTACTCTTTCAACTACACCAGCCAGCCCGACCAGGTAAGACACTCGCTCCCCTCGCTCGACTCCTAGAACTTGCCAGATCTCCGAGCCCCGTCGCTGCTTTGGAGTCCCCTGGGAATTGACCTTGGGAGACTTCGGGGACCAGGGGACTTTCGTTCCCTTTCTCCTCCGAAGCAATCGCTGCCCTGCCCGAGCTGCCACAACACGCCTCGGGGACAACTCTGCTTCGCCTCGCGCCTCCCCTGGCCTGGTCACGGGCATTGCTGGGCTTTGCAGAGGCACCAGTTCCCCGCACCGTCTGCGGGTCCTGGGTCCCTGCTGGGCCTTTCTCCAGGAAAGTCCTGATTTCTAGGGTTGCGGGGTGTGGTGTGGAGTGCGAAGAAGAACCGCACCTCGGTTCCTAATCCCCTGCAGGGAAGAAACCTAATTTCAAGTGGCTGATTCAGCCAGACCCTTCTATTTCATAGCGCATGGGGAGGGAGAACTGCTCAGAATCTAAAATGGAAATTGTGTGAAAATGGACGGAAGCTGCAGAACCTCTGTGCATTCAACAGTCACTTCCTGCGTTTTTGTGCCATTGTCACACGTTGTGCTTCAGAGACGCCAGAAGACCTGGGCAAAGACGTGAGAACTGCAGCCATCAGCTGATCCATCCAGGTTTTGATTTTAAATAAGGATGGATAATTGTGTGAAAGTTCTAGACCTATTTTTGACAAAAGTTGAGGGAAGATAAGGAAGGAAAAATGTTCCAGTGACTATCCCTTTGACATATATACTCCGATTATATAACGTAAGAAGATGCATATAGTTCATTTCTTTCCTCTAGTGTGGTACCTCTGGAGCACTGGGCGGGGAGAGAGAGGGAGACAGAGAGAGAAAGAGAGAAAGAGAGACAGAGACAGAGACAGAGACTCCCCAGTGTACCAACCTCTGGATCTTCTTCCCATACAAATGTGTTTATGTAGCCCTTACTATACCAGCATCCCCTACCCTCTAGGGAAATTCCAGAACTAGATGATTGGGATACCATGATATGCCTCCCTCTGATTCTCACTCCAGATCGGAACTAGAAAACCTCATCACTTCCCAAAGTGAGGGTGGTTTGTATTGAGCAGGGGGGACCAATGTGCCTAACACTGCTCCTAGACATCTTCCAGCTGTGTGTAGCCAGAAAGTGCCCTGAGTGCCCCATCTCCAGTGTGGCACCAAATCCTATGGCACTGTTACCATGGCAGCACAGCCCTCACCCTGCTCTGTCCTCCAGTAACCTTCAGGTTATATGTTCTGTAGTGAGCAGAGTGGCTGTATGCAGAGCCATTTCATGGTAGACAAGGGAGAGGCTGCAGTTTTTGTTTCCCAAACCCCACATACCCAGCCTCTTTCTATCTAGCGTGGGAGGACTCATCGACTGGCTGACATGTTGCACATGAGGTGTGTTCCTAGTCCTGTGATTGGCTGGGAGCAGAAAAAAGTCTGAAAACTCCATGATCTCTGGAGTAAGTCTCAGCTTCCCCCTAAATCATTGGTAAGAAAACTCAAATTACATGTGCTAAGTAAATCCTGACATCAGGCTTTGGTATTTCTTGCAGTTCTGCATAGAGATAGAGCATCTACTTATGAATTGTTGCCTTTACATTTTCCCCTTGTACTGTGTGAGTTTTGCACTTGAGATCACCTGGTTGACTTCCCTAGTAAACCTTGAGATATTGAGGGCAGGGGCAAAGTCATGTTCATCTCTGCCCTCCAGTACCTAGCACAGTGAATGGCACATGGTTTATAAGCCAGGCATGGTGGCTCACACCTGTAATCCCAGCACTCTGGAGGACGAAGTGGGAGGATTGCTTGAGACCAGGAGTTCAAGACCAGCCTGGAAAACATAATGAGACCCTCTCTCTACAAAAAATTAAAAAATTAGCTGGGTGTGATGGCACATGCGCCTGTAGTCCCAGCTACTTAGGAGGCGGAGGCAGGAGGATCACTTGAGCACAGGAATTTGAGGCTGCAGTGAGCTGAGCTCTTGCCACTGTACTCCCACTGGGGACAGAGTGATACCCTGTTTTTTTAAAATTTTTTTTTTTTAAAGAAAAGAGAGGCTTATAAAAAACATTTAGTTTTTTCCAAAAATGAACAAATAAGTGAATAAAGGGTTATTAGCTAAGGCTAAATAAAATGAAATGTATACTGTTTTCAATTCAATAGTTTGGAAAATGTGAGATCATTTCAGATAAAAACATAAAAACAAATTTCTTTCATAAAACAAATTTGGTTTTTATAAAAACACATTTTCAAAATTGTTCTATTATGCCCTATTTTGTCTGTGTGTGTTAACATGTCCTTTATTTTATGAAACAGTTTTGAAAATATTTTTGAATGACACAGTAAAAGGTTGACGACCCAAGCAGTCCCTAGAATTTTTGTTAAAATATTACTAGTCTGAGAAATACAAAGTTGGGAACCATGGGAACAGGAGATAACAAGAATTTCAATTATTTTAGTGCCAGTATTCTCAATATAAGCCAAATGTCCTCAAATCTTACAGCCTTCTGGGACCAATCTTTAATATGCAAATGCTGTAGTGGAGCCCTCAAAAGCCACTTACTGTGGGAAATTAACCTCCTCTCCTACCAGCCAGTATTCCTGTTGCTTTCTCCAGAGAAGACATTTTCTTGATCTGTCTGTCCAAACCATTACCTTCGGTTCCTACTCTCTTCCTAGTTCTTCTTATCCTGCATAAGATATCAGCAGCCCCTTCTTGCAGGTACACAAGGCTGTTGGATGTAGCAGAATTTTACTGAAGGTTTGGAATAACATAGAGGAATGACATCACAGCACAAGATAGGTGATAGATTAAATCAGAAACCTAGGCCATACTGTTCCGACAATTTACCACCAGGGGGATTTCAAGATAGCGACTCTCTCTTTCAGGCGCTGGTTTGTCACTATCTTCTTGGCCATCCCCTCATACCTCCTCAAATGCTGACCCCCACCCACTAAATTTTTGTTACTCTCCCATGTTGGGCAATTTTTGCCATCATTGCTTATCCCACACTCACTAAGAGGCTCTGTTAAATAGAGATGTATGACCCCAGACCTACGATCTTTAGAGCAGAAGCTTGGACATGACTGGTTTCCCTTTAACCTGAACAAAGTCTTGATAAGGTAAGTCTTTCTAGCCTGCAGGGTCATTGCCCACCTCCCCTCTTCAGTGCAACAAAGAATTTGGTTTAGGGGAAAAAATGGCTAGTTTTTGAGCTTTAATCTTTGTTTTCCTCTTTCTTCAAGCCATTGTTGCTTGACATTATTTTTCCTGTGCCTTGGAGGAGAAAGTCTATTCTAAGTTTAGGCTTAAAGACAGGAAGCTGTTGTGGGAGCCATTGCTCCTAATCTTTCCTGTCAGCCACTGCATCTCCCATACCAAACTGTCCCAGAGAACTATTTTGCCAAGCTTGTGTCATACTAGTTAGCTGCACTCAGCACCAGGAAAAGTCTCATATGCCTTCCAGGCATAGGGTAATGTAAATATGAAGTTGCCTTCAAAAAAATCACTGAGAGAATGGAATGACTGCTTCAAATAAGAATGATGAAAATAATAATTGGAGGTGCAAGTTCGGCAAGATCATGATTCATTTCATTTCTCTGGAAGGAAGTGTCTGGAGACTCTCTTTAAGAGGAGGAGGGCTATACTGTGCAAACAGGGTGTTCTATAACCACAGGGCTCAGCCAGGCTAGAAGGAAACTACCTTGTTGGGAAAGTTGCCAGGGATATGTTTGACTGGGACAGAAGGCACAAATGCAGGTTTACTGGGAAATGAGAATACTCTTGTAGAGACAGGTGGCAGCAACAATCAGATGTTTCTATTTGAGCTAGATGGTGATAAGAAACCCTTAAATAAAATCTAACCACTGGGCAACAGGCTGTCTTCTCTGAGGTTTTCCTGTAAGAATTTAGTTTGCCATAGATTTTTTAATTTGAAATATTTCCCTGGAAGTATTTCTTTTATCTCATGTATTAACTAAGGCATTTATCTTTTAATGACATATATTATGCTTTTCCATGCCCAAGGAACAACCCTCATCTTCATTAATATAAACCAGTAGTTGTATACCTAGAACCAGTTAAACCAGTCTCTTGGATCCAGATTCAAAAAGCCTACCCAGTCCTTAAGAACAATGAAATGCCCATGTGGACACTCCAGTGGTAACTTCTAGCTATATGCATTACTAATTATATGGAAGAATTTAAAACTTTGATATGATGGCCTGAGTTCTCCATGTCTCGTATAGGAATGCTTACTCTTTATGTACTGAGGCCAAGAAGCCTCCTCTGCTGTCCTCCCACATCCTTTTGCTGAACTGCACTAGTGCTTGTTGGAGGAAAGACTCATCTCATTAGCACATTATCTGAATGATTGGACTGTCTCAGTCCACCTTGGCGGATATAACAGACCACCATTGGCTAATCTCACGTCTGGTGAGGCCCTGCTTCCTGGTTTGTAGACAAGCTCCTTCTTGCTGTGTCCTCACGTGGCCAAGAGAGCAAAGAGAGAAGAATAGTCTTTCACGTGTCCTCTTCTTCTTTTTTTTTTTTCGAGACATAGTCTCGCTGTGTCACCCAGGCTGGAGTGCAGTGGCGCGATCTTGGCTCATTGCAACCACTGCCTCCCAGGTTCAAGTGATTCTAGTGCCTCAGCCTCCCTAGTAGCTGGGATTACAGGCATCCACTATCACGCCTGGTTCATTTTTATATTTTTAGGAGAGACAGGGTTACTCCATGTTGGCTAGGCTGGTCTCAAACTCCTGGCCTCAGGTGATCCACCCACCTCAGCCTCCCAAAGTGCTGGAATTACAGGCATGAGCCACTGTGCCTGGCCTCATGCGTCTTCTTATAAGGGCAGCAATCCCTCCATGAACACTCTTGTGACCCAATTACTTTCCAAAGGCCCTATTTTCAAATCCATCCTATTGGGGATTAAGTTTCAACATGTGAATTTTGGTGGGGACACAAACATTCAATCCGTAGTAATCACCTCCTACATTTTTCTCAGAGACTCTGAAAACAGGGCATCAGTGTGTGTCATGGGTTGTTTAGGAGATAACATTACTCCAGTTATGGGTCTGATGTTACGGAGGAGCTGCCTTCTGCCTACGCAGACTTGATAATCAGGTGGTAAGTTGTGTGATGGATTCTGTAAGCCTGTGCTGTCCAGTGGCTATTGAGCACTTGAAATGTGACTAGTCTGAATGGAAATGTGCTGTTAAACATAGAATACATACCAGATATTGAAGACCATACAACAAAAATAATAGAAAATGTGTCGTTAGTATTTGTATGTTGTGTTTAAGTGATAATACTTTTGATGTATTAAATTAACTATAGTCATAAAATTAACTATATCTGTTTCTCTTTACCATTTTAATGTAGTTACCAGAAAATTTTCAAACACACATGTGGCTCACATTTTATTTTTATTGAACAGCAGTTCTCCAAGTACTATAAGATTTAAGAGAGAACATACCTCCTCCACATAGCTTTGTTGGAGGAAATGAGACTTGAGAAGGTTATGATAGGTGAGCAGTATTTTGGTTGGCAGAAAGAAAGGGGAAAAGCATTTCAGATATGGAAAAATATATCCAATTTATGTTCTGGCAAGACTACGTCAAAGGTGGTATGGTATATTTCGTCCAGAAAGCACATAATTTCTAATTGTGCCTTTTTTTTATGGTAGCCACCATTGATTATCATTGCCTAGTTCCATGAATTCATTAGGAGCAGCAAGATAATGATATTTTAATTCTATTATTTATTTTTCATTTTATGAGCTGGAATACTTCTACAATGGGAAACTTCACCTTGTGGGCTATTTGGTTACCTTAATCTATTGTTTGTAAAGAAAAAATCAAATAAATGCTTTATTTCTTTACCTTTACCAATTTTTAAAATAATGAGTTGGTCTCCTAATAGCCTATAATTATGATCAATGAGATTTTACTTAGCATAATCATGAGCTTATGCATTTAAACATATCTGATATATTTTATTCCATTACAGTTATTATCCTTATTTAAGTTTAAATTGTTCATCTTTGGCCAGTGAAAGGCAATTCAAGTTGGCTCCTGAATTCTTTTGGTAAAACTCAAGTGCTCTTTGACAGCTTCCTTGCTTTCTTGAATGAAGTTATTCCTTTCCCCAACCTGCAACCAGTCATTTCTGCAGGAAGGTCCAAGTCTATTCCTTGGAGCAATAGAGTTTTTAGAGACCACAGTCTGGGAACTAGGGGTCCTTATTAAGAATGGATTGGTAACCTTTTTCTAAGCCTTTTCAGTGGACATGCTAAGAAATAGATCATAAGTTTATACTATTACTTCCAATTCAAATTCAGAAATATACGGTTTTTATTTAACCTCATCCTTAATGGAAGATATCACATCCACATCTTCTTTCATTCATGCCAAAAATCCTAGTTCTCAACTAGATCAACTTAGTTACTATCTTAGTGTGTTTGTATTCCTTTGAGGTTGGGTAATTTATAAGGAATAAAAGGGTTATTTGGGGAGGCCAAGGTGGGTGGATCACCTGAGGTCATGAGTTCGAGACCAGCCTGGCCAAAATGGCGAAACCCCATCTCTACTAAAAATACAAAAAAGTAGCCGGATGTGGTGGCCCATGCCTGTAATCCCAGCTATTCAGGAGGCTGAGGCAGGAGAATCACTTGAACCTGGGAGGCGGAGGCTGCAGTGAGCCGAGATCACGCCATTGCACTCCAGCCTGGACAACAACAGTGAAACTCCGTCTCAAAAAAAAAAAAAAAAAAAAAAAAAAAAAAAAGTGTTATTTGGCTCAGTATTGTGCTGGCTGAAAGATGGCCACTTGGAGAAAGCCATAGGCTGCTTCCACTCACGGCAGAAGGTGAAGGGGAGCCAACCTGCACAGAGATCACATGGTGAGAGAGAAAGCGAGAGACAGAGGGGAGGTGCCAGGCTCTTTTTAACAACCAACTCTCATTGGAACTAATAAAGTGATAACTTACTCATTACCACGAGGAAACAGGTGGCACCAACATATTCATGAAGGATCTACCCTCATGACTCCACACCTCTCATTAGGTCCCCACCTTCAACATTGGGGATCAAATTTCAGCATGAGTCTTGGGGGACAAACATCCAACTACAGCAATTTCTCATTTGCTTTATCCCCAAAGAAACACACAACCATTTTAGAAAACAATACTAACATTACTACCAACAATAAGATGACTGGAAACAATTTAAGATTTATTTATACAGTTCGTTTTCTTAGATTATATTTCATCATGGGTGTTGAGTGAAATTACTGTGCTTTAAGGTAACATTGCATAGACCCTGTTAGTGCTATCAACTTGTTAGGCTCATTGTTTCATTTTACTTCTGAATTTTAGATATTGCATCTTAATTTTGTTTGAAAATTAAAAACCAAAATCTGCAAAACATGGGATATTCAAAGCATAGCTTCTGTCCTTGTCTTCTGTACCCCCTTCCCTCTCTTCCTCTACAAGTAACCATTAAAAAATTTATAAGGTATAAAATAAATTGTTTTTTTAAACAAAGTTTTTGTCTTTGTTCTAATGGTTTCCTTTGTACTAATACATTTTATAATGCCCTTAGTCTCCCCTATTTTTGTCTATTGTCTATTCATCCTCAGTGGTAAGCAATATTGAAATTAGCTGAAACCTTCACCCTCTCTTTCTTCAATAAGATGACTAATTTAGACAAAATCTAAATAACTAGTTAATACCCTTAAAGAAAGTAATGAACTTATTCTATCAGATATTCTCTCCATTCATCCTCCATTTTTGGTAAGTTGTATTTGCATTGTTAGAGTATATAGCCATTACGAGCTATATTGTCTTCCTTCTAACCAACTGTCAGTCTTAGTTCTAATATATATATATATACACACACATACACACACACACACACACACACACACATATTTTGAGATGGAGTCTTGCCTGATGACATTTCTCTCTGTCACCCAGGCTGGAGTGCAATGGTATGATCTCTGCTCACTGCAACCTCTGCCTCCCGGGTTCAAGCAATTTCCCTGCTTCAGCCTCACGAGTAGCTGGGATTACAGGCACCTGCCACCACACCCAGCTAGTTTTTGTATTTTTAGTAGAGAAGGGGTCTTACCATGTTGTCCAGGCTGGTCTTGAACTCCTGAGCACAAGTGATCCGCCCACCTCAGTCTTCCAAAGTGCTGAGATTACAGGCGTCAGCCTCTGGGCCCGGCCAGTACATATAACTTTAAAGTTCTAGTCCTTATGTTAATGTCATCCAAACATTTCTATTGTCTAAATTTTATTCTCCAGGGAATATTGGGTTGGTGCAAAAGTAATAGCAGTTTTTACAATTAAAAGTAATAGAAAAACCCACAATTACTTTTGCACCAATCTGATACTTCAGGGAGGACTCACGAGAACCATATTCTCACTTTCATGTTTATAACAGCCTATATGTAGCCTTTGTACTTGAAGGTCTGTTTAGCTGGATATAAAATCCTTGTCTCACATTTTTTTTCTCTGCTTTTTCAATATGTTACTCCTTTGTCTTCTGGCAAAAGTGAAAATAAAATTATTTTCCTTCCCTTATAAGTAACTTTACTACCTGGATTCCTGAAAGACTTTTTTCTTTAAAATCCAGTAGTTTTACCAGACTTTATCTAGTAGGTCAATTTTTCTTTTTCTTTCTTTCTTTTTTTTTTTTTAGACGGAGTCTTGTTCTGTCACCCAGGTTGGAGTGCAATGGCACGATCTTAACTCACTGCAACCTCTGCCTCCCAGGTTCAAGCAATTCACCTGCCTCAGCCTCCCCAGTAGGTGGGATTACAGGTGCGTGCCACCACGCCCAGCTAATTTTTGTATTTTAGTACAGGCAGGTTTTCACCATGTGGGCCAGGCTGTTCTCAAACTCCTGACCTCAGGAGATCCACCTGCCTCAGACTCCCACAGTCTTGGGATTACAGGTGTAAGCCACCACACTTGGCATTAGTAGGTCAGTTTTTCCCAGGTATGTGATGTAACTTTTGAATATGTAGCTTCAGTAATTTTTTATGTCTGAAAATTTTTCTTAGAGTTTTTAGTATTCGTTTGTTCCAATACCTGATTATCTTATTTAGGGATTCTCTTTTTACTTATGTTGGCCCTTCTTTGGGGTTTTCTATAACTATTTTTCCAGAATTACTTTATATCTTTTTAAATATGCTGTCTGAATTTAAAGTTTTTTCCTTTTCATCTTCTATTTTCCTTAAGACATTATCACGGTATTTATTATATTCTTAATGTTTTATAGACATGGCTTGTTCACCATTTGAAATAATGTTTTCTGCTTCTTACTTTTTTTACTTACAGTGACTTTGTATGGAACATAACTGCAATCCTTGTCTATTGCTCAAGTGTTTACATTAGATTAGTATTTCTTACCTTTAGAAGGGAAGGGAAGATCTGGGTAGCTTTCCTAGCATTCTTCTGTTGTGTTTGTGAAGTGATCAAAACATGATTTTCTTTCTGAGATCTGCTTCCACAGCTTCCTTCTTTCATTTTATGGAGATTTTCTCTTCCTTTTGCCCCTATATTCTCCATCCTTCTCAATTTGGATTGCACTCCCATAGTTTTTCCTCAGGCAGGGCTTTTTCTAGGAAGAGACTTTTAATTAGTTTTTGCTTGATTGTGTGTGTGTGTGTGTGTGTTTGTTTGTTTGTTTGTTTTTCAGATGGAGTCTCACTCTGTCACCCAGGCTGGAGTGCAGTGGCGCGATCTTGGCTCACTGCAACTCGACCTCCCAGGTTCAAGCGATTCTCCTGCCTCCGCCTCCCAAATAGCTGGAACTACAGGCATGCACCACCATGCCCAGCTAATTTTTGTATTTTTAGGAGAGACAGGGTTTCACCATTTTGGCCAGGTTGGTCTCCAACTCCTGAACTCAGGTGATCCATCTGCCTCAGCCTCCCAAAATGCTGGGATTACAGGTGTGAGCCACCACGCCCAGCCCAATTAGTTAGTTTTGAGAATTCATGAGGCCAACACTGTTCCAGAATGTTCTGTACTTCCTGAAGCATCCTTACACTTACCCAAAAATTGGAGCCTACAAAACTCTCCTCAGTTTTAATTGCCGCTCTCAGATTGGCCCTGCAGTCTTCTCACTGAGCACTTTTTGAAGGATTTTGGGGTTCTCTGATCCTCAGAGCCATCAGAGCTCCATGCCTTTCGTCTGCTTCTACCCACACAATTGCCACTACTATGGAGGTGTTGAAGCTGTTGATAACTTGCTCCCACCCACTCATGTTTCGGGGTTAGTGGGGATACCTCGTCAACTCGGGGGTTTTTTTTTAGATGTTTTCCCCAGAATGTTGGTTCTGTATCCCAGTTGCTCTGTTTTCACAGGGGATATTCAGAAAAATTTAAAAATCTATGCTGCTATTGACACTATCTTCACAGAATTCTCTATTTATTGCTTCTTTTTCTGTAACTTTAAATTTTGAAATAACTTCAAACTTACAAGAAAGTGAGAACAGTATAAAGAACACCAATATGCCCTTCTCTCATGTTTCCCAATCATTAACATTTTGTCCAATTTGCTTTATTATTCACTCTCCCTATAAGCAAATTATTTTTTCCTGAAACAAATGAGAGTAAGTTGCAGACATGCTGCTCTTTCTTTTGTCCCTAAGTACTTCAGTGTATATTTCTTTCGAATAAGGGCTTTTTCTTATATAGCCATTGAACAGTTATCCAAATCACAAAATTAACCTGTATAAACTGCTACTATTTTATATAACTTAGTCAAATTTCCCCAATTTTCCAATAATGTCTTTTAATGAAAAAAGGTTTTTTGTTTTGTTTTGTTTTGTTTTTTTAATTTTCCCCTTTTGGTCCAGGATCCAATCCAAGAACACACATTGCATTTGATTATCATGAGTCTTTTTGTTTGTTTGTTTGTTTGTTTGTTTAAATGGAGTCTCCCTCTGTCGCCAGGATGGAGTGCAGTGGCATGATCTCGGCTCACTGCAATCTGCATCTCCCAGGTTCAAGCTAGTCCCCTGCCTCAGCCTCCCAAGTAGCTGGGACTACAGGCGCGCACAACAACGCCCGGCTAATTTTTTGTATTTTAGTAGAGACTGGGGTTTCACCATATTGGCCAGGATGGTCTCGATCTCCTGACCTTGTGATCCACCCAGCTCGGCCTCCCAAAGTGCTGGGATTACAGGTGTGAGCTACCACGCAAGGACAGTTATCATGAGTCTTTACTTTAATCTTAATCTGGAACATTTCTTTGTTCTTTCTTTGTCTTTCAGGAGTTCAACATTTTTGAAGAGTATAGCCAGGTTTGGAGAATGTCTCACAATTCAGATTTCTCTGATGTGTCTTCATTATTAGATCCAGGCTATACATTTTTGACATAACACGCAGAACTGGCACTGCATCCTTAGTGCATCGTATCAGGGGCACATGATATTGTGTTTCCCTGTTACTAGTATGGTTAACCCTGGTTACTTAATTAAAATGGTTTCTCCCAGATTTCTCCACTGTAAATTTACTGTTTCCCTTTTATAATTAAAAAGTCATTTGTGGGCCAGGTGCGGTGGCTCAAGCCTGTAGTCCCAGCATTTTGGGAGGCCAAGGTGAGCAGATCCACCTGAGGTGAGGAGTTTGAGACCAGCCTGAACAACATGGCAAAACCCCGTCTCTACTAAAAATACAAACATTAGCTGGGCATGGTGGCGTGCACCTGTAATCCCAGCTACTCAGGAGGCTGAGGCAGGAGAACTGCTTGAACCCAGGAGGCGGAGTTTGCAGTGAGCTGATATTGCGCCATTGCACTCCAGCCCGGGCGACAGAGCGAGAGACTCTGTTAAAAAAAAAAAAAAAAAAAAAAAAAAGTCATTCCTGAAGTAATAATACTTGATACTACGTAAATATCCTGTGCCTCACCAAACTTTCAACAACTAGTTTTAGCATCCACTGATTATTCTTGCCTGAATTAGTTATTACTATGATGGTTTCCAACTAGTGATCTTTAAATTCATTGTTCTTTCTACATTTATCAGTTAATATTCTACTGTAAGAAAGAGATTTTTCTTCTGTCATTTATTTATTTACTTATTTCTTTTATTTATATCAGCATGGGCATATAGATTCTTATTTGATCCAATTATTGCTTTCATTTACATTAAAATCTTGTTATAAACAACCTACCATTCTAAGTATTTTATATTGTGGGTATATATTAAGAATCTCTCTCTCACTCTAACACAGAAATTAAGTTTCCTCTCTCCTCTCCCCATCACTAGCAAAATGATATTTCAGCGGCTTTTAAGGAATCACAAGGAAAGATGATGTGATCGGTTGTCATCCAGTCATCTTGCCTGTTCCATCATCCAGATTATCTGTTGGATCACATGCAGATCTACCCCTAGACCATTTAATAAGTTTACTAATTCTCAGTTTTGAATTTGCAGTTAAAGAGATAAGTACATAATTTCTTTTTCATGAGAAACTGAAAGCCTGAATAGTGAAACAAATCATATCAGTGATACCTAAGGCAAGGACTCCTGAGTGCCTGATTGTAGGACCACAATTTTACTCAAGTCATGGACTGTTGAATTCTCAAGACATTTTTTATAGTATAAGTTTTCATTAGTGGTTTCTGAAATATGATAAACTTTGCATTATTTCTGGGTAGTAAGATTGCAGGAGATTTTAATGCTCTCTTCTGAACTTTTATGTATTTTCCAAATATTTCACAATAAACACATTTTACTTTTACATAGGCAAGGAAAACAAACAACTAAGAGGCAGAGCAGTACTGGGGAAGAGCATGGGGTGGAGTACCAGGAGACGCGTGTTTTTATCCCTTTACCTGAGGACCTTCAGCAAATCCTGTTCTCCCCCTGAGATTTATTTTCCCCACTGATAAGATGAGAGGATTGCATTTTTAACCTTTATTGAAGCATTAAGAGTCATTGTTCTGATTTTTTCCACCATGTGTCAGACTGTAATTTTTTTAACTATAGACAAGTAGAATAAGCTTCTTGCCAAAGAGAACATTTCTAACTCTTTGTCTCATAAAAAGAAGCAAATGAAAATTTTACTGTTGCTTTAAAACTACTTTTTTTTTCTTCCTTTTTAGAAGATTCCCATAGGGTTCTTCACTTCTTGAAAGTGATTTTGTTTTGTTTCCATCCATTCCTGCCACATGTGCTGAACTTATATTTCAGTTCCCTTTTTCCCTTGCTGGCATTCCTGCTGAGTACCATGTCAATAAGATTGCTATCATGTTGAGTTTGGCTTTTTGGTTGTCATTTTGTTTTACTGTTTTACTGATGTGATGGTCCCTTCTGAGATATTTTAAGCATCTGATACAATGTATAGAACTTTTCAGAATTTCTTCCTTTCTTACTTTTGGTTTCAACTGTTATTTAAAGTATCTTCTATGTCATTTCTTTCTCTCTGTGGACTTGAATCTAAAAGGCCAAGAGACTTGGTCTTGAAGATACTTGTGTTACCTTGAAATGTCTTTGTTGCTGGAAGATACCAGCATTTCTTTCTTCTTTTCAAATAGAAATAACCACACAGTTTTCATGTTACCACATGTTGCCATGCAGTACCCCAGAGTATGTTAACCAGCTCTTCCTACATTGTTTAACTTTGGAGCTAACAGAAATTTCATGTCAACACACCAAGATGGTGCACTAATAATTCTAAAGCACATCTAATGAGCTATTTGAAATGGGGCCTCACTATGCTTTCTGCTTATTTGAAAAGGAAAATATCAAGCATATCATGGATGTGCCAGATGATATAATCAGTCTTTTTTATTTCACACACACACAAAAACCAACTTCACAGATAGCTAGAAGAGCTGATTTTGAATGTTCCCAACACAAAGATATGATACATGTTTGAGGCAATGGATATGCTAATTACCCTGTTTTGGTCATTACACATTCCATACATGTATCAAAATATCACACTATCCCCAGAAATACGTGCAATTTTTACATGTCAATTAAAAATAATAATAAAAGCAAAAAACTTCTTTTTTAAAAAGAGTGTTCTGTTCCTGTAGAGGAATGTTCTTATTCATATGTGGAGGCTAAAAAAGTTGATCTCATAGAAGGAAAATTAAAGCTGAGTGTCATACAGCAAATATAAGTTATATATTAAATGTTGTTAATAATAAAACAAATTAAAAATTATTTGTTGAAATAATTCCTTACTTTGAATTCTCGTTCCCTCATTTTTTTGTTTTTGCTGTGACAATAATAAACAAAGAAATTTATTTTGCCATTAGAAAGAAGGACATGGAGATGCTGATTTTTGTACAAGATTGAATAGGACATTTTTCAGCAAGTTGAACAAGAAGAGTGAAGTTGGTTTAAAGGTATCTTATATTGAAAAGTGTGTCCAGAGAAAGTTGAATATACACCTTCTTTCCTGATAAGAAAGCTATTTATAATTCACTTTCCTGTCACAGCTCCCAAGAACCAGGAAGTTTTCTCCCTATTTGGACCGCTGAAAAGCATTTTAGGAGCTATTTCTCAAATCATAATTTTAAGAAACTTTCTTTTGGACCTAGCCTTCTACAGCTGGTCTCAAGACTGGCCAGGGGTGCTAATACGTAATTATTAATAGTAAAGTATGATTAATTTAAAGGTGAGGATCACCTATGTTTTGGTTAAACTCTAAGCATTTGAATAAAATACTTTATTTCTTAAAATGGTGGCAAAATTAAAGTTTATCATGAAGTAATATGTTGTCCTGAGTAAAAGCATTCCCTGGTTGTCTGGGGTACTTAGAGTTGATACCTTGGACCTTCAAGAGCATAAATACAAGTTTGCCCTCTCTCTGCCTAACCCAGGATTCTATAGTATTTTGACTTAATTTGCTTCCTCATTGATACCTTCTCTCCACCCCACCCCCATAAAATTTCCCTCATTATTAACAATTTGCATTATTGTGGTACACTAATAGTGAACCAATATGTATTTTTTATTAACTAAATCTGTATTTTACATTGGGGTTCACTCTTGGTGTTGCACAGTTCTGTGGATTTTGAGAAATACATAATGTTATGTATCCACCATTATGGTACTGTACTGAATAGTTTCATCCTCTGAAAATAGTCTGTGCTCCATTAATTCATCCTTTATTCTCTTCTCTTGAACCCCTGGCAACCACTGGTTTTGTTTTATTTTTACTGTCTCTCTAGTTTTGCCTTTTCCAGAATGTCATATAGTTGTGAAGGAGTTCAGAACATGCCACTCCGCAATATGCTACTCTGGCATATTGACTATTTTGAGTTAAAACTGCTTGAAAAACAACAGATGCAAGAAGGTCACTCTGACCTTCATTCTGTTTCTTAAAAGCAGGAACTGTAATTCATTTGAAAGATACTCTCTATATTAAAAGGAAAGTAAGATTCTCATCATCAAGGGTGGGAAGTTGCGAAAGAAGGTCCTCTGTACAAATGTTATTAGACTAACCCTTATCTTCCTGGCCACTTCTCCCTGCCATTAACTACCTTAGCCCAAGCCCCTTTGCCTTGTCACATTTTTACAATTTACTACTCTTTGTCTTATTCAATATATAAGTATTCAAATCTAACTGTGTCTTTGGGTCTTCATTTCCTCATGAGGATGTCCGTGTCACAAAAAACTATATTAACTTTGTATGGTTTTCTCCTGTTGATCTATCTTAGACCAATTTAATTTTCAGGCCCAGCCAGGACCCTAAGAAGGCAGAAGTTGAAATCCTACAACTTGTAGCTTTTTCATACTTGCTTCTTCTACATAGCAAAATGTAAAACATTAAGGTTCCTCCGTGTCTTTTTATGGCTTGATGCCTCATTTCTTTTTAATGCTGAGTAATATTTCATTGTCTGGATATACCACAGTGTGTTTATCCATTCCTCTATTGAAGGACATCTGGTTGCTATCAATTTTGAGCAATTATGAATAAAGCTGCTATAAAATGTGTGTGCGGGTTTTTGTGTGGACATAAGTTTTCAACTCATTTGGGTAAATACCTAGGTGGATGATTGCTGGAGTATATAGTAAGACTATGTTTAGCTTTGTAAGAAAGTGTCAAACTGTCTTTCTTCTAAAGTAGCTGTATCATTTTGAATTATCACCAGGAATGAATGAGAGTTCCTGTTGTTCCACAACCTCATCAGCATTTGGTGTTACCAGAATTTTGTCTTTTAGCCATTCTAATAAGTGTATAGTGGCATCTGATTGTTGCTTTGCATTTCCCTTTAATTGCAAAACCCAATGTTGTTGATCATATTTTCATATGCTTGTTTACCATCTATATATCTTCTCTGGTAAGATGTCTGTTTATTTTTAAATTTGGTTGTTTTATTCATTATTGTTGAGAAGAGTTCTTTGTAGATTTTGGATACTAGTCCTTTATCAGATAAATATTTTGCAAATATTTTCTGCCTGTCTGAGCCTTGCCTTTTCATTTTCTTAGTAGTATCTTACACAGATCAGATATTTTTATTTTAATAAACAATCATATTAATTTTTTTCATGGATCACGCTTTTGGTGATGTATATAAAAAGCTGTCACCAAATCAAAAGTCACCTCAATTTTTCTCCTATGCTATCTTTTGGAAGTTTTATAGTTTTTCATTTTACATTTAGACATAATCCATTACGAGTTAATTTTTATGAAAGGTATGAGGTCTCTGTCTAGATGGGAGGGATTTTTTTGCATATGCTGTCCAGTTGTTCTAGCATCATTTGTTGAAAATATCTCCCTATATTTTTAGCATTACACTATTGTGTACATGTTTACAATTATACTTTGCCTTGGTGCAAAGACTTGGAAGCAGCCCCACACCTGGTGCTCAGTGTTCTTATCACCATTCCCAACCTTCCCTTCTGCTGCCAGCATTGCTAAACTCTACCATTCTCTTACCACTCCCTTTCCCTATGTATCTATGTCTCTCTGCTTCTCCTATCCTTTTTGTCTTTCAAATTTCTTATGAACATGGTCAGCCCATCAAGATTCTCCCTCTTTTCTGGGTAATATCCTGTGATTGTTTGAGGCTTTGCTAATGGCAAGCATATTCTATTTTCTTATAATAGAGGTAAATTTTGTTCTTTATGTTCTGATTCAGAGCCATAATGAATAATCTCAGGTGCTAGAGGGCTGATCTCCCAATTATCAA
Source organism: Pan paniscus (assembly GCF_029289425.2). Taxonomy (NCBI): domain Eukaryota; kingdom Metazoa; phylum Chordata; class Mammalia; order Primates; family Hominidae; genus Pan; species Pan paniscus. The sequence goes on from NC_085926.1 coordinate 111,546,172, forward strand.
GGTTTTTCTATAGAATTCCAGTGGTGGAAATCTGTCTTCCAGTGGCGGAAGATAAAGAACACATGTTACTTGGGCAGTCAGTATATATTTGTATTGATGTCATGTGCCATCATTTCCTTTATCCAAGTCAATGAACTTATCTTTGTCAATTCTCTTTAGCTACAGAAATATATTTGGGCTTGCATTTGAGACTTTTTTTCTGGGTTTTTTTTGTCCATCGCTAAAAGAAACATGTAAAAATCCTTTGAACCATAGGAAAGGGGTAGCTATATTTTAAGAATTCAAAAGACCTTTAAAAATTTTTTTTAAGTTTTTTCTTGAAATTTTATTTTATTTCTTTTTAAACTTTTATTTTAAGTTCAGGGGTATATGTGCAGGTTTGTTGTATAGGTGTCATGGGGCTTTGTTGTACAGATTATTTCATCACCCAGATTATCACTCAACTAAGACTAGTACCCATTAGTTATTTTTCCTGATCCTCTCTCTCCTCCCACCCTCCACCCTTCAGCAGGCCCCAATGTGTGTTGCTCCCCTCTATGTGTCCATGTGTTCTCATCATTTAGATTCCACTTATAAGTGAGAGGATGCGGTATTTGGTTTTCTGTTCCTGTGTTAGTTTGCTAAGGATAATGGCCTCCAGCGCCATCCATGTCCCTGCAAAGGACATAATCTCATTCTCTTTTATGGCTGTGTAGTATTCCATGGTGCATATACACCACATTTTCTTTATCCAATCTATCATTGATTGACATTTAGGTTGATTCTATGTCTTTGCTATTGTGAATGGTGCTGCAGTGAACATATGCATGCAGATGTCTTTATAATAGAATGATTTACATTCCTTTGGGCATATACTCAGTAATGTGATTACTGGTTCGAAAGGTATTTCTGTTTTGAGGTTCAAAGTACCTTTTAAATCTCCCAATCTCTTCCCACTTAACAAAGAAGAAAACTGAGAGTAAGTGATATAAATTACTTGCCCAAAATCATGTACTAGTTTGAAGCATAGCCAGGAATGTAATTCAAGATCCCAAGGGTATTTCCTCAAGATATTTCTACTAAATCACAAGATGTGCCCACAAGAGCACATCAGCTATGCTTATCAACAACAAAAATAATTTTTAAATATCATATTTTCACAGTCGTGTCTTTTGATCTTGCAATTTAAGACTATGTCTGACTCCCTTACAATTACTGAAAACTGAAACGAGATTTTTTATTATCGTTTTCCCCCAACGAATTGTCCAGCCATCTGTTTGTCTGTGTACCAGGCAAGCTGGGTTGATACTAAGTAAAACTATAAAGTTGTCAAATTTTCTTTAGTGTTTCAAAGAGCCACAGCCTCCCATGAACCATGGTCTTACTCTGACTCCCTGTGGATCCCAGGGGGTAAGTTTTAGGGATGTGTGTGTGTGTGTGTTTCATTTTCATCAATGCTGGGTTCCTTCTTTGTGTCAGGAACAGGGCATCTTGGAGACCCGAGCAGTTGGCCTGTCTGTTACTTCAGGGAAGTGTTATTCCTGAGAACTGGTATTTCTGGGTCCCTACTAAGCCGCCATGAAGATAAGCCATGACAAACAGGACTAACCTACTGTTTCTGTCCCTCTAGATTTAACTGCCCTTTTGTGAACAACGTGACTCACACCTATCTTAAATAAACGCCTACCTGGAGCATATGTTATGGGCCAAAAAGTTAACATTTGAGTGTCCACAGTTGTATTTTCTTCTTTTCTCCTGCCTTCTAAAAAATATCCTGTATTTGCCTTCCCTTTCTCTCCATATCACCTTCACCGGGGAGGAAGAATTATAGCTTTCTAAGAGTCAGACAATGTTCCTCTGGTTAACAAAGGGATAAACATTGGAGGATAAGGAGGGAGACAAACAGTGGTGAGATCTAGGTGTGCGATGAAGATTTGGGGAGGTTTGTAGACAGGGAGACTCTAAAATTGCTGTGAGGTGTGAGTGACATGGACAGAAAAGGAAAGAGGACATAGGTTCGTGCAGGGGTCTTAGCTACAAACAACAGAAAGCAACTGGCAAATATAAGCAGGAAAAGAATTCATTAAAAAGATATCCAGTAGCTCACAAAAGTAAGTTACTGGGCTCAGACAACATTTCGGGACCAAGGGAGACTACGCTGCAGGAAATTATAGCAGCAGTCATGCCACAGGAATGGTTTGCTTGAGGTTCTTCCCCCACACCACTGCCTCCACTGCCACTAGATATGGTCACCCCTGGACCCCGCTGCTGTGGACCCTATTGATATCACCACTGCCAGTGAACTTGAAACTCTCCCTTCATTTTTGTGTCATTTACTCACAATTGAATGTACCAAATGGGCATATCCATCTACCCAAGCACGGGTGCTGTATCCGGCCCCTTTGACATCCATAGGCAGCCTTGCTTCCCGCAAAATTCACACAGTGGGTTGGAGGAGGAGTGGTTCCTCCAGAACATGCAAGGGTTTTGGATGCTCAGTAACCCCAAAACCAACCCCACCAAACATCTTCATGGAGGGAGCTGAAGCTGGGGCGTTTGTTGGAAACAACTTCGTGGGCCCAGACATAGGCAGGAACCAAGATGTGACAGGGGGAAAAGCTGGGGTGTTGCTGCCCTCTACCTTCAACCATTAAAAGAGGAACATCTCCTCTGAGCATCAGAGTGAATTCAAGTGGTATAGATCATCTCTGCCACAATATTCTTTCCACAATTAAAAATGGTTTTCTCTCTTAAACATGGCCATCCCTGAAGTCCCTTCTGCTTGTCTCAAGAAGTTGTCTTTGAAGAGGAAGATGTTTGCAGATGATTGATTTTGCTCATTTAGAAAGCAGTTTCCTTTAGGTAATCCTGACAAACACGTATTTAAAGTTATAAATGGCTCCAGTCTGGCAATAAATTATATCACAAAAATAAAAGGCTGGTAAGTGTCAGATCACAACACTTAAAATCATAACAATAATTTTCTACTACTTTTCTATCTTCAGAGCATTAATTAAGTAGGCCCCAGAATAGCTCTAGAAGATACTTGCCTGCAATGTATAGAAATAAAATCCAGGGCATAGATACTTGAGATCTGCCTCAAACCAGAAAAATAATTATTTTTCCTTTTTCAATCCCCTCACAGGAGTATGAGACCTAGCAAGAGATAGAAAGAGACAGGAAAGATAAAGAGGAAAAAAGAAATCATGCACAGAAGATGAGCACATTCAGATACCTGCGAGGAGGCTGAACCAACCCAGGCTGTTGGCTGCCTTCCAGGAGCCAAGACTGGGGAAGTCTAAAGCCAGAGGGAGGTCAGTGGGACTGAGAAACCAATGAAGCCAGGCGTGGTGGCTCACGCCTGTAATCCCAGCACTTTGGGAGGCTGAGGTGGGCGGATCACCTGGGGCCAGGAGTTCAAGACAAACCTGGCCAACATGGTGAAACACCATCCCTACTAAAAATACAAAAAATTCGCTGGGCGTAGTGGTGCATGCCTGTAACCCCGGCTACTTGGGAGGTTGAGGCAGGAGAATCGCTTGAACCCAGGAGGCAGAGGTTGTAGTGAGCTGAGATCATGCCATTGAACTCCAATCCAGCCTGGGCAACAAGAGTGAAATTCCATCTCAAAAAAGAAAAGCAAACCAATGCAAAAACTGAGGAACCTGGAGAGACAGAAAATGATTAGCTCTTGGAGTGAGAGGCAAAAGTAGCCCAGAATTGGTTAGATTCTTCAGGACATAATATCTTCACACCAGTTTCTGTGAAAAATACCCAGGACAGTATTTCCCAAAGTATGTTCGATGGAACAACTGCTCTTTAGGATAGTCTCACTATTTATTGCATGTTAAAAGGGTCCCAAGTGTAAGGGAGCTTAGTCATGTTTTGACTGCCCAATCTGAACCCCATTTGATATGGTTGGGCTGTGTCTCCATCCAAATCTCATCTTGAATTGTAGCTCCCGTAATCCCCATGTGTCATGGGAGGGGACCGATGGGAGGTAACTGAATCATAGGGGTGGGTTTTTCCCATGCTGTTCTCATGATAGTGAATACGTCTCACAAGATCTAATGGCTTTATAAAGAGCAGTTCCCCTGTACACGCTCTCTTGCCTGCCACCATGCAAGACGTGCCTTTGCTCCTCCTTTGCCTTCTGCCATGATTGTGAGGCCTCCCCAGCCATGTGGAACCATAAGTCCATTAAACCTCTTTTTCTTTATAAATTACCCAGTCTTGGGTATTTCTTCACAGCAGTATGAAAATGGACTAATACATCATTCTTATGTGTTTGGGGGTAATTCTCCATTTCATGAGTATTAGCTAGAGGTAGAACCCCTTTCATGACAGAAGATCAACACGAAGCACTTACTTTCTCATCCCACCTCTTATTTTTATCCCCCACCAAGCTCAGGCATGGGCATGTGGCCAAGGTGCTGCCAGTCAGATCTGCTTTCCCTAGACTTTGACTTGGGAACCAATGATGCAAGAAAGCAGCTGTTCAGCAGCAACTGAGGCAACATTGAGTTTCCAGAAATGAGCATGGCAACATGGTCGTGGCACTTAAAACCTTCCAAAGGCTTTCTTTTGTCCTGAGAATAAAGTCCCAACTGCCCCAACATGACTTATAACACTCTTTGGGGTTATAATAGCCCTTTATGCACCTCATGCTCCAGCCAAACTGATTTTCTCTTAATTCTTCAAATATGCTTCTCTCACCATCTCTCTTCTCCTTCCTTATGTCTACTACACTGTAGCCTTTGTTTGGAAATTTATCTTGCTCTGCCCTCCCCCTACTTTTCTGGTTAATTCCTACTCATCCTTTAGGAAAATACTCCCCCCAAAATCTATGTCATGCAATCCCACAGGAACTTGAATGTCAATATAATGGCTTGCTCATTGGCATCCTGTTTGCAAACTTCTGATGTCAAAGAGAAGAGTGCTATGTCTACACTGCTGATTAATGTATCTCCTGTGTCCAGAACAATGCCTCTTACAGGATAGGGAGTCAAACATTTATTGATTGAACAAAGTTCATCATAAAGTAGCTAGAATCTGACTGTGCATTTTTCTGTATTCTTGGCCTGCCAATGATTATCTTTCTCCTCAATGTTTTTCCATGTTTTTATTGAATTGAACATTTTAATATAAAATCTAGATTATAAACAAAAGGATGAAGGCTTATATGACTATATTTATTCTAGATTATTGTTGGGCATAATGAAATTGGCTAGATGAGGTCTGGAAACTGCTTCTTTCTGGAAAAGTGCTCTGAGTACAAAATGCCGAGAATTTAAAAGTAAAGGGAATAAATAGCTCCCAAGGAATAAACTTCACTTTTCAATGAGATGAATGAGCTCTTCCAGGCTAGCTGGAAGCCAGGCTGTGAAAAGAAATTAATATCCTACATAAGACGGACTATATAATCTTTTTTTTTTTTTGCCCGGGGTGATTGGGCTTATAAGTGTGTCTCCACACACAGGAAACAGACAGTCAATAACTGATTGACCAATGAATGGATGGGAATGGAAACAGCTCTGCCTTCTGCACTCCCTGGTGCTCTTTGAAGTCACAAAACACAGACCCACATCATCCACCATTTGATGGATGAAGCTGCCCAGGGAGATAGGTAGTCTGTTACTGTTTCCATTCTACAATTGAAGAAACCGAGGGCGAGATAATTTAAGTGATTTGTCCAAGGCCTCCTAGCTAGTAGGTGTTAGTGCCCGAAATAAAATCTAGGTCTATATATCTTTCTTTATTATGCCATAAATGTACAGAAGATAGTTTTAAAGGCTGAATCAGACCACAGGAATTTTTAAACAGTCACATCAATAACTATAGAAATTATTTTCATGCTTATCTTTTTTTAAAAAGTATAACTTGTGATGGAAGTAGCTCAGCTCCCTGCAGTAGTTATGAAAAGCTTGGGATGAAACGCTCCATATAATGAGAATTACTAGCTTCTGATAAGAAAAGGATTCAGGACTGCAGGGCTGCTTTGCTCAGGGGCAGCTGTTTTTATACAACGGTCACTGGACTCTTCTAGAAGTCCCGTCTTCGCTCAGCCAGCTGTGACATGCAATCCCATGAAGAGTCTTGGCAGTGCTAAAAAGTAAATTGAAGCACAATGAGAATTTAAAGAGTGTGTTTGACCGAACAGAGATTCATCAATCAGGCAGCTCCAAACCAGAAGTGGTTTCCTGGGCTCAGCCAAGGGAACACAAGGGGAAGGCTTTGATAGGGTGAAAATAGAAATGAAGAAAAGAAAATATTTTATTAGTTACAGTTACACAACTGCCTTACTTGGTTTATCCTGCTGGAAAGTTCCTAGATACAGAGCTGTAAGTTAGTCTGTGGCTTCTGATTGGTATGCCCTAAGTTTCTTTTTTTTTTGAAATAGAGTCTGGCTCTGTCACCCAGGCTGGAGTGCAGTGGCAGGATCTCGCCTCACCGCAATCTCCACCTCCTGGGTTCAAGCCATTCTCCTGTCTCAGCCTTCCGAGTAGCTGGGACTACAGGTGCCCACCACCACGCTCAGCTAATTTTTGTATTTTTAGTAGAGGCGGGTTTCACCATATTGGTCAGGCTGGTCTCGACCTCAGGTGATCCACCCACCTCCTCCCAAAGTGCTGGAATTACAGGCGTGAGCCAAGGCGCCCGTAATCCCAGCTTATGTTTGCAAGTTGAGCAAGGTTCAGGACATTTATGAGGCCTAACTGGCTTTGTCTGCTCAGGAATTCTTTAGGCCTGGCCTCCATGTTAATTCACTTTAACAGCAAGTAAGTAAAAGCTGAAGATAAGATGACAGTAAGGGAAAGGTAGAGTTTTGGAGAATGAGTCATTGCTTTAAAATCCTACAAACCTAATATTATGGGTTGATTTGTTTTCCCAAAAATATATGTTGAGGTCCTAACCCCTAGAACCTATCAATGTGACCTTACTTGGAAGTATCATCTTTGCAGTTGTGACCAAGTTAAGATGCGGTTATTAGGGCCCCAATCCAATGACTGAAATACTTATAAGAAGAGGGAAATTTGGACACAGGCACACACAGAGAATAGCATGTGAAGACAGAGACACACAGAGGGGCCACCATGTAGCAACAGAGGCAGAGAAGGGAGTGATTAGCAAACAGTGATTCACCCACTAAGGAATGCCAAGGGTTCATGGACACCACCAGAAGGCAGGAAGAGGCAAGGAAGTTTTCTATCCAGAGGAAGGTCTCAGAGGGGGCATGGCCCAGCTAACACCTTGATTCCAGACTTCTAGTCTGAAGAACTGTGAAAGAATAACTTTCTGTTGTTTCAAGACACCTACTTTGTGGTACCTTGTTACGGCATCCTAGGAAACTAACCTGATGACACAGAATCAAGCCTTGCACATTACTGTTCAATGTAATACCAACTTCACCTGGGTCCCCTGGCTATATTTCTTTTCCAGGGAAGAGAAATGGAGAAATGAGCTATGTGAATGAGGTCAAAGACAATGCAAAGTTCTGTAGCTGACTGAGACCTAAAGAGAGGCAGTTAGTGCTTCTTCAGCACCACATCTTGAAATATAGTTTCCATTTGCATATGAGAGACAGAAAGAGAGAGAGATAGACAGACAGAGGGAGAGGGGGATCTGATCTATGAAGTTAGAGTAAGTGTAGACCATGGCAAATGAGCCAGGAGAGCAATGAGAGTATGTTTTGGGTTCTGCCACACCTGTGAGTAACAAGGAGCCTTTATAAAATGAGGGTTGTCACTCAGAACTGGGCAAACACAAAGGCCAGCACATCATGGCTTCTTTTTTATTATTACTAGGAAACATTTTAGACATTTAAACAAAGTTAAATAAATGAGAAAATTAAGTATGTTTCCTTCAGCAACCTGCTCCTCTCAATTTATCTTCTTGAGATTTATCCATACTGATCCACATTTCAGTTCATTTACTTTTAACCACTGTGTAGCATTTCATTGCATGAATATAATTTATCTCTTCATGCTTCTATTATTTAATTTGGTTGTCATTCAGGTTGTTTCCAAATTTTATTGTTGCAACCAATGCTTGCAGTGAACATTCTTGTTTATGACTCCTTGTACATATGCAAGAATTTTCTTGTGCCTAAACTTAGTCATGGAAATGCTTAAATGTAATGTGAACTCATCTTCAACTGTAGTAGATATTGGCAACTTGCTGACTGAAGTCATTGCACCAAATAACATTTTCATTAGCAATATGCAAATTTCTATTTCTCTACATGTTGCAAACATGGTATTGTCAATACCTGTGAGGCTTTACCTTTCTGATGAGTGTAAGTGCTGAATATCTTTTTACAGGTTCTTTGGTCATTCTTTTTATTATTTTATTTTTTTTTATTTTTTGAGACAGGGTTTTCACTCCCATTGCCCAGGCTGCAGTGTAGTAGCCCGATCTCGGCTCACTGCAACCTCTGCATCCTGGGCTCAAACAATGCTCCTGCCTCAGCCTTCTGAGTGGCTGGGACTACAGGAGCACGCCACTACACCCAGCTAATTTTTGTATTTTTTTAATAGAGACAGAGGTTTTACCATGTTGCTTAGGCTGGTTTCGAATTCCTGAGCTCAAGGGATCCACACAACTCAGCCTCCCAAAGTGCTGGGATTACAGGCATGAGCTACCACACCCGGCCTGGTCATTCTGTTTATATCCTTAACCCACTTTTTCCATTGGTGGTGGTTTTTTTCTTATGCGTTTTAAGGGTCCTTATATATTCAAGATACTGATATTTTGTCTGTTTTACATGTACAAACATCCCTAGTCTGTGGCTTGTCTCTTCCCCTCCTGTATGGTGTTTATATAGCTTCTTCATTTCATAGTAGAATAATAGATGATCCAGAGTTGGGTACAGTGGAGCCAAAGATTCAAAATAGTGATGGCAGCATATTCTGACCAAGAATTGCATGGGGATTGGAGCACAGGCTTGGGTTCTAGTCATGATTGTTCCATCGCTGAGTATCCTTGGAGAGGTGCCATCATGTCTATCTCAGGCTCCTCCTCTGTACGTGGGATGGTTGGAGTAGATGGTCTCCCTAAGCACCTTCCCAGATGTAAGGTTTTCTAACACTACGAGTGGAGGTCTTATGCATCAAGCAGGCAATGGCAGAACCTATGTGGAAGAGCCCAACTTGTAGGAAGCCTGTGCTGCTTCCCTGATTCCCCCTGGGGGTAATCACGTTGTCCTCTGTGTATCCACAGTACTTGCTCAAATTGCTACCATCATACTCATCACATTATGCAGTTATTAGTGCCTTTTCCATTTGTCTTTCTGACTAGATTGCGAGCCTCCTCGAGGGCACGGTTGCCTTTAGAATATCCCCAGCACCTCCCACAGCTCCTGACTCAGGGCAAATCCCAGTAAATGTTTGATGGATGAGAGTGGGAGCATGGGAAAGATGGGAGGGAGGGGGCGAGGAGGAGCTGTAGAGGTACACCCAGCGAACACAACCAAACACAGCACAGTTACTCAAACAGTTAAACATTTGAAAAAAGGACCATCAGCAGATACTGTTGTAGCTGTTTTACAAGTGGAGTCAGTTTTCCAAGATCATACGGGAAAACAGTGGTGTATTGAATAATGGAAATCAATAATCTCTGATTCTTAATCTAATATTCCAAATAATAGAGGCTATAGTCTCATTATTTTAGCAAAAATAAACTAGATTTTTGAATTGAATTCATTTCCCTTCTTTTATGGAACAGAAATATATTCCTTATAATTTTGAACCTTTCCCTACTGACATGCTGAAAGATTGAAAGGAGAGTCTCTAAGCTTTAAGACCTTTCATAACTGTGATCTATATAATATCAGAGATGGAAGTACTTAAATAAATCTCTCTTAGCTAGCTATAATTCAATTTCCTGCTTGTAGTAAACACAGGAAACAGACAAGATTTATGCAATAAAAGTGTTCTTGTTGTCATGACAACAGGAAAAAGCAACAAGAGGAAAAATCTTAGCTCTTAGGAATGGCCTTTCACAAGGTGTCAGGGCCCATTAAGCATGGTCAATACCCTGTCCTTCATTTAGTTTTGCCTTTACACAGCTTTCTTCGCTGCTGCAAATGTGATCCAATTTTCTCAGCTGCATATTAGCCTCAGGAAAGGCAAAGCAAATTTTGATCAGGGCTCTTTATCCTTTCCTGGGGGTAATCCACTATCTGTTCATCTTGAAAAACTGCCCAATGTCTTCTATCTCCTACTCTAATATATTTTTCGCAATTTATTATGCCAGTATCTCTGAGTTTGTTTTTATTATGACTAGTAAGAACATTATTAAATAATACAAAGGTAAGTGGATTGCGAAAGCCAGGCCAGGAATAAAATGAGGATGTGGAGATGAACAGTGAAGTGGGGTAATCATGGCAGTGATACATCTGTTCTGCCAGCCCAGTGTCAGCCTCAAGAAACACCAGCTTCCAGACCAACTCTAACATTAGTGATCTCATGGATGTACATCTCAGAATAATGGGCAGTTGGCGAGTTGCTGACAAATGGAATTATCCATTAGATGGTTTCTTTGGAACTATCCTTCCCAAAGTCTAGTCCCCATCCATGTACATCAGAATCCCCCAGCAGCTTGCTAAAAATTTATATTTTTAAGTTCTATTCTTGATCTGCCAAGTCAGAAATGCTGGGAGTTGACTTGAGGGATTTGCTTTGCTAAAAAGCACACTAAAATTTGAAAATCTTTGCCTTAGATCAAAGTGTGAAAAAAAGATGGAAGGAAATCCCATCTGACATTAAGTACTTAAGAAGGGAGGAGGACGTTGCATCTTAGGTGAAAAAAGGGAGGCAGACAAACTCCTTAGGTTTTATCTCAGTTCTGACTGCTATAGCTTTTAAGCCAGACCAAAGTGTGCTCTAAAAATACATGCTATATAATGCTGGTGAGTGTCTGTATTACAGCCTCAAAAGTGAGTCTGCTTCTAAGCTAATGCATTCTGCCAGGCACCAAGGATGCCAAAGATGAAGTTTGCAGCTTCCTAGAAGAGCCAGGCAGGTAAACTAGCAGTTTAAATATCATGTGGTCCACAATGAGATGCAACTTTACACCCACTAGGATGGCTATATTCAAAAAAAAAGATAGTGACAAGTGTTGGCAAGGATGTAGAGAAACTGGAGCCCTTATATATTGCTTGCTAGGTAAATTACTGGAATGTAAAATGATGTAACTCTTTGGAAAACATTTTGGTAGTTCCATAAAAAGTGAAACATAGAGTTACCATGTCTCCCAGCAATTCTACTCATAGGCATATGCCCAAAAGAATTGAAAATATATGTTCATACAAAAATTTGTATACAAATGTTCACAGCAACATTGTTTATAATAGCTAAAAAGTGAAAACAACCCAAATGTCCATCAACTGAAGAATGGATAAACAGGATGTGGTATGTGCATGCAATGTAATATTATTTAGTAATAAAAAGGAATGAAGTACTGATACATGCTACAACATGAATGAACCTTCAAAACATTATGCTAAGGAAATAAGCTGGATAGAGAAGGATACATTATTCCATTTATTTGAAATATAGGCAAATCCATAAAGACAGAAATTAGGTTAGTGGTTGCCAGGTACTGGGGGAAGGAAGGAATGAGGAGTGACTGCCAATGAGTACAGGTTTCTTTTTGGGGTGAGAAAAATATTAGAATTAGACATTGGTGATGGTCCCACAACTTGGTGAATATATTAAAAACTACTGAATTGTGCACTTTAAAAGAATGAATTGTGTGATGTATGAATTATATTTCAATTTAAGTGATAAAAGAAATGGCCAAGAAAAAGTAATAAAGTTGACTACATTTTAAGGTTGCTATATGTGGTAGAGATACCATATAGAGGTAATCAGAGGCCACACAGCACACCCGCAAAAGGGAGGGACACCACTTATTTAGTGGGGTAGGAAAATGTTAGGGAAGACTTCCCAAAGGAAGACTTTAAGAATGAGCAAGATATCCAAGGCCAGTCAACACTGGGGACATAACCCTTTTGAGAAACAGTAATTGGACATGACAAGACAGTGGATCTGTTGGTAGGCAAAGAAACTAGAGACGAAGGCACAGAAGACATCAAGAAGAGGCTTGAGGGATTCAACTCCGTGGAGAAAAGGTGAACTTTTAAGTAAGTGATGTTGGGATAACTGGAGAGCCAAATGAAGCAAAGACAAAATTGCAATCACTCCTTATACCACATATGAGTATTGATTGCAAAGGGATTAGAGGTTTAAATAATTTTTTAGGATGAAACCATCAAATACTAAAAGAAAATAGGAGCAAATTCTTCAGTAACCAGGAATGGTGAAAACTTCCTTGACTATGACTCAAAATTCAGGAAAAAGATTGAGAAATTTGACGACTTGAATCTAATGAAGCCTCTAGATCTAACTACCAGTTTGCAGGCAATACAGGAGATCAACAAAACCTGTTCAATGACACTGCGGGGTGCAATCCGTAAAATCCGGAACGTGGGTTCTTCTACAGATTTGTATTGCTGTTTTGTGAGCTGCTTTCTTTAACAAACAAGTGTTCCCAAAAAGGAGAGAGAAGTACCCTTTACATTAAAAGAGACTCAAAAGACATATGAACCAAATACAATGTATGGGTCTTGTTTGTGCCCAATTTTTTTTAACTGGAAAAAAATTTTGAAACAATTGAAAAAATTCAAACACTATGTGGATGTTAGTAATTTTTAGGATTATTAATTTTATCAAGTGGCATAATGGTGTTGTATTTAAGTTCAAAAGAGAAGGCTTCGTGTCTTAGAGATATAGACTGAACTGTGGTGCAGATAAATGATACGATCTTTGGTGTGTACTTCTTTTTCTTTTTTTTTTGTTTTTGTTTTGTTTTGTTTTTTTGAGATGGAGTTTCACTCTTTGTTGCCCAGGCTGGAATGCAATGGCATGATCTCAGCTCACCGCAACCTCTGCCTCCTGGGTTCAAGCGATTCTCCTGCCTCAGCCTCCCGAGTAGCTGTGATTACGGGCATGCGCCACCGCGCCCAGCTAATTTTGTATTTTTAATAGAGACTGGGTATCTCCATGTTGGTCAGGCTGGTCTCAAACTCCCAACCTCAGGTGATCCACCCACCTCGGCCTCCGAAAGTGCTGGGATTACAGGCATGAGCCGCCGTGCCTGGCCTGGTGTGTACTTTCAAATAATCCAGTGGTGGGGGTGTATGGGAAATAGGAGGTATAAATGAAATAAAATACATTTGTTAACAATTATTAAAACTGGATGATAAGTACATGAGCACTCATTATATTATTCTTGTTACTTTGGGGTAAATCTGAAAATTCTTCAGAGCCACTGAAGGCCTTTTCAACAGGGGAATGAGGAATGACAGATGAAACTGCCCTTCTAGCAAGTACAGCCCTGGAGTCGGAAGACTAGACAGCGGGCTGCCAAGGAGGGTCACTGTGATGCAGGACTGAGCTATGAGAGTGTCACTGGGGGCAGAGGGGAGGATCTGGGTGTGAACAGTATTAAGGAGATATAAGCAAAGGAGCTAAAGAAGCAGGAATCAAGGATGAATCTCCAGTTTCAGGCTTACATGAATGGCTGCATGGTGGGGCCATTCAACATTCAAGGGAATTCAGAAGAAATTAAAGTTAGGAGTGAAGGGAGTGATCAATTCCATTTCAGACGCTTTGAGTGTGAGGTGCCTGTGGAAGACTCAGAGCTCAAGAAAGAGATCTCGCTAGAGATATGGTGGCAATTTTCAGCTGCAGCATAATTTCCATGGAAACATGTAGAGTGTAGGCACAAGAAAACTCTCCCTTCAGGGCAAGCACTTCCTATCAAATTAGTAAGTTACTCTTGGGCTATTTTAACATTTAAAAAGCAATGCAGTGGCTTAAGGAAAATGATATGAGAACCAAATGGCAATATATGACATCTATGCTATTCTGTTTCCTCCTAATTTCCATTTTGAATGTGCGATAGATCATTAGGGCTTAATTGCAGGATTTTCTTGTTTCATTTTCTTTCTCCTAATAAAGAAGTTTTCAAGAGAATACTAAGGCATTAGAAAAACAAAATCTCATGTGGAAGATTAAATTTTGTTGTTGTTGTTGTTGTTGCTTTTACCCTATCTCTCTTCTATTTTGTTCTCTTACATGTTGCCTATGGTATTATAAGAATTGAAAGAAGGCCAGGCGCAGTGTCTCACACCTGTAATCCCAGCACTTTGGGAGGCTGAGGCGGGCAGATCACTTGAGGTCAGGAGTTCGAGACCAGCCTGGCCAACATGGTGAAACCCCATCTCTACTAAAAATACAAAAATTAGCCAGGCATGGTGGTGCACACCTGTAATCCCAGCTACTTGGGAGGCTGAGGCACGAGGATTCCTTGAACCTGGGAGGTTGCAGTGAGCCAAGATCATGCCACTGCACTCCAGCCTAGGCAACAGAGGGAGACTCTGTCTCAAGAAAGAAAAAAAAAAAGAGAGAGAGGAAGAAAACACCAACACTATCTAAATCCAAAGTTACATTCACTTTCCTGTCTTTAAAATAACCATAATAGGGTTAAATTATTGGGTTGATATGTGTGTATTCAGAAAGACCCACAGTGTTACTGATATAAAAAAGCATTTTGTGTCAAGGATTGATTTATACCTTAGAGCAAGGGAAAGAGAAGATTACTCAGCCCTGTGATGTCTGTTCTGGGGAAGCGTCATGATTTATTGTTGGTGGGAACATCAGGCCATCTGTTAGGCTTTAATAAAATGTGGTCATAACATTTTGATTTGAAACACAGAATGATTTACCAACCCAAAATTGAAGTTTTTCAGCAATTGAAGGTCTCATGGGATTTGTTTTTGAAGGAGGGTGGCTTTGTGTGTGTTGTTTTATTTTTAGATATTTGTATCTTTAGCATTTATATTCAAATAAGAAGAAAAGCACATCCGTATCTTTCTTTTTCTGTTCTGGGTTCATTCTCAAAATCTTGTATTGCCTGCTCCGTTCAAATTCCTCAGCTTGCTGTTTGAAGACTTTATAATTTGGTCTCATCTAAAATTAACTGAATCAGAATTTTGGCAGGTTGGATTTAGGCATCATTTTAAAAAATTCTCCCCATGCAATTTCAATGTGCAATCAAGGTTGAGACCCACTCTGGTTACAATATGAATGAGGAGAAACAACTGGGGCATTTGGATTACCTATCATGAGAAGCAAATATCAGAAATTAAAGTGTTTCTGAGCCTCACATGGCAACTATGGTGTGTGTGTTTGTGTGTGTTTGTGTGTGTGTGTGTGTGTTTGCATGTGTGTATGTGCACGTTTTGCATTACCTCTTTCTACCCTGCCATGCAGGTGACCGCCGTGAGGGTGTATGTGAACAGTTCCTCTGAGAATCTCAACTACCCGGTCCTTGTTGTGGTTCGCCAGCAGAAAGAGGTGCTGTCCTGGCAGGTTCCTCTGCTCTTCCAAGGACTGTAAGTGGGTTTTCTCCCAGGCAACTTCACTATGTTTAGTTTTCTTCAATGTCGTAGAACTTAATTGGTCTTTTCCCTATTGAAAGGAAAAATCAGACATTTGGAATGTCAAGACATTCTGCATACGGGGTGCAAATAATGATCATGGTGCATGCCCTGACCTGTTCGCTCTGTTCAATTATTAGATGAGCACTCTACCTAGATTGGCCACACCTAGAAGAGCTTTTACCATTTTAAAAACATACCGTGATCCTCTGTAGCTTTGGGGTACTGGGTCAACCAATAGCCCTCCAATGGGCTATGTCTAGCAGTTAACATAAGTGAGTAACTCTTCCCTTGTTCTTCAAAATGCCCATCGTGTGTTTGCATTCTTCATTCAATAATATTTATTGAGCCCTATTAAGTGTTGGGTGCTGGAGACACAGCAGTGGAAAAACAACAAAGTGCCTGCCCTCCTCGAGTTTCTACTTTTTCAGGGGAGAAGTGTATAAGATACTACTGCACTAATAAAAAAAACTTGGAAGGCATGCAAAATGGACACATAACATTTTTTTTAAAGGTTGAAGAACTCGAGGACTGAAATACTAACTCTGTTAGCTTTGACTTGGACTCAGGGCTTTCTTTACTCTCTACTTTAGCAATAGCTTGAAGAGATGAAAATGGAATCAGCTGGTTGTTTTATCATGACAGTTTCCCCATCAAATTGGATATTTATTCCTCATTGAATTAGGAGAATGGCTTAGCGTAATGTAGATACCGCTTAAGTGAACTAGTCAGCACAGAACAGTCCTCACATCCCTGTTATTATATCATACAACCCAATGCCAACAACACTAGTTCTAAAATTACTATTGATAGTTCCAGTCTAAAATTCAAAACATAAGGACCTGAAAATGAATTTGGAGAGAAGCAAAATGAGATAGGCTCCTTTCCCTGCTCATTCACTGAGTCCCTTTCTTGTCCTTGTTTATTTTTTTCCCCTATATTGGCTGCTTCAGATACCAGAGGAGCTACAACTATCAAGAAGTGAGCCGCACCTTGTGTCCCTCAGAAGCAACCAATGAGACGGGACCCTTGCAGCAACTGATATTTGTAGATGTCGCATCCATGGCACCCCTGGGTGCTCAGTACAAACTGCTAGTTACCAAGCTGAAGCACTTCCAGCTCCGGTAAGCGGGACTTTCTCTGTTTACCTGTCTGTGTTTCCTGTGCTTGTGGATGCTCAATTCATCTTCCATCCTTACAGACTGGTACTCTGGAAGGAAATTATCCACTTAGCATATGATTTTAGCACTTCCCGAACTCTCCTGCCCATAACTGAGCAGCAGGGCCTTAATCTATACAAAAGAGTGGGAGTGCAGAAGGTAAGAGTGGTTGACCTCACAGGTGAATCTGTTTACAGGGATCAGTGTGAGGATCCTGTCCAGCCTGAAGTATAGGCAAGAATGACTGGTGACTAAATACTTTTGTATTCCCAACCAGTGCCACACTCTTGAAGAAAGTTTTATTTTAGTTCTAGGGAAGACATTAAGCTATTTTTCTTGTCCTTATTATTACTCCTGTTTTCTCCTTCCAGGTTAGTAACATAGGTAGGAATGTGGCTTTGTCCTTTCTTGGTATGACTAGTATTATTTTCCCCGTTTTTAAAAAAACTAAAATAAACAGGCAAGCTCATCAAAAAAATAATCATGAGATTTGGACACTTCACTAAAGAAGCTACCCAAATAGTCAAAAAAACACAACCTCATTAGCTATAAGAAATGTAAATTAAGGCCGGGTGTGGTGGCTCACTCCTGTAATCCTAGCACTTTGGGAGGCCGAGGCAGGTGGATCACGAGGTCAGGATATCGAGACCATCCTGGC
Source organism: Pan paniscus (assembly GCF_029289425.2). Lineage (NCBI taxonomy): Eukaryota > Metazoa > Chordata > Mammalia > Primates > Hominidae > Pan > Pan paniscus. Next base: position 111,563,474 of record NC_085926.1, read on the forward strand.
TAACACAGTGAAACCCCGTCTCTACTAAAAATACAAAAAATTAGCCAGGCACGGTGGCGGGCGCCTGTAATCCCAGCTACTTGGGAGGCTGAGGCAGGAGAATGGCATGAACCTGGGAGGCGGAGCTTGCAGTGAGCCGAGATCGCGCCACTGCACCCCAGCCTGGGCGACACAGCAAGACTCTGTCTCAAAAAAAAAAAAAAGAAAAGAAAAAAACAGAAATGTAAATTAAAACCATAATGTGATTCCATTACAACTACCAAATTGCTATAATTTGAAAGGCCTACATTCCACTCCTTTGATGTATACCCAACTCCTAGATATCTCATTGTGGTATTCATTCAGTGGGATACTACACAAAAATAACAATGAACAAACTATTGCTATACCCAACAACATGGATACATCTCACAATGTTGAGAAAAAGAAGCCAGGCCAGGTGCGGTGGCTCACGCCTGTGATCCCAGCACTTTGGGAGGCCACGGCAGGTGGATCACCTGAGGTCAGGAGAGCGAGACCAGCCTGACCAAGATGGTGAAACCCCGTCTGTGCTAGAAATAAAAAAAAAAAAAAATTAGCTGGGCATGGTGGCAGGCGCCTGTTGTCCCAGCTAATCCGGAGGCTGAGGCAGGAGAATGCTTGAGCCTGGGAGGTGGAGGTTGCAGTGAGCCGAGATCATGCCAATGCACTCCAGCCTGGGTGAAGGAGTGAGACTCCCTCTCAAAAAAAAAAAAACGAAGCCAGACAAAAGAAATGTATGCTATTTTATTCCATTTATATAACATTTAAAGGCAGGCAAAACTATTCTGTGATGTTGGAAGTCAGAATAGTGGTACCTTTGGGGAGGAGAGAAGTACATGGCTATGTTTGACAATAATTTATTCAAATATATGCTTATAACTGCACACTTTTCTATAATACATGTTTGTTATATTTCAATTAAAAAGTTAATTTTTTAAAAAATCAGAATATTTCAAAATCGTATATGTCACTGTTTTGCAGCTTATTTTTCTGATCAGAAAGTTTGGTTCTACAGTAAAGTTCTCCTTAAATTTAAGGCAGTTTATAAAAACATCTGTAGCCAGTAGAGTTGCTAATAGGACTCAAATATTTATCTTGGTCCTCTCTACCCTCCTTGACATAGTGTTATACCCATACAGAAATGTGGACAGATAAATGAATGAGTGGTCAGAAGGATGGAGAAGGAGTCACAGCATTTTTTCTCAAGTCCCTCCATTAATCCTGGTGTTGAAAAAGGTGACATGATAATTTTAAGAGCAAAGAACACTCTATCCTCCACAAGAACAAGGAGAAAAAGATTCTCTGGTGAATAAGATCCACCCAGAGCAATTAAATCAGAGGCTGTAGGGGAGAGGTTTGGGCACTGGTAAAGTGTTTAAAGTTCCCCAGGTGTTTCTAACATGCAGCCAGTGTTGCGAACCACTACCCTAAAACGATTTCTAAATATGGTGCTTCAGTTTAATTTAATATATATTTTTTGAGACCGAGTCTTGCTGTATCACCAGGCTGGAGTGCAATGGCATGATCTTGGTTCACTGCAACCTCCACCTCCTGGGTTCAAGCATTTCTTGTGCCTCAGCCTCCCAAGTAGCTGGGATTACAGGTGTGTGCCACCATGCCCGGCTAATTTTTGTATTTTTAGTAGAGACGGATTTGACCATGTTGCCCAGACTGGTCTCGAACCCCTGGGCTCAAGCGATCCACCCGCCTCGGCCTCCCAAAGTGCTGGTATTACAGGCATGAGCAACCGTGCCTGGCCTAATTTAATAATTTAAAAATCTACTTGTGATATTTAACCATATGGGAATACACATTTGATGGGAGTTACACATTTGATGGGAGTGATAACGTGTTACAGTACTTGCACAGAGTGCAGTTTGAACTGCAGAGAAGCCTTGCCTTTATCAACTGATCTGTTTTAATCAATCAATCAAGTGTCACCTGGTAGCAGCGGCAGTGTCACTTGGTGGTAGCATATTTGAATTGTAGGAATGGTCTTCTGTAAGGTTAATTAGAACCTTTTGAGAACTGAATTCTGTGAAAATAAAGTCATAAGGTCACAACTGTAGCGAGTGTTAATGAATTATTTGCACGCTGGTGAAACTGCAAATCTATTCCCTCATGTTGCTTTCTGTTTTTACCTCATAATATGACTTAGCCTCAGCAACCAGACTTTAAGAGCATTTCAAAATCACTATTTACACACCAGCCTTGCTGGTAACCTGGAACCAGAGGATGATGGTAATGAGGAAGAGCTGAGGATTGTGATGAGAACTGGGCTCAGGCATTGAGAGAAACACTGAAGAAGTAATTCGAAATCTCTAAGATTGAAGTTTATATTGTATGTTTTTGAGTGGCAGCCTATAATGTATATGGAACACATTTTGGGAACTTTTTTCCCCTAGAATCATACATTTTAAGAACTGAAGGATCTTTGGGAATCTAATCCACCTGCCTCATTTTTACAGATGAGCAAACTGATGCCCAGAGAAGTTAAGTGACTTGTTCAAATTCACACAGCTAGGAAAGGGCAAAATCAAGACTAAATTGTACTTCTGACTCCCAGTTCTGTGCTCTTCTCGCCATAGTGAGCTATTTCTACTTTCTAGTTAAAACTGTCCTCCCAATTGTTTGTGTTTCTCTAAATATGTCTCTCAATTCCATGAAACATTTATTTAAATCCAACTTTACTAGCAGAGCACAGTGGCTCCCGCCTGTAATCCCAGCTACTCAGGAGGCTGAGGCAGGAGGATGACTTAAGGCCAGGAGTTCAAGACTGGCCTAGGCAACATAGTCTCTAAAAAATTAAAAACCAAAAAAATTAGCCAGACATGATGGTGTGCGCCTGTAGATCCAGTTACTCAGGAGGTTGAGGCAAGAGGACTGATTGAGCCCAGGAGTTTGAGGCTGCTGTGAGCCATGATTGTGCCACTGCACTCTAGGCTGAGCAACAAAACGAGACCCCATCTCTGCAAAATTCCTTTAAAATTGAAACAACTCTACTTTAAAGCATTGCTTGGTGCCATCTACCTATCCTCTGCACACACACACACACACACACATAAACTGTGCTACTACTTTTTTTCTACACTCCAGTGCCCAGGTGTTTAGTATTGCTAGAGTGTGAAATTGCAGGCAGGCAACAGCAGATGGCCACAGAAACAGGCAAGCCTGTGATCATGGCGTAGGAGGATCTTAAGAAGGGGCATTAGGAAATTTAAACATCTGTAATCCCAGCACTTTGGGAGACCAAGGCGGGCAGATCACCTGAGGTCAGGAGTTCAAGACAAACCTGGCCAATATGGTGAAACTCCGTCTCTACTAAAAAATTCAAAAACTAGCTGGGCATGGTGGTGCACGCCTGTAATCCCAGCTACCTGGGGGGCTGAGGCAGGAGAATCACTTGAACCCAGGAGGCAGAGGTTGCAGTGAGCTGAGATTGCACCACTGTACTCCAGCCTGGGCCATAGAGCAAGACTCCGTCTCACAAAAAAAAAAAAAAAAAAAAAAAAAAAATTAAACAGTTGTCTATATTGTGATAGTTGTGTGGAGAATGGATTTGAAGAGGACAAAACAGGATGCAGAGAAGTTAGAAGGCTGATGCAGTGGTCAAGATAAATAATGAGGAGGTGAATTGAAATATTAGGAGAGGTGAAATTGCTGAAATTTTATTAGATATGAGGGGAAAAAGAAAAGAGAGAGTCAATAATGCAAGTGTAGCTTGTAGGTGGTGGGGCCACTAAGAGAAAATGAGAATTTTGATAAGAAAAAGAACAGATGATAACTTCACTTTGGGACAGGTTGGGTTTGAAATACAGATATCTGGCAAAGTGATGGATGTATACTAACATGACACTTAGGGGAGAGCTCTGAGTTACAGTTAGGCAGACTAGTGCAGTCTTCAGGAACACATCTAGAAGCCTGGTCCACATGATGCCTGGGCAAGACAGGGTTACAGGAGATAGGGCTGGAGAAACAGGCAGTGCCCAACTTTGATCTTTAAGATGTTGGATGCTAGACTATGGAGTAGAACTTCATCTTTCAGATTATGGGAGCCATTAAAGGATTGTGAGCAACAGGATAGCATTCAGAGATCTGATTTCTAGAGATGACATGAGTGGCAGTGTGGAAGAGGAATTACAGAGAGGAAAGATGAGGGACAAACAGGCAAATGAAAAGTTATCTGAATGGAGAAGAATAAAAAATGATTAGAACTGGAATGTGTATGGCAGCAACGAGGTTGTAAGGGAGAAAACGAGTCAAATAGTACACATGGAGATAATTCATAATTCAGCAAATATATGTGGCAGAATAAAATTTATAGTCCTCCATGAATACTTGCAGCCTTCAGCCCTCCTCTAGCCTTCTAAGTAGGGATCTTGAGTCTGTTTTAAGAGGAGAGAGTGTGTGAGTGAGATAGCTCAGCTACTATGCTGTGAAAAGTAATAGATTTTTTGAAGAAATGGGTGGATAAGAGAATTTTAGGCCATTTTGCTATGTGTCATACTATATAATTACCTTTGGTATTTTGGAGGAGACCACAATAAAGATTTACATTCCTTGTTTTTTTTCTCTCTTAATGATGCTGTACTGAGCAAACATGGTGCTCCAGGTGGTGGCAGGTTACTTTTACATTAATAGAATGAGTAGGACCTGGTAATTAATCAAATGTGGAAAGCGATAGAAAGGGGGTAGTCCAACATGATTCCTACAGTGATGTCAGAAGTCTGGTGAGGTTTACTGACAAAGGGACATAGTAGGTCAGGATCAGGGAAGTGACAGCACATTCCCTTTTATCATGTGGAGTTTGAGGTGCTCAAGGGATGGTCAAGTGCAGAAGCCCAGCAGGGGATCACTATTCTGTGACTGGGGCTCAGGAGATGGCCCTGGGCTGGACACAGGGACTTGAGATTCACTGGCATTATTGTGGTATTTACAGCAGCTGGATACACATTGTAAAACGAGTTGATCAAGAACAAGGCTGTGGGTAACATTCTCATTTAAGGGATGATCTGAGAAACTGAAGCTATCATAAGGGGCTGAGTAGACACAGCCAGAGGTGTGGGAGAAATCCCTGGGGGTTAAGTCACTGGATTTAGCGATTAGATAGTGCTATGGTCTCAATGTTTACGTTCCCCAAAATTCATATTGAAATCTCCACAGTGATGGTACTTGGAGGTGGGGCCTTTGGGAGATGATTAGGTCGTGAGAGTGGAGCCCTTGTGAATGGGATTAATACCTTTATGAAAGAGTCCCCAGAAAGGCCCTCTGTCCTTTACACCACATGAGGATGCAGTGAGAAGGCACCATCTATGAGGAAGCAGGCTCTCATAAGACACCTTGATCTTGAACCTGCTAGCCTGTAAAACTGTAAGAAATAATAGATTTCCATTCTTTATAAGTCACCGAGTTGACAGTATTTTTGTTATAGCTGCCTGAATAGGCTAAGACAGGAGGTGACTCTTACCCTTAGCAAAGGAAATTTCAAGGGAGTGGTGGAGAAAGAATCCTGATAGCAGTGGGTGGAGGAAAGAATGAAAGAGAGATAAACATGGAATACTCCTAGAAGCAGCTGGTTTGTGAAGAGAGGAAGGACATAGGATGACATTAAAGGATGGCGATCCAGGGAAAAGGGAGGCATTTGGGTGGGGTGTTTGTTATTTATTTTGAAAATGGTTGAGACTAGAATATATTTATAAACAAAGAGGTAGAAAGGCAGATTAAATTCATAGGAGAGTTGGATATTTGTAGATGCGAAGTCCCAGAGAATGATAGAAAGAATGAGAATTAAGTACATGAGTGCGGAGTTTATACTTAGACCAGAGGAATGAAGGGCAGACGGTTCCCAATGACAAGAAGGTCGGTGGGAAAGCTACAGTCCTGAAGGGAGTTCATAGCAGATGGCAGAAGGAGATAATAGGGAATGATATTCTGAAGTTCATAGTTCAAGTGAATAATAGGATATCATTTCCTTCAACAAACAAAGGAGGGGCTTTGAATGCACACTGTGCTCTGTGCTAGGGGCTTGTTAATCAAGATGAGTAAGGTGCTGTGAATCTCACAGTCCTCTCTGGTGCTCACCTCAAAAACTACTAAAAGTTTGTCCTGCCTCTCTTTCTATGTAGTCTTTTGTCCCATCCCTTTTCTTTTTCTTCTACTTGATTACTCTCCTCTCTGTATTTCTTCTCCCTCTCTCTACCCCCGACCCATGGGCCCCTTACTGCCTCTTCTCCTGACTCCCCTATCTGCACCCCCATCTCTCAAGTCCATGGGTTTCTTCTCCCTTCTCCCTTTTCTTGAAATAGCCAGCACAAGGAAACAAAATTGTTTTTTAGCCTCTTATGTTTAACAAATAAACATAACATAAACATGTTAAAATGTGTTTAATTTTTAAAACAAATCAGTTGAAATTTTTATACTTCTTTCTCTAAAACTAACAATCCATGAGCTTCAGTTAGCTTTGTTCTGTTGTCAATGACCCCTAACAAAATAAACCTTCCCCACCTCTGTTAGGGTTCATGTGGAAGGAAGCAGAATATTTCATCTGCAACAGATACAATGTTTATTTTGCACATACTGCCGACTCCATGAGAAAGAGAGGACATAAATGGTAGTCTTAAACACAGTAACATGTTTTACAAGTTTGCATGCATTGTACTAGCAAATAAAACATAAAGAACAAGAAAAAACAGAAAGTGAATATCAAATCTTCATACATTTAGTATTATGACTGAAACTCAAATGATGGGGAAAATTAAAATCTCTGGCAAAAAAAAATGGGTTGCTTCTGCAAATTTCATGCTGTCATGAGGAACCCATGGACTTGAAAGATCAGGGTGCAGACAAGAGAGTAAGGAGAAGTCATGTTGCCAGCCAAGAAAATCATGTCTTCTTTGTTCTCTGATCTGGCAACAAAGAATTGAAGGTCTCATGTTGCCCTGGTAACAGCGGGAGACACTCCCAGACTGCTGAAAGGGCTCTACCCAGCCCACACACAGTGTCACAGGTCCAAACTCTGGCCAAGGACTCTCTGGAGCAGAAACATAACTGGGTTTGACACTCACTTTAGCTTCTTTAGGTGACTTAAGGACAGAAGTTTTCAGTTCTGCTTCAGAAGAACCAATCCTCAACATTGATTATGATTTCTGTTGCAAGTAGATATATACAAATTACATCTATTGTTGCGAGCTAAATTCCGAGCCCAGCCTGATGACAGCCTAAATTGTGGTCATTACCTTTATAAATAGTGCTCAAATTTTATGACTTCTAAATAACACCTCTAATTATACACCTCTTGCTTAAATGTCTTGAAATGTCCTTTCTAAAGAAATCATTACTTTTAAAACAGGTATTTAATTTTTATGAAAGAAAAATTAGAGTGGAAAGAAAAAAATCTTCAGAGAGCCCCAGGGGGTGGAGCTGATGAGAAATCCCAGAAGTTCAAGTTCAGATGCCCAGAAATGCAGGGCACGTTGGAGGGGCAGGGGCACGCACTCCCAGGTGCAGCGTTTCAGCAGCCTGGGGATCTGAGACTGCTGTGGACTTGTGTGCATGATCTTCATGGCTAATGATGAGGCAAAAGCCAGAAAGAGCAAAAGCCCAAAGTAGTCCTTATAAAACTATAGAGAAGACCACATTTGTCTTTGTGACAAACACTTGAACTGTTTCACAGATGCTCACAGCAGACAGCCCTCGATACCACCAATTTATGCTTCCTAACTCTTCACACTCTCCTTTCTTCAGTGCCTAGATCATTGCTGTCTTACATGGAAGAATGAAAGTATCTACTAATGTAATTCACAGTAAATTACCAATTGAAGAGAAAAAAAACCTCATTATATTCTTTTGGTGGTATTTATGTTTTAAAGGAGGGTCTTGGAAGGCAATGTCTAACCTAAACGGAACTAAATCTTGGGGAATTTCAGCCAGCATGGCAGGCAATCGGGGAGCTATTAGGGGATGGTCAGGGCCTGCTTCTGTCCCTAGGCACCATCCCATGTGGTTATCTATTCACTGTGTTTGGTAAAAGGTGACCCATTTTGCCATGGGTCTATCAAAATTATTTTGAAATGTATCTACATTATCCAAAAGGACCTTGAACCTGGGTTTCCCCTCTCTTTCAGCCCACTTCGGTTACCTAAACCCTGTGCTTGATTGTAAAATCAAGCACAAGAGAGTCCCAAGGCAAAAGTGGCTACAAAAGTAAATAAACTACCTTATATAGATATGGCTTCATGGATATTTAAAGATATAAAAATAATAATCCCCTTTCCCAGTTTGGTCATTCTTGAGAGTTGAAACCACCAAGTCCCCATGCAGTCTACTTTGTCAGTTTCATGGGACCAGAACTCCCCTCACCAAGGGTGAAGCTCTCCTTGAGTCTACTTTAAGATGGCTTTCTTTTAAATAAATAATTTTTGATCACTAACTTATGCTTTTCTCTCACTTTTCCCCTTTCCCTTCTGCCACTTACGTTTCTCAGGACAAATGTTGCCTTTCACTTTACTGCCAGCCCCTCTCAACCTCAGGTAAGTGAAGGGGTTCCAAGAGTTATCAACATCCTACCTGTTGGTGTTGCCTGCCTGTTAGTGAAACCATGTTACCCTGGTAGAGTTAGCGTGTGGTGTTGCCCTTGACCTTTCACAACTTGAAGTATATTTGTATTCCACTTTATTCCTTGTGTTACTGGAATTTTGGACACAATATTTAATCATATCACCTTAATTGGTATAAAATGGGTGGCATGCTATTTGTTTTCAGGTGTTCGTTGGTTCAATCTTCATTGAGAAAATCGTGTGCCCGCTATGCACCAAGAACATTGTTAGACTGCACCCGGTGCTGGAGACACAAAGGTTAAGAACGGAGAGACACGACTTCTGCCATTATGAACCTGATAGCTGGGAAGTGGTAGTGGGGATAGATAGTAAAAGGCTGACACCAAACAGATGCACAAATAATTAATTGACCTGGAAATACAACAAAAATAAGACATTTTAATGTTTACAATGTTATAAGTGTAGTAAATTAGTTTCTCCTCTCATAAAGAAAGAGCCAGAATGTTGACAAAAAACATCAGGAGAATTAGATATTTGTGTTGTGCTCTCCATTAAACCATAACCACAAATAGAATAAATACATGAAAACTTGGATTAAGTCAGGCTGTTTTTCTGGTGTCATTTCTAGCTACCTTCCTTTTTTCTTTCATAAGCTTCTGAAGACAAAACTCTATATAATAGCATGTTTGAAACAAGTTTATTTGTTGTACATTTTCTTTAGTCCATAATATAGCTTTGGTTATAAATAGCTACTTAGGTTTTGCTTTGGAGTAGTAAAACTGGGATTAACATGGACTTGTTGTAAATATACTACAAATACTGCTGTGCTGGTAAATAGTTAACAACTGGTTCTCAGAAAGAAAGCCCTGATTTGTAGCATTTGCCCATTTCTGTGGTGTAAATACCTCCACTGTGGCTGATTTTAAGCTCCCACTGTGATGTCACTGAACAGCTGGGAAGTGACTAATGCACAATCAGCTCTCCCAAGCCTGAACGAACCAACTCCAATCCGCTTTTAAACTACCTGTCTGTAAAAGTCTCTGCAATGCATGTATACTGCCACCCAGTGGCAGGAGAGGGCCAAAGGCCCTTGATATATTGCCCTCAACATTTATTGACAATTTAATTTCAAGAAATATTTTAAAAGCACTAATTACTAGGTGCAAAGAGAGAAACCCAAAGTAGAAGGGGAATAGGCCGGGCGCGATGGTTCACGCCTATAATCCCAGCACTTTGGGAGGCCGAGGCAGGCGGATCACGAGGTCAGGAGATCGAGACCATCCTGGCTAACACGGTGAAACCTCGTCTCTACTAAAAAAATACAAAAAATGACCCGGGCATGGTGGCGGGCGCCTGTAGTCCCAGCTACTCGGGAGGCTGAGGCAGGAGAATGGCGTGAACCCGGGAGGCGGAGCTTGCAGTGAGCCAAGATTGCGGCACTGCACTCCAGCCTGGGCGACAGAGCGAGACTCTGTCTCAAAAAAAAAAAAAAAGAAGAGGAATAACTTCCACTCTAACTACAGGAACTGTATAGTCTAACAGTCCTGTACAGAGCTATAATAAATATGATATACTGATCAGGTGTGGTGGCTTGCACCTGTAATCCCAACACTTTGGGAGGCTGAGGCAGAAGTATTGCTTGAGGCCAAGAGTTCAAGACCAGCCTGGGCAACATAGCAAGACCCTGTCTCTACAAAAACCTAAAAAATAAAAAATTAGCCGGGTATGGTAACTTGCATCTGTAGTTTTGACTTCTCAGGAGGCTGAGGCAGAAGGATCACTTGAGCCCAGGAGGTCAAGACTACAGTGATACATGATTGTGCCATTGCACCCTAGCCTGGGTGACAGCGTGAGACCCTATCTCTGAAAAAAAAATTTAAATAATTTGTATCTAAACCCCAAAATGGAGTAAAATATACTTAGAACAAACTAATAAAACAAAACAAGTTCCTTGATATCTACGAAAGGTTTACTTTACTCTTAACTAGTCTCATTTTCACCTATATTTTGTATCCTCTTTGATTACAGGAAATATTTTCTTTTTCTATAAACTCACCCAAACGGTTGCACATTCTCAGATAACCTGTGTCAATCACTGTTTGCCTCTATTCCAGGAGTTAGAAGCAGGTTGCAGAAACTGGGGAGGTAGCCAGGACCCAGATAGTGATTTTTCAGCCTAAATTCCTGCCATTGCTTTGGGTATTTGTCATTCGCTTCTTTCTGGTAAAGGTAGATTGTCAGGCAGGGGTCAAAAACATTTATTTGGGGTTTATGGTAATTTGCAGATAAAATTGTTAATACTTTCAGTGGGTGTTTATTGCTTGCACAAAACCAATTACTATCATATATGGGAACATATATGAGGCTCATTATTGCCAACAGTAATCATAGTAATGCTCTTGAGTTACACAGTATGGGTTTCCTGGGAAACAAGAACACTCTTGGAAATTCCATGCTCCTCATCTTTTGAAGAGCCCTGTATTATATGTATTTGAGTCAAGCTCCAAAATTAAGTGGGTTCTTGGGGGTATTGCCATCTGTTATAAGGTGTGAATAGACTTCCAACTGCATCATTAATGACACTCTTTAATTCTGAGATAATTTTTCCCCATCAGAAAGCTTTGGATTATTAAAAAGGATTCCATTTTTATTGTCCTGGTACTCAAAATAGGGTTAGGAAAAAAGATGTTGAAATACAAAGTTAAGTTTTAACTTGTTTTGCCTCTCTGTACATGATAGATTTATTAGAGTCTTCATTGGGAGCCTGTTTCGGATTTTGCTTTTCTCAAAATCTTAATCGTAGGCTTAATATAACTTCTCAATCAGTTATCATATTTTATAATTATTTGGCAGAATTCCCCTTTCTTCATCATTAAGAACAAGTTTACAACTTAGAGTTAATACATTTTTCCAGTGGATTCATAATCTACATGGGTAAATAGTACAACCTCTTTCAATTAAAAATGTTTCCTAATTCTGGTGTTACTTGAAAAACACTTTTAAAAGATACCTCAGCCTGCCCACAATTGTGAACGTATTTCTGGGGACTCCACATGGGGCTTGGTCATTGAATCTCTGTATGTTCTCACTATATTCCAGCCAGCAACAAGTTTCTTGATCAAAAGGGCAAGGGGGAGGATGAGTCTAGTGCTAATTCTTGCCTATGGGAAGGTGGTTAAAATTATTGAGGAACAGGCTTATCTGCTTTTCAATATGGAATTTTCATATGTCACATTGACCACACAGAAAGAAGTGAATCTTATCACATGTTATATCTCACTTATCCTTAATTTAAAGGGGGCAGGATGCTTCTTAAACAGGAAACAAACTAAAGTATAGCAAAGTTTAGTTGAGAAATAAATGACTATTTCTTTTACCCTAGAAAAAGGAATAGCAACATTGCATAAAATGGCTGTTTTGTCTTATTTACTGCTATATTCTTAATGCCTGGCACAGAGCCCTGCGCAGATTTAGTTTCTCAATATGTATGAGATGAAGAGCTGACTGAATTCATTAATGGAGATTCACGGAGATTTACGTATAAATTTTGTGCCTAATAGTAGAGGAAACAATCCCATTCATGTAAATATAAATCATGTCTTTCTTTTTCTTATTCTCAGTATTTTCTATACAAGTTTCCCAAAGACGTGGACTCAGTTATCATTAAAGTGGTGTCTGAAATGGCTTATCCATGTTCTGTTGTCTCAGTCCAGAATATCATGGTGAGTGCTGATAACTTGCCAACCTTCTACTATAGAGCATTATATTATTCCAGAACAAATGAAAGAGAAGGGTGGAAGCATGCCATCCTCTTACTGTGTATCTCCCTTCCAAAACTACTAAACAATATGAACAGTATCTGTGAGCACAAGTGGGCAGACTGTGTTTGCAGACACTAATTTGGAGTGGTAAAGAATAGTTAACTCTTCACCAAAATCAACAAAGCAAAGAAGGAAAGGAGGGAGGAAGCAGGGAAGGATTGTAACAAGGAACCAGGAAGACCAAGTTGTGGGCTCCGCGAGAAAGCTAAAATTGAACCCTACCATTTGTTCTGCTTTTAAATTTTTATTGTAACATTCGGTTCTTTCTGTCTCCTGAGGTGTTAATGAAAATTGAAAAAAGTGTTATACACTTTAAGACAATATTTTTATAGTTCTCTTCAATATAACATGACTTTGACTTTAGAGGACGAGGCCCCAAGTCTTAGGAAGACTATGTCATGACTGTTCAAGGGGGGAAACTGCCTAGTTTCTGGTTAATAAGGATCCCCTGCTCTGTGATCCAAGCAGAAAGATGCTGACAGGACCTATGTGTGGCATGACATTGCATGACATTATGGATGCTTTCCTTTTTATTCCTCATGCATGCTGCAGTGCCCGGTGTATGATCTCGACCACAATGTGGAATTTAATGGTGTCTATCAGTCCATGACCAAGAAAGCTGCCATCACGCTACAGGTGAGACATTGCTTCTGTGGGCATTATTGCCAATGGTAATGCTCAATAGATAGTGTACTGACTGGGCCAGCATCCAAAAGGGATGGCCATCCATGATGTGCCTAGGATCTCCTTCCTTTCTGATTGGTTTAAAAACTAATATGTCTGGCCAGGCGCAGTGGCTCACACCTGTAATCCCAGCACTTTGGGAGGCCGAGGCGAGTGGATCACCTAAAGTCAGGAGTTTGAGACCAGCCTGGCCAATATGGTGAAACCCTGTCTCCACTAAAAATACAAAAATTAGCTGGGCTTGGTGGTGCACACCTGCAATCCCAGCTACTCAGGAGGCTGAGGCAGGAGAATCTCTTGAACCCAAGAGGCAGAGGTTGAAGTGAGCCAAGATTACAGCACTGCACTCCAGCCTGGGCAACAAGAGCAAAACTCCATTGAAATCAAAGCCTAGGTGATGGTAGACAATGCTACTGTACCAGGTGCCTCTTTCCCCTTGACAATTATTAGGAGCCCATGGTGCGATGGGACGTGTATCTGACAGATTGCTCAGAGAGGTAGGGCCAGAAGATTTCAGTCTACTCATTGGGGGTACCAATTTAGGGTGAAGTTGGTCAGATCCATTTAAAGCAATTAAACATATTCTAATAATCTATACCAGTAACAGTAAGCAAATGAGGTCTTCAATTCTGAACAGAATGGACAGATTCAAAAGAATATGGACCATATTTGTACAGCAGCTTATCTTATGATATTTGTAATTATTATTTCAATCGTAATTTTATAGCAAAAATGTATACATGTCATGTAACCATATTTTCAAGGAGATTCTGTCCCTGCTTTGGGGGAGGTACTTACTTAAAGTACCTGCAGCGTGATCTGTTCCCTAGGGTAAGGTGATACTGTTTACTGAATAATAAGGCAAGAATGAAGAGAAGTTAATTATAATTTAGGTATGAGACCTAAAATTTTGTCAGGCTTTAATTTTCAAAGGCTTCAGATTTGATATCCCAAATATCTGCTCTTGTTTTTCAGTATTTCTTTCTTTCTTGGCATCCCGCATTATGTGGTCCCAAATAAAAAAGAACAGAAAAATAACTATAGTAGGGAACTTCAAATTCTATTTCATCCAGGACACTAAATTAATAAAGGGCAAGCATATCAGTAACTCTCTTCCCTGGATGTGTTTGGCAATAAATTGTTACTTCTCTTTTGGGGCCTAACCTTTTGGGCAGAGGTTGCAGTGAGCCGAGATCACACCACTACACTCCAGCCTGGGCGACAAGAGCAAAACTCCTTCTCAAAAAACAAACAAACAAACAAAATGATTTATGGCTATGCCTGAAATAAAAAAAATAAATAAATAAGCCATTTTCTCAGTGGGCTGAACATGACACCAGAAGTTTGGGGATGATTTTTTTTTTAAGTCTGGGTTATAGAACTCTAATGGACCTTAAAGTTCATCTTGTCAACCACACTTCATTCATGGATGAGGAAATGGGCACATAGAGAAACATACTTAGAGTAACTCAAAGCCAAGATGATAACTGAGTCCTTTGCCTCCCTAATCTAAATTATTTATTTAACTGATGAGTGTGTCCATTTTAGAAAAGTGATTTATCATTAGATTCTAAAATAAAAACAACATGTAAGCATTAGTTATTAAACATAGGCTATTCACATATTATTTATATGGTGCTTATTATAGTTCTAAGCTCTCAAATAGGCACAAAATTGATTGAAATCAGAAATGTATATCTATTTACCTTAATTTCTTGGATGTAACAATTATCTTAGAGTGGATACTCTGGAGTAAATCATGGGTATGTGAAAGTCCTTTCCAAGGAGTTAGAGGGCAGGGGTGAACTTTATTTTTCTTCTCTTTCCTCTTTCTTTCTGCCCCTACCCCCAGGGACTTTCTCCCTTCTACCTCTTTCTTACCGCCTATCATAAGGTTGTTATGTCTTATGCAGAAGAAGGATTTTCCAGGCGAGCAGTTCTTCGTGGTATTTGTGATAAAGCCTGAAGATTATGCCTGTGGAGGATCTTTCTTCATCCAGGGTAAGAGCTAGTGAGGAACACTTGGCTGCTTAGCAAAACCTGAAGGAAGGGAGTGAAAGGGAAGCTGAAACCTCCTTTCCAGTTCCCACTAAGCAAGGGTTGGTTCCATCATCATGACGGGAAAGGCATCTGAGAGATACCTGAGAAAAAAAACAAAAGATAAAAAGTAACAGATCTAAAGGTATTATTGATACTACAAAATGTCATTTAGTACATTTCATCTTTTTGAAGCATTGTATTCCCTCAGACCATGGAAGATAAGTTCACTCGGTTGGCCCTTTACTCAACAAATATTTGCTACCATGAAGTAATGATCTTACACAGCGATCAAAGTCCATTTCTTAAGATGGGGTGGTAACCAGTAGCCATGGAGCTACTTAATTTATCAGTAGTCATCATTTCCACAATGATGGACAAGAAAAATTCAGCATTCTGCATCTCAGTTGCCAAAATTATACCTTGAAAAATAGTAAGAAAGCCAACTGCTACAACTTAGCCCAATAATAAGGGGTTATGGGGGCTCTTAGGCATAGCACAAATAGTTATGGTTAACTACCCAGTAGCTACCTTAAGGGCAGAATAGGCTGATGATTGAAAACGTAGACCACTAGCCAGTGATTAATCACATGTGACCAACACAAAGTGTGTTTACTGTTGAGTGTAACATCATTTCCTTGATATTAATGTTTAGGTGAAATTTCTCCTAGTGTGTTCTTTAACCTCTTAATTACATGGCTCCAAAATTTTGCCAATGTCAAATATTCCTTGGTAAACTACAAGCCCTTTCATGACTATGTAAGAGGGAAAAATTTGCACTGGCTAGAAACATACAAGCCAAAGGAAGAGGTAGCTTCTGTTTTCACAGCTGTTTTCTTCACATGGCTGTGGATATCAGGGGAAGGGTCCACCCCTCTTCATTGGAGAAGGGAGGCCGCAATCTTATTTGCATCTGTTAGTGGTACCAAAATGCACACAAGCAAAGGCCAAATTGAGAGTCTAATGATAGTCTCCTTAACCAAAAGGGATTTCTGATGGTTTGAAGGTTTGGGGGTTACATATTCCTCCAGTTCTTGCTAAAATAAGATTCAGTGATCAGAGTTAATTCTGGACATTTTTTGAACAACAGTTTAGATAAGAGACCAAAAAAAATCATTATCTGATTCAATGTGCTTTGTTCTTTTTTTATTTTTTTTAAACCAGAAAAGGAAAACCAGACCTGGAATCTACAGCGAAAAAAGAACCTTGAAGTGACCATTGTCCCTTCCATTAAAGGTCAGTGTTGGCTCCAGAATGCATTGAAGAGATTCCTGTGTCAGAAAATCAGTCATATAATTTGATATTACTGTCATCCTTCCAGAGAGAATTGTCATAAGAAAACTAAAGTATATTTACCTTAGAAATAGAAAAGGGAATCAGAGCATTTTGTTAAATCCCTCCTAAAAAGAAAGGGACCTCAATCGTGAAGTCCCTTCCCAGCTTCTACTGGGAAGTCATCGCTGTGAAAGGTAGCTGCTGTGGATAATGTCTGGGGACCTCCAGTAGCAGTTTTGCTGTGAACAAAAATTTATTAGGACCTAAGAATCAATATGATGGAGGGGGCCCTTTAAGCCATCCTGTCTCAGATGGAGTCTTCTTTTCTGCAGAGGATGACCTGACCAAAGTTGTTTCTCTCCCTTCAGAATCTGTTTATGTGAAATCCAGTCTTTTCAGTGTCTTCATCTTCCTGTCCTTCTACTTGGGATGCCTGCTTGTTGGGTTTGTTCATTATCTGAGGTAGGTCAATCTTTTCTAGAAATGTTAATTCCCTGTGCCTGTCTCTGTGTAACACTTGCAGCACAGACTTGACAGATATATTGACTGGCTTCAAATCTCCCTCAGCCATTAGCAATGTCACCTTGGATACCTTGTGACCTTGGAGATGTTGCTCAACTCTCTGTGCTTCAGTTTCCTCATCCATAAAGTGAGACAATAATTTACCCCACAATAAGTACAACTGCAGCTTTTATATCAATAACACACACATAATAGGTGCTGGTAGAGTGTTAGTTATTTTCATAGTTAATTAAAACTCAACAAAAAGGCAACATGTGTATTTTTTAAACCAGAAAATACTCACTGTAGATGGTCAGTTTATCCTAACATGGAGATTTAGAAACAGCTTTAAACATTCTATCAAAAAGTAAATGTAATGCCTAAAATAAATCTTGAGGTGCAACAAAGAGCAGGAGTAATGTTCTTTGATACAGCATTACCAAGTGTTTTCCTTCTGTTGTAGCATCAATTTTCCAGTAAAATGTCCCTTGGAGGGGGAAAGGAGGTAATTGTGCTGTAATTTGACCAAGGAAATTTCCCTTGCCAAGAGTTTGGAGCCCCTAATGACACAGGGCTTTCCTTCCCTCTCTCAGCGGGGTTGAACCTTGAGAATTCCATTCTTTGTGGCGCTCTCTGTGAAACAACTACAAAAGAATGGCAGGAGATTTACAGTAAACAAATGTTCTTTCTCTTCTTGAACATGTAAAGAAAACAAAACCAGCATTGAGTTTTGAGACTGTTTGCAAAATGAACTCCATCCATGGAAAGACTTCATGGCTACCTCAGTGATACAACTACGTATCTTAAGAATATGGGTCTATCTCCTATTCAAAAAATAACTGCCTCGATGACCTGTATGAAACTTTTGAGTTCAGATATTGCCTTGAAAAACAGTAGATGACTGCTGGCCAAATCTGGGACAATTTGAACACCAAAATTATTAAGAATAATGAATTATAAACCATTGGAAAAAATAGAAATGTATGAGTCCCTGTTGATAAAGGAAGGAAGGGCCTAAACACCTGTGGATACACATTCAGCGATTCAACAAATTTATGAAAACAGCTACCCATTCGGGAAAGGAGCCATTAGCAGATACTGATAGTAGAAGGGAGAAAGAACTCTTGACCACAGCAAAATGCCAAAAGCTGGCTGGTAAATATGGAGGAGTGCTGGAGTTGGAAAATCATCATTTTGCAAACATTATGTTAAAGACTAGATTTGCTTAAGAATCATCGATGAATGCCAAATCTAGGGTGCAGAAATCTGATGAGGATGAAGATGTGTGCATGGCCTTAAACTGTATCCTCACAAATTGCTTAGTAGTTAAAGTGGAAAAAATAGTAGATATATAGTAAGAAATCAAACATATTGACCGGGTGATCAAAATTAATATCACCAAGGAGAAGATGGACATTGTGTGCCTCCAGATGTGACACTCTGAGAAGGACACAATGTCACTTTTGTAGCATTCCAGAAACGCATATTTGGAATCTAATCATGTGGAAAAATTAGACAACCTCCAATGATAAACATTCTATTAAAATGTGTCATAAAAGACAAAGAAAAGTTACATAAGTATTCCAGATTGAAGGAGACTAAAGATATGTTACAACCAAAGACAATACCTGATCTCAATCAGGATTTTACATTACACTAGCAGAAAAATATTCAACAAAGGACATTATTGAGTCAATTGACAAAACTGGAATACAGATAGTAGATTAGATAAGAATATCACATCAATGTTAAATTTGCTGAATTCGATAACTATATTGTGGTTATGTAAGAGAATTTTTTTTGAAATATTTAGGAGTAAAAGTTTAGGTCTTGGTTGTATGCAAGTTACTTTCAAATGGTCCAGGAAAAAAAGTGTATATGTGTGTGTGTGTGTATCTTGATACATATATATCATATATATTACATCTTTATGGGGAGGTGAGAATGATAAAAGCAAATGAGGTAATAAGCTAACAATTGTTTGAATCTATTTAAAGGATATATTGGTATTCTGTGTTCTTATTCTTGCAACTTCTCTGTAAATCTGAAATTATTTTCAAATACAAGTTAAAAACAAAAACCCCAGGCTACAGGTGAATATTATACCTGGAAAGTATACATTAACTGATTAGCAGCTGAATTAATTTATCGAATCAGAGTTACTAATATTTAGCAGGTGCCTGCTGTGTGCCAGGCTCTGTGCTCTAATTAACTTCTTCTTGATGTTTGTTTACAAACTCCTTTTAGTGTCATACTCTTCCATTCACTAAAAGAAAACAGCATATGATACATTTGAAAGAAAGCATGGTTCCATTTGCCTTTCATGGCAGGCGCTCTAAGTAGATTATCTCATCTGATGCCCCTCAACAGTGGGTACTGTTATTATCACCAAGTGACAGTTAAGGAAATTGAGGCACAGAGGGATTAAGCAATTTTACGAAGAATTCACAGCCAGTAAATGAAGGAGCCAGGATTTGAACTCAGGCAGTCTGGATCCAGAGCCTTAGGCCTAAAGCAGGCTGATCAAAATGGGTCTAGAGTGGTCAGGCCCTATGAGAGATGACAGTGCTGACCAAGAATGCTAGACCAAAAGCCTGGCACCCCAGCAAGGATCTAAGTTGAAAAAGGGTCCAAAACACTTCCAGTTTTGCCTTGGATGAGTTCCAATATCATGGAAAGAAGTTCCTCTGTTATGCCTGTCATAGGAAGACTGTCTCTAATCCTGATGTTTTAGATTTTAGAAAACAGGAGTGTTCCTCATTAGTTAGCTAGTATAGTTAACATACAAACAGACAAGTTAAGCTAATAGCTGGTTATCAATCGCTCTAAAGTTGTTATTTAGCCAACTTAGCCAAGCACAGTTTTTCTAAGCTGTGGTATAAGGCTCTATGGAAACTTCTAGCCGCAGATTATTTTGCTACGGTCAAATGCACAGCATAGATTTTTCCAAATATAGACAAAGTGGAAATAGAAATCTGGAGATGTAAGAACTATTTGGCATTCTAAATAGAAGAATAGACTGAGGAAAAAATGCTAATAGGAGAACTTTTCCTTCATTAACTAAGCAAAATAAAAAGTTTTCTGTAAAACCATGTGAAGCTAGTCATCTCAGCATAATGCCAGTTACTTGATGAGTCCCTTAAACCCTATTACGAATACCTATGGGGTTTGTGGTACGTGCTATGAGATCAAGATAAAAAACATTGATCAGAGACATGGCCCCTGCCATCAGGGAGGTAAGAATCCAAAGTGTCTTCATACTGTATTAGCCTGAAACTAAACACTATTCCCTTCCCATCCTCCAGCCTCAGTCCATTCAACATGCGTTTATGAAGCCCTCCACAATGAATGTGCAGGCCCTGGGTCAAGCACAGCATACCTGTTCTCTTATTTGTTCTTCACAATCACATTGCCAGACATTGAATCCAAACTGCCCAATCCAGAATACTCATCCTTCCCGTTGATTCTTGTATTCGTTATCTATTACCACAATAATGCTACATTAAAAAAAAAAAAAAAACTTCAGTGGCACACAGAAATACATATTTAAGTTTGCTCACAAATCTATGGGTCAGCTGGATGGTTCCGCTAATCTGGGCTGGGCTGAGAGATCCCAGGTGGGTGTGATGAGAGAGTGTGGTCCACTGACAGATCAACTAAGAGCTAGCTCTTCTGGGCTGGCCTCAGCTGCACTTGTCTGTCATCCTGAAGCAGGCTAGCTGGGGCTTATTTGTTTCCAAGACAGACAGCAGAAGAGTGCAAGGCCTCTTGAAGATGCAGATTCGGAATTAGCACAATGTTACTTCCCCCTCATTCAATTGGCCAAAATAAGTCATGAGGGTAGTCTAGATTCAGGAAATGAAGATGTAGACTCTACCTTTGGTTGAAAGAGCTGGATATAAGGTGAGGTGAAGCCATTTTGCAATCAATCTAGCACAGTCCTCATTTGCTATTTTTTCCTTTATTCACTAGATACCACCTGCCTTATCCTAGCTTTGTAAATCATTTAACTCATCTAATGAAAAATTTTGTCAGTTCCAGAATCTAGTGCAAACTTGGGTAAAGTCTGTGAATACAAACACATAATCAAAACATATCATCTTCTATGAGTACATACAATTGCTTTCCAGTCAATTGTTAACTAAAATTATTAAAAAGGAACTTCACCACAGCCTCTTTTGCCAGCTATGAGAGTCAGGCCAAATTATAACTTCTCTCCCTTTTTTTTTTTTTTTTTTTTGAGACAGTCTCTCGCCCTGTCATCCAGGCTGGAGTGCAGTGGGATGATCTCAGCTCACTGTAACCTCTGCCTCCTGGGTTCAAGCAATTCTCCTGTTGCAGCCTCCCCCGTAGCTGGGACTACAGGCACGTGCCACCATGACTGGCTAATTTTTGTATTTTTAGTAGAGACAGGGTTTCACCATATTGGTCAGACTGGTCTTGAATTCCTGACCTCAGGTGATCCACCCACCTTGGCCTCCAAAAGTGCTGGGATTACAGGTGTGAGCCACTGCGCCTGGCCAACTTTTCTCCTTAATGATATGCGTCATTCATTCAATAAAAATTTAGTGATCATCTTCTATGTGCCAGCTATATCCTAGAAGTTGAAGATATATTACAGTGAATGAAACAGTATAGATCCCTGCTGTGATAGAGCTTACATTTTACAGGGAAGAAATATATACAAGCAAGTAAGCAATTAATAAAGAAAATCATTCCAGTTCCTGACAGAAAAAACACAGTGGTATGATAAAGAACGATTGCATTGGAGAAGCTGCTTTAGATTAGATTTGATTGGCAGGGAAGTCCTCTCATAACCAAGACCTGAATGGCAAGAAGGAGCCTGCCATGTAAGGATCTGGGGAGAGAATGACTCAGGTAGAGAACAAAAGCCAAAGCCCTCTGCCATTCAGGAGTTTGGTGTGTCTAGGAACAAAAGAGCTATGAAGAGAAGTTCTTCCACCAAACATACCAAAATCAGGATATGCAACTTCTAGAGTTCCCATCTGGAAGTAATAAGAGAATGTATCAAAACATGGGCACTTCTGGTCCCCAACTTTCCTCTCACACCCCTCCAACCTCATTTTGAGAGAATAATTCACATTTTAATTTTTGATGGCCATTCCCAAATGGTATAGTTTGTTTGTTAATAATGACTTTATTGAGATACAATTCATAGACCATAAAATTCGCCCCTTTAAAGTATACAATTCTGTGATTTTTAGGATATTCACTGTTGCATAACCATCACTACGATCTAATTCAGAATATTTTCATCATTCCATAAAGAAACTCCGAGTTTAACAAGATTGCATGAGATCAATATGCAAAAAATCATTTGTATTTCTCTACACTAGCAATGAGCAATCCAAAAATAAAATTAAGAAAACAATTCCATTTACAAAAGCACAAAAAATAATAAAATATTTTGGAGTAAATTTAACAAATTAAATGTAAGACTTGTACATCGAAAACTGCAAAACATCATTGAAATAAATTAAAGGAGACTTAAATGAAAAGACATCCCATGTGCATGGATTGGAAGATTTAATATTGTTAAGATAATGCAGTAAATAGAATAATGGTCCCCAAAAGAATTCTATGTCTAATCTCCAGAACCTGTGAATATGTTACCTTACCTGGCAAAAGGAACTGGTAGATGTGATAAAGTTATGAAGATTATCTTGGGTTATCTACATGGACCTAATGTAATCACAAGAATCCTTACGAAGGAGACAAAAAGGTCAAAGGCAGAAGAAGGAAATGCGACAAAGAAAGCAGAGGTTGGAATGATATACTTTGCAGATGGAGGAAGGGGCTGTGAGTCAGGAAATACAGGCTGCCTCTAGAAGCTTCAAAGACAAGAAAATGAATACTCCCCTGCAGCCTCCAGAAGTACAGCCCTGCTGACACCTTTATTTTAGCCATATAAGGCACATTTTGGTATTCTGACTCCCAGAACTGTAAGATAATAAACTTGTATTGTTTTAAACACCCAGTCTGTGAGTTTGTTACAGCAGCAGTAGGAAACTAATATACATGACAATAGTTCCCAAATTAATCTACAAATTCAACACAATCCCTTGCAAAGTCCCAGCTGGCTTTTTTACAGAAATTGACAAACTGATCCTAAAATTCATATGAAAATGAAAGGGAGAAGCCAAAACAATCCTGAAAAAAAAAAGAAGAACGTTAAAGGATTTGCACTTTCTGATATCAATCTTATTACAAAGTTGCACTCATCAAGACTCTGGTACTGACATAAAGAAAGACATATGGGAGGCTGAGGCAGGAGAATGGGGTGAACCCGGGAGGCGGAGCTTGCAGTGAGCCAAGATCACACCACTGCACTCCAGCCTGGGCGACAGAGCGAGACTCTGGGGATGAAAGACTCTTCTTGCTGTGCGGCCACTGTGGAAAACAGTTTGGAAAAAAAGTTAAACATGGAGTTATCTCATGCTCAACAATTCCACTCCTAGCTATATACCCAAGATAATTGAAAACATATGTCCACACAAAAATGTGTACACAAATGTTCATAACAGTATTACTCATGATAGCCAAAATGTGAAAACAACCAAAATATCCATTAAGTGCAAGCATGTCAATGAAATGTGGTCTATCCGTACAATGGAATATTATTCAGCCATAAAAAGACTGAAGTACTGACGCATACTACAGCATAGATGAACCTTGAAAACGTTACACTAAGTGAAAGAAACTAGACACAAAAGTTCGCATGTAATATAATTCATTTTTAATGAAATGTCTAAAATAGGCAAACTTATAGAGTCAGAAAGTAGATTAGTGTTTTCCAGGGGATGGGGAGTGGGGAATGGGGAGTGACTGGTCATGGGTTTGAGATTTCTTCTGGGGATGATGAAAATATTCTAGAATTCGATAGTGGTGGGAGCTGTACAACTTTGTGAATGTATTTGATTGGTGTGAAAGTAATTGCGGTTTTGTCATTATTTTTGAAGGCAAAAACCACAATTATTTTTGCACCAATCTAATATTAAAACTCACTAAATTATGCACTTTAAAGGGTGAATTTTATGGTATGTGAATTACATCTGAAAACTGATGAATGAATAAATGATGTATATGCCTGAGAATGAAATTGCTGGGATATATGGTAACTCTTTAACTTTTTGAGAAACTGACAAACTTTTCCAAAGTGACTGCACCATTTTACATTCCCACCAGCAATGTATGAGTTCCAATTTCTCCATATCCAAAGACATGTGTTTGTTTGTTGTTGTTGTTTGTTTTGTTTTTCTTTTTCTTTTTCTTTTTCTTTTTTTTGAGATGGAGTCTCGCTCTGCCGCCCAATGCAGTGGCATGATCTCAGCTCACTGCAACCTCCACCTCCTGGGTTCAAGCAATTCTCCTGCCTCAGCCTCCGAAGTAGCTGGGACTACAGACACCTGCCATCACGCCCAGCTAATTTTTGTATTTTTATTAGAGACAGGGTTTCACCATATTGGCCAGGCTGGTCTTGAACTCCTGACCTTGTGATCCGCCTGCCTTGGCCTCCCAAAGTGCTGGGATTACAGGCGTGTGCCACCACACCTGGCCCCAAAGACATGTTTTGAAGAGATCCTAGTAGACAAATCCGCAACAAAATCTATAAGGAACAAATGTAAAATGCTGAGGTTTTCACTGTCTTAGGAGCATGTGTATGTGCTTGTTTGCAGGTTTCAGAGAAAATCCATTGATGGAAGCTTTGGGTCCAATGATGGTAAGAGCAATGCTTGGTTTCAATTCAAAATGGTGTCGCATAGTGTGGCAACATCCCATTTCATGCTTCTTTTACCTGTCTGCCTTTTGCAATTTACAAACCCTCCCTTGATTCCTATCCCGCAGAGTAGTCTAGCCTGCAGTTGGAAAGCAAAGCTAGTGAAAACCAATTCTATAGTTCAAGAGGTCCCAAGCCCTAGGCCGTGGACTGGTACTGATCCATGGCCTGTTAGGAGCTGGGCTGCACAGCAGGAGGTGAGTGGCAGGTGAGCAAGTATTACCACCTGAACTCCACCTCCGCTCAGATCAGTGGCAGCATTAGATTCTCATAGGACCGCAAACCCTATTGTGAACTGTGCATGCGAGGGATCTGGGTTGCGTGCTCCTTACGAGAATCTAATGCCATAACCCATCCCCACCCCCGTCTGTGGAAAAATTGTCTTTCATGAAACCAGTCCCTAAATATTGGTGCCAAAAATGTTGGAGACTGCTGCTGTAGTTGATAATTATTGAGACGTGGAGCTCACACTAAAAACCTTTACTAGGAGTGTCCCTTGTAATCACAGACCATTGGTCAGCCATTCATCTTTTTTAAAAGTTTCACCTTTTCTAGGACATAATTGTTCATACCTGTCCTATCCCAAAGCTGATTTGTGAACAACAGTAAGAATGTATTGTGCCAACTCTGATACATGGTTTACTTTTTCCCAAACTAAGATGGAGGCTTTCTTAAGTGTCTAGAAAACTGAAATACTTGACCCTAGCAAGTATAATAAAGAGTATAATAACTTGGGGGAATCCAGAGTAATTGACTATCCAGCAATTGTACTATGCCTTTTCCTCCACTCTGAGAGTTTGAACAAAAGAATTCAATGACCTGATCTTTTTAACAAAATTAAAAATTTAAATGTCCTCATTTTTGAAAAACCTAAACTCAGTGCTCATAAGTTATTTGGCATAGAGCAAGAATTTGGTTAAAGAGGAATATGAAGTGGAACTTGGTTTTTAAGTCATACATAGCAGATGTTTAGGTGTGTGTTTTCCACACTTAAATGAGGCCACAGAATCTTAGAAAGACTTTAACTCACCCCCTACCCCACTCCAGCAGGATCATTGCTCCCTTTGCTGGAGAGTTTGCTTTTTTTTTTTTTTTTAATGTTTGTCTTCCTTAATGTCAGCATGCCTGTTTTTCCAGCCACCCAAGCACTTTGTTTTATAAACATTCAGCTGTCAATATAAAAGACTGTAAAAGAACACCTGCTCTCATGGCTTTAAAGTGCTAAATGCTCCTCTCCCTTTTAGTCGTCAGATGTTTAAATGAATTTGTCTGCTCTCTGGATGTCATCTTTTTTCCTACAGGAAAAAAGTTTTGTGCCTCCAAGTTTTGTGATTAGTTTAGGCCTAGTTGAACTTAGGCCTACATCCAATCGATTGAATCCCATTGGGTAGCCTCTGAAAGGATAGTCTGTTAGTTTTTATAGCATGAGTGAAGACTTTTTATTATAATAATATTTATTGAAGGAATTCTGCATTCAGAAGGGTCTGTTGAACATTGAAGCATAAGTGGACAAAGCTGGGACTTGAGCCAGATCATTGTCCAGGTTCAGGGAGGCTCTGAAAATTAGCTAAGAGCTGGAGGTACCCTTCTGATGGTAAGCAGAAACAAATGAGTGACCAAAAAGAGTAAAGATGCATCATTGAGATTCATGTGGCTGTAGGTAACCACAGCAACAAGAAAAAAAAAAATCTCAAACATGCTTAATCAAGAAAGAGACTCCTAGCTCTGGAAGTAGAGCCAAAAGATGTACTTCAGGATTGATGAGTCCAGTGGCTCTGGTCCATTTCCCTGCCATTCCCTTGGCTTCAATTTACTCCCAGGGCTGGCAGTGAGATGGGTCAAGGCTCACACCTTCACCTGGCAGCACCAGAGGGAAGGACCTTTTCAGAAGCCCTCAGCAACTTCTTGTGTTTCATTGGCCTAGAGTGAATCATACACTTATTGTTAAACCAGTCACTGCAAAGAACAGATTTACCTACACATCAGACAAACCTACTTTTAGAATTAAGATTAGGTCCTCTTCTCTAAGACCAGAGTTTCTCAAACTCAATATTATTGACATTATAGGCCAGGTAATTCTTTGTTGTTGGGGGCTATTCTGTATCTTATAGGATGTTTAATGGCATCCTTCACTTCCATGGACTAGATTCTAGGAGTTGCCCCTCCTTGGGACAACTAAAAATGCCTCCAGGCTTGGTGCAGTTGCTCATGCCTGTAATCCCAGCATTTGGGGAGGCCGAGGTGGGAGGATTGTTTGGGCCTAGGAGTTCGAGACCAGCCTAGGCAACATAGTAAGACTTCGTCTCTATAAAAACAAAAAATAAACAAAATTAGGTGGGCGTGGTGGTGTGCACCTGTGCTCCAGCTACTTCGGAGGCTGCTGTGGGAGGATCGCTTGAGCCCAGGATGTTGGGGCTGCAGTGAGCTGAGATCGCACCACTGCACTCCAACTTAGGTGACAGAGCAAGACCGTGTCTCAAAAAAAAAAAAAAAAAGCCTCGAGACATTGCCAAATGTCTTTTTAGGGGCAAAACTCTTTCCCCACATCCCCCTGTTTGAGAACCATGGACCTAAACACATGAGGACACCTAAATAACACACCAGCTTAGGTAAGAAGTAGGGAATAGGAATATTCACCACAAAAGTCTTGAAATAGGAAGAAAATAAGGAACCTTTGTAAGGTAGAGAGGCCACAGGGAATGATGGCATCACCCCCAATGTCATGACCACTGGTGAGTCAAGACCTAGATGCTTAAACCAAGAGCAGAAGACAAGCACTGCCCAAGGGAAGAACCAGTGACTTTTTTAGGCATCTCAAACAGAGCATAGAGAAATCAACCAGGAGCAAGAGACAGAGGCAAGTAAGGACCATATCTGGAAGCTAGCGACAGACATTCAGGGAAGAAACAAGGATACAGAAATGTCTTTCTCTCCCAAGGCCAGGATCAGCATGACCATGGGGCACAGGAAGTTCGATGGAGCTCAGAGTTACAGGAAATGCCTTGGGTGCTTATATCCAGAGAAAATGCTAGAAGCAGCTTCTTAAAGGGGAAGAGGATCCCACTAGACTTAATACGGTCTCTGCCCACATCATTGTGGAGCTAGATATCTGTGGAACTTAGCCTAATGCTTTCACCTTAGACGTGACTGAAGTGGAAGAAATGGAATCAGGTCCCTACAGGTTGCCAAATTGGTGGCAGCTCTGTTGGAGTTAGGAAGGATGCACTCAGAAAATCTGTGGGCTACTCTGCATTTGTTTTTCTTTGATATGCCTGAAGTGATTTAATTAAGCTGTATGTGAAAATCTCCATGTTAGCTCCAACTATAATAAAAAGCAAAAAAAATGTATTTCATACTTCATGGGATGAAGAAGAAGATTAGACCCTGGAGCCTGGGTGAGATGGAAATAGTGTTGGCAAAGAGCTGCTCCAGGGGACTTGAAGGGACTTTTTTACTGTACTATGAATGACTGGACCCTGCATTGTCTAATTATCCTTAATACCAAAGACAGGGCATCTGTGAGAATCTGAGAGGTACTAAGAAAGGCTCTGTGCTCTAAAACCATTTCCTCCACTGGCTTTATCAGAGAGAAACCCCACATTTCACATCATTGTTAAAGAGCCTCTACAGAAATTCAGTTACCAGCTGAGAAAAATGATGAAGCCTCCCCAACAGGCCTCTGGGACCCCTTGTGTTGCCACCAGGAACTGGGGTACAACAGAAGAGGAGGTTACTTTCTCAAGTGCAAGAGCTTGGCAGACCTAATCGGTTGTAGATTTAAGAACCAAATGGCCAACCCAATCCTTCCCTGGATACAGCCATTACTGAACCAGCCTCTTAGCCAAGAGCAAGATCTGGTGGAGATAAGACAAGGAGACTGTTGAATTTGGAGGACTCAAGGAACGCAGGCCATTCAGTGACAAAGGGTCTCAAATTTTAGTCCTAGATCTCTACTCTTCTTTTTCTAGTTTTCTTGTCCAGATTTTTCTTCTAGAGGAATTTTACTTTTACATCCATCTGCAAAGATGATGATGGTTTTCTTCATTTTTTCTTCAACTATTGAAACAAAACGTGACACTAAGTCGGGATAGGTAGGCAATTGGCATAAAAATAAAATTTTGGCCGGGCACGGTGGCTCACACCTGTAATCCCAACACTTTGGGAGGCCGAGGCGGGTGGATTGTCTACAGTCAGCAGATTGAGACCATCCTGGCCAACATTGTGAAACCCTGTCTCTACTAAAATACAAAATATTAGCCGCACATGGTGGCATGTACCTGTAGTCCCAGCTACTCAGGAGGCTGAGGCAGGGGAATCACTTGAACCCGGGAGGCAGAGGTTGCAATGAGCCGAGATCATGCCACTGCACTCCAGCCTGGCGACAGAGCGAGACTCCAACTCAAAAAAAAAAAAACAAAAACAAAATCATGCTAGCTAGTTCCCATCATTTCTGGCTCCCTCTTCAGCTTCCAACCTGCTGAGTCTTCAGAGACATAATGGGACAAGGCAACTATAAATATGAAGTCCCTGAAAGACGCAAACATGCTCAAAATGAAATGAAATTTTTCTCCTCACATAAGGCATTTACCATAAAAAGCAAGCGTGCAAGCATATCCTGTTCTATGTCAGTGAAGTAGACAGATGCAGGGGGCTCAAGCTCAGAGAAACACATATCAAAACAAGTTTCCTCATTAAGATGAGATCATTCACAATCGTATGTGTCTGCTATTTCCAGCCAGAACATCTTGGTCTGTCTTATAAGCTGATATTTTGTGTTGAATTCTGCTTTCTATGTACTATACAGTTAAATATAGATATGGCTTGCCTTCCCAGACCATACTTGACGTTTAGAAGGAAATGCCTTGGTTTTTGCATTCTTAAAAGGCTTTAGACATAAGCAAAATGAAAAGAATACTGTTATCCCATGTTGGCCAATCTCATATTTAATTGGTGCATATAAAAGTCCACAGAATGAAAACATTTTTGCATGCTGGCAATGGTATTGCACATGAAAATCTTGGTGCTCTTATCTGTCACAGAACCCATGATGTTGCAGCTGCCTCAAAATGAACAGAGCCAGCAACAACATCAAAACCAGATCATGCTCAGTGATGAGCCAGAGCAGAAAACAGAAATCAGTGATTCCTTAAAGTCTGAACAGACCTACACAGCTGGCTTTGTCTTTTTAGTGAAGTTGTCACCTAACAAAACACTGATTGTTTTTGTTTGTTCACTTGCTTTGATTTTAGTTTTTGGTTTTTGTTTTCCTTTTGATTACACACACAGACAGAGAACATTGGCTCCCACGAACAATTTCGACCTCCTGCTACAACTGAACTCCAGTATTTTCTTACACAAACTTCAACTTCCCATATCAGAGGACTTCCAGTGACACCAAAATACACTATGTGCACGTAACATCAAAACATCATGTTGTACATCTTAATATATACAATTTAAAAATCTTTTTTTATGAAAACAAGTTTTCACTGAGACCAATTCAAGGAATCACTATCCATCCACTATCTGAGTGACTGGGCAAATTACTTGATCTCTCAGCATCTCCCTTTTATCATCTTTAAAACATATGGTAATATTATATGATAAAATATATGGTAAAATATATGACAATATTCTCAGCATTTTGTGATTTTAGTGTCATTCTTCATTTACTATTTGCACATTTAATAATTTTCAAAATTACATTTCAAATAAGGGACATAGGTTAGTGACTTAAAATAAGGAGCTTAGACCAGGCATGGTGGCTCACACCTGTAATCCCAGCACTTTGGGAGGCCAAGACTGGAGGATTGCTTGAGTCAAGGAGTTGGAGGCCAGCCTGGTCAACCTAGGGAGATTCTGTCTCTACAAATAATTTTTGAAAAATTAGCCAGGTGTGGTGGCATGACCCTGTGGTCACAGCTACTCAAGAGGCTGAGGCAAGAGGATCGCCTGAATCTGGTGGTTGAGGCTACAGTGCGCCATGATTGTGCCACTGCACTCCAGTCTGGGCAACAGAGTGAGACCCAGTCTCAAGAAATAAATACATAAAATAAAATAGGAAGCTTGAAAAGAGAAAAATGTGAAAGATACTGAGGGGAATGTAAAAGACCTACAACATCATCTAGGAATAAGAGCAACCCAGGGGTTCCATGAGACTCCCTGCAATAAACTAAACAGAAAGAAGATGCAGGATGACCCACGCCAATGGGTAATCATTGGCAGGCAGCAGCTGCCAATCTAAAAAGCAAAAGCTGTGCTTTTTTAAAATGTGAGTTTATTACAGTGGAGATGCAAATGAGCCTCAACCTCTTTGTCTCTTTAGAAAGGTATTCTTGAGCACTATGTGAAAGTAACATATTTACTACCAATTGTTCTTGTTTGAAGGAAAATTCCTGTCTTTTCAGTTAAAAAGATAAGTTTTGTCTAACACAACAGAAGGTTATTCAGCCTTTAAGCAGGATTGCTGCCATTTGCAACAATATGCCTTCCATGGATAAACATGGAGGATGTTATGCTAAGTGGAATACACCAGACACAGAAAGCAAAGTACTGCATGGTCTCTCTTATATGTGGAATCTTTTAAAAAGTAAAATACATAGAAATAAGGAGTAGAACAGTGGATATCAGGGACAGGGAGTGGGAGGAAATTAGGAGCTGTAAGTCAAAATGTACAAATCTGCAGGCAGGTAGGATGAATAAGTCTAGTATGCAGTAGGAAGAATATATATAGTCAATAATACTGCATTCTATATTGAAAATTTGTGAAGAGAGTAGATTTTAGGTGCTCTTATAACAACAAAAAAGAGGGAACTATGGAAAGTGATGGATATGTTAATTTGCTTAGCTATAGCAATCATTTCACTATGTGCACGTAATATCAAAACATCATGTTGTACATCTTAATAAATACAGTTAAAAATCATTTTTTAGGCCAAGCATGGTGGCTCATGCCTGTAATCCCAGCACTTTGGGAGGCCAAGGCAAGCAGATCACTTGAGGTGGGGAGTTCAAGACCAGCCTGGCCAACATGGTGAAACCCTGTCTCTACTAAAAATACAAATATTAGCCAGGTGTGGTGATGTGCACCTGTAGTCCCAGCTATTCAGGAGGCCGAAGCAGGAGAATCGCTTGAACCCAGGAGGTGGAGGTTGCAGTGAGCCGAGATCGTACTACTGCATTCCAGCCTGGGTGACAAAGTGAGACCCTGTCCCAAGAAATAATAATAATTTTTCATAAAAAGAAAATAAGTTTTCACCGAGACCAATACAATGAAACACTATCCATCCACTCTCAGAGTGACCAGGCAAATTACATGATCTCTCAGCATCTCCCTTTTATCATCTTTAAAATGGTGATAATAATATTATCAACCTCCTAGGGTTGTTGAAAATTTAAAAGAGTAAATTCCTGGAAAGAATTTAAAGGACTGTCCTACACAGTAAGTCTGCAATAAACATCAGTCAGTAGTAATAGAGGTAGTACTGGTAGCAGCAGCAGTAGCAGCTGCAGCAGCAAAGCTCTGTGCTGTAACTATGGCCAAATCTGTTCTAAGTCAAAAAGAGTCAGGCAAATTGCACACAACATCTTCACATGGCACTGTTACTGTGCTCGAAAGATTTGATCTCTCATACTTAACAATCTCAAGGTAAACTGTTTCTTTGACTTGAAGTTGGATGAAAAGCATAGATGGTATTGATGACATGTTACATGCTTATGGGTCAGCCCAAGAAAGGCCAGGGAACACCTAATTTCCCTAAATAAGAAGAAATTTATGAGGGGATCTCCAAGCCTAGTAACAGTGCCAGGGAGCGTGCATTCTGAGGGCCAAAGTCTGCATTTTGAAGACCAAGATCTGTGTGCTAAGGGCCCTGGGAACAGCTTAGGCTGCCAAAAATGCTGCATTAGCCAGAAGCCTTGCTGTCCAGCTGAGCCAGCTCTTGGCTACACCACCAAAGAAGAAAAGAAATT
Source organism: Pan paniscus (assembly GCF_029289425.2). Taxonomy (NCBI): domain Eukaryota; kingdom Metazoa; phylum Chordata; class Mammalia; order Primates; family Hominidae; genus Pan; species Pan paniscus. The sequence goes on from NC_085926.1 coordinate 111,596,137, forward strand.
GGATCTCCAAGGCCATTGCATTAGTCCTTATAATTAAAGTTTAAGTCCAAAACCTGGCTAAAGGTTTTGAGTTTACACTTTAATTATTTTTCTTTATGGGGGAAATTAATGGACACATAAAAAATTTAAAACATGCTAAAAACCTACAATGTTGGCTTACAAAACTGAATATTTTTATTGTGCACCAATGGAAATGATAGCTGTGTTTCAGTAGAACTTATACATAAATACTGAAATTTGAATTTCGTATCATTTTTGCCTGTCATGAAACATTATTCTTCTTTGGATTTTTTCCCCAGTCATTTAAAGGTTTGAAAACTAATCTTAGTTAAACAGCCATACAGAAACAGGTGGCAGGCTAGATTTGGCAGATGGGTCATAGTTTTGGTGACTCCTGTATTAGTGTAAAAAGAAAATCAAACCTAAACTAATGTGCCCTGATGATTCAAGCTACTTAGAATAGTGTTGTTTTGTTTTAGCAACTGGACATAAAGTGTTTGCCTCTTCACTTTTTTCAACAGGCTCTGGAAATATGGTGGCATCTCATCCCATTGCTGCCAGCACACCCGAAGGGAGCAATTATGGGACAATAGGTATGTCCTACCAAGTCTGTTCATGAAAGTGTTTCCTAATTCTGCAGAGAATATGATAGAAAGGCATTCCAGCCACTAATAACTGGGAATGTCGGCAAAGCAGCTATCCTATGAGATTGTCTTTTATTTGTAAGATGAGTTGCTTGGAGATTTGGAAGCTTCCTCCCAGCTCTAACTTTCTCCAGTTCTGTTGTTCTGTTTCTTGGATCTGCTAGCCCCACTTGGGCAGAATTCCTTCAATGGTTGTCATCTAATACTAAGGCCCCCTAGGGACTTTTTCATATCCAGCCTGGGTTTAGGGCATGAAAGATGTGTCCCAGGGAGCCTGACATCAATTGACCAGTTGTTTCATTCTCAGGTTTCAGTGGAGTAAGGGGCGATCAGAAGACTGAGGCAGTGCTGCAGGTGAACATGGCTGTAGCCTACCAATCCTTCATTTTGGCTGACTTCATAATTGAACCTGCTCACTGCCACCCAGTCGTTCACATGGCAAACCCCAGTGTTCCTTAAGTGGGCTGAAAAGAATGGAATCCTAGACCTGTCTTGTTAGAGTAGAAGCTCATTGAGCTGCCTGCCCTTCCATATTGCTTGTGGGCCTATGAATGGTGCTGTTTAAAATGTCAGTGTAGAGGGACCGGGAATCCTGTATTCCTGCCCTATCATTCTGTAACTTTGAGAAGCATGTGGGCTCAGTGCAGACTACTTATTTTTAGTTCTGTAAGAACAGGATTTTCAAGAAACCATCTGAACAGAAGAAATAAAGCGGAAGGTAAGCTCAGCTCATGTGCCCATCAAGCTGCATAAATCTCCATCTGCTCTGGGAAACATTCATGGGAACAGAAGGATTCTTCTTCCTGAGAATGTTGTTTTCATTATATAATCATAGATACAGCATGTGGGTGATTTCTGTGTACAAATACTTTACCCATGAGAAATGTATAGCTGTTAGATATGTGTGGGCTCACACATATATGCAATAGATGCTATACATAGCGATGTGCATGTGTATTTGTATATATTTATGTTCATATTTTAACATATGAAACATGAAATAGAAGTACAATATTATTTTTGTATCCAAATAGTTAACAGAGCAGTTGCCCTTAGATTCTAATATGTGTTCAGTCCTGAAGATAGCCAAGTTAAATATAAAAATAGGAGAAGAGGAAAAATAAAAGTCCATTGAGAAGGAATAGAGAGAAAGAACAGGTCTTGTGAATGAGGAGTTCATTTGGATCAACACAGTATTTCCTAGAATGAGTCTGCACTGTGCTTTTTGCAGAGACGAATGGGCTCCGTAGGCTCTCCACGGCTTTTGATGGCAGATGAGTTGTCTCTGTTTCAGATGAGTCAAGCTCCAGTCCTGGAAGGCAGATGTCCTCCCCCGATGGTGGGCCACCGGGCCAGTCAGACACAGACAGCTCCGTGGAGGAGAGCGACTTCGACACCATGCCAGACATTGAGAGTGATAAAAACATCATCCGGACCAAGGTACCCACCCTGCCTCGCCGTACTCTTTGAGAGGGCAGAAAGTTTGGCAGTAGAATAAACTTCAGCAATACCTCAGTTTCCTTTATTTTGTTTCCTTCAGGGAAAGCCAAATTTCCCAGAAGACTTAAATCAAATGTACCTACAGACTAAAAGCAATACTCTGTTAATTCGCACTTTTTTTTCTCGCGGAAGAAAGTGAGCACATTAAAGAGCACAGGGCATTAAAACACTCTTAAGGTCTGAAGTGAATGACTGTAGGCAATAAAGAAGGAAGGGATCCAACCAGATTAAAGAAAAGATTCATTTGAGGGGTGTACTGGGGAAAGCTCCCCGGTTCTGTGCATATCATCTTTCAAAAGGAAAGCTGATTTGTTTCTGGCTTGTGATTATTATTTTCTGTCATATCCAGCAAAAGATATGAAGGGGAAACGTACAGTTTCAGCCCTATGTAGTTCAAGAACCACACAGTGGACAGCTCTGAAAGCTGGGAAATCAATTCTTGACATGTAAGAAGCACTCAAGACTCCCAATAAGTTGCCCACATCAGCCAATCCTTAATATTCCAAGGAAAATACTAGGGTTTTTATTAAGGTATCATGGGAAAAACAACATTAAAAGAAAAGTCTTAAATAATTTTAATCAAGTAAATTTGATTTACTTAATCAAATTTAGTAAATTTGAATAATTGTATCGCTTGAATAATTTTAACAATTTTAATTTAAATTGAGACATTTGTTATGTTTGCCTTTGTATCTCATGCATAAAGAGCTGAGTACAGTTTTGCATTCTCTTTTTATTTGGCATTCCAGATGTTCCTTTACCTGTCAGATTTGTCCAGGAAGGACCGGAGAATTGTCAGCAAAAAATATAAAATTTATTTTTGGTAAGTAGATGACCAGTAGGACCATGGTTCCCTTAAATAAACATAGTTTTCTTAGTCAGAGCCACAACCACTTAGGCACAAGGTTTTAGTGTTTAATGAGGCACAGGCATAGGGAATGATGTTACCAGCCAACTATCAGTAGACCTGCAATGGCCACACACATGGACACAGCCTCCCTCCCAGCCAAGAGGCTGAGCTGCCTTGCAAGAAATCTTCTCTCCCCTCAGAAACCCCCAAGCTGAGTATTCTACTCTTGTGACAGCTCCTCCCCTTATTTTCTCCTGGAGGATGCCCTTTTACTTGCATGCAGATCTTAGAAGGAAATAAGGGACAGTGGGGCCACATGAAATTTCATAGTGGGACCATCAGTTTGGAAACCACACCCCTTTCACGTGATCCGTCACTCATTACTTACACTCTGATGTTTAATCTAACAGCAGCCTAAAGAGATAGGCCCTCATAAATGATTTGGTTAAACCAGAAGCAGGTACTACTTACACTGTTTTACAAATGGTTGTAAGAAAAGAAAGAAAAAAGAAACCCTAATATTTGTTGGGTACCAATCATTAACCTTTTTAAAAAATACATTTCAGTTAGTATTTTCAGTTTTTGCCTCTGCACCCTAACTAAAAGTATCCAAGGGAAGCTTTTCTTTACTTCTTTAATTCCCCTTTAGACAAGATACTGTGTACCAAATGCCCCAATGCAAGAGAGGGGAGAGGACGACTGGAGAAACAGGAACCACATAATCAGCTTCTGGTTACTTTTGCAAGTTAATTATGGACTTATGGGGTGGAAGCATTCTTTTAAAAATATTAACCAAAGACTCCACTGTTCATTTGAAAATAACCATTTCTGGTTCTTTCTGCCTGCATAGGAATATCATCACCATCGCTGTGTTTTATGCGCTGCCCGTAATCCAGCTGGTCATTACCTATCAGACAGTAAGTGCTGCCCCAGCCCCAGCCCCAGAGTCCCAGCTTTCTTTCTGCAGGGAGAGTCTCCACTGTGACTGACAGAGAGAGGTACAACTTAGGATCCATTCAGGAATTTCCCATTGGGGTTCCAATTGGAATTCACTATTGCTTCCTCTTTCTTTTTTTCTTTTTTTTTTTTTTAGACGGAGTCTCGCTCTGTCACCCTGGCTGGAGTGCAATGGCACGATGTCGGCTCACTGCAACCTCTGCCTCCTGGATTAAAGCAATTCTCCTGCCTCAGCCTCCCGAGTAGCTGGGATTATAGGCATGTGCCACCATGCCCAGCTAATTTTTTGTGTATTTTTAGTAGAGGTGGGGTTTCACCATGTTGACCAGGCTGGTCTCAAACTCCTAACCTCAGGTGATCCGCCTGCTTCAGCCTCCCAAAGTACTGGGATTACAGGCATGAGCCACCACACCCAGCCCATTGCTTCATCTTTAACTGACCTTTCAATCTAGTTCCCAATTGTTTTATCACAAAGGGAGCTGCAATCTCTTGTATTATTTTGTCTACCAGTCTGAAAGTATTACCCTGTGCTTATTCAGTCATGATATCTATCCACTGCATCTGTTACTTAACACTCTGAGCTTTCTGATCATTATGGGATAATGAGTAGAGTAAATAAAGTTCCAGACTAAAACAAAGGAACCTGATAGCTAATCTAGCCTGTGCCTTCCCATTGAAGGTAAATTTTTTTTGTAAAATTAAAAACAGCTTTGTGGCTGGGCACGGTGGCTCACATCTGTAATCCCAGAACTTTGGGAGGCCTAGGCAGGTGGATTGCCTGAGCTCAGGAGTTTGAGACCAGCCTGGGCAACATGGCGAAACCCTGACTCTACCAAAAATACAAAAAAATTAGCTGAGTGGTGGCACACACCTGTGGTGCCAGCTACTCGGGAGGCTGAAGTGGGAGGATTGCTTGAGCCTGTGGAGGTGTAGATTGCAGTAAGCTGACACTGCGCCACTGCACTCCAGCCTGAGTGACAGAGTGAGACCGTGTCTCAAGAACAAAAAAAGGAAAAAAAAAGAAAAAAAAAAAAAGCTTCATGAAACTAACAAAATATTACAGTAAAAAGAAAATGTAAAATAAAAACAAGCATTTTTTAAGCAAAAATAATATGAAAGTAGTTTGAGAATCCTCATTCCTCCATAGAATCCTAGGCCAAGGTCACTTATATGGCCTTCTATAGAATTTATTACACAGTAGAAAGCCCATTTACAATAGCAAAAAGCTGAAGTTGCTTCTAATGCAGTGGCCCTCAGACTTTGCTCTGCATTAAGGTCACCTGGGAAGCTTTTACAAATCCCAGTGTCCAGGCTGTACCCCGTCCCAATTAGATCAGAGTCCTTGAGGGTGGGGCCAGGCATCTGTAGTGTTTAAACCCCCAGTGATTCCAACATACAGCCAAGTTTGTGTGTTAATGATCTAATAATATTTAGTCAATTGCATAATTATTATGCAGTGAGAAAAAGGACTTCATGAGGTTTGAGCACCACTGTTTATAATCTAAATCTTCTCTGCATACTTTGGGGGACTGTCAGAAGATACACCTGGACTGTGGTTTGGGAAAGTTCTTGACAGAGATGGTGATAAATAGGGAAAGCTGAACACATATCTCCTCGTGTCTACCTGCCTCATGTTTACCATTTCTACCCAGAGGATGGGACAGCTCTATATCCCCTCTGCAGTAACCTAGAAAATAAGACATAGTGTGACAGTCCTGAAAGGCCCCAATGTTAGCATTCTTTCGTAGTCCTTTTATCATAACAAAAGAAACGCAATTGGATGAATTCCACCTTGGGGCTGCATAAGGGGGTACACAGAATATTCCCATTCAAAGCAAGATGGTAACTTTTTTGTAAAAAAAGTGCCTGTGCTGTGTAAGGTGGCAGATAATGGCCCATCTGTGCAGAGGAGCACTGGTTACATTGTAAACTAGTGACAGTGCATCTCCGTGAGCCCTGTCTGCTCTTTGTGTTCCTGCTGGGGCTCAGAGGACGGAGGAAAACCACATTTCCTCTTCTCACTCTTGATTTTACAGGTGGTAAATGTCACTGGCAACCAGGACATCTGTTACTACAACTTCCTCTGTGCTCACCCCTTGGGCGTCCTGAGGTAAACCCAGTCCTCTGGTTGCCCATGAGGCATTTAGAGATGCCTTTCTGTCTAATGTTGTGATTTCGGTTTTTAAAAATACTAAAAACAACTGTGGAAAACGACCCTATTCAAGGGTAAAAAGGAACTAAACCAAGAAGTTGAGACCAGGTATGCTCCTCTCGTTCCTGTATGTGGTTCTCAGGAAACATTCCGTAGCATACTGCCTGCTGAGATGAGGGCAGTGACATTTTTTAAAATGTCAGATCTCTAGCTGTGGTGGCATTTGTTCACAGGCATGAGCTGGCAACCTATTGTCTCATTCGATCCATTAAACAACCTCGTGAGATAGACATTACTATGATCCCTATTTTTAGATGAAGGCAGGTGAGGATTTGCTGAAGGTCCCTCAGCTGCTAAGTAGTGCAGAACGCAAACCCAGCCCTGTGGCCTCCCAGGCCATGCTCTAGCCACCAGAACTTGGTGACGTGGAAGAAGCATTGCCTGGGAGTTGGGAGTCTAGCTTCTTGCTCCAGAGCTGAACCAGCGTTCGTTTCCTCAAATAAAGCTGCTGGAGATGATTGGCTGACACTTACCTGAAATTCACAATTAGAGAGCTGAACATTGACACACACGGGTCCATCTGTGAGAACTCACTCTCACGGCGTAGCTGAAACACTTGCCTGTCTTTGAAGCAGCTGTCTTTCCCAGGATTCATACTATACAAATGCCACTGGGATAAGAGAGGATGGGAGGGTGTTAGGAAGCCAAGCAGGCACCCTTGAGAGGAAACAGACACGTTGTCACAGGCTAAGTAAGCATCATAAAATGAAGGAGTTAGGTTAAAGAGGATTTCTAATACTTTTCTGATCTTGAAACCTTATGGAAAGGTTAATGGAAAACATGCATGCTGAATTCATTCATTCCTTCATGCATCATGTATTCTCTGGGTCCCTTTGATGGTCTTGACTCTCTCATGGTCTCTCACTCATCCCTGTAGTGCCTTCAACAACATTCTCAGCAATCTGGGCCACGTGCTTCTGGGCTTCCTCTTCCTGCTGATAGTCTTGCGCCGCGACATCCTCCATCGGAGAGCCCTGGAAGCCAAGGACATCTTTGCTGTGGTGAGGAAAGAGTGGGTAGGAGCTAGGAAGGGTTATGGATCCAAACAGGATCTGCAAAGGGGTGGGACATCTGGCTTAATGGTGTGATGATTTATTATGTGTAATAAACTACATGAGGCCAGAAGCATGTGCTTCCAGATTAGTGACTTGGTGGATATGGCACTATTTAGTATCTATTGACCACCCTTTCTCCTTTTTCAGGAATACGGGATTCCCAAACACTTTGGTCTCTTCTACGCTATGGGCATTGCATTGATGATGGAAGGGGTGCTCAGTGCTTGCTACCATGTCTGCCCTAATTATTCCAACTTCCAATTCGGTAATTAGAACTTATATCTACTATACAGATTTGAATCGTCAGTCTTATCCTGGAACCCTCCCCAAAAATGCCAAAGTCATGCTTGCAAAGATCAAATGGCATTTTATGTGAGCTGAAGAGATCAGAGAGGACCTCCACACAGAGCATGACCTAATTGAGCAGTTAGACTGCTTTGGGATGAAAGTTATGGAGAACCCAATTTATGCTGGATTGAATAATAAGGACATCCAGATGTAGAAAGGGCTTGTGGTTGATTTATCTGGTGACTCTGCCTTCATTTCTCTGTGATCCCTTTGATTGTACCCAGCCTGTATGTTGGTTTTATCATCAGGCTATCTTCCCTGCTGGTGGCAAAAGTAACTATAGCAGCCCCTGGCTTCGTAGTTCCACCCAACAATTCCAGAGGAGGCGGCAAGCTGGGTTCCAGAAGCCTTCAATTAAGAGCAAGGAAGTTGTTTTTTGAGAAAGCCACAGATAATATCCTTTCACATCTCAGTAGCTTATACAGTCATGAGCCCATTCTTTTTTTTTTTTTTTTTTTTTTGACAGAGTCTGGCTCTGTCGCCCAGGCTGGAGTGCAGTGGCATGATCTGAGCTCACTGCAATCTCTGCCTCAGGGGTTCAAGTGATCCTCATCCCTCAGCCTCCCCAGTAGCTGGGACTACTGGTGCGCACCACCACGCCCAGCTAATTTTTGTATTTTTTTTGGTAGAGACGGGGTTTCACCATGTTGGCCGGGCTGGTCTCGAACTCCTAACCTCAGGTGATCCTCCTGCCTCTGCCTCCCAAAGTGCTGGGATTACAGGCGTGAGCCACCACACCCGGCCCCATGAGCCCATTTTTGAATCATTCTCTAAGCGCTGGTTAGCTCAGACCCAGGTTGCTTCACCAATCAGCAAAAAAGGTGGGACTATCTTTAGACCAATCAGCCCTGTCCCTGGAGCCAAAGGTGGGATTAGCTTTCCTGAAGCAAAGGGGCTGAGACAGTGTGCATTTCTGAATTGAAAGCGGGTAGACATTGAGTTAATATTGAGATGCTATTAAGAAGGAAGAAAGGAAAAGCTGATGCTGTCTAGCAAGTAACGATGTCCTCCACGCTCAAGGGTGAGGATTTTTTAAATGGTCGTTTAATGTTTGTGCTCTGGCTTCTGGTGTTAACTCTGAGCACCACAGAACTCTGTCGCATTTAATTTTTTTAATTAGAAAACATTTTCAATAGAGAAAACTGCAGAGAATGATATCATTCACCACGCAGAATGAACAAATGTCAACATTTTTAAATATTTGCCTAGATCTACTTTTTAAAGAATAAAGCACTGTGATAAAGTTGAGGTCCTGTTTTGACGCACTTTCAAACTTAATCTCCTCCTTCCTCCCCTAAAGGCGATAACCATGATTAATTTTATATTTACCTTCCCGGTTTGTTTTTATAATTTTTCTACATTTGTAGCAAATTAATAGTAGTTTATCATTCTGTGTTCCGCAGCCTTTTTTCATTCAAGAATATGTTTTCAAGATTTATCAATATTATATCAAGGACATGTAGTGCATTCATTTTTAAGGGTTGTCATATTGTATAACAAAAAGTATCACATTTATCAATTCCTCTATTGAACAGCATTTAGATGTTGCCTGTATTTTGCTACTATAGATAACACTGCAGTGATCATCCTTCTATATGTCTCTTTGTATGTATGTGAGAGAGGTTCCTTGGGATACCTAGAAGTAGAATTTTTCAGTTACTTGGTTTGTGCACCTTCTATTTTACCAAAAACTGACAAATTTCTCTCCAGAGCATTAATTCCCATTCCCAATAGCTGTGTGAGACTTCCCATTCCCCAGATCGTCACTAACGTTTATTACTGTCAGACACTTAAAGTTTTTATCAAGTTTTTGAGTAAAATGGCAGCATTGCATTGTTATCTTAATTTGCATGTCCACAATTGTAATGCAGTAAGCTCCATTTTATTTCTAGCTATTTTCCATCACTAGGCTATAAAGCTATAAATGTGTAGTAATCAATGTGATTATATTTTAGGGTGCTGAGAACGACCTCCCACACCTATCTGGGGCTCATCTTATGGTCACACTGCCTACATTATCACCATTAGGAATTCCTTTGTTATCGTTGTTGAACACCAGCATCTAAAACGCAAGTGGGGGTAGTTGTTTGTTTATCATATCAGACACTCTTCTTCTGTGAAAGAGGAGTTATTTATTTATTATATCAGATGTTTTTCTTCTGTGAACTAAAGGGCAGCCTTAGAGAGGTTTAGAAGTGGAGTACGTGCAGTCTGCCTAGAGAATGTGCCAGGAGGCTGACATGTTAGAGGTCTCCACACAGCCTGCTGGTAGAAAATAGTCCATGGATTGAAGTGAGGGGTACTCAGAGTCTGAAGAAAAATCTAGAAAATATCATCTGTCTGTCACCTACTGAATCCTGATCATCTGGCTCCTCTTTTGGGTCCTCAGACACCTCCTTCATGTACATGATCGCTGGCCTGTGCATGCTGAAGCTCTATCAGACCCGCCACCCAGACATCAATGCCAGCGCCTACTCCGCCTACGCCTCCTTTGCTGTGGTCATCATGGTCACCGTCCTTGGAGTGGTGCGTCCCCCACCTTCTTCCACCTGGCTCTCGAAATGTGCCCCCCTAGGTCCAATAAACAAACAACAATCAAGTGAACGGGTTTGGATTAACCAAAATCCTCAGTTCATGACACAATTTCATCTCATGGCACAATTTCATCTCATGACACACTTTCATCATTGGCCCACTCATGGCACACTTTTACTTAGTTATTTAGTTTTTTTGTTTGTTTGCGAGACTCTGTCACCAGGCTGGAGTGCAGTGGCATGATCTCAGCTCACCGCAACCTCCACCTTCCAGGTTCAAGCGATTCTCCTGCCTCAGCCTCCTGAGTAGCTGGGACTACAGGCGCCCACCACCACGCCTGGCTAATTTTTGTAGAGACAGAGTTTCACCAAGTTGGCCAGACTGGTCTCAAACTCCTGACCTCATGATCTGCCCACCTCGGCCTCCCAAAGTGCTGGGATTACAGGCGTGAGCCACCGTGCCCGGCCTAGTTGGTTATTTTAATAATGTATTAGGCACCTGTAAAAAGACCACTGGATAATTTTAATATAAAGCTAGACCCGACTCATGTGAAAGTGGAATAGGGGTATATAAGCTGACTGGAGAGACTGAGGGGAAAAAACAGAAACCACCTTCTAAATATGCATGGGAAACACGTGTTGCCTTTTTGGTTATTTGCAGTTCATTCCCCCCCACTTTAGACCTGTTGCCCCTTCACCATTGCTATTTGGCTGCCTCTCCTATTTCCTTTTTCCATTTTCATTTGGCCCAGCAGCCTTTTTTTTTTTCCTGTCCCCTGGGAGTAAGATCCGCGGGAGTTTCCAGAGGGGGAGAAAAATAGAATGTGCACACAGCTGTTTTTGACTCCTTACACATACAGGAGAGAGGATGATTTTGATGAGTTTTCTAGGGAAAACCCCAGATGAAGGTAACTTCCATCTTTACTCCTAGGTGTTTGGAAAAAATGACGTGTGGTTCTGGGTCATCTTCTCTGCAATCCACGTTCTGGCCTCGCTAGCCCTCAGCACCCAGATATATTATATGGGTCGTTTCAAGATAGGTGAGTCACCTGTTAATTCTATACTAATCACACGAATCAACTTTAATGAAAAAGCAGACATTGCCTTTACTTACGCTGAATGAAAGTGTCACTGGTCACCGTGAACACATGCTCTGAATTCTATGCCATGTTTAATAGCACATATTCGCTCCAAGAGCTTCCTGTCCCTTATAGGATAGTGATAAGCTATTACCCCTAGTTCTATTTTCAGCTGAGAAACTAAGGTTTGCCACACCTCAGAGATGAGGTGTACCTCCAACCCCTGGTTGCAAACACTTTACAGTCTGCCAAACTTTGACTTGTATTAGAGAATGGTATGATCATCATACCACTAGTTCCACCTAGAGGAACATTTTTCAGTTTGCAGCATTCAAAGGGAGCATTTCTCTAACCATGCTAAATGGTTGTCAAGAATGAATTATATATTTTGAGATTCTAGGGCTGGAACTTTTGAGGCCAACTTGCCAATCTTAGAGGCAGGACACCTGCTGAGCTCCCTCCAACTTATCAGAGAGCATTGAATGTTCTACAGAAATCAGCTTGTGATCTGCTGTTGGTCAGTCATCATATATGGAAACAGATTCAAGTGGTTTTAGAGCATTTAAATTTTAAAAAATCATTTTAAGTTCCAGGAAGTCAGACTTAAATATCCTTTTGTCTATTTCAAGGCAAATTATTATATATAAACATAGGCAAACTTCTGATATTAACAAAGCCCAGAGCAAAAGTCCAAATAAAAGCCTGCATAGCTTATGTGTAAGAACATCAAAGTCATAAAGCAGACTAAAAAGCTATTAAATACATGAAAGGAGGGAAGAAGGGAGGGAGGGAAAAATATACCTCCATTGCAACTAAATTAGAAGGCCTAGGTTCAAATTTAAAATTCTTGGTTTCTCAACACTTTTTTCTACCTCTGGTTGTGTCTTAAGGAGTCTCACAAGTGTGTAGGTGGCACCTTTGCCCTACATCCGATGTTCATCCACTTCCCCCACAAATAGCCACCACTTGGCCATTCCCTGCCCCTAGAGGTTTGCCCTAGTGGTACCATCTGCCCTCAGGAGGATACACAAGGGAAGGGGGCTATGCAGGCCTTAGAGCAGGCTTGGAGCCTTCTGGGCAGGTAGACACTTCTGGCGCCCTGGAATTCAGAATTTCTAGAAGGAAAGGAGGAGTCCTTTGGCCCTGCAGACTCCTCACTCATGAGGGAATAAGGCTTCTAAAATATGGGACCCTCTTGTCCAGGTCTAAGAGCAATTCTACATAAACAAATGGCTTTAAGACTAGAAGACCGAATAGAGCAATTGCTCATTTTCAAAGGTTAATTCTTTTGCCATGCTCAGTAGATTTACCTTTGGCATGAACATAGCCAGCATACCTCCAAATCCCCCAGTTACTTGAGCCAGTAGTGTAGAACATTTGGCAGGGCACGCTGGTCATGATCCTCCACCAGACAGAAGGTAAGTGAAGTCATACAAACTAAACTTTCAAAAGGAAAATAATTGGGAGCATTGTTGTTCTGGTTTCTTCCAGAGTTGGAAAAATAAACTTGAGTGCAGATGTATGCAATGGTAGTGACCACTAATACATAGAGGAGCTTTAATATATTTATACCACCTTTGCCTTATGCAATTTTGCAATGCCAAATTATCTTATCTTTTAAAAGAAGTGAAATTTAGCATATCATATTATGACCATGGAATAATTTGTTAGGGTCCCAACAGGAAAAAGATGTCACACACAAAGATAGAGAAGGATTTATTAACAGAAGTGCTATTCACAAGATGTGGATGGGGTAGAGGGGAATGAAAGGGATACCATGGAAACTTGGGGATAGCAGCAGTGAAGCTTTTACATCTATAAGCCCAAAAGGACAGGGAAGACATGGTTCCCAAAATCTAGAAGGAGAGAGTTACAGGGAAAAGTCACTCTGAAAGGAACAGTGACCTTTCATGGACGTTCTGACCAGCCTGCGGTAACCTCACAGGGAGGACGCCGGCAAAATAAGTCCTCTGAGCTCACTCTCCTTCCTTTGTCCCTGCAGTCTCCTGCCGGAATTCCCCATTGTCCAAGGAAAGTCAGGGAATCCACTGATATCATCCACACAGGCCCGCCTCCCCAGTGTGGTGGGTCCCCAGGAGAGAGATTCATGGCAAGTGGGCCTAGTAGGGCAAATGGGAGCTAGCCAGCCTGTAGTTTAACTGAATATTTTCCATTTCCGTACCCATGGAGTCTTCCCCAGGTGGTTACAGATGTACCAGAGTCAAAAGAAAACTTTCTATTTCGTCGTTGACAATGATTGTGTCTAAATTTAGTCCAAAGCCAGGAAGTTGGATTCATGGACAGTGTTCAGCTGACTCCAGCCTTTCTACCCATGTCATAAGTTGCCTTTGCTTTCTAATCACATGTCCTTTCTCTGTGGCCCCTCGGGCTACACAAGCAAATAAATGTGGACACAGGAAAGGCAGCAGCAATGAGGAAAAACATTTCATCATTAGCTCTCATAAACCGCAGAGCTGCTTCCCCAAATCACTACTGTGTCCCCCAGTCCCAGAGCTCTGGAAAAGGACCTCAGGGATTTCTCATGAGAGAGGCTGGATTATAAATTGCAAGCAGTGCACAAAAGTAGACAGAGAGAGAGAAAAGTCTCAATTCACTCTTTGAGGATTTGAAGACTTCTGAATGTTTGAGACAAGCAGAAAGATCCTATGTTCTTTTTGACAAGTAAACATTACTTTTATAATCAGAAAGCAAAATTAAAGTCATCCATCTTGAGAAAAAATAAAATGACCAGTAGTTTACATGTTTGGCTACTTTCTTACACGTCTCTCTTTTTTTTCTCCTTTCTTCTCTGCTTCCTACTGATTCAGATGTGTCTGACACAGGTAATGTTCAGCCACCCTTTCCAGGGGTCTAGATTGTTTTTGTATCAAAGTGATCCACCTGGCTGTCCTGGCAGCCCTGCTCCCTGAACAGCCTCTTTCAGGCCGGGCAGACTCCGTGGGAGTGGGGAGCCAGAGAGAGGCTCAGAGGGGAGGCTGCACTCCACCCTAGCCTGCTCCATGCCTTTTCTGGGATGCCACAGAGACAGGTTTCTCCCTCCTGGTTAAACTGACCACGGGGGTAACCTTGAGGAGGAGAAGGATTCATAACAGAGCTGAGATCCACATTCTGGAAAATGTTTGCTTTGGGCAGACCCAGACTGGCATTCGATATCTGGTGTGGACAGCTCACAGAAACACAGCCCGTCTTTGACCCTGACTGTTCATGTAACATTATAACACACACACTTGCTGCATTTCATATCATCCTTTTCAACTGTGCTTAAAAAAACTTTCCTGTCTTTTTCTCCCCATCTTAACTTACCTTCACTTGATGATTGTTTCAGTTCAGATAGATTTTCTGAACATGCTCAGTAGAGCCTAGGGTCCTTTAGTTCAATTGTTACTAACTTGTAACTGCATTGAGAAATAACAGATCTGAATCTTTACAAGCTAAGATTTCCCATCCTCTAGAGAGAGCATGTGTTTTAAAGTAGATTGAGGGGACCCATAACATCTCTACTATAAAGAAAACACCACTAGAGTAAACTGTAAACAAAAAGAAGCTTAGCTGCAGGAGACAGAATAAGGGTCCACCAGCCACCCATGTTATTTGTGAGTGCTTGTTGTTCATGTCCATCTTCCTTGCCTTTCTGCTGTGTAATGCACGGATATGGCATCCCTCTATGACGATACCATTTTTCAAAGCAAATACTTATTGCGCACCTATTAGGTGCAAAGCATTCTAATGCATTTTAATGAAGTGAGGATGACATCATTCTGGCTCCAAAACCTTGGGCCACTTCAGAGTATTTGTATTTTTGTTGACTAAGCCTTCTCACCATGCATTTGTATTATCAGCAGATTTGGGAATTTTCCGGCGGGCTGCCATGGTGTTCTACACAGACTGTATCCAGCAGTGTAGCCGACCTCTATATATGGTATGTGCATGTCCCTGTGTTCTTTGGCCCTGTCCCAGAAAGCAGGGGAATAGCAGGAGGAACAGGCTTGGGGCAGTCACTCACGGCTCCTAAAATCAAGAAGGCCAGATGGCCCTGGGTGGCTAAAGGCCCATTAGTGGGAGAAGGAGCATGGTGCTTATTCTTTTTCATACAAGTCAAGCTAACATGGTCCCATTTTTATAAACAAAATATTTGCCAGTATATAAAAAAGGAGAAAATACATCTACCCAACTGTTAAACAGTGATGATTACGGACACATGGTGGGGAATAACACACACTGGGGCCTGTTAGAGGGTGGGGTGAGGGGGCAGCATGGGAGGAGGGAGAAGATCAGGAAGAATAGCTAATGAATGCTGGGCTTCATAGCTGGGTGATGGGATGATCTGTGTAGCAAAACCACCATGGCACACGTTTACCCATGGAACAAACCTGCACATCCTGCCCATGTAACCCTGAGCTTAAAATAAAATTCGGAAATAAAAAATAATAAAGAATTATTTTTTTTTTGAGACGGAGTTTTGCTCTTGGCCCAGGCTGGAGTGCAGTGGTGCGATCTTGGCTCACCGCAACCGCCACCTCCCGGGTTCAAGCGATTCTCCTGCCTCAGCCTCCTGAGTAGCTGGGATTACAGGCATGTGCCACCACACCTGGCTAATTTTGTATTTTTAGTAGAGACGGGGTTTCTCCATGTTGGTCAGGCTGGTCTTGAACTCCCAACCTCAGGTGATCCGCCCACCTTGGCCTCCCAAAGTGCTGGGATTACAGACGTGAGCCACCGTGCCCTGCCCAATAATGAAATTTTTAAAAAATAAAATAAAAATAAATGAACAGTGATCATAGCTATGGGGAGGATCAAGACAGTGTACCCTTATAAATAATCATCCAAAGAAGTACCCTTGTGGAAGTGAAAGGGCACACTGCTAATAATTCCACCAGGACAGCAGGTGTAAACTAGGACTATCTCGAGAAAACTGGGACCCGTGGTCACTCCAGTCATGCCCATTACGAACTTACACTTCCACATTATGCATTTCTGTATTGCTTGATTTTCACAATGAGCAAGAATTTTTTATAACTTGTGCTTATTGCTTGATGGTTAAAACATACTTCAGTGTATTATATATTTCTATAGTGAGCCCAGAGCTCAGGGCCCTGGTCCCAGCTCTCTCTTGGCTCTCTGGTCAGTGATCTTGGGAAGGCTACCTTCCTCCTCTGAGCCCACTGCCCCAGGCTTTACAAAGTGCTGCAGTCAGAACTAGTGATGCTAGTATTGCCTGTCACACAGGGATTTAGCAAGTACCTGCTAATCCTTTATCATCAGAATATTTTTGCTAAAGGAATATGGAAATCCGTGAGCACTCTAGAGCTTGGGCAGGAGCTATAAGCACTAAAAACAAGGGAATTGAGGCTGGAGGGTTTATTCAGGTGAGAATGAAAAAGTCCATCAGGACTTGTGAGTATTTTGAGAGGCAAGTTCTCCTGCTTACCTGTGAAACAGGAGAGGCAAGTAATGTTTTCGTTTTTTACATTAATTGATAGAGGCTTCCTTTTTTAATAGACTTTATATTTTTTTAGAGCAGCTTTACATCCACAGAAAAATTGAGCAGAAGTACAGAAATTTCCCATATACCCTCTGCCCCCAACTCCCCACATGCACAGCCTCCCCCACTATTGACATTTCCAAACCACAGTGGTACATTGGTTACAGTTGATGAGCCTACACTGACACATCATTACTACCCATGTAAAGTTTACATTACATTAATGCTCATTCTTGATGTACACTCATGGGTTTTAACAAGCATGTTGACATGTACCTACCATTATAGTATCATACAAGACAGTTCCACTGCCCTAAAAATCCTCTGGGCTCGGCCTATTCATCCCTCCCTCCCTCTTAAGTCCTCACAACCACTAATCTTTTTTCTATTGGCACAGTTTTTCTTTTTCCAAAATGTAATTGGAATCATACAGTATATAGCCATTTCATACTGCCTTCTTCCACTTAGTAATAAGCATTTAAGTTTCCTTCATGTCTTTTCATGGCTTGATAGCTCATTTTGTATTTAGCACTGAATAATATTCCATTGCCCAGATGTGGGATGTGCCGCGTTTATTTATTCACCCACTAAAGGGCATTTTGATTGCTTCCAAGTGTGGGTAATTATGAATAAGCTGCTATAACACTCATGTGTAAGTTTTTGTGTGGACATAAGTTTTCAACTCCTTTTGTTAAATATCAAAGGGAGCTATTTCTGGATTACATGGCAATCATAAGTTTAGTTTTGTAAGAAACGCGAAACTGTCTTCCAAGTGGCTGTGCTGTTTTGCATTCCCACCAGCAATGAGTGTTACTGTTGCTCCACATCCTCGCCAGCATTTGGTGTTGTCACTGTTTGAGGATTTTAGCCATTCTAATAGGTGAATTAATTTTTTTAATGAAGTTATTTCCTCCAAATTGGATGGATCACCTAAAAGACAAAGAATTACTACTTTTAAATAGTAGATAAGTGGTTATGCAAATTAAAGTATGATCAAATCTCTCCTAGAAGTTTTAAGTAGTATGCAAAGAACAGGGACAGATTGTGAATAAATCTCTGTCAGAGTAATTGTCATTTATTTGTTTGTTTATTTATTTTGGGACAGAGTCTTGCTCTATCACCCAGGCTGGAGTGCAGTGGCACAATCTCGGCTCACTGCAACCTCTGCCTCCCAGGTTCAAAATCTTCTCGGGCCTCAGCCTCTCAAGAAGCTAGGACTACAGTTGTGTGCCACCACACCTGGCTAATTTTTGTATTTTTAGTAGAGACAGGCTTTCACCATGTCAGCCAGGCTGGTTTCAAACTCCTGACCTCAGGTGATCTGCCCGCCTTAGCCTCCCAAATTGCTGGGATTATAGGCGTGAGCCACCACACCCAGCCTATTGTCCTTTAAAATTGACCTTTTCTCCCTATTTTCTCCCCTACAAGAGTCTATATTGTAGACACAGGAACCTGCGAGTTTCAGGACCACCTTGAAACCAGAGTAATGGGTACAAAATTAACTCCCTACAGCTGGGGCCTGAGAGTTGCAATAGTGGCTACCAAGTAGTACACTCCAGAAAAACAGTGCTCAATTACATAGTACCGGTGATAGAATTCTCTCAATTCTGTAATCAGCACATACCACCAGCCTCTGCACTGAGAAATGGGCCCATGGGCCCAGCTCCACTAAACACTGGGGAGAAATAGAGTCCTGCTTTGCTCACCACATTTTCTTTCTCAGGGATGAAGTCAGGTCTATTTGCAGTTAAAAGCCTTGCCATTTAGTCTTTGTATACGATTAGTGTCAGATCATAGGCAAGGCACTCTTAGAACCACAGAAAATTTTTTTCACCAATGCAATTGTTTTCCCATAGTTGATACTTCTACACAGTAGGTTAAAAGAAAAGTAGGCTGTGCAGCCTCTCATTTGATGTTTTCTTTCCTCTTTTCCAGGATAGAATGGTGTTGCTGGTTGTGGGGAATCTGGTTAACTGGTCCTTGTAAGTAGTCTTATGAAAACATGTTTTTGCCTTTATTAATGTCAGTAACACTGTGGTTTAGCTTTCCTTGACTGTCATTTTTACAAAGAAATCTGAAATTAAGGAGAAGGTAGGACTGCTTGTTCTAGAGACTCAAAAAAAGGTAGTAGGACATTCTCGTGTAGCAATTGTAGCCTCTCTTAAAACACTGATGCATTGAGTTCATTTGCTCAACAAGACAAACATCAAAACTTGTTAAGTCTATGTGGATACATTGGATAGAAAGATGGGATGGACAGATGGATGGATAGATGAATGGATAGATAGATAGATAGATAGATAGATAGATAGATAGATAGATAGATAGATAGATGATAGATAGATAGATAGATAGATAGATAGATAGATAGATAGATAATTATACCACTGATTGCAAACATCCAACATAGCTTTAAACTCTTTCACAGAATTTTCATAAAGACTACCCAGTAGGCCTTCTTTTCTGTAGAAATTTTTCTTTTACTAAATGTGTGTGTGTGTGTGTGTGTGTGCAAGTCCCTCTTTTATTTCTTTCCCTCCAGTCTCTTTCTTTCTACCTACATCATTCTTCTTCCTCTTTCCCCATAGCCTGTGTTCCTCAAATGGCTCAAAATAGAACAGTACAACAGATGTGTATTTTTGCTAGCCACCATTATTTTATGCAATCTATCCTCTTATACAGTTGAATGAGTGAAATATTTTATTGATCACTCAAACCATAAGTAAGTTTAACTGCTTTTATTTGTAGCTCCTAGATGATGAGCTCCTCAGGGTCAGTGGCCTGTGATTAAAAAAAAAAAAATGATTCTGTAATCCCAGTGAACAGTAAGGAATGAAGAGGCATGCCTTCAGAGGAGGCCAGAATCAAGTCATGAGAATCTGAGTCCTATCTGGGGGGCATGTGCTTCTGGAAGAAGCTTCCCATGTTGTCACCCCAGGGATTGCCTCAGGATAAGATGTATACCATTTAACGATTCCTCCTTTACTTGGGGGCAGGTCAAGATGAGAGGATTCTTGGGCAGTGGTCTCTTCTTGACCACCCTTCTAGCAGACTCCACAGTCCTGGTGGTCCTGAAAGAGAGGGCAATGGGAGGAGAAAAGGGACCAACCTCTTGATAATGACCAACCTTTGACTATGATTCCAGGGGCTCAGAATCACTTGGCTTGTCTCCGTCTCTCACATAAGCAAAACCACATCCACGATCTGATCACAAGACAAGGCAAATGGCCTCTCTTCACAGACAGCTCTGTGGAACAAAAGGGCCTCTAGGGATGGAGGTGCAATGACAGACTTACACCGTGATTATCTGATAGTGGGCTACCTCCTTCCCAGTTGCTTCATAAAGACATGGAATGATTTCCCATGAATGATATTTTTAAAAGAATTACTTTCGTATGGTCCTGAGTTATATATAGGCATAGAGATGTATGTACATACATATGCATATATAGAGAGAGACAGAGAGAAAATGACAAAGCAAATGTAACAAAACGCTAATAACTAGAGAATCTGAAGGAAGGATGTACAAGAGTTGCCTGGTATACTAAAGATTTCAAAATCTGGGAGAAGAAAATTTTCTACATTATACAGAACAAAGTCACTGGAGGCCAGGTGCAGTGGCTCACACTTAGAATCACAACACTTTGGGAGGCCGAGGCAGCAGGATTGCTTGAGCCCAGGAGTTTGAGACCAGTCTGGGCAACATGGTGAGACCCTCTCTCAAAAAAAAAGGAAAAAAAAAAAAAAAGAACAAAGTCAGTTAGAATTCAAAATGAACAAAGAGAGTCCATTAATAGTACTTTACACTTTAAATACTTAGGAATAAATTTTGAGAGATGTACACAATCTTTCTATAGAAAATGTAATTATCTTATTAGAAGCCATAAGGAAAATTTAGCTAAATGAAGAGAGACGTCAGGTCCTGGATGGAAAGATTAACTACTGCAAAGGTATCCTTTCTCAAGATAATGTATACATTTAGAGTTAGAATAGTAATTAAGTTAATAAGGTTTTATTCTAAAATTTATTTGCTAGTTAGGCAAAAATTTCAAAGATCTTTGAAAAAGAGATTAACAGAAGCAAGGAGGAGCAGAGGTGACTAGCCCAGCATTGTCCATTAGAACTCTCTGGAGTGATGTAAATGTTTCACACGTACAGTCCAATACAGTAACTATTAGCACATAGATATTGCAGACTTGAAATGTGGCTAGTGTGACTGAGGAAGTAGATTTTCAATTTTATTTAATTTTAATAGCCACATGTGGCTACCAAATGGAACAGTGCAGGCTAGCCTAATCAGATAATCTAGCATATTATAAAATAATAATAAAATAGTGAGGCACCGATCTAAAATTAGAAATTAGAAATATGAATCAGTGAATCTGAATGGAGGACAGAAACCCAACTAGATAGAGATATTGAGATTTGAAAAAATATATATGTGGATGTGTATTCATTAAAAACTATTTCAGGCCGGGCACGGTGGCTCACGCCTGTAATCCCAGCACTTTGGGAGGCCGAGGCAGGTGGATCACGAGGTCAGGTGTTCAAGACCAGCCTGGCCAAGATGGTGAAACCCCGTCTCTACTAAAAATACAAAAAATTAGCTGGGCGTGGTGGCATGTGCCTGTAATCCCAGCTACTCTGGAGGCTGTGGCAGAGAATTGCTTAAACTTGGAGGGGTGGAGGTTGCAGTGAGCCGAGATGGTGCCACTGCACTCCAGCCTGGGCAACACAGTGAGACTCCATCTCAAAAAAAAAAAAAAACTATTTCAAAACAAAGAGATAAGAAAGAATTATGTAATAAAGGACATATTATAACTGAATAGAAATTTGGAACAAAATTAAAGCTGACTCCAACCAAAATTAACTTTAGCATTAATTTTAAAACCATGGACAGCTAGCAAAAATTTGGTAATGTGTGTCAAGCCAATCATGGAGATGATTTTACTTCTATTCTAAGGAACTAATCTTAAATGAAAAACATAAGCTCAATGTCTGAAAGTATTTATTTATTCATTGCAGTGTTTCTTATAATAGTGAAAAACCGAAGAATGTGGGAAAACACTTCAACAAAAGGGGAAAGATGATCGTTTACATTGCATTCAGTTATGGGAACTTTACATGGTTGTTAGAAATGAATGCTTGGAAGAAAGTGTATTAAATTAAAAGTTACTTATATAGGCAAGGCACCATGGCTCACGGCTGTAATCCCAGGGCTTTGGGAGGCTGAAGCAAAAGGATGGCTTGAGGCCATGAATCCAACATCAGGCTGGGCAACATAGCAAGACCCTGCCTCTACAAAAAAATTTTAAAAGTTAGCTGGAAGTGGTGACATGCATCTGTAGTCCCGGATACCAGAGAGGTTGAAGTGGAAGGATCGCTTGAGTCCAGGATGTGGAGGTTGCAGTGAGCCGTGATGGTGCCATTGCACTCTAGCCTGAGTGAGGGAATGAGACCCCAACTCTTAAAAAAAAAAAAAAAAAAAAAAAAAGATACTTATATGTTAAAGTATTTCTTTAAAAATCTACTGTTCCATCAGAGGTAAGAGTTTAAAAAAAAAATAAAATGAACTAAAAATAAAAGTTAAAAAAAAAAAAAAAAGAACCTGCCCCTTCCCTCTCAAGGGACTGGGGGATTGGAAAAGCCAATAGTGTTACAAATCCACCTTCACGGCTGCCCACATTTCTCCCACGCCTGCAGCGCCCTCTTTGGATTGATATACCGCCCCAGGGACTTTGCTTCCTACATGCTAGGCATCTTCATCTGTAATCTTTTGCTGTACCTGGCCTTTTACATCATCATGAAGGTAAGAGCGGGTGCCGGGAGCGGCTGCCTCGGGCCCTCGGGCAGGCGAAGGCGGGGTCGCGTGAGGCCGCGTCTGCTTCTCCTCCGACAGCTCCGCAGCTCTGAAAAGGTCCTCCCAGTCCCGCTCTTCTGCATCGTGGCCACCGCTGTGATGTGGGCTGCCGCCCTGTATTTTTTCTTCCAGAATCTCAGCAGCTGGGAGGTAAGAGGCCAGTTTTCTTATCCAAAAACAACTTCTCTCTCCAACTTGCCATTTTGGCCTTTCTACCTCCCTCTCTTAATGTGTTTTCACAGTGTCTAAAATGAAAGTTTTCTCTACCAGGGATGGTTTTTAATAGCCGCACATAAATGCACAATAACTGCATGCGTTATCATTCTCAGGGTGGCACTTTATAAATCTGTAAGTACTACAGACATTGCAAACTTGGTCTTCATTGCATGTTGTATTACGACGCTGGTCCCAGTGGATGCTTAACGCGGTCAAAAGCCTTGAGTACTGCATCTTCTCATCTTTCTCATAATCTCCATCCATCAACAAATACCCAAGCTGAGTGTCATTACATCCAGTCCATAGATAACAGAGCCGAAGCCTAGGAAATTAGTGGTATATCTGAGGCACAGAACAGGAAGAAGTCTTAGCATTCCATCAGAACAGTTACCACAATAGATTTTAGAATATTTCTGTCACTCCAGAAAGAAACCTCATATGCATCAGCATTCACTCCTCATTTCTCGCTAACCCCTTACCCCTAAGCAACTACTAAATCTACCTTTTGTCTCTGTATATTTGCTTATTCTGGACATTTCATGTAAATGGAATCACACAATACATGGCCTTTGTGTCTGGCTTCTTTCACTTAATGTGTCCTGGGTTCAAGCATGCTGTAACATACATAGTACTTCATGTCTATTCATTGCTGAAAAATATTCCGTTGTACTGATATATCACATTTTATCTACCTGCTCATCAGTTGATGGACAGTTGGATTGTTTCTATTTTTGTGTCATTATGAGTGATGCTGCTGTGAATATTTGTGTACAAGTTTTTTCCTTGAGTTAAAATATACATATAAAATTTACCATCGTTACCATTTTAAAATGTGCAGTTCAGTGGTCATAAATACATGTATATTCTTTGGTTTTTCCCCTCATCTCCCTCTCCCCCCACCCTTCCTGGACTCTGGTAACCACCAAACTATTCTCTATCTTCACGGGATCCACTTTTCTAGCTGCCTCATATGAGTGAGAACATGCAATATTTGTCATTCTGTGCTTCACTTATTTCGCTTAACATAATGGCCTCGAGTTCCATACGTGTTGCTGCAAATGGCAGGATTTTATTCTTTTTTATGGCTGAATAGTATTTTATTGTGTTTGTAGGTGTATGTACATTGTCTATGTAGATATGTGTATCATATTGTCTTTGTCCATACCTCTGTTGATGGGCACTTAGATTGATTCCATATTTTGCCTATTGTGAACAGTGCTGTAATAAACATGGGAGTGCAGATAACTCTTTGACATACTGATTTCTTTTCTTTTGGATATATATCAAGTAGTAGAATTGCTGGATCATATGGTAGCTCTATTTTTTTCTTTTTTGGGGGGGGCGGTGGGGACGGGGTCTCCCTCTGTCTCCGAGGCTGGAGTGCAATGGCGCAATCTCGGCTCACTGCAACCTCCACCTCCCAGGTTCAAGTGATTCTCCTGCCTCACCCTCCTGAGTAGCTGGGACTACAGGCACCCACCACCGTGCCCAGCTAATTTTTTTGTATTTTTAATAGAGACGGGGTTTCACCATGTTGGCCAGGCTGGTCTCAAACTCCTGACCTTAGGCGATCCACCTGCCTCTGCCTCCCATGGTCCTGGGATTACAGGTGTGAGCCACCGCGCCCGGCCATAGCTCTATTTTTAGTTTTTTGAGGAACTTCCAAACTGTTCTCCACAGTGGCTGTACTAATTTACATTCCCACCAACAGTGTGTAAGAGTTCCCTTTCCTCCACATCCTCGCCAGCATCTGTTATTGCCTGTCTTTTTGATACGAGCCTTTTTAACAGGGGTAAGATGATATCTCATTGTAGTTTTGATTTGCATTCTCTGATGATCAGTGATGTTGAGCACCTTTTCATATGCCTGCTTGCCATTTGTATGTCTTCTTTTGAGAAATGTCTATTCAGATCTTTTGCCCATTTTTAAATTGGATTTTTTTCCCTTACAGTTCTTTCAGCTCCTTATATATTCTGGTTATTAATTTCTTGTCAGATGGATAGTTTGCAAATATTTTCTCCCATTCTGTGGGTTGTCTCTTCACTTTGTTCGTCATTTCCTTTGCTGTGCAGAAGCTTCGTAGCTTGATGTAATCTCGCTTCTCTATTTTTGCTTTGGTTGCCTGTGCTTTTGAGGTCTTTGTGTACAGGTTTTTGTGTGGATGGATGTTTTCTTGGAAGCTAACTTTTCGAACCAGACATCTAGTAGCGTTTTTGTAGCTTTCTGGACGTTCAACTCTTTGAACAGTTGAACTGTGGGAATCTTGCCCATGTCCTGCCTCATCTTCCTCCAGGGAACTCCGGCCGAATCCCGGGAGAAGAACCGTGAGTGCATTCTGCTGGATTTCTTCGATGACCATGACATCTGGCACTTCCTCTCTGCTACTGCTCTGTTTTTCTCATTCTTGGTGAGTTCATATCTATCTTTTTGTGACTTTCTTCTCTCTTTACATCTTGTACTCTCTTTTTCTTCTGCTCTTCCTTACTTTTTTAAATATTCCTCTCTAATTTTACTTTCCATTTCCTCCTTGTAATTCAATGTACAGACCATCTTATTTCTTTCATAAATTTTATATCCTTTGGTTAGATCTTTAGTTTTTCTTTTACTCTTCAATATCTTTAGACACAGAGGGACAAAATTACTTTCCCTAAGTTGCACAGCACGTTTGTTCTGAATTGGTTATTAGACCCACATGCCCAGAATTCCCCCAGGAACCACTTTTAGCAATTCCGATAACATTGGGTTATTCCTTCTTATGCCATACTCACATTCCTCCTCCTCCTCCTCCTCCAGTCTCCCTGAATATTTCACAGATATTTTACATATTCCTTAAGTGGCTTGGGGTAGCAGCCACGTGTCTGTTGCCTTCTGACCAGTCTGTCCCAAATCTCTCCTGTAGTTTCTCTATTTTTTTGCCCCAACCCTTTCTCAGAAGCCATGAGTATTTATATCAACCCTGGATTATAGTTCCATCCTTTAATCCTAACTTTGACTTTTCCCAATTAAAAGTCCATGGTGCCTGTAGGCAGGTTCAATTGACAATTAACAACCCTACTAGACTCCTGGGCTCCAGACCTACTAGACGCCCGGGCTCCACGCTAAGCGGGCTCAGGCAGGCCATGACTTCAAGAGTGGAGCAGGGCTATCCCCTAGTGGCCAGTTTGGAAAGCTTGGCCAATCTGTATAAACAGTCCTTACGTCTTTTACTTTTGATCGTCACCTTCATGAGAGAGACAGAGACAGCAAAAGTGGAACTAAAGATTCCACGTGGGGCAGTAGTAGTCAAAGGAACTAGAAATGGAGGAGGAGGGTACATTTCTTATATAGCAATACTCTATCCAACAGGACTTTATTCCTTTGACTCTTGATGTAAATGTCCCCTAAGTAATGACTTCCCAGGCCACCCTATCAAAATTTTTTACCTCCCCACACCTGATACTTCCTGTATTTCCTCCCTTATTTAACTTCTATCCTTAGCACTTATTACTATCTAACATGCTATATTTTACTCATGTATTTGTTTCACGTCTAAAGCCCTCTTTAGAATGTAAGCTACATGGAGAATAGGGATTTTTGTCTCTTTCATTACAAACTATATCTCCATAGCATCTGGAATAGCACATCATAAACCTTCATGAATATTTAATTGACAAATGAATTGTATAATTATAATAAGTGCCTATTAAGAGCAAAGGATTGCAGAGAGCTGCAGAAGGCATGAGAATGAGAGGGAACTAACAGTTTCCAGTCTGTGTGCATCTCAGAGAGAAAACAGGACTTAGTGTGACAGTGACTGTCCATTCCTTTCATTTCTCTGTCCCTCTCACTTCAGGTTTTGTTAACTTTGGATGATGACCTTGATGTGGTTCGGAGAGACCAGATCCCTGTCTTCTGAACCTCCAACATTAAGAGAGGGGAGGGAGCAATCAATCTTGGTGCTGTTTCACGAGAATTACAGTGACCACAGCAAAGTAACCACTGCCAGATGCTCCATTCACCCTCTGTAGAGCCAACTCTGCATTCACACAGGAAGGAGAGGGGCTGCGGGAGATTTAAACCTGCAAGAAAGGAGGCAGAAGGGGAGCCATGTTTTGAGGATGGACGCAAACCTGAGGAGCTGAGAAACACTTGCTCCTTCCATCCGCAGCTTTGGGAGTGCAACAGGGATAGGCACTGCATCCAAGTCAACTCACCATCTTGGGGTCCCTCCCGCCCTCATGGAGACTTGCCAGCAATGGCAGAATGCTGCTGCACACTTCCCTCCAGTTGTCACCCTGCCCAGAAAGGCCAGCAGCTTGGACTTCCTGCCCAGAAACTGTGTTGGCCCCCATCACACCTCTGCAACACCTGCTGCTCCAGCAAGAGGATGTGATTCTTTAGAATATGGCGGGGAGGTGACCCCAGGCCCTGCCCTACTGGGATAGATGTTTTAATGGCACCAGCTAGTCACCTCCCAGAAGAAACTCTGTATATTTCCCCCAGGTTTCTGATGCCATCAGAAGGGCTCAGGAGTGGGGTTTGTCACACATTCCTCTTAACAAGTAACTGTCACTGGGACCGAGTCCTGGGTGCTTACATATTCCTTCGTGTCTTCATCTCACTGACCTGTGTGGACCTCATCACTCAGACTCTGCCTTCTTGGAAAGGCCCTGTCACTCCACAGATGTCTGGCCAGCTTCAAGGCAGAAGGAAAAACAGGAAAAGCTCTTTTAACAGCAGCAGGAACAAGAGAAATGACTAACCATACTAAAAGACTGGTAATAGCAGCAGCAGCCAGACAGGCCTCACCTTAAGGACTTGGGCTGCCAGAGCAAATTCAGCAGAGCTTATTTGGCCTCCCATTCACACAGCTCAGTTCTGTGCCCACATCACCTTTGGGGAAGAAATCAGCATTCTAATCAGGGACACTACTTCAGGAGTCCTCCACAGCGAGTCCGTCATCTGTCACTTTATGTAGATCAGGGTTCTAGACTTCTTCCCTGAGGTTCTCAGAAGCAGCTCTCAGGATGAACGTATTGTCCTCTTCCCCTCTTCTTGCAAAGTGCACAGCTAATCTAATGTTGTCTCTCGGTTGCACCTGACATTCTCTCCCCAGTAAGGTGTTGGCAAGCTCAGCATCTGGGTTCCACTCTCACACTGTCTGGCAGCTCTGTGTCTGAGAAGTTCTACATTGACCAGGCCCCCTTGTTGCCTGGAGTATGACATAATCAGAAAATAGACGTATAAATGTGCACATGCGTGTGTATTTGCTTGTGAAATTAAAGTCACCTCTTGCCTCTGCTTTCCTGATCATTCGTTAGAGAAATGGATCAGGCATTTTTTAAAATTATTATTCTTTCTCTAAACTATTTGCTTTGTGTTCAAAAACCCATTTTAGAAGTTTGAACAGCAAGCTTTTCCTGATTTTAAAACACAAAGATGCTTTCAATGAAATATTTTATGATTTTTTTTAAAGTCCCCAAATGTGTACTTAGCCTTCTGTTATTCCTTATTCTTTAAGCAGTGTTGGCTTCCATTGACCATATGAAGGCCACCAATTAAATGGTTGTGTTAATCCAACATGTGAAAAACTTTTTGGCAGGGCACAGTGGCTCACGCCTGTAATCCCAACACTTTGGGAGGCTGAGGCAGGAGGATCACTTGAGCCCAGGAGATTGACGCCGCAGTGAACTATGATTGTGCCCCTGCACTCCAGCCTGGATGACAGAGTGAGACCCCATCTCTTAAAAAATAAAAAAAAATAAAAATTTGAACCTGTTTCACTATGGCTAGTTTGACCTAATTTCTTTATCTTAACGCACTATGGTTTCTAATCCACAGAAGACCAAGGGAGGAAATGTGAACAACAAAGTCCATTCAAGTCGCCCTGTGGCTGAAGTGAATAAATTTTCAGATGCATAACCTGTTTGGTAGCTTGTTTGGGAAGATGTGAGCGGAAATGGGGAAAGGGCCCTGGAGGAAAGGGTGGACTGTGCTGCTGAAGCCTTCACTGTTTTCTGATCACGTCTGTCTTGTGCTACAAACGCACACACTGTGGTCAGTTTTGTTCCTGCAACAGTACTGAAAATCCAGACCAAGCTTGTTTTTACAAATATCAGTTCTAAATGTACATGTTGCTAATTCTTTCCACAGCGCCAGTCTCACGGTTGGAGGACATAAAGTCATTCAGCTGCATCTGTAGGATTTACACAAGGGCTGGGGCGGAGGGGAGCACAGAGAGCTTAAAGAGCTTAACGAGCCATTTCTGTAGTGCAGTATCTATGCTAACTCTTGCCTGGGTTCATGGACTTCACTCTTTAAAAGGGAAAGGAAGAGTGACTCAGAAAGCCGGGTTCAACAGGAGCATAACCGGAGAAAAGCAGTCACTATGAAGAGGCTCTTGGCAAAGTAAGCACAGAAGTAATAAGAGCAGTTCAGCTGGAGCAGGACAGAGGTGTAGCAGCCAGAGGAGCAAAGCTGTGCACATAAAAAATGACCTCTTCACACCCCTGACAAATGCTGGAGAAGCAGCCCCACCTCTTTATGCTCCACGGTTTACTGAGGGATTCGCCCAGTTTTATTTTAGCAGCAGGAGAAGCCAGTGGAATGCTGGACTATCTGGGGAAGGGACTTTCCATGACTGAAGGAGGTCACCGAGCCAGCTCCTCGGGGCAAAGAAAATGGCAGCTGCTCTCTTTGTAACTCCAGGCACCCACCAGAAGGTTCTGTGGGGTCACAACATGCATGTGTCGGTAAATCAAATACCCAAATCCTCCTCAATATGGGTGATAGTCTCTATCCAAAACTCACGGGAAAGGGAGGAACAAAGATAAACACTATTCACAGAAGGAATAGTACAATCTGTGGAAGATTCTGGAGTCCACCTACTCGCTGTGTGCCCTTGGGGAAGTGACTGAAACCCTCAGATCCTCAGCTGGCACACCTCCATGATTCTACGTGAGAATGGCAAAGGTGGAGGTGTGCAGGGTACCAGGAGCAGTGCTCACGCAGACAGGATCCTCAGCTCACCCTCCTGAATCCCACAGGAAGGCAGGGCAAGAGTGGATCTATCAGCCAGTCTGGGATCTCTCTCCTCCAGGGGCTCTTCATTGAAACTGACTGTTTCGTTTCCTGTCCTCAGCTCCAGGCCCTGAACAGGTTGGGAGGCCTCTTCATCTTCAGAGACACTGCCCACAGCTGTTCAGCCTCCTCTCATCCCTACCCCCTTCCTTGTCCTTTGTAGCTGCATTTCCCTGACTCTGGCCCTGAATATCCTTATTCCAACTCAGAAGAAAAAAAATGCTTCCAAAGCTAGGGCCAAGTGGGAAAGCCTGGCTGTTTATAATGTGACACCTCATCACTGCTGTCTCTGCCCTGGGAATCTCAAGAAAAACCTAGGTTTTCTCCTCTCGAGTAGCTATTACAACCCTATTTCAGGGAATGCCACGTGCAAATGTTTCCCTCCCTTCCCACCCTTATTACCAAACATTCTGTAGGGCAAGCTTGCATCTTCAGCTAAGGAGAATGCTTCAGCCTGCAGGTGACAAAACAGTCTCTGAAAGAGGAAGCATGGTTTTGAAATGAACCACTATGAATCTAATGTCCCTGGTGAAACTAAGGAGAAGCACTATCGGTAGAGATTCTATTTGCTGTGCTTGAAGCAATGGAAAATGCTTTGTTTACCATGATTCCACCCAGCTTATAGTAGTTTTGTTTTTTGTTTTTTTAACACTGGAGGAGACAAGATATATTTATGTGGCTAAGTTTTAATGTCTCCTCAATACGAAGGCACCTTTGTTAACAAGGTTAAGTGCATGTTAAATCTTAGGCC
Organism: Pan paniscus; assembly: GCF_029289425.2. Classification (NCBI taxonomy): domain Eukaryota; kingdom Metazoa; phylum Chordata; class Mammalia; order Primates; family Hominidae; genus Pan; species Pan paniscus. The sequence continues at coordinate 111,626,705 of NC_085926.1, forward strand.
TTAACACCCATGAATTCGAGGAATCTGGGGAAGAGTCACAGATCAGCCTTCACCACTGAGTTTCTATAACACCAGAGCAAGAGAGTTTCACTTGGGTCTCCTCTGTAGAAAGAGACCTGTCCTCAATGAACTCCAAGGCGGGGCCTGTTTACACTGGACAGCTTTCCTGAAGCATGGTCTTGCTATTCTTATTGTAGTACAAAAAAGACTAGATGGATACCGTTGTTCACGAAGAAGTACCCTTTGCTCCCCCAATTTTAGAGAAAAGATCCCTGCCTTCTTCTTAAATATCTCTAGATTAAGAGATTTTATCATTTTCCCTGAACTCTGAAAATTGTTTAAATTCCTTGGCTCTGTCCTACATCTTTTTGTCTACCTTGAAGTCCCTGTCATCTAAGTTTTATTCATTTCACTGGAGATGAACAATAGCTGACTTTTTTTTAATATAAAAGAACCTTGAAGTCATGTTACAGTTCAGTCAAGTGCTAAATAAAAACTAGGGGTCCCATCTCCTGTCCCGGCATTATAGTTACGATTTAGTAATCAACAGATTTAAACAGTGAAAGATTTTCAAAGCAGGGCAAGAGAAAACTGATATACAATTTCAACATGGCTCACTCTTGAGCCCCTGTTTTATATTTAAATCTTGACTTTTTTGTGTGAATGATGACTCTAGGTCCTTGAAGCAGAATATTCTCCAAAATAATTCAAACGCTCTCTCTTTTAGGGTGCTACAACATTACCATCCCAGAAAGAAGTAGGTTTGCATTTTATGATTTGCATTAAATTGCTTATCTGAACCTTTCACAAGGCACCCTGGTACTAGGCAGGCCTCTTTGAGGAAACAGGACATATTTAGGCATGAGGTTTACTCTGCGTTTATCTCAACATGGGATACCTTGTGAAGTAATAAGCTTTTTGAGGGGGTGCATTTCCCCTTTATCCTCTCATCACATCTCCGTTCACTTACATAGAATCAGAAATACAGCTTTAGTAAACAGTCATGAAATATTTGGGCTAGGCACTGTGAGAAAATGGGCACAGCAGTGAACAAAATGCACGTCAGTGAACAAAATGCCGGGCGCGGTGGCACGTGCCTGTAGTCCCAGCTACTCGGGAGGCTGAGGCTGGAGGATCGCTAGAGTCCAGGAGTTCTGGGCTGTAGTGCGCTATGCCGATCGGGTGTCCACACTAAGTTCGGCATCAATATGGTGACCTCCCAGGAGCAGGGGACCACTAGGTTGCCTAAGGAGGGGTGAACTGGCCCAGGTCATCTACAGTCCATTAGGGAAGATGGACATGAAAAAAACACATGATTATAATCTGTTAATGATAATCAGGCAAAAAGCTACAAGAAGAGAACATCCTTATAAGAATCTTATCATTATGTGCAGAACAGAAAAAAAAATCCAAGTAATTGTCAGCAATGTTTATGCTTAGATGTAAAGCCCTAATTGCTGATAGCATCTCTCTCACAGCCGAATTCCTCGAGAGCATATTTGGTTCTGGAGGCCTCCCTAAGAGACCTCTTTAGGGAGGTTCAGGCTTTCTCTGTCTATGGTTCCCAGTTCTACCACAAAACCAAACACAGAAATAAAGTAATTAGGGAGACTCTGCTTGGGCTCTGGTATCAGAGAAGGATGCTGGTTCTCAGGGAAGGGTGACTTTGAAGAAATAGGCTTCTTGCTGAGATTCCTCCAACTGGGTCTGAGAATTTCAAGTTGACTTTCAAAGGCGAGAACCTTATAATAATTATGTGGATGGAACATTCAGGAAAAGGAAAACTGAGATGCGGCAAGAATAATGTAAACGTGGAAGACCTTGAATGGAGACCAATTCGAAGGTCACGCTCAAGCAGTTAGTGATTTCTGAAAGTCTAAGGGGGAAGGGAACAGGTATGATTTTAGCCTGAACCATCCCTAAAAGCTATGAATGTGGAAGGTGTCTTTAAACAAGAAGGTAAATGAGACTGGATTTGACAAACAGGGAAAGATAGCTGCTTTGAGTAATGGAAGTTAAGAGGTAAGCTAGAAGGAAAAGAAAACTACTTCATGAAAAGCATTGGGTAGTAGTGTTGATGACACAGATGATGCGTGGAGCCTGCAGAAGGCCGTTTCAGTGTCTATAAAATGGATTGGGGACGGGGGACTAAAGGAGGAGGAAAAACTTTTGATGATAGGTTTGATCTTGTTTTCAAGTAAACTGAAAGCAAAAAGCAAGCAAGCCTTGGGGTCCACTGAGCTGAGACTACAGAGACTACTTACTACAGGCAGAATTTTAAAATATCATGTTGGGACTAACAGGGAAGCTTACAGCCTGTCGGACGCCTACAGCCTGGCCTGTCCTGCCCAGAGGAGGTGAATAACCGTCATTCCTAGGTAAAAGGGGAGAAGTCAGAAAAATAAGGTGATATAACTGATGACCTCAAATTTTTCATAAGAAAAATGAAAGTCCTAGTTTTAATCTCAGCAGAAAACAGAGATCTAGAGAGAAGGATAATTGGAGTGGGGATGATTTTATTCCATCCTTGAAGAAACAAAAACAGCTCCTCTGCCTAACTCTTCCTAAGAGGTTGCAACAACCTCACTCTGCTAGAGGACAAGTATGGGACTGAAGCTTTCAGTCTGCCCTCTTAGTGAGATCTTACTATTGGAAACTTATGTCCTCAATTCCTACCTTCCAATTTCTATTTATAGAACATTAAGTTTGGCATAACTGGTCATTAAAACAGCCAACATTCAGCTGGATGCAGTGGCTCACATCTGTAATCCCAGCACTTTGGGAGGCCAAGGCAGGTGGATCACTTGAGGGCCGGAGTTCAAGACCAGCCTGGCCAACATGACAAAACCCCATCTCTACTAAAAATATAAAAAAGGTATGGCCCGGCACAGTGGCCCACACCTATAATCCCAGTACTTTGGGAGGTCGAGGCGAGTGGATCACCTGAGGTCAGTAGTTCAAGCCCAGCTTGGCCAACATGGCGAAACCTTGTCTTTACCAAAAATACAAAAAAAAAAAAAAATTAGCCGGGTGTGGTGGCGTACATCTGTAATCCCAGCTACTAGGGAGGCTGAGGCAGGAGAATCTCTTGAACCCGGGAGGCGTAGTTTGCAATGAGCTGAGATAGCGCCACTGCACTCCAGCCTAGGGGACAGAGCAAGGCTCCATCTCGAAAAAAAATACAAAAATTAGCTGGGTGTGGTGGCAAGCACCTGTAATCTCAGCTACTCAGGAGGCTGAGGCACAAGAATCTCTTGAGCCTGGAAGGTGGAGGTTGCAGTGAGCCATGATTGCACCACTGCACTCCAGCCTGAGCAATAGAGTGAGACCCTGTCTCAAAAAAAAAAAAAAAAAGCCAACATTCGTCATTGGGCACTCTGCCAAGGGTTTTATACACATAACCACATCTAATCCTGAGAAGTTATTACTATTACCATTAGCCCCATTTCCTAGATGGAGAAACTGAAACTTGGACAAGTCACTGTTCAGGAAGTGAAGTGAATGGTGCAGAAACCTGGACTAATAGGAATGAGTGGCTCAGGTAACAAGAACAGAGAAAAAGACAACAGACTGTGCTGCAATGAAGATTCGCCTTTTATTTTTGTGTGTACCTATATGTGCAAAACACAGGCCTGGAATTATATAACTGTTGAAGGTATTAACAAAAAGAAAAGCATTTTCCAAAATACGGAAGACATATGCCTGACATATAAACCTGAGTAACAATGAAACTCATTGTGCCTTAGGAAAGCCAATCAATAAAACCGCGGCTGTGAAGCATTTTGGCTCTCTAAACTGGAACAGCTGGATTTATATAAGGACTATTGCTTCAGGTTCTAAGCTTGTAAAGTTAAGAACCAAAGTCCTTTTTATAAATTCAATGATTGCACTTGTCAAAGCACTGTAGACCCAAAGATTCATTTTAAATTAAAATATGTGCAGCATAAAGCATCAGGTTACTACTGGGAGCCTGTTGTTTCAAAAACGAAATTTAAAATGGAGAGAAAGCACAGGAATGTAGTGCGGTTATTTATTTTCTAAAAAACATTCAGTAGACCAGTGCATTGGCTCATGCCTATAATTCCAGCACTTGCGGAGGCCAAGGCAGGAGGACCACTCGAGGCCAGGAGTTTGAAACCAGCCTGGACAACATAGCAAGGTCCTGTCTCTACAAAAAAAGAAAATTAGAGGTTAAAAAACATTTAAAAACTCAAAAAGTTGTCAAGAGTCTAAAAGTTCTCCAAAGCTGCCTCCAAAACCAATCTGTGCTGGCCTCATGGATCAGGCAGAATCTCCAGCTCCCTCAGTGGTCAAACCATCTTTGTTCTTAGTCTCTGGGCCCAGCTCTCTTCTCCTATAAGGTAGTAGTTTCATCCCAGCTACTTTAAATTTTCTTCCCCAAAACATTTTAAAGAAAAATTTTAGGCTGGGCACAGTGGCTCACGCCTGTAATCCCAACACTTTGGGAGGCTGAGGCAAGCGGATCACGAGATCAGGAGATTGAGACCATCCTGGCTAATATGGTGAAACCCTGTCTCTACTAAAAATACAAAAAAATTAGCCAGGCGTGGTGGCAGGTGCCTGTAATCCCAGCTTCTCAGGAGGCTGAGGCAGGGGAATTGCTTGAACCTAGGAGACGGAGGAGGCAGTCAGCCGAGATCGTACTACTGTGCCACTGCACCCCAGCCTGGCAACAGAGGGAGACTCTGTCTCAAAAAAAAAAAAAGAAAAGAAAAGAAAAAGAAAAGTTTAGACAAAGGAACTACCTGCACTGAACTGGAAAATCATATTTCCTCATTTAGGGTATAATGATAATGGTGATAAATGTTTCTGAGTTCGTCCAGAAATAAGACAAAAAAAGCAATAGGACTTGGTTTGGAACTCTGACATGCTAACGTACTCCTGTTTCACCTCCTGTACTAAGCTGTCGGTTGGGCTTTTTAAAAAATATATTTAAAGTGGGCCAGGCACAGTGGCTTAAAGCTGTAATCCCAGCACTTTGGGAGGCCGAGGGGGCCAGATCACTTGAGGTCAGGAGTTTGAGCCCAGCCTGGCCAACATGATGAAACCCTGTCCCTACTAAAAATATATAATTAGCTCGTGTGATGGTGCGTGCCTGTAATACCAGCTACTCAGGAGGCTGAGGCAGGAGAATCGCTTGAACCCAGGAGGTGGAGGTTGCAGAGAGCTGAGATCGCACCACTGCACTACAGCCTGGACAATAGAGCGAGACTCTGTCCCAAAAAAATAAAAATATTTAAAGTGAATTTGCATATCGCTTCATGGTAGCATTTAAAAAAAAAGGTCGGGGGGATATAACCTAATTAAACCATGAATTCCCAGAAACTTCCCAAACCAGTAAGTTCTACACAACTACAGTCAGGCTGAAGCCTTTTTCCAAACCACAGATCTGAATGTGATTAAGCAGTGTAAGAAACCACCACCAACCAGACCCACACAGCAGAAACTTAGTTAAAAGCTGGATGTTAGTATCTTCCCCAAAATCTGTAGCTTATTTGATCACGTGAAAAATTAAGTACTGATACTAGTTAACCAACCTACCTGACTTCTGAACTTATCTAGGAAGCAAATAAGCATCATCTCCTTAATTTCTCACAGGAGGAAAAGGGCAAAGGAGCTGTTGACCCTGATCAACTAAATATATTCTAGTGGAGACTGCATTTCAGTCTCACGTGCAGGAGAGGCGGAAATGAGGACGGTTATGGAAAATACATTTAAAACCTCATTTGTCCTTAACAACAGCCCTGTGAAGTATGCAGGACACGTAATAACAACAATAAACAGGTAAGAATGAGAAGCAAAAAGACACAAAGAAGTTATGCCACTTTCCCAAAGTCACAGCCAGGTAACAGGGGAACAACACACAAAATAGTGCCATGCCTTTTCCTCTTCTAAAGAATGACAGTGGGCCGGGCGCGGTGGCTCACGCCTGTAATCCCAGCACTTTGGGAGGCCAAGGCAGGCGGATCAGGAGGTCAGGAGATCTAGACCATCCTGACTAACATGGTGAAACCCCATCTCTACTAAAAATACAAAAAAATTAGCTGGGCGTGGTGGCGGGTGCCTGTAGTCCCAGCTACTCAGGAGGCTGAGGCAGGAGAATGGCGTGAACCTGGGAGGCGGAGCTTGCAGTGAGCCGAGATCGCTCTGCTGCATTCCAGGCTGGGTGACAGAGCGAGACGCTGTCTTAAAAAAAAAAAGAAAAGAAAAGAAAAGAAAAAAAAACGACAGTGCATTGGTTCACACCTGTAATTCCAGCACTTTGGGAGGCTAAGGAGAGAGGATCTTTTGAGCCAGGAGTTCAAGATCAGCCTGAGCAACATAGTGAGACCATGTCTCTACAAAAAAATTTTTTGATTAACTGGGCAAAGTGGTGCACACCTGTAATTCCAGCTACACGAATAGCTGAAGCAGGAATATCCCTTGAGCCCAGGAGTTTGTGGTTGCAGTAAGCTATGATCACACCACTGCACTCCAGCCTGGGTGACAGAAAGATCTCTCTTTGAGACCTCTTTTTAGAACTTGTCTCAAAAAAAAGGAATGACAGTAAAATGACTTTTAGATATTGCCTACTCAGGGGAAATTTATTAAGAGAAAACCAACGTCTATTCAAACTTCCGGCTGGGTGCAGTGGCTCAAGCCTGTAATCCCAGCACCTTGGGAGGCCGAGGTGGGTGGATCACTTGAGGTCAGGAGTTTGAGACTGAGAGGTGACAACGTGCTAGCAGCCCTCGCTCACTCTCGGCACCTCCTCGGCCTCGGCGTCCACTCTGGCCGCACTCGAGGAGCCCTTCAGCCCGCTGCTGTGCTATGAGGGCCCCTCTCTGGGGCTGGCCGAGGCCGGAGATGGCTCCCTCTGCTCACCAGGAGTTCTGCCTCAGCCTCCCAGAATAGCTGGGATTACAGGCGCCGGCCACCACACCCAGCTAATTTTTTGTATTTTTCATAGAGACAGGGTTTCATCATGTTGGCCAGGCTGGTCTCAAACTCCTGGCCTCAGGTGATCCATCTGCCTCAGGCTCCCAAAGTGCTGGGATTACAGGCATGCGCCACCATGCCTGGGCAACTATGAACATTCTTATACGTGTCTTTTGGTGAACTTTTTTCCACAGTATATACTTAGTATACTATAGAATTGCTAAGTTATGGAGTAGGTATGTCTATGTCATTAAAGGATAATGCTAACAGTTTTCCAAAGTGGTTGTACCTATGTACACTTTCATCGGCGCTGTGTGAGAGTTCCCATTGTTCCACATCTTTGCCAACATTTGGCATTTGTCAGTTCTTTCCAGTTTAGCCTCTCTAGATGAGAAGGAAGTGGTATCTCATTGTATTTTGTTTTGCATTTCTTTGATGATTAATGATGTTGAGCCCCTTTTCATAGACTTCTTAGCCATTTGTGTGAAAGATTTGTTCAGGTCCTTTGCCCATTTTGAAAATCAGCTTATGAGTCATTTTCTTTTTTGATATATATAATCTTTGACAATCTGTGACTTGATGAAAAAAATTCTGCATTTTAATGAAGTCCAATCTAACAATTTTTTTCTTATATGGTTATGGTTGGATATTTCCTGTGGTGTCTTCTAAAATACTAGTTCTCAACTTTAGTCTCAGGATCCATTTATATTCCTAAACATTTTTGAGGAACCCAAAGAGTTTTTGTTTATGTGGGTTATATCTGTCAATATTTAGCATATTAGAAATAAAAATAGAAAATTTACAAACATTTATTAATACATTTAAAGATAATAAACTCATTACATAATACAAATAACATTTTATGGAAATAACTACATTTTCCCAAACAAAAATTGTGAGAAGATTGATGCTGTTTTACATTTTTGTAATCAGTTTAATGTCTGACTTGATAGACAATAGCTGAATTCCCATATGGGTTTCTGCATTCACTTTGCTGCAGTGTGTGTTTTGCTTGAAGTACCGTCAAGTGTCACTTAACAATGGTGAGACATTCTGAAAAATGTGTCATTAGGGGTTTTTGCTGTTATGCCAACATCACGGAGTGTACTTACACCTACATGGTATAGCCTACTACACACCTGGGCTACAAACCTGTACAGGACGCTACTGTACTGAATACTATAGACAATTGTAACACAATGGTAAGTATTTGGGTATCTAAACATATGTAAACATAGAAAAGGTACAGTAAAAATATGGTATAAAAGATTAAAAAATGGTACACCTATATATAGGGCACTTACCATGAACACAGTTGCAGGACTGGAAGTTGTTCTGGGTGAGTCAATGAGTGAGTGGTCAGTGAATGGAAAGGCATAGGACATTACTCTGCATTAGACTTTATAAACACTGTACACTGAGGCTACACTAAATTTATTTTCTAAAAAAAAATTTTCTTCAATAAATGAAACAACTATTACATTTTTACTTTTAAACTTTAATTTTTTAACTTTTTTACTCTTTGGTAATAACAGCTTCAAACACAAACACATTGTAAAGTTGTACAAAAATATTTTTCTTTGTATCTTTATTCTATACTTTTTTCTATTTTTAAACTTTTTTATTTTTATTTTTTTTGAATTTGAATAAGTGTCATTTTTTATTTTCTTACTTTTTAAACATTTTGTAAAAAACTAAGACACAAACATACACATTAGCCTAGGGTCAGGATGGTCAATATCACTGTCTTCTGCCTCTCCATCTTGTCCCACTGGAGGTCTCCACGGGCAATAACACACAGGGAGCTGTCATCTCCTATGACAACAATGCCTTCTGGAATACCTCCTGAAGGACCTGCCTGAGGCTGTTTCACAGTTAACTTTTTTTAAAAAATAAGTAGAAGGGGTACACTCTAAAATAACAGTAAAAAACTATGGTATAGTAAATACATAAACCAGTAATATAGTCATTTATTATCATTATCAAGTATTGAGTACTGTATATAATTGTATTGCTGTACTTGTATGTGACTAGCAGCACAGTAAGTTTGTTCACACCAGCATCACCACAAACACATGAATAATGCCTTTTGCTAGGGCGTTGTGATGGCTATCATGTCACTAGGCGATAAGAACTTTTCAGCTCCATTATAACCTCATGGAACCAACATCATGTATATTCAGTCATTGAGCAAAATGTCCTCATATAGCACATGACTGTGTATGAAGAAAATCTAAACTCAAACTAAAATATGTAGTTGAAAAGGGAAGAACATTTTAGTAGCCTTTTTAGATAATTGTGGATATTTTTCTCCAATACTATACCAAAACTCAACAAATGGTAGCTCCCCAAAATTAGTTGCAATGGCATTTGAAACCATATCAGTAAACTTTTCATGTCGTGTTACATTGAAATCCATTGGTCTATTTTGCACTTGAATGGATTTTTTTTACTCATGCATGATTTTGTAACAGCATGCCTTGGCCATTTGGAAAATATTGGTTCACTGAATTATAAAAACCTTCCAAACACTGACACATTTCATTATATAATTATTAATAAATACATATACTATTCATTAATGTCACCACTCATCTCATTGGAGAAGGCTTAGTGGGAACCTGTCAAGCTCACAGTGGTAAATACTGTGATGGGCTCGTTTCATTCATTTTTGAGAAAATGCCTGCCAAATATTCAAGTATAAATAATCATAGATTTTAGCCACCCTTTTTTTTTTTTTTTTTTTTTTTTTTCTGGAGACGGAGTCTGTCTCTGTCACCCAGGCTGGAGTGCAGTGGTGCAATCTCTGCTCACTGCAGCTTCTGCCTCCTGGGTTCAGGCGATTTGTGTGCCTCAGCCTCCTGAGTAGCTGGGACTGCAGGTACATGCCACCCCCCAGCTAATTTTTGTATTTTTAGTAGAGACAGGTTTTGCCATGTTGGCCAGGCTGGTCTTGAACTCCTGGCACACTTGATCCACCCACATCGGTCTTCCAAAGTGCTGGGATTACAGGTGTGAGCCACCATGCCCAGCCAGCCATTCTTTCCACTAAAAATAGCAATCTATGAAACAGTATTCTATGAAAAAAAGCCACTATTTTCTCCCACAATTCAAACAATTGCCCTAGTGCTTTCCCTTGAGCTAACCGTTATACTTTGGTTTGCAACAGAAGTATTTTATGTTTGCTTTCCATGTGGTCCCAGAATACAAAACACTAATGTAATGTTTAAAGGTAATATTAAAAGGAAATGTACTTAAGAGTCAAATTTTAATAAAATTAATACATTTTATTGCTCCACCAAGGACATTCTAAGCGGAACTATTTTTTACTATGAGTTTATGATGATCATTAGGACAGTCATGATGCCGCTGCCTTGATTCATGCTAAAGGACCAGCAGTTTTACCCACCATTGCTTTTACACTGTAAGCGCAAATATCAACACAATGTATAGGCATGCCACATCTTAGTACTAGCATAAAAAATACTTTTGACCTTATGGACTCCTGAAAAAGATTTCAGAAAACCCCGGAGATTCTGGGGGCCACATTTAAAAACCACTATTCTAGGATCTTTAGTATTTTACCTTTCACAATTAGGTCTAGAATCCACCTCAAATTAATTTTTATGTGTACTTTGAGGTAAGGGGTCTAGTTTTCCCCCTCCCCCTACAGATATCCATTGGCATCAGCACAATTTATTGAAAAGACAATCTTTTACTCACTGACATGCAATTGGCAGCTTTGTCATCAATCAATTGACTATGTGTAGTCTATTTATGAAATTTCTTTTTCCTTCCATCAGTTTACCATCTATCATTGTGCCATTATCACACTGTTTTAATTACCAAGTTTTACACTAATTTTTTGGCAGTTTAAGTGTTCCAACTTTGTTCTTTAAGATGGTCTGGGCTATTCTAGGATCTTTACATTTATGTAATTATTATATTAAATACTATATAAATTTTAGAATCAGTTTGTCAATTTCCAACTCTCCTCAAAAAATATCTGCAGTGATTTAAGTTGCAATTGCATATCTCTATAGATACATCTGAATGGCATTGCATCCTTTCTGCTTTTTTTTTTTTTTTTTTTGAGACAGAGTCTCGCTCTGTCGCCCAGGTTGGAGTGCAGTGGCGCAATCTCGGCTCACTGCAAGCTCCGCCTCTGGGGTTCACGCCATTCTCCTGCCTCAGCCTCCCGAGTAGCTGGGACTACAGGCGCCCACCACCACGCCTGGCTAATTTTTTTTGTGTGTGTATTTTTAGTAGAGACGGGGTTTCACCGTGTTAGCCAGGATGGCCTCGATCTCCTGACCTCGTGATCTGCCCGCCTCAGCCTCCCAAAGTGCTGAGATTACAGGCATGAGCCACTGCGTCCAGCCCTTTCTGCTTCTTTTGAGCTCCTTTAATTTATCCCAGCAACATTTCATAGTTTTTGGTGGGTAGCTTTATTGCTTAGTAATACACTGGCAGGGAATACCACTAAAATGTTGAATAATTATCATTCTTGTCTTGTTTCTAACTTCAGGGGGATATCATTAAGTGTGACAGCTGTGGGGTTTTGGTTTTGGTTTTTTTGTAGATGTGCCTTATCATATTGAGAATATTTCTCTTTCAATTTTGTTTAGCATTTTTGCCATAAATGGATGCTGAATTTTATTAACTGTTTGAGTTACTATATGCTTTGTTCCTTTATTCTACTAATACAATGAGTTGAAAAATTGATTTTAAAGTGCTAAAACAACTTAGCTTTCCTGAAATAAACACCATATGATGATGATGTACTATTCTTTTCCTATATCACTAGATTCAATTTGCTGACATTTTGTTTAGCATTTTCATACTTATGTTTATTCAGGATATGGGCCTATAATTTTCTTTTACTGTAATGTAAATTTTGATATTGAGGTCATGTTAACTTCCTAAAGCAAGTTTAGAAGTGTTCCCTCTTTCTCTAGTTTATGAATTTGAGTAGATTGGTGTACTTCTTCCTTTGATAGTTAGAGGAATTTACCCCTGAAATCACTTGAGCTTGAAATTTTCATTGTAGGAAGATTTTTTAAAAAACCAACTTTACTGAGATATAATTCACCATAAAATTCGACCATTTAAAGCATACAGTTCAACAGCTTTTAGTCAATTCACAGAGTTGTGCAACATTACCATGATTAATTTTAAAACGTTTTCACCACCCCCAAAAGAAATTCCACACCCATTAACAGTCATTCCTCATTTTCCTCCAAAGCCCCCAGGTATCTAGATACCTACTAATCTACTTTCTGTCTCTATAGATTTGCCTATTCTAGACTTTCATAGAAATGGAATCCTATAATATGTAGTAGGAAGATTTTAAATAATAGATTCCATTTCATCAGTAGGTATAAGACTATAAAGATTTTCTATTCTTCTTGTATCTATTTTGATAAGTTGCATTTTTCAATAATTTTGTCAATTTCCTCTAAGTTGTCAATATTATTGGCATAAAGTTGTAAATAATATTTTATGTTTTTAATTTCTGTATAATGTTTTGTGATGTCCTCTTTTACATTCATGATACTGATCATTCATATTTATCTTCTTTTTTCCTGGTCTTTTTTTTTTCTTTTTTTGAGACAGGGTACCATTCTGTCACCCAGGCTGGAGTGCAGTTGCGCAATCTCAGCTCACTGCAATCTCCACTGCTCAGGGTCAAATGATTCTCCCACCTCAACCTCCTGGGTAGCTGCAACTACAGGAGTGCACCGCCACACCAAACTAATTTTTGTATTTTTTGTAGAGACAGGGTTTTGCCATGCTAGAATTATAGACGTGAGCCATCGTGTTTGACCTCTTTTTTCTTTTTTAGCCTTTTCTAAGTATTAACTTTTTGTTTGTTGATTTTCTCTGTCAGCTATCTGCTTTCTATTTTATTGATTTCTGCTCTATTATACTTTTCCTTTGACTTACATTGGACTTAAGTTACTATTTTTCCAGCTTCTGGAGATGGAAACTGAAATCACTGATTTTTTCAAATTCTCTTTTTTTAGTAGGCATTTAAAGCTATACATTTCCCTCAAATTAATGCTTTAGCTACATCACACAGGTCTCTCTCTCTCTCTCTCTCTCTCTCTATCTTTCTCTCTTCCCTCTTATCTCCCCCACACTCTACCCAAACATTAGAGAGACTTCTTTCAGGTGGTGGGCTACCTCACCCAGGGACTCTTCACACTTCATAAGTTTGTGTAGTCCTGAATGAGGAATAAACGTTTGAATTACTTGTGGCCTCTGGTTCTTATGTAGCATGTTTGACATCCAACAGCTTTAAAGGGGTGGGAACAGCAGACCCAGCAGCAAAGTCAGGCCATAATAATCTGATTTTACTATAGCCATATTAGCTTTCTTTTGATTAGAATTTACATATCTTACATATCTTTTTCCATCCGTTTACTTTTAATCTGTTTCCTTATAATTAAGGTGGGTTTTTTGTGCATTTTGTAAACAACATATAGTTGATTCTAATTTTTGTAATTCAGTCTACTTTTAAAATTTTAAATGGCTATTTCAATCTATAATATACTGATATAGATGGTTGTAAGTCCATCATTTTGCTGTTATTTTTCTATTTGTTCTGTGTTTTTTTATTCATTTTTTCTGACTTATTTAAAAGTGTGTCCTTAAATATTTAATTATTTGATTAAATACATTGAATAATCCAGTATTTTGTTATTCCCTTTTACCTTCTCTATTTTATCTTATCTATTAGCATTTCAGTTTTGCCCTACTTTATTATTCTTTTGAAATTATAATACAGAAACTTGATTTATTACCATCTACCTTTAATTATCATTTTCTACAACTTCTCAGCAATAAAATATCCACACCAGTTTTACTTCATTTATCCTCTCACTTTGTCTTATTATTGTAATATATTTTACTTCTGCATTTGCATAAGCCTTACAAGACATTGTTATTGTTTTAAATCTCAATATTCTTTTATATTTGCCAATAATTTACCCTTTCAAGCCCTCTTCACTTCTTTCATCTGGGATCATTTTCCAGCAAACCGAATAACTTCCTTTAAAATTTCTTGTAGTGCTGGTCTACTGGTAAAACAAAATATTGCTCAATTTTTGTTTGTATGAATATGTGTTTCTCTTTTAGTTTTTAGGGAATTTTAATAATTTATAGAATTCCATGTTGGTAGGTTTTTTTTTTTTTTTTTTTTTTTGTCCTTTACTTTTAAGATGCCATTCCACTGTCTCCTGGCTTCCATCATTTTTGTTATAAAGTCAGCAGTCCTATTGTTGCTTCTTTGTAGGCAATGTATCTTTATCACCCAGGTGCTTTCAAATTTTCTTTTTTTCTTTTTTTGACATGGAATCATACTCTGTCACCCAAGCTGGGCCAAGTAGCTGGGATTACAGGTGCCCACGACCATGCCTGGCTAATTTCTGTATTTTTAGTAGAGACAGGGTTTCACCATGTTGGCCAGGCTGGTCTCGAACTCCTGACCTCAAGTGATCTGCCTGCCTTGACCTCCCAAAGTCCTTTATCTTTAGAGTTCAGATGTCTGCTTATGATGTATAGGTGTAACTTTCTTTACATTTATCCTACTTGTGGGTTCACCAAACATCTAGAATCTATAGTTAATATATTTATCAGTTTTGAACATTTTCACCCATCAAATATTACTTCTGTCCAATTCTCTCTCCTCTCTGTTTGAAGCTCTAGTGATACGTAAGTTGGATATTTTGACAGTGCCCCACACATATCTTGCATTTTGATCACTCTTTTCTATTCCTTTTTTTTTTCTCTGTGCTTTGGTTTGATTTCCTATTGACTGATATGTGTACTTTACTACAAATTTATTTAAGAATTTCCTGGCTGGGTGCGGTGGCTCATGTCTGTAACCCCAGCACTTTGGGAGGCTGAGGCAGGTGGATTACGAGGTCAGGAGATCGAGACCATCCTGGCTAACATGGTGAAACCCTGTCTCTACTAAAAATACAAAAAAAATTAGCCAGGCATGGTGGCGGGTGCCTGTAGTCCCAGCTACTCGGAAGGCTGAGGCAGGAGAATGGCATGAACCCCAGAGGCGGAGCTTGCAGTGAGCCAAGATTGCACCACTGCACTCCAGCCAGGGTGACAGAGCGAGACTCCATCTCAAAAAAAAAAAAAAAAAAAAAAAGAATTTCCTAATTTCACTTTTCCAGCTCTGGATGTTCATTCTATTCTTTTTTTCCATTATTTGTCAGGTTTATTGAAGTATAACTTACATCCAAAATCCACCTGACAGAGTACAATTCTGTGACTTTTAACAACACAAGATATAAAACATCTCCCCCCAAAATTTGTTCCTCTTTGTAGTCAACCCTTCCACCTTCCCCCAGCAACTACTGTTTTCTGTTCCATTTTTTTTTTATAAATTATAATTCTCTATTTTTAACGTATTTTAAAATTTTTCCATTTTAACATATTTTTATAGTTATTTTAAAGCCCTTGTCTGTGCATCTTGATTGTCTGTGGGTCTACTTATACAATCCGCTTTTCTTTCTGCTTTTTGGCCACATTTCCTAGACATTGTATGTATTTTCTGGGGATTGTATATAAAAGAACGTTAGAGATTAAGGTGGATGGTATTTTCCACCAGAGAGGATTCATGTTTCCTTTGTTAGGCAGAGAGTATTGAGCTGTATGAGAGCTGGGATGTAGCTTTAGTTAGATTCAGTTTGCCTCTGGTTTTAAATGTCTTGAGAATGACACCTGCTCCCTCTAGCAGGACTTTGTCTCCTAAGCTTCATGAAACTATGGGGGCTTTCACTCTGCCTTTTCAGCCCAGATTCATCCAACATCCCCAGGGGAAAAAAGACCAGAGATCTCAGCTTACCTAGAAATGGAATTTCTCTGTGGAATTTTGTTCAGATAGTTCTCTTATATTTGTAATTGCTGTTAATTCCAAAAACTACACTATAACTTTTAGGGAGATTAAATTTAAGCATAGTGTTTGCATCTTTATGATTTATATGTCTTTCATGGCATATTAGGGCTTCTTGTATAATCAAAATGTATCTTCCATCTATAACATCTGAATGGGAGGTGGTATGCAATAGTAGGAAGTTAGCCCTTCACAGTCAGAATACCGACTTTTAATCTGAAGTCCCAAGAAGACAGGTCAAGGAAAATATTGTGAGCTTTAATTTCCTGGAGTATATGTGAGAATAAGTGGTGTCTAAGGTCCTCATTTTACCTTTTATTTTTATTTATTTGTTTTGAGACAGAGTCTTGCTCTGTCGCCCAGGCTGGAGTGCAGTGGTACAATCTTGGCTCACTGCAACTTCTGCCTCCCAAGTTCAAGCAATTCTCCTGCCTCAGTCTCCCCAGTAGCTGGGATTACAGGCATATGCCACCACACCCAATTGTATTGTAAAAATACAATAATTTTTGTATTTTTAGTAGAGATGGGGTTTCACCATGTTGGACAGGCTGATCTCGAACCCCTGACCTCAAGTGACCCACCCGCCTTAGCCTCCCGAAGTGCTGGGATTACAGGTGTGAGCTACCGTGCCTGGCCATTTTACCTTTTAAAACATTAGGATATATTTTAGACATTCATAGAACAAAGACTTCAGGCATAAATGAGATCAACATCTGAGCATCTGCTACCCAGTGCAATAGAATATAACAATACTTTTGAAGTACTCCTCCCTCCTTGATATCATCCCTTTATCCTTTTCTAAGAAGTAGCCATTATCCTGAATTTTGAGTTTATCATTTCCTTATCATTTTTACCACACCTGTAGGCTAGCCCAAACAATAAATTGTCTGATGTATGGGCATTTAAACTTTACATCACTTTATACTGTACAAGTTCCCGTGCAATTGTTTTGCCTCCAGGCTTCATGCTTGTGAGTTTTGCTAAGTGATGTGGGCAGCTATTGGGAAAGACCTAACTTGTCTCAAAGTTCTGTGCTTCAGTTTCCTCCACTATAAAATCAGCAGAGTTTAAAGTGGATCATCTTGAAATACTCTTCCAGATCTGAAATTCTAATTTTACTTTTTATGAGTATAGAGGTATACAGTTTGTTCTAACAAGATAGTTCTGGTCATAATTATGATTTGAGGTCTGCTGGTTGATCAGGAACACAATCCCTATAGCAAATATGTCATGGCATTATTTTCAGATGTTATAGCAAAATTTAAAGATTACTTGAATAGAATACTTCAGTGCAAGACAAGCCACTTTAATGCAGGTTTGAAGTGGCACATGCAATGATCAGGGAAGACAGAATTTACAATGCAAAAATGCAAAGTTTATTTTCTTAAATAAAATACTATATTCATATCTATACAAATAATTATTACAACCATTAAAATGTTACATTTAACAATAAAAATTTCCAAACTTTAAACAAGAGGATGGTTCAGAATATTCACACCCTAATACAATGCATTTGTAAAAAGATGTCAAAATAAACAGGACCTATTCTTATTTACAACTGTAGGACAATCCTGATCATATTATACATATCTGCTCTGGATTCCATTACAAAACAAATTAGTTTCCATAAGAATTATAAACCAGGAGATTTACAGTAATAGGACACAGTGTGCAGCAGACACTGCTGCCATGGTAATAGATACAAATATTACACTATTGAAAGCACTAAAATTAGTTTTTTTTGGGTGACTGCCCTACAGTAAGCTTCTCACCCAGTGTATCTATAAATAATTTGTGAAGGTAATTATGTTCTCCTCAGATTTTTCAACTTTTTTTTACCAAAGTGAAAATATATATATATATATGTATATATATTTATATAGCCTGCTGAAAGTGGAAGCGAATCTTTTCTTCACAGTAACACAACTGCAGCATCTTAACACTATCTGGTCCCTTTCTTCTTGGAAGATCAATAGTTCAACTCCCCTTAACTGTTACCACTATAGTCAAGCCCAGTACCTCAGTGACTTCACAGATGAAAAATGATTTGAAGACTTCAGGGGTGGGAGAACAGAGAAGTCTTAGAAAAGTGAAGGGATTTAGATACATCTAACTTTAAGTTCCTATGACATAGTATGGTGTTAGTATGGTGTATAGCTGTATACACAACTGAGGGAAAGAAATTAAAGATCATCTTTTCTAAAAATGTGTTAAATTACAAATAAACAGTTATCTTCTGTCTTATGAAATCTCTAATGACAGGATTATGCAGTCATCCAAAATTCCCCAATTTGTATATTATGTCCAATGTTTACAACCCAAGTTGGCTCATGTTTATGAAGCATCTGACCACACACGCGTGCCAGAAACAGATTACAGTTGGTACAGTTTGTGTAAATCTAGAAATAAGGATGTTGAATGACCACCACATACAAGCTCTGAGTTTAACAGGAGTTTTGCTACTAAGTTTTTTTTTTGTTTTTTGTTTTTTTTTATAAATCAACATCAAAGATGGCTCAGAGAATGGTAAGGCAACAGTGAGAAACATCAGCTGTACTTGTCGAGAAGGTGTCTGATTACACAGCATGTACCATCCCAGCTGGCCCTTTGCTATAACAGAGGAGTGGGTGAGTGATATGTTCCAACAGCTGGTCTAAAGACCAGAGGCACAGTTTCAGGTAAAGTGCAGGAACAGGGTAGAGGCTACAGGTGGAAAGATCTAGAAGCTCTGTGTCCAACAAGGTCCTCACGCTTCTTATCAGCATGGACTGACTCAATCTAAATTTGGTGTCCCCCCTCCACAGGTTCTAGTAGAAACCTACACATGAAGAATAGAATGCAGACAGAATATAGTTAAATCCAAAAAAGGCCCTTTTCTTTCAAACCCTGGGGAAAGAAAAATGGTAATGTTCAGCCAAAAAGGCATCTTGAGAAGAAACTAACTTCTGCCTTTAATTTGCATATAAGTATCATAAAATCACTCACAGATTAACTTCACTAGTTTGTCTGGTTGTTGGCTATTACTGTTGCCCTCTGGATGTACACAGCCACAGGCGCACTACCTCCAGGCAAAGGTAGCATTTATATAGACAACAAAATTACAAAAATGGCTTCCAGGCTCCTAAAGATATCACTCCAAAGCTGTTTCATTTTGGTATCACCTTTGCCCTTTCATTCTTCACAGGAAAAAACAAGGCCAACCAAACCAAGGGACAGAGCTATATGGCACATTGAAATATTTTAAATCAATTCTGAACTAATTTTGTTTCAAGAAATTATTGTTGCTTTTTAAGAGAATACGAGGCATACTGGTTCCCAAAGCCAAGACTTGGGAATCACTGATTTGGGAGTATGACTCACTACCACACGCTGATCCATACATGGTGGGCCCAATAAATGTTTCAAGGCAAAGGAGTAATCATCTCGCTAAGGAAATGACCGGCTTCCCTGAGCCCTATTTGACATGGAGCAGATGGAAGAGCATAAGTGCCTACCTATCAAAGGGAAGATAAAGCTAAGAAGATGCATATTCATAAGATTTTACCCTTTCTCAAAATTTTTTAATTTTACTCCCATTAAAATGTGCTTCCACATTTTTTGGAGTATAAGTTTTAGCCTCTCCATGAAATAGCTAATGTTAGAAGGCAAGAGCAAGGCAAATAAATTATCTTTAAAATACTTAAATCATTTTGTATTTTAAGAAGGCTAATTTTTAAAAGTTGATCTTTGTTGCAGTTCAGTATAACCCTGATATGTGACTGGAAAATGCTGCAAAAAAATAACCCCCTCCTTTCTCTTTCCCCAGTTCTGATATGTTAAATTTTACGAAGCAAGACCATTGAGGAATTCCTACACCTTACCTAGAAAAAAGGTGCCATCTCTGGTACCCCAAAAGGTCTTACAATAAAAACAAAAATAAATTTCCTGAACCGGTATAAAACAACATATAAGCCATCCCAGAGCAACTTGTATTTTCCAAAAAAAAGAAAGAAAGAAACAACATCAAACTAGATTCCTTTCATCTATGATTGACACATTAAATGTTTACGCATGAAGAGAATCTGGAATTTTACCCTTCATTAGAAGTTATTGTTAAATGTTGAAAGGAATCAACCACTTTTTATAACTGATTCTGTGATCAATAATGCTAAAAAAGAGACAGAGAAATGATTTAATCAATGACTGTCACTCATGACTCAGACATAACTTCGTGTATTTCCAGAAGTTAAAAAATTTAAATCAATTCTGAACTAATTTTGTTTCAAGAAATTCTTGTTGCTCTTTAAGAGAATACGAGGCATACTGGTTCCCAAAGCCAAGATTTGGGAATCACTGATTTGGGAGTATGACTTACTACCACACGCTGATCCATACATGGTGGGCCCAATAAATGTTTCAAGGCAAAGGAGTAATCATCCCGCTAAGGAGATGACCAGCTTCCCTGAGCCCTATTTCACATGGAGCAGGCCAAGAATAAGGTTACGTTTATTATAACCAAAATTGACTATGTTTTCTGCCATCCCTTTACCAAAAATTATATCCAAATTAACACTACATACCATATAAAAAATTTCTTCCCAAAAATCACGTAGCTCTAATTATCAAATACTTAATACTGCTAGTAAATCTCATATATTCATGCTTTTAAATCAAATAAGGGTACTATGGTCTGAACACTTTCAGAATTAAGCCATGTATGAACTGAAGTCTTACATACACATGCATACATCTGTAAAGTAATGAGAGCTACACGTAAGCAGGAGCCAATTATTCACAGATGGTCACATTTTTCCTCAGATGGTCAAATAAGGCTTATTGAGACTCTTTCAAGATCAAAATGTTAGACTGTTGGAATGAAAGCTCCAAGAAATGCAAATACTATGTCTGAACACAGCTAAGCAGGAAAATACAATTAATGCAACAGAAATACTTGAAAGTCACAGGCTTTGAGGCCTTTACGTTGCAATGTTCAAACTGAGCTTCTCCTTAGCCTGTTACCTTACTTTCAATTATGTCTAGCAGTCCCCAGTCCTTCAGAACTTAACAGCCACTGTAGAGAGAGAGAGAGAGAGAGAGAGAGAGAGTGTGTGTGTGTGTGTGTGTGTGTGTATGAGAGACAGAGACAGAGGCAGTGAGAGACAGACAGATGAGAGAGGGAGAGAGGGAAATGAATAGCCAAACACATGGAAAACTGTCCTTCTTGAAATTGGCACACTGGACCTTTCAAGTACAAAGAAAAATTTGAACGTTGCAGCTTAAAATTCAGTTAAGAGAATTAAAAAGCAAGTCATAAATGCCACATTTTTCCTCAATAAAAAGTTTTGACTACTGTGTTTATCTGTTGTCTTGAGTAACTTATTCATGAAGCTCTCCTATTCTTCCCCAAGACCATTTTGAAGAAAGAAAATACAGGTTGTTCTTGCTTTGTAAGCAAGAAAAAAAAATATTGTATATTTTTTTGTCCCTAGGAAGCTGCTTAGTTGGCAGCAGAAAAAGACAGGACAGTTTGGTAAGAACAGTTAAAGAGGCACAAATGACCCTTTTGCTGAGTCTTTAGAAGAGGTATTCACTGGAGTTAACTGCTCTGACCAACCCTTAGGAAGCTTTTTAGGATTAAAAAAAAGGGAGGGGGCCTGGGAGGGGTGGCTCATGCCTGTAATTCCAGCACTTTGGGAGGCCGAGGTGGGTGGATCACCTGATGTCAGGAGTTCAAGACCAGCCTGGCCAAGATGGTGAAACCCTGTCTCTACTAAAAATATAAAAATTAGCCAGGTGTAGTGGCACAGACCTGTAATCCCAGCTACTCGGGAGGCTGAGGCTCAAGAATTTGCTTGAACCCAGGAGGCAGAGGCTGCAGTGAGCCAAGATCCTGCCATTGTAGACTCCAGCCTGGGTGACAAAGTGACCTTGAATATCTCCTGAGGAAGAGGAACTTGAAAAAGGAATATTCAAGGTGCTGTTCCTGGTGTTAGTTGCACCTAACGACACTCCAGCCTGGGTGACAGAGTCTCAAAAAAAAAGAAAAGAAGAAAGAAAAGAAAAGCTGGTCCTTGAGTTCACTTTGTTAACAAGGCAGATAAAACAATTTCTATGCATCTCTCCCACCCCATCCCATTTTTGGCAGAATATAACAAGAACAAAAAGTAATGGACTTCACGGGTTTAAGAAAAGGAATATATGCCATTGTTTTCTTAGTTTTTTTTTAAGTTTTCAAATTTTAATATGGGTTTTTAAATGTATTATAAACTTCTGTGGGGCTTTTAAAAACCTGTACCTAGGCCAAGCACGGTGGCTCATGCCTGTAATCCTGGCACTTTGGGAGGCCGAGGCGGGTGGATCACGAGATCAGGAGATCAAGACCATCCTGGCTAACACGGTGAAACCCCGTCTCTACTAAAAGTACCAAAAATTAGCCAGGTGTGGTGGCACGTGCCTGTAGTCCCAGCTACACAGGAGGCTGGGGCAGGAGAATCACTTGAACCCGGGAGGTGGAGCTTGCAGTGAGCTGAGATCGCGCCACTGCACTCCAGCCTGGGCAACAGAGCCAGACTCCATCTATTAAAAAAAAAAAAAAAAAAAAAAACCCTACCTATATCAAGTTCTTCTATGCTTTAGCAGGTCTCAGGTCTCAATTTCCCATTTTCAGATGGCAGGCCTGTTTTTAAAGGACCAATTCATACTTTAAAATATGTGTACACACACACACACATACTTACACACACAGAGACATACAGAAAGACTATGTATTTTTTGAAGCACCATTTCACATCTACCAACAAGAAAAATAACAAATTCATATTCTCATTATAATTCTGTTATGAAGGATAATAATGAAATATACAATGCCATATTTAAAATATAAATACTATCAGTAAATGAAAATACTGACAGAGCTTAAATCTCTGTTCAGAAATATTTTTAAAGTAAGGCTCAAATAAACGTGTAGATTACAAACACTATTTCCTGATCAATCCTAATATTTAAATGAATGCAAAAGAATTTATTTCAAGACCAAATAAATAGAATGAAGAGAGAATACTAAATTAAACTCAGTTGATGAAACATCCATTGTTAACTGCACCCATGCAAAACTCCACAATACAACTAACTGCTTTTACCCTTATGACCTGATGCAAAATGCAAGCACAAAATGGAGAATATGTATGTACTTAACTTTTTAGCTTTCTATATTTAAGGCTAAATAATTGTCTAAGGAAGACCTTTGCTTTAAATAATCTTGGCACATTAAAGGATAACACAGCTCCCTAATTTGAAGAACAAGACATAAAATTCAGATAATTTATGGATTGTTATAATTTAGAAAGAAGCCTGTATCTAAACCAAACTTTGAGAATAAAGGCTGATTGCTTTTATTTATTTGCTAACTGCTTGACTTTAACTACGGACATTAAACTCAACATCAGTTCAACATCTGTCATAGGTAAGAAGCTGTTCTAGATGCTGACATGAGCCAGCACTTGATTATGAGCCACTGTGTTTTATCAAGCTGCCTATATTTTTCAGTAGCAACTTACCTACATATTCCATAAGTTATCAACAATCAAGTTTAAAGTCTAGGCTCCCTCCTACTACCCAGTACATGACAAGATGATCTCCCCCAATTTCCAGCTAATTAGTATTTAGGAAATATCAACTTGGAAATGTAAATCTACTTGGAAAATAAAAAAGTACACCATGCAGTTGAAAACGAAAGATAACTTGTTTTCTGACAACCCAGTATCTGCATCTGACATGGCTTCCCTACATTCAGAAGATAACTGAAAACTGATTATACAGACACACACACACAATCCTTCTCTTCATGTACATGTCTGTGCGCATGCACGCACAAATACATTTGTAATCTCACTCATTACCTTTACATTTCGTTTATCAGCATTTAAACAGCTGAACTGCAATCATGACCTAGAATATGGCTTATGTTATGGGCAGGTCTGTTTGAGGACTGCTTGGAAGAGTCAGAGGCAGAGGAATTTGCTATTGTAAGCAAAGGTGACATTGCTGAGCCATCAGGAAGCGCTGTAGCTATTTCTGGAAACAAAGATGTCATATTAAAATTGGATAAGTGAGAGTTGGTCATGTGCATTGGTGGCATATCTGGGAGAAGAGGAAAACTTGGCTGAGCAAACCCAACAGGTCTGGGAGGAGATAAAATTGATCCAAATCGGTTATTTAAACTTCCACTGTTTACCTTCTCTGTGCTAGGATTTGAGAACATCTGATTAGGAAAATAGGGGATTGAAATATCATTGGACAGTGTAGGATGAGCAGGAGAGTATGGAGGATAGAAGGAGGGCAGAGTATTTTGCGGATCTACCGGGATGAGGGCTGGAGTTCGAGTGGCACTAGGCTGAGTAACCTGTGGAATGAAAGAAGCATTAGCATTTATTGGTGGATTCATGCCACCCTCAGGAATAAAAGAAAAACCAAAATTTTGTGATAGTGTATGCTGGTCAGGACCTGAATTATCATTAGGTACTTGTGGGCTATCAGGCATGAAACGAACAATACTTCCTCTCTTCTCTGTGGCAGGTTGTTGACGTCCAAGAATCATACTGCCACCAGTAGAGAGAGGAAGATGGGGAAGACTTGGATCAAAGACAGTACTTTGCCTTTGGTTTCCAGAACGATTCCTTTCAGGCTGACGAATTTTGGAACCACTGCTGTCTTGCAGGGGATGCCTTGATCTCTGGGGAACTGAAGAATTAGCTTGACGTACAGCAGGGCCTTGATCGCCATTTCCATGAGACACAGATGGATGTGGCAACGCTGGCCTTGCAACCCCATGCATGTTGGTTGTGACTGGAGGGTTCATGTGGCCCTTGGTGGCATGACTCTCAGTAATCCTCATGGGATTGGATTTCTGTACAGAAACATTGGGGCTTGTGTTTCGACCTTGAATATCTCCTGAGGAAGAGGAACTTGAAAAAGGAATATTCAAGGTGCTGTTCCTGGTGTTAATTGCACCTAACGACATGTCACAACTTTCCCTATTCTGACTCTCACTCTCTCTTCTAATATGGACATTTTCATGAGTTGGGGGACAATTATATTCAATTGCAGAGGATGGACCACACTGTGTATTCCTCTGATGTTCTGAGAGTGACCTCTGGCTCCCAATGACCTGATCACTGAGGTGAGGGGCAAGTAAGCTCTGCATGAAACTTTGGTGACAAGTATTTTCACTGTCCCTTGATGGAATACCATTTCCTGTTGGGATGCTCTGAACTGGTGGGTAAGGTAATCTCTTTTGACGGTCAATTGGTGGGGGGCCAGTGTTTTGACTAATTCGAAAAGCCTGGGACTGCATACTCCGCAATGATGATACAGGGTTACCTATTTCATTGTTTCTTGAAGATTGTACTTCAAAATTACTCTGGGGCTGTTGACTAGCTCCACTTGGTTTAAACGTCTGACAATCAGAAAGGCGGATATCTGAGGCTACAGTATGGTCCACACGACCCTGCATATTATGAATAGCCAAACTCTTATTTCTGGGAACATCAAGATAGCTTCTCATTTCAAGCTGATCTGAAACTCTGGAACCCTGAATTGATATCCCCATTCTCTGCTCTGAATTAGAAGATGTCTTTCCAATGAGTGCCTCAGCAGAATAACTTGAAACTCTATTTCTCTCTGGCCTGTGTGGAGTACAGGTCATGTCTGAAGATCTAGTCACAATACTTGGTTGGGACACCATTTGCTGCTCTAAGCCTCTTGATGTCAAAAGCCTCTGCATTGGATTATGGCCAGACACATGTTCAGATGAAACCCCTGAACCTTGCTGTCTGCTTCCAACATCCTGCTGTTGGTGCATAATATCTTGACTGAGATGGTTCTGGGGATGGTTATGATGGTTCCGACTAGTTGAAGGGTTTTCACAGCTCTTCTCTGTCTGGGAGCTTCCAAAGTGTTGCTGCATTTGTTGCTGCATCTGCTGATGGTGGGGATGTGGCTGGCCACTCTTGGATCGGGATTGGTCAGTTCCATGGTGCTTTGGTTGTAAGGAAAGCTGAGAGGTCTGGGTGCCCTGAACAAGATTCCTCTTTTTCTGCATCTGAACTTCCTGTTGCAGAGTCCTCTGTTGGTGGACATTATGGGGCTGAGAGTGGACAGAGCTCTCTGCATGAGGTACATGATGCTGCATTTGATATAAGTGATGCCTCTCTCTTAACTGCCCTGCTTGTTGTTGTTGTTGCTGCTGCTGCTGCTGCTGCTGCTGCTTTATGTAGAGATGGTTACTATGAAGGTGAGATACACCTTGAGCTGGAACATGCTGCTGCAGGGCCTGTAGATGCTGACTTGCCTGGGTTTGCTGCTGTTCAGCAACTGAAGGCTGAGAACCACACTGAACTTCAGTTTGCCTCAATGCAGGAGTCACAAAGTTGTTACTAGGTGGAAATAATCGTGTAAGGCCATCTCCATGAGCTGGGTTGCTAACAGGCACAACTGAGTTTGAAGAATTAGGAGGGATCTGACTGACCATCATTTGAGTTTGGTCAGAAATGGTGTCTGGAGTTCTGCTCATCAGGGACATACTTTCAAGCCTGAGGGGGGCTGGCTGACAGTGCTTTTGACGTTTAGCTGAAGACAGTAAAAGGTCATCCTGGACAGCACGCTTAGCAGAATCCTTACGGCTTTCATGGCTTGGCTTTAAGAGTGGCTCTTGAATCTGTGAATTTGGTATGGTACTAGTCATAGTATTTAGCTGTTCTTGGGAATATTCAGTCATCAGAGATGGTCCAGGAGGTTGACTGCCATAGGAGCTAGATGAAACGGTCAGATTAACCGTTGCAGGCACAGTTGTTTGCTCTGAAGTTGGGGATAAACCCGCACAGCTGGCCAGAGGATGGCTGATGCTGCTCTGATGGATAAGATTATTCACACTTAAACTGGTGATGCTTGGTGGCTGGGAAGTTGAATCCTGTAAAGATGCATTTGATGTTTTAATTCCTAGAGAACAACTTGGTTTCTCAAGGGGCCTCTCCATAGTTGCTTCAATTGAACCCTGAGAATTAAATTCATTTGGTGTTGCTTCTGCCTGTCCTGTGCCACTCTCTTTAGGTATCTGTGATTTGAAGGGTGGGTCTCCCTCTAACAATGATGCTTCAGAAGGCTTTGAAGCAACTTCCCTTATATCAGCCTGGAGGCCAACTCTTCCCTTCTCAAGGTTCTCCTGGTCAAAAATAGCTCTTGCTGCAAGAGCTACTATATCAGTTTGCTCTACAAAGGTACAGCTGTCACATGTATTAGTTGTTGCATTGCTGGTCACATCTTCTCTTGTTGTTTCAGGAAGCATGGATGCAACTGAGAAACTACGACTACTGCCAGAGCTGGTTGACATGGGAGAGTCGGCCTGTCTACCGGTGATCAAAGAACCATTAATAACCTCTTGATCAGGGAGGCAGGAATGATGCTGTGGAGGATCTCTATCATCGTTGTTCATCAGTAATAGCTCCTGTTTAGGATGTAAATTCACACTTGAATCAACTATTTTAGGATTTTCTGAAGAAAAGTCAGGATGATCCATCTGATGAGAAAGAGATGATTTCTGAGGGTTTTTTTTTTTAGCAAGATCAGATAGCAATGTAGTTAAACCTTGCCCCTTTAAGAGACCTGTGGTTTGCATTGTATCTGATGAATCTTGCTCAACTCTGCAAGGTTCAGCAATGATTTCTACCTCAGAAACACAGTCAGTACTTGTAGTGCTTGTTGTAGATGACAAACCAGGAACCTGAGAAACCAAAATGTGAGGATCACTTGGAGATGGAATCAATACATTGGCTGAAGCGCAGGGTTTGGCAGCATCTGATAATGCTAAACTACTTGGTGGTTTATCCTGAGATGTCTCTTGTTGTAGATTAGGGGTAGAATCTTTGGATTTTGCTGCGACCATTGCAAAATGTTCACTTGTTACAGATTCTTGGGAGGGTGGGCTGGACTTTTCTGCTGACTTAGATTTCGATACAGACTCAGGTATTAATGATTCAGAGCTTAGAACACCCAAAGAATGTGAAGCAGAAACACTCACACTATTTGCCTGGGACACAGAGACAGATGGTAACACAGCAGGGAAGCTTTCTAGCAGTCCATCATTACAGGGTGGCTCTGCTGAGCCTTCAGTGTTGGGGCAGTCTAACTTGCTCACATCTCTGACTGAATTCAGGGGACACGCTGACTTGTTTGCTGCTAAGTGTTTCCTGCCACCTGGCTTCTTATTTAACCTTTTAGGTTTCATGTTAGGCAAACAAGCAACAGTGTTCATTGAGGAAGTACTCACTAGATTATAAGTACTAGCTAGTGTGGCTGAACTATCTGTTGTCACAGGAGGTGCTGCAGTTGTTGTTAATGAAACACAGTTAGCTGTAGTGGTTTGACTATTTGCAGCAGTTTGAGAATTGGCAGGCTGGCTAATAGACAATTGTACACAGCTTTGCCCAGCCATCTGTGATATGCTTTGATTGAGGCTGGCCAAAGCACCAAATGTATTCAGGGCAACATTGGTATTTGGATCTTCGCTGGTGGTGGGTTGAATAATTTGCATAGGGGTTTGATTTGTAGTTCCTGATGAAGACATCACAGGCTGCAAAGCAAAGAGCTGTCCATTTAAAGAAATGGTTTGAGGCTGTTGGTTTGACATGGTAACAGAAAAAGTTTGTGTTGAGTTAGACGCTGATAAAGATGAAGGTCTTGGTAATATGTGGACAAGATGCTTTCCTCCAAAAGTCTGTGGTGTTGGAACATTTTGCACTGAATTATTAGACCCTATTACAGTATTGGCTCCATTGATGGGGAGTCGAACAGAACCAGGAGGTGGAGCAGGGAGGAGTGGCAAAGGATTCTGATTAGCAGCCTGTATGATTACTATCTGTTGACCTACTGTTTGGTTGGGAACTTCTGCCCTCATCACTGTTGGGCATGGGGTGGTGCTAGGTGGCTGAAGAATTATAACATTTTGATTAGTTGGAGCTGCATTAACAGCTGACCCAACTGGCTGAGCCATCTGAATCACTTGCATTGCTGAATTCAGTGGAAGGATATTTTTGGGAGGCTGAGATTTAACTTGTGGCTGGGCAATTAGTGGCTGCATAGGTAAAGATGGACAAGAAGGCAATGTTACAACTACTTGCTCAACTGGCTGCCCATCTGCTGGAAAGGAATTATTCAAGTTGATGTCTGTAGCCACATGTCTACTGTGGTTGCTTGTGGTGGGGCTAGTACCAGACTCATTTAATACTGGAGTCACAGCAGAAGATGGTGTCTGGCTTAAGGGCTGAATAGTGTTTCCTGCCAGTTGCAAAGTAGTCCACGTTGTCTGTGTGTTTCCAGCTGAAGAAATTCGTGTAAGGCTATTAATGTTTTTCAAATCTGAAGTACTAACACTTGAAGAAGGCAAAGAACAAGAAAGAGTCCAACCATTGTCCAAAGGGTTTCCCGAAAGAGTGCTTATAGGAATGGTGGCCTTCCCTACTCCAGGGGCAGATGATGCCACCACTGTAGCTGTACTTGTCAAGTCTGCACTCTTACTAATGCTCATTGGAGAAGAATCACCTGCAGTTCTGGGAGGCTGCGAGCAGACTGTGGTGGTAACTGAAACAACAAAAGTGTTTTGAAAATCACCTCTGAAGTCCTGTATGCTCATGCAGGACTTGTTTCCATGGTGCACTTTAGTGGCAGTTGCTGAGGAGCTGTGGGGGATGTTTGTAACACAAGGGGTCATTTTCTTCAATACTTTGGGGTTCTCTTGTCCATTCTTATTTTCAGAAGAATTTTGATCATTTAGACATGTGTGCAAAGAATGATGTTGGTGAGGCTCAGATTCAATTGAAACAGCAATCAGTGAGCCACTAGTGGCACCAAGCACATTTGATTCGCTTTCAGATGTGGGAAGCTCGAGAATACTCTGAGCAGAAATGGCAGCAGGAAGACAAAGAGGAACAGGCTGGTTGGTAGCCAATGCAGGAACTGTGGTCTGATGCCATGGCTTGTTTTCAGAAGGGTAAACTCCAGAAATAGATACAGGAGTCACAAGATTGCAAGTCCTCTGTACTGGCACCACATTGGCGGTCTGCTTTTGTAAATTATGACTAACATTAAAAGTTATCCCCTGAACAGCTGTTCCCTGGCTGTTTCCACCAGGCTGATTCCCGTTGGAATAAACAATAATATTTTTTTGAACCTGGTCACTAGGAATAACAACAGAGACCTTTGAGTTTTTAAGATTTCCTTTCCAGTGAATTGTGGGGTCATCATATAAGCATATGTCATTAGCTTTCAGTAATTCAATATATCGGCCATTTTCTTTTTGGATTTCTTCCAGTTGTTTCCGTAGCTTTTTTATTTCTTCAGCTATAATATTAAAAGCAAAAATTTATAAATACCTGAGAATGTCAGTATTTACAATAACTTGACAAAGAACTGTATACTAAACTACTGAATTCTAATTCTAGCATTCTAAGTACTTCAACCGAGACTCTTCAGCTCTTTTCTAATACAACTTCTTTTTTCTTTTTAGAATGATATCTTAAATCCCTATGCCCTCCTTTAAAAAGTATAAATTTTTAAAGGTCAACTGAAAAATTACTCATAATGTAGAAACCTCAAAATTCCCAATTCAAAAATTTCCAGTAGGGCAGCTACATAGGTGAAGTAAGGGAAGACATACTGATATCATGGCAACATGCTAGGAAGATAACATTGAATATCAATATGCCATTTAAATGCTGCAGCAGCCACCATTACCTGTGATAGTAACAGGCAGTCTCTTTATTTTTTATTTTATTCTTTTGAGACAGAGTCTTGCTCTGTGACCCAGGCCGGAGTGCAGTGGTGCAATCTCGGCTCACTGCAACCTCCACCTCCCAGGTTCAAGCAATTCTCCTGCCTCAGCCTCCCGAGTAGCTGAGATTACAGGTGCGCACCAACACTCCCAGCTAATTTTCATATTTTTAGTAGATTCAGGGTTTCGCCATGTTGGCCAGGCTGGTCTTGAACTCCTGACCTCAAGTGATCTGCCCGCCTTGGCCTCCCAAAGTGCTGGGATTACAGGCATGAGCCACCATGCCCAGCCGACAGTCTCTTTTATAAATGGCTTTAGTTTCTATTTTATCCTTTGAAACAATTGAGACAAAAAGGAATAGAACACATAAGAAGCAAAGTGGCACCAAAGTGCACCAAAGAAAGCATCGACAATGGAACCTGCACTTTGCTTGGTAGGGACAATGCAGGTATGCTACTGAGCAGTGAGGGCATTGTCACAGCCCTCCTTTCTAAGGTAGATAGCTTCACCTATGAGTACCACTAATGGGGCAGGCTTAGCTGCTGGTATATGCTCTGTGACCCCACACATCCCCGTCTGTCTTGAAACAGTGGAGAGTATTCTCATTCCTTTTCCAAAGCATCCTATTCTCCAGGCTAAC